>NC_136872.1:21544122-22144122 GCF_951799975.1 Gobius niger | reverse complement strand
TAGTCTGTATTAATGTGTCTGTGCTCCCGTCTGATTTATGATGTTTTACCCACCAGGTTTGAGTCTCTAATATCCCCACTTTGCATACATGGAAAGAATGTGTCACACAGTAGTTTGATTTGTGGAGTTTTTGCATGCCTCGCCAAAAGACTTAAGGCAAATTTAGTGTATAATAGCCTTAGTTTATTCTTTAACACATAAGTCATTACACAAGTTTAGAAAAGGCTGTAAATTATAGTTTTATTCTGGTGTGCGCTGGCCTTAACTATCCTTTATCTTTACTATGACAACAGCTACAGTAAATACAGATGGCAATGTTTACTATAAACTGGAAACTAGAAACAAGAGAAAGAAGTGAGTATGGCTGGCCAGGCTAGCATGGCCTAGCTAGGGGGAAGTACATATGTTATGGATATCATCTTTTACATTTTCTGGCGGACTATGAGCATATTGAGCATATATAATTAAAGTCAACTCAAAATCGGATCAGGATGAATGTTTTTTTCACCGAAGATTTTCCACTCAAAGCTAGCGGTTAGCATTAGCATGAAGCTAACCTATAGTGACCCGTCAAATCACTTTGTTCCTTTTCATGCCTCTGTATCTTTATTTGGTTTGCTTCACTTCGAGAAGGTCCCTGGCCTTTCTGTGTGGAGTTTCATGTTTTTCCCCGTGTGTGCGTAGGTTTCCTCCGGGTACTCCGGTTTCTCGTACCACTATAAACATGTACAATAGGTCAATCCTCCAGCCAGGTGACTCCACATCTGGAGATGGATTCCCGGGTGCAGCACTGCCACTGCTCACTGCTCCCCACGGGTCGACCCAGCGGCGTCAGAGGATGGGTCAAATCCAGAGGACACATTTCATTGTATAGTTGAAGTAATCTTCAGGTCTGCGGAACAAGTCAATCAAGTTTTTTTGTATCTACAGTATCTGAAAAGTCACGGGTTTATGTTTTTGGTTTACAGCCGTGCAGTTTCCCTGCTCTATGCAAAAATAACAGCGGTAACACCAGACTGCTGGGGATCTTAAACCATAGAATCAGAACCGATAGAACACAGGTGTTCACCCTCTGTGCGTGTGTAAGAAGATCTGCATAGAAAACAAACACAAAAATGAACCTAAACAAAAGTGCTCCTAATATGGTCATTATGATGTTGAAAGCCGCACGTTTCGAGTGGTTGACGCGCTTCCTGTCCCCGCCCCCGTCTCCTGGCGTCGGACGAATCAGAGCACGGAGCACAGAGACGCAGGAGAAAGATATAACAGAAAAAGACAGAACGTTGACCAGCAAACCTAAAAGTTTTCCCGCCAAATTGGAGAACAAAATCACTAAGGACCCACTGCTCAAAAGCCAGATTGCGGCGATGCAGACGTTTCTGACGACAACTCCGCTTTTGTTCTTCAAACGGAGATAAGTGACGGGATGGACCACGGCAGTGTAGCGGTCTAAACAGATGAGACTGTGAAACAATAACTGCATGACCGACGCTTGCAAGTACAAAAGGTTGCCCGGCATTTGCAGCACCTCTTTGTCATGAAACAGGGACGCGTACATAAAAGCTACGCCCAGTATATTCAGGCTTTCCACAGCGACCATGTTGAAGGTGAGGACGTCCGAGTGACCGAGGCTTCGTTTCTTTGAAGGACCAGATCGTTGCTTCTTGAATTCGGTGCAGCCGACATACAGGACGTATCCAAAGAGAGGAATGAGGAGAACGTAGAAGATCACCAAGGCACGAGCCAACGGCTCATTTGCTGCTTCTAAGCAGTGACTGACTGAATGCACGGAGGAATTGAAGGTAGAGTTGAGATCCATTTGGGAAGCTAAGATAGAAAAAGAAACAAGCAAATACGTCTTCATTAAGTCCAAGTAGTTGCTTAATAGACTGGGTTTTAAAAAGTGTTCTGACAACAAATTTTTACTTACAAGTCTTTTTGTTGGTGTATTTTATGGTTAAAACTAAATACTGGACTTATGGGATACGCAAATCCCCAGAAAATAGTCACAACAAAAATACATATGGTTTTAAAGATTTGAATTCATTGTAACATGACATTGATTGGGACTGGAGACAGTTGGAGGCACATTTAAAGCAGTACTAAGTAACTCTTCCCCCTAGAGGCCATAAGCGCAACTGCAGGTGTAGTAGCAAGTTACGATTTTTTTACGTATTAATTGTCTTGGAGAGTAAATAATACGCCGACAGGAAAGGTGAAGGGAGAGAGGGGTGTTGTGTATCCAATTATACAATGGAAATAATTTTTTCCACTCAAACTTGGCTGTAAATACTGTTTAAAGTGACGTTAGCCCGCAGTTAGCTTTGCCCGTTAGCATGTTAGCTTCTTCTTCGTGATTCCATTAGTGGGTATCGTTTGCTCCGGTGGCAATCAAGGTGCAAACATGGTTTTCTGGCCAGAGACACCAGGGGGAGATGAAAGACCCTCCAATCATCCCATAAACCGTGAGATATTGTCTGGTGTGCCTTGGGAAATCTCACCTTTTTTTTTAAACAAATGCATTATTATCCAAAAATAATGTACCGTTTTCCAGTGTCTATGCTGTCTAGTGATCGGCAGAGTAACCATATTATACTCTTCCATATCATGTAATTTCTTGGAGACAAGAGAATTAGTGATGCATTGAGGCATTGTGGCTCGCGAGACTATACGGTGTTCCTAGTCAAGACACTTTGATGAGAACATTTTCTGCTGGTGGTTTGCCCCGTGATTATTTCAATGAAAAAAATGTGCCTTGGCTCAACAAAGGTTAAAAAACACTGCCATAAACACTTGTATTACCCCCACAGGGACTACGGGAAGGATTTATTAAGGTAAACCGTTACTTAGTACTGCTTTAATTTACTATCTTTGTGTTCCCTTTAATAGAAAAGGGGGACAACATACTGCCATGAAAGACAATACTATGTGGAAAAAGAACCAATTACCAACAATCATTTAAAATATATATATATATATATATATATATCAGATGGATTCACTCACCTGTTGGAGGTCATGGATCGGTCGCTGTTTGCTGCTGAGGTGAGTCTGCAGCCGGGAACATCTGACTCTGATTTGGATAATCGTTTGTGATTTGCAAATCACTGCATAATGACTTTTCCGTAGACGTTCATACGGGGTTCTTCTTTTACCTATTTACAAAGGAGGAAATGTTATTGTATGTCTCTGATAGCCTGATAAACCACACCCACCTCTTTCTGCGCGAAGGAAGGTGGGTGTGGCCCAATGGCCGCTGGCTGCTCTGCTTTATGCCCACGACACTAGAGGCCGCCATTGCTGTAGTACTTCCATATCGCCACTAGTTCCCCATTGAAAAGCATTGGAGTTTAGACACCTTAAAAACAACTTTAACGCCTGGATTCAATTTTTACAACACTAGACTAGGCTGGATATTCCTCCTGAGATAACGCTGGGTTAATCACAATTTAAGAAACCAGGCTGGTTTTCATAAGAAGAATTTTAGAAATCTCGTACTTAATGAGGGTCGGACTGTTAGCATTGGAGCAGCGCGAGCGACACGTCACGCAAGGGCCGAGTCTACGGTGAAGGTCCCGCCCTTATGTCCCTTTTAGGAACATGCTTCATCAGAGCTGGGGAGGGGAGTCTGTAAATCCACCATGACCTTCCCCCATGACCGTAGTCATTGTGGTAAACGGGGAGGAGTGAGCAGAAGCTGTCCATTTATATATACAGTCTATGGTCTGGCCACACACGGTTAACAAGTTGTTGATTGGCGGCTGAGGCCGAACCAATCACAACCGTCACAGAGAAATGACAAGGTTTCGTCACTCGCTGCACCACTATGTTGTTAGTTCAATTAACATTAACATTAGCCAAAACGAATCATGGATGTAGTCGAGGATTTTGCCTCCGTGTGAGTTTATATTCACAATGGACTACATCTGTCGTCACGTCCGCTAATTGCTAATTGGTTTATTTCACTGACAACTTGTGCCCGTTCAAACTGCTCCAATTGCTCCGTGACCAGACTAACTCCCTGCGTGGAATGGACAGGGAAGAGTGTGGCAGAGCCTGGCAATGTCTTTGATGTGAGGTGAGGTTTGTAAGTTGTATTTATGTGTGAGTGTAGTTGTGAGTATTAGTATCTGTTTAGACCAGATGCTAATGCGGTGAAGGCGGGAGCGGTTCAAGATGGATCAGTACTATTATACAATACTATTTTAGAACGTATAGCAACTAGATTATTAATGTAAACTAACCTTATTTCCAGTGAACAGGACTTTCCAGATCGTGGCTGCTCTTCGCTCTGATGCACCTGGACAGTGGAGGTTTTGCATGTTTCCCCCACAGACATTAATTATGATATGGCTGTTTGCTGTTCCGCCCATTTGTGTGAGTCGTCCGGTGTAGAGAGTGAAATTAAAATGCAAAGAGACGGCATCTTCGCTGTAAAGTCCGCCTTCGTGGAATAAGCAGCGGAGGAATGAGCATTTATAGTCCTCGAAGTCAATCAAAGACCAAAAGCTTAAACTTTAAAAATCTACAGACAGTGTATCCACAGGCCCATGTTCACCTGCCTTCAGTGACACATAGATCTGAGTATCATCTGCGTAGTGGTAAGACACATTATTGCTGTTTATTAGCTGACCCAGTTTTCAAGGGCTTTGGAAATGTCCCAGTCTCAAGTGAGATAACTGAGAAAGAGAAATCTAGTGGGTAGCCGTTTAATTTTCTCCCACTTGTTTCAAACCCGGCAAAATATTTGAGGATTACCTATCGTAAGAACTTATTAGACAAGTGCACATCACTATACAATATACTATACAATTCTCTCTTTTTTTTCAGTGCCACTTCATTTGGAAACAGGTAAAGCCATTGTTAGTTTGTCAAGTGAATCTAGAAAATAGTCTAATGTGTCTGTGCTCCCGTCTGATTTATGATGTTTTACCCACCAGGTTTGAGTCTCTAATATCCCCACTTTGCATACATGGAAAGAATGTGTCACGCAGTAGTTTGATTTGTGGAGTTTTTGCATGCCTCGCCAAAAGACTTCAATGACTTAAGGCAAATTTAGTGTATAATAGCCTTAGTTTATTCTTTAACACATAAGTCATTACACAAGTTTAGAAAAGGCTGTAAATTATAGTTTTATTCTGGTGTGCGCTGGCCTTAACTATCCTTTATCTTTACTATGACAACAGCTACAGTAAATACAGATGGCAATGCGGCAAAATGTTTACTCTAAACTGGAAACTAGAAACAAGAGAAAGAAGTGAGTATGGCTGGCCAGGCTAGCATGGCCTAGCTAGGGGGAAGTACATATGTTATGGATATCATCTTTTACATTTTCTGGCGGACTATGAGCATATTGAGCATATATAATTAAAGTCAACTCAAAATCGGATCATGATGAATGTTTTTTCACCGAAGATTTTCCACTCAAAGCTAGCGGTTAGCATTAGCATGAAGCTAACCTATAGTGACCCGTCAAATCACTTTGTTCCTTTTCATGCCTCTGTATCTTTATTTGGTTTGCTTCACTTCTAGAAGGTCCCTGGCCTTTCTGTGTGGAGTTTCATGTTCTCCCCGTGTGTGCGTAGGTTTCCTCCGGGTACTCCGGTTTCTTGTACCACTATAAACATGTACAATAGGTCAATCCTCCAGCCAGGTGACTCCACATCTGGAGATGGAGTCGTCCCAGCGGCGTCGGAGGATGGGTCAAATCCAGAGGACACATTTCACTGTATAGTTGAAGTAATCTTCAGGTCTGCGGAACAATCAATCAAGTTTTTTTGTATCTACAGTATCTGAAAAGTCACGGGTTTATGTTTTTGGTTTACAGCCGGGCAGTTTCCCCGCTCTGTGCAGAAATAACAGCGGTAACACCAGACTGCTGGGGATCTTAAACCATAGAATCAGAACCGTTAGAACACAGGCGTTCACACTATGTGTGTGTGTAGAAAAATCTGCATAGAAAACAAACACAAAAATGAACCTAAACAAAAGTGCTCCTAATATGGTCATTATGATGTTGAAAGCCGCACGTTTCGAGTGGTTGACACGCTTCCTGTCCCCGCCCCCGTCTCCTGGCGTCGGACGAATCAGAGCACGGAGCACAGAGACGCAGGAGAAAGATATAACAGAAAAAGACAGAACGTTGACCAGCAAACCTAAAAGTTTTCGCGCCAAATTGGAGAAGAAACTCACTAAGGACCCACTGCTCAAAAGCCAGATCGCGGCGATGCAGACGTTTCTGACGACAACTCCGCTTTTGTTCTTCAAACGGAGATAAGTGACGGGATGGACCACGGCGGTGTAACGGTCCAAACAGATGAGACTGTGAAACAATAACTGCATGACCGACGCTTGAAAGTACAAAAGGTTGCCCGGCAGTTGCAGCACCTCTTTGTCATGAAACAGGGACGCGTACATAAAAGCTACGCCCAGTATATTCAGGCTTTCCACGGCGACCATGTTGAAGGTGAGGACGTCCGAGTGACCGAGGCTTCGTTTCTTTGAAGGACCAGATCGTTGCTTCTTGAATTCGGTGCAGCCGACGTACAGGACGTATCCAAAGAGAGGAATGAGGAGAACGTAGAAGATCACCAAGGCACGAGCCAACGGCTCATTTGCTGCTTCTAAGCAGTGACTGACTGAAAGCACGGAGGAATTGAAGGTAGAGTTGAGATCCATTTGGGAAGCTAAGATAGAAAAAGAAACAAGCAAATACGTCTTCATTAAGTCCAAGTGGTTGCTTAATAGACTGGGTTTTAAAAAGTGTTCCGACAAGAAATTTTTACTTACAAGTCTTTTTGTTGGTGTATTTTATGGTTAAAACTAAATAACTGGACTTATGGGATACACAAATCACCAGAAAATAGTAAAAAAAAAATATGTATATGGTTTGAAATATTAGAATTCATTGTAACATGACATTGATTGGGACTGGAGACATTTGGAGGCATATTTAAAGCAGTACTAAGTAACTCTTCCCCCTAGAGGCCATAAACGCAACTGCAGGTGTTGTAGCAAGTTACGATTTTTTAACTTATTAATTGTCTTGGAGAGTAAATAATACTCCGACAGGAAAGGCGAAGGGAGAGAGGGTTACTGTGCATCCAATTATACAATGGAAATAATTCTTTCCACTCAAACTTGGCTGTAAATACTGTTTAAAGTGAGTTACCGCAGTTAGCTTTGCCCGTTAGCATGTTAGCACCTTCTTCGTGATTCCATTAGTGTGTATCGCTTGCTCCGGTCCGGTGGCAGTCAAGTTGCAAACATGGTTTTCTGGCCAGAGACACCAGGGGGAGATGAAAGACCCTCCAATCATCCCATAAACCGTGAGATATTGTCTGGTGTGCCTTGGGAAATCTCACCTTTTTTTTTTAAACAAATGCATTTTTAAATAATGTACCGTTTTCGAGTGTCTATGCTGTCTAGTGATAGGCAGAGTAACCATATTATACTCTTCCATATCACGTAATTTCTATACGGTGTTCCTAGTCAAGACACTTTGATGAGAACATTTTCTGCTGGTGGTTTGCCCCGTGATTATTTCAATGAAAAAAATGTGCCTTGGCTCAAGAAAGGTTAAAAAACACTGCCATAAACACTTGTATTACCCCCACAGGGACAACGGAAAGGATTTATTAAGGTAAACACATTACTTAGTTCTGCTTTAATTTACTATCTTTGTGTTCCCCTTAATAGAAAAGGGGGACAACATACTGCCATGAAAGACAATACTATGTGGAAAAAGAACCAATTACCAACAATCATTTAAAATATATATATATCAGATGGATTCACTCACCTGTTGGAGGTCATGGATCGGTCGCTGTTTGCTGCTGAGGTGAGTCTGCAGCCGGGAACATCTGACTCTGATTTGGATAATCGTTTGTGATTTGCAAATCACTGCATAATGACTTTTCCGTAGACGTTCAAACAGTATCTTCATGTCTAGATGCTGACTCTGATTTGGATAATCGTTTGTGATTTGCAAATCACTGTATAATGACTTTTCCGTAGACGTTCATACGGGGTTCTTCTTTTACCTATTTACAAAGGAGGAAATGTTATTATATGTCTCTGATAGCCTGATAAACCACACCCACCTGTTTCTGCGCGAAGGAAGGTGGGTGTGGCCCAATGGCCGCTGGCTGCTCTGCTTTATGACCACGACACTAGAGGCCGCCATTGCTGTAGTACCTCCATATCGCCGCTAGTGCCCCATTGAAAAGCATTGGAGTTTAGACACCTTAAAAACAACTTTAACGCCTGGTTTCAATTTTTTCAACACTAGACTAGGCTGGATATTCCTCCTGAGATAACGCTGGGTTAGTCACAATTTAAGAAACCAGGCTGGTTTTCGTAAGAAGAATTTTAGAAATCTCGTACTTAATGAGGGTCGGACTGTTAGCATTGGAGCAGCGCGAGCTACACGACACACAAGGGTGGAGTCTCCAGTGAAGGTCCCGCCCTTACGTCCTTTTTAGGAACATGCTTCATCAGAGCTGGGGAGGGGGAGTCTGTAAATCTGCCATGACTTCCCCCATGACCGTAGTCATTGTGGTAAACGGGGAGGAGTGAGCAGAAGCTGTCCATTTATATATACAGTCTATGGTCTGGCCACACACGGTTAACAAGTTGTTGATTGGCAGCTAAGGCCGAACCAATCACAACCGTCACAGAGAAATGACAAGGCTTCGTCACTCGCTGCACCACTATGTTGTCATTTCAATTAACATTAACATTAGCCAAAACGAATCATGGATGAAGTAGTCGAGGATTTTGCCTCCGTGTGAGTTTATATTCACAATGGACTACATCTGTCGTCACGTCCGCTAATTGCTAATTGGTTTATTTCACTGACAATCTGTGCCCGTTCAAAATGCTCCAATTGCTCCTGACTAGCTCCCTGCGTGGAATGGACAGGGAAAAGTGTGGCAGAGCCTGGCAATGTCTTTGATGTGAGGTGAGGTTTGTAAGTTGTATTTATGTGTGAGTGTAGTTGTGAATATTAGTATCTGTTTGGACCAGATGCTAATGCGGTGAAGGCCGGAGCGGTTCAAGATGGATCAGCATGTGAACGCGCAAATACAACAAGAATACAGGTAACTGGTTTGATTAATATAATTTGTCTTTATTTCCATTATAGAGCTATTTTTACATTCATTTCATACATGTTGCATTTTCTGTGTGGGGTTTGCATGTTCTCCATGTGCTCCATGTTTGTAGCAGCTGTTCTTTTCATCTGATGTAAACCGTCCTCATTGTGCCTTTATCTGCACAAACCCGTGTGTCTCGGAATCAGCCACAAATCTCTTATCAGTGCGATGATTAAGCTTAATCTTTCATGAAATATCGAAGGTTTTCACACCTAGACCAAGGCATTCAACTATTTCACGCTTTTCATCAGCAGAGAGACCCTTCTTCTTTGGTTGTGGGTAAAGGCACGCACATCCACAGGTCTAAGTAACTGTGCAGGATCAAGGAATGAGAAATTATAAAAGAATAAAAGATCTGCAAAATTTTGTAGCTCCCAAGCTTTTTTAATGCTCACCGAGTAGTGACGTTAGCCTTAGCCGCATCTGAAGAAGGGTTAAGGCCCGAAACGTGACTACTCGGTGAGCATTAAAAAAGCTTGGGAGCTACAAAGTTCTGTGGATCTTTTATTCTTTTATAATAGATCCTTTTTCTTTCCCATATTGCTTGAAAATGTTGATCTTTTTCAGTAGTTTTTCCCTTAACTGGGCTTAACTTGACAACTCATCATCACGGGTCTCTGAGATTAATGTCAGTGATTCAAAGAGCCCTGAGACACAACACCATCCATGAGTTTCATTGAACAACTTTTTTTTTTACCTTACATGAGTGTCATGCATGTAAGATTGTTGCCTCACTCTCATTCATTCTAGTCTATTTTACATGTTTTTAGTGGTAGGGGAAACTGGAGTACCTAGAGGAAACCTACACAGACAAGGGGAGAATATGCAAACTCCTAACAGAAAGGCCCCGTCCAGGTGGCAATCGAATCCCTGGACCTTCTAGCTGTGCCTCACTACCGTCCCGCCCGGCACAAATAAAGGTCAGGGTTTATGTTTTGGGCCGGCAGCCGGGCAGTTTCCCCGCTCTGTGCAGGAACAGCAGCGGTAACACCAGACTGCTGGGCATCTTAAACCACAGCACCAGAAGAACTGACTTCACGCAAACATCCGCCATGTTGGACTGTGAAAAGCCCTTCGCATAGAAAATCATGATGACCAAGAACCTTAACAAAAGCGCTCCAAGTATGATCATGATGGTGTTGAAAGCCGCACGTTTTGATTGGTCGACGCGCTTCCTGTCCCCGCCCCCGTCTCCGGGCGCCGGACGGATCAGAACGCGGAGCACGGAGACGCTGCAGAAAAACACAACAAGAAAGACCGAAGCGTTGAACAGCTGACCAAAAACGAAGCGGAACCCACTGGAGAGGAAAATCCCCACAGCTACACATCCCCCGCTCAGAAGCCAAACCATAGCAACGCTGACGTTCCTGACCACGACTCCGTTTGTGTTCCTCAGACGGAGGTAGGCGACGGGATGAACCACGGCGGCGTAGCGCTCCAGACAGATGAGACAGTGGAGCGAGGCTTGAACCCACGACGCCACCAAGTACAAAAAGTCACCCGGCGCCTGCATCGCCTCGAAGCCGTGGAACAATGACAGGTACAGGAGAAATAAACTCAGAATGTTGACGCTCTCCATCACGATCATGTTGAAGGTGATGACGTCGGAGTGTCCGAGGTTCCCCTTCGAGGCGCCAGATCGTCGCTTCTTCCATTCGGTGCCGCCGATGTAGAGGACGTGGCCAAAGAGAGGAGTGAGGAGAGTGTAGAAGAGCAACAGAGTCAGGAAAATGATTCTGTTTACTTCAATATGCGGGCAATCAGGGATCTGCGAGATGTTGAAGGAAGCGTTCACATCCATGTCGGAAGCTGAAATGGAGAAACATGTATCAAATACCTGTGCGTCATCTAGAATCAGAAAAGAGAATAAGCTGTGGAAGATATGCAAATCTACAATATCAGGTTCATCTCCAATGTCAAGTAAATATGTAAATATGCACTTCATACCTTCACTTTATACCTGTATATTACCTATCACGGAATAAGAAATGTATGGGGAAATGGAGAATAATTTTCTGGGGGAATTGGGGGGGGGAAATTGAAAGAAATTGTGGCAAAAAAAAAAAAAAATGTTTAAATTGGGAAAAATGTGACAAATTTTTTTTTTTTTTAAATATGGGGGGAAATTGGGAGAAAATAGGGAAAATATTGGTAATTAAAAATGTTTAAAACTGTGGAAAAAATTGACACATACATTGGGGAAAATGAGGCAAACATTCAGGGAAATAATGGGGCAAAAATAGGGAAAACATTGGGAATATTATCAAAAAAAATTGGGGGAAAATGGGTTCCTTTAATGCTGTCCCTGGATCATCATCATCAAAACTGATTTTTTTTTCTTGGTAGCTGCATTTCATGAGCGAGTATGAAGATGATGTCACAGCACAGTAACAGCACGACATAAGCCGGGGTGTCAAACTGGGTCCTTTGGTGCTCGAGGACCAAGCAGGGGGTACTTGGGACTATTTCAGTTTGGGATAAAATGGGGGAAACTGAACAAAAAAAGAAAGTATGGAAAAGCTGTAAAGTAAATGTATAAGTTGCAGTTTGAGGGGAATTTTAGTTTTTTTTTTTAACGCAACATTGTCCATTTACTCATAAATAGCTCTTTTGAGTGAGTGCTGTCTAAATAACACCCTTGAGGAAGGAAGGACATGGACTCCCACTAAAAGGTCCAGGTCCACACATTTGGCCTGTGAAGAGGTAGTTAGTTTGTTACTTAACACATAGCTTTCATCAATATAAACAAATATGACTCATCTATCAGGAGCATCGAGTCATTTGTTTTTCACTTTAGTATTAAAAGTGGTCGATGGACTCCGAAAAGTGTTAAAAAACTCCAGACTCACTTTTGGTTCACCAAAATCAATCATCAATAATTCTATTACCTGTTTCAAAATATATGAAGACTTACCTGTTGGAAGTGTAGCCCGGATTCTTTGCTTTTTGCAGTGAGGTGGAACTGCAGACTGGAAGGTTTTGCATTTGGTCAATGACATCCACACGCTCATCTATGATGATGTTGTGGCGTATAAAGGATGGATGAACACACGCTATTGGCAATGTGCAGGATGAAAAAAGAAGAAAAAAGTACCAGAGCATTGCAGATGTCTGACATGCCAATTCATTTAGTTTAGGAAAAAGTATTATGAAGAGAACTTACAGCTTAGCACACACCCGCACGAGCACGGTCAGAACCATTTGCCTCTGTAGCACCACACCTGGCACTAGACCCTTTAACCTTTTGGGTAGAGCCACTCCTAGAGCGCCCTGTACCTGTGTTGGCCCATGCATCTGCACCAATGGCCTTGCCTGGCTCTGCCCTTCTTTTCCCTGTCCATTCCATGCAGGGAATTAGTCTGGTCACGGGTTCCATTCCCACCAGGGACGGGGCCTTTCTGTGTGGAGTTTGCATGTTCTCCCCGTGCCTGCGTAGGTTTCCTCTGGGTACTCCGGTTTCCCTACCACTAAGAACATGTACCATAGGTTAATCCTCCAGCCAGGTGTTCCTGACCACCAGCCTGGCTGCACGTCATGGAGACGGGTCCCCGAGCGCCGGCCCACGCTGGCAGCTCACTGCTCCTACAGGTCACCCCAGCGGCGTGGAGGATGGGTCAAATGCAGAGAATGAATTTCCCTACGGGGATTAATAAAGCATACCTTTACCTTAACCGTAAACATCTGCTCCAAACCTACAGTAGACCATAAATATAAAATACAAGAGATAGACGATGATGGAGAATTATAGAGTTAATTCCTTAACACATGCCTTGCAAACTTTATCATATTGTACTGTCGAATGGGGAACATTCGGGCGCCGACCTTCTACATGACTTGTGGCCTAGTCAACGTGGCACCTTGTCTGCGAGGTAGACTTAGTGCCTACGAGTAACCAAGGCTATTTAACTCTCTTCATGTGGAAGTATCCCCAGACTCTGAATGATCAATGCCCCGAACACTGTATTGATTGTTCAAATCCAGGCCTGTAATACGGTAATAAACGTCTTCCATGTAAGACATCAGACTGTGTCCCGTCTCTCCATCCACATCTCCTCCGGACTCCTTTAGTATTTCCCTAACAGACGGGAACCACTCCGCCCCGTTCATGGTAATGGTCTACGAGCCTCCACAGAGCTCCAGGGCCTGTCAAAAAAACAAAAACCAATGTGGTTCACAATATGAACTGGGTTTGGGAGGTGCAAAGTCTCCATTGGAATCCGTTTAACAAAGTTTCTTTTGGAGTCGCCCCTGGCCACAAGGGGGTGATATTGCAGCAATGTCAGCTACGCACCGCGAGGACCAAAGAGAAGCGCTTTACTCGCCCATTGACCTGGACACACACGTGAATATCTGGGGTCTACATCATGGGGGAACGAGGAACACACACTCGCTAAGACCGGGAAGTGGATGACGCCAGAGAGCAGATCCAACACCATCCCACATACACATCATTAAAGCTGCACTACCTGGATTATTATCAAACTGAGAAAGTCGTTGATTAAAATCTCAAATGCATTGCACAGAATTATTAAAAGATACATGGAAGGATTTACTTCACTCTCATGTCAACACGTGAGCTGTATTTGCAAACTCATCATTATACCAAATGAAAAGCCAATGAGCCCTAGTCATTTGTTTGTATCCTCTGTTGGTGTGAAAGAGGCACGCCAGCGCTCGGGTTACACACTCGCCCACATTAGGAGGCTAAAGGAGCAGCTTCGGATCTAGAACCGACTGAGCTGACCTGTAGCGCAGCATTTTGAAAAGACGCCGCATTCGTCGACCACGTAAAGTATGTATTTTCATTTTGACATTGTTTTTTAGTTCCAAGGTTTTTTTTGTTACTGGTTCTGGTTACTTCACATAGTTTTGAGGCTCAACAAGCTAAATTTGTGACTTTGAAATTTGATAAAAGGATCACATGTACTTCAAAACTTCCACTACACTTTTCAGGCAAGAACATAGTCCACTTTTAAGACATGGTTCAGTCTGGGACAGTTCTGGCCTCGTTCTGGAGGCATCAAGTCCAATACAGTAGGTCATTGAGGAGTTATTTATGTAATTTAGTTAGTTGTGCTTTTTCTTAAAGATGTTTTAGATGTTTACTTCAACCTACGTGAGTCCACAATTGTTTTCTTATGTTTCCTCGTGAAAAATATTCAGAGAGTTTGTGTGTTTTGTTTGGGTGATTCAATCTCAGAAGTTCAGAATGTTTTCTTCCACCTGCTCAGTTTCACCTTCCTCAAGTTTTTCCTCAAGTTTAAAAAAAGTACATACCCTGTGCAAGACAGCGATGTTTGCCACTGTGATGTTTGTGTTGACTTTGTTAAGAGATGTAGGACAATAGAAACCAACCTTTTCAGTCAGGGGTTCGATTCCCCTGCCACTAGAAAACATGTGCAATAGGCCAGAATGAGTGAGCGTGTGTTTTGAGAGTTGGGGACAACGGATGGATACCATAACCCAGGGGTAGGCAACGTCTGACTCGGGGGCTAAATCCGGCCCTCCAGCACAGAGCCTCTGGCCCCAATATGATTTTGAGAAAAATTATGATGCAAATAAGGGATCAAATACCTGTTAAAGGAACTATACGGAGTTTTAAAATGTTAAAATTAAGTATTTTCCTCCCCCTACATGTTTCAACAATGTCCTAAGGTGTAGAATGAGACATATTCACCACAATTGCCTCTAAAATCCTGCACTGTCACTCATAAAGTTGTTAATTCGGGTCCAAATTGGCGTCATGCACGAGCTTAATATAGAAGCTGAAGTTACACGTATGACCTGAGGTGGCAGTAGTGAGTAAAAAATGGCTAACTTGCATCTAGCCCCTTTAAAGTGCACTAAAAATGCGAGAAATAGTGTCTTTTTATGGTGTATTTTTTAAATGTCCTTACGGAACATCCCACTTGGTCATATATAATGTAAAACAGTGATTCTCAACTGGTGGGTCGGGACTCAAAAGTGGGTCATGAGCCTGTAGGGAACTTTTTTCAATATTTTCCATCTGAAACTACACGGAAACACACTGGAGTCTGTTAAAATTTGTATTATTGGGTTTGTTTTGATTAAAATTGTTCAATAAAACCGTGTGGTAAATACAATATTTTATACGATGTATGACAAAGCAAAGCAGACGTATGCTTGTATGTTTGGAGACATTTATCTGGGCGTCGGGCGTCCACATTGTTTGATCCCATTGTAGGCAGTTTTCAGGTTGTGTTTTCGGCTTTGGGAAGGAAAATAACTGGACTCCTCCAGACACACTCTTGTGGTCCCTAGTGTCTGATTTACATCCTCCACAGGCAGATGCTTCACCATTTTGCTTCTTCATCTGGTGGGTTTTTGGTGGTTAGCAGTAAAAAAAAAAAAAAGTGCATCTGCTCAGTGCTCATTGCTGGTATGTCCCATTGTTTTGCATTGGAGGCCTGAGGCATGACGGACCTCGCTTCATAGTAACGGTTGCTAGGATGTCTGATTGGACAATTACCGCTTTGGGGCGTGGTTTTGCAAAAGGTCAATTCAAGACAGGTTCAACTAATTAGCACTTGCCGCGTACAGAACCAGACCACACTAACCATCGCAGAGTTCACTGAGGAATCCTGGCAGTGTGAACGCGCTGCATGTTTCATTGGCCGCCGGCTTTATTCCACTATGTTAGCTCCATAGGTAGAGTGCAATCCCAATCATGAGACAGTGAGATCGATCCCAGCCTTGACTTTCTTTCTTTTTTTTTTGGACTGGGAAGAACATCAATCAGTGCTATTTTTTTCTCAGGAATTCAAACACATATGATAGAGAGAAAAAAGAAAACACTGTTGACACCGGACACAGGAGCATGAGGGTGGGTCCCAATCTTCAAACATTTGGCTCAAATAGTATTTGTACTAAACTAAAGTCATTTTCTTTGAACTATCTCCTTGGCCACTATCCTCTTGGGTGACCTCCACTGAAGGAGCATTTTACACAAGTGTCTTTGAAGCATGAGTATCTAGCTCTCTGACATTTTTGTGAAATGTACCTTGCCAGGTAAAGGTGGGAGACCCCTGCTTTAAACAATGAAATTTCAAGTTAACTTTTCATTCTTCCTGTCCTTGTCCAGATGGAAGCCTCTTCCAACTTGTCCAGCTCCTCCAGCCCTCAGTCACTATGTGCCCTCCACAAAGTGCAGATTGGCTTCTCAGTTTGGGTCGTGGTCTACTCTCTCTGCGCTCCCCTTTTCCTGTTGGTTTTCTACGTCGCCTACAAACAATGGAAGAAACGTCGCACCAGAAACTTCAGCCACTCTGACGTCTTTACCTTCAACGTCATTCTAATGGAGATAATCGCCCTCATAGGTTCCGTTGTTCTCACTATCTCCCTCAATGTTGCCTTATTAATCACTCAAACAACAGCGGCAGCCGGGAGTTTGCTGTATCTGAACAATTCCGGACAGACTTGCTTTCAGTGTCTCACCTGTGTGGATCGGTACCTGGCCGTGGTCTTCCCCGTCACCTACCTGCGGCTGCGGCGAGGGAGCGGCGTTGTGATCAGAAACATCTGCATTGCTTTAGTTTGGCTGGCGTGCATCGGCCGCTCTGTATGTCTCTACGTCGAGAACTTTCTGGAACCGATCAGCAGCATCTTCATCGTAGTTTTGCCGGTGGCTGTGGTCACCTTTTGTTGCGTCTCTGTTCTCCGCGTTCTGATTCGTCCAAAGCCAGGGGAAATGGACAGGACGAGGGTGGACCGATCAAAGCGCAGAGCTTTCAACACCATGGTGGTCATACTCGGGGTGTTGCTGTTGAAGTTAATGTGTGACATGCTGTTCTATATCATTGGCACCATGATGAATGTTGACAGTTGTTTGGGAGCTTTTTCAGTGCTTTGGTTTGGTCTCCCCAGCAGCCTGGTCCTTCCTCTGCTGTTTCTGTACAGAGCTGGAACTATCAAGGCCTGTACAAAGTAGAGCCTGACTGAAATATTGCCCCTCAGGCAGGAGGCTACGGTCCATCCAGACCCATAGATCTTGATAAGTTGATAAGTTTTTTCCCCACTGCTATCAGACTCATGAACAAGAAGCAAGTCTCTATAGCCAATAGTTACAGACTCATAGATATAATCTGCCAAGTTGCACTGTGTGGTGTGTCCACACTTAGATCCGCTGCCATCACTTTGTCACTTAATCACTTTATATCACTTTATATCACTTTATACGCCTACACTTCTGTAAATGTTGTAAATCTGCTGTTGTTCAGGGTCAAATTGATGTTGTCTTACCATGTCACTTTACATTTTATCTTATTTATTTAAATCTTATTTACTTCATATTCTTAGTGCATGCCCCAAAGCAATATAGTTGAAAATTGCTTATCTTATTTTCATTTTAACTCTATGTTATATGTTTTATGTCACACGTTTGCACCAAGAAAAATTCCTAGTTTGTGAATTTATAATTGTTCTTATAAGACCTGACCAGAGCAGAATCAGGAACAGCTCGGTGCTTTAGAGGCACTGGAGAAACTGTTTATATGGACTATATGAGTGATATTCTCTGTTCCGTCTGTCTGTCTCTTTCACATGTTTTGATGGATCTTTTTGAATCTGAAATAAAGATTGATCGATAACAACAATCATTTGATTTATCAATGATTTTATTTCCTGTTTCAGTTGGTCTTCTGAACCAGTGTTTTTCAACCACTGTGCCGTGGCACACTAGTGTGCCGTGAGATATTGTCTGGTGTGCCTTGGGAAATTATCCAATCTCACCTAGTTGTTTTTTTGTTTTGTTTTTTAACAAATGCATTATTATCCACAAATAATGTACCGTTTTCGAGTGTCTCTGCTGTCTAGTGTTCGGCAGAGAAACCATATTATACTCTTCCATATCAGGTAGTTAATTTCTTTGAGACAAGAGAATTAGTGATGTATTGAGGCATTGTGGCTAGTGAGACTATACGGTGTTCCTCGTGATTATTTCAATGAAAAAAATGTGCCTTGGCTCAACAAAGGTTGAAAAACACTCTTCTGAATGATCACATTTGATGAACATAAATATATCGACTGGTGTTACTTTGTTTTGTGTTGATGGTACCTTGTGACCGCTGGCTGCAAACTAAATTGCCCCACATGGAAAGAGAAATTAAACCATTGAGTTGAACCAATTCCATAATTATCAGGAATTGGTAATTAAAAAATTGATCCAAAAAATACAAAAGTATCCGTCCCAAACCCAGACCATAGATATAATATACAAGAGATAGACGGGAGCCACTCCCCCCCGTTCATGGCAATGGTCTCGTGTGCTTTGTGAAAATAACAAAAAAGCTGTGAAGCCCCGCCACCCACGGCTCGCCTCCACAGTGCTCCAAGGCCTGTCAGTCAAAGACTCAGGCTTCTAGTTTTAATTTCTACAGATTCAGGGGCAGATCTAGAAAAAAAACACGGGGTAGCAAGCAGGGTTGTTGAATAGTTGCATTGTCCAAAACATAAGCATGGGATTTTTATATCATAATCATCTTTTTTATATCATCATCATCTTGGGAGCTACAGGAGTTGGCACCTGGCTCCTTATTTAGCTCCTTATTTAGCTATAAAGTTATAATTCTTTGTTCTGTCAAAAAGTACTAACTAAGAGTGAGTCTCTTTACGCACCCAAGCTTCTAGAGCAGATGAGAGACATCACATCAATGGGGTGGCAAGACCTTCTCTGCCACCCCTCTAGATCCGCCCCTGCTACAGAACAAAGCCTGGAACAGAACCTGAATTATTTTCACACCGTGAAAGTCGGAGGTAGCTGAGGAAAATCTCTTCGCAGCTGCACAAACTCGTCTCTAGCTCACAGATTCTCCAGCTCGTCCCAACTACAACAACAAAAATTACAACAGCTTTAGGTCAAATGTATTGCACAGGATTATTAAAAGATACATGGAAAGATTTTCTGCGCTCTCGGGTCAACAGAGGACAAACTGCATTTGCAAACTCATCATTATCTCAAACGAAAAGCCAATGAGCCGTAGTTTGTCATTTGTTTGTGTCATTAGTGGGTGTGAAAGACACACGGCACAGGTCTGGCTACACTCGCCCAGATTACGAGGCTAAAGGAGCAGCTTTGGATCCAGAACAGACTGACTGGGCGTTTGAAAGAGAGGTCTCGAGAGGCCTGAAAAGTCGCATTCGTCGACCAGGTAAAGTATGTATTTTTGACATTGTTGTTTAGTTCCAAGTCATTTTAGCCTTGCTTTTGAAGACTAAGACTCTTATATGTTCTGTGTTCAGGGTTATCAAGTCAAATACATGAGTAAGAGTCCAGATGGAAACCTCTTCCAACTTGTCCAGCTCCTCCAGCCCTCAGTCACTATGTGCCCTCCACAAAGTTCAGATTGGCTTCTCAGTTTGGGTCGTGGTCTACTCTCTCTGCGCTCCCCTTTTCCTGTTGGTTTTCTACGTCGCCTACAAACAATGGAAGAAACGTCGCACCGGAAACTTCAGCCACTCTGACGTCTTTACCTTCAACGTCATTCTAATGGAGATAATCGCCCTCATAGGTTCCGTTGTTCTCACTATCTCCCTCAATGTTGCCTTATTAATCACTCAAACAACAGCGGCAGCCGGGAGTTTGCTGTATCTGAACAATATCGGACAGACTTGCTTTCAGTGTCTCACCTGTGTGGATCGGTACCTGGCCGTGGTCTTCCCTGTCACCTACCTGCGGCTGCGGCGAGGGAGCGGCGTCGTGATCAGAAACATCTGCATTGCTTTAGTTTGGCTGGCGTGCATCGGCCGCTCTGTATGTCTCTACGTCCAGAACTTCATTCTGGAACCGATCAGCAGCATCTTCATCGTAGTTTTGCCGGTGGCCATGGTCACCTTTTGTTGCATCTCTGTTCTCCGCGTTCTGATTCGTCCAAAGCCAGGGGAAATGGACAGGACGAGGGTGGACCGATCAAAGCGCAGAGCTTTCAACACCATGGTGGTCATACTCGGGGTGTTGCTGTTGAAGTTAATGTGTGACATGCTGTACATTATCACTCACTTCACGATGAATGTTGACAATTGTTTGGCATTTTTTTCAGTGCTTTGGTTTGGTCTCCCCAGCAGCCTGGTCCTTCCTCTGCTGTTTCTGTACAGAGCTGGAACTATCAAGGCCTGTACAAAGTAGAGCCTGACTGAAATATTGCCCCTCAGGCAGGAGGCTACGGTCCATCCAGACCCATAGATCTTGATAAGTTGATAAGTTTTTTCCCCACTGCCATCAGACTCATGAACAAGAAGCAAGTCTCTATAGCCAATAGTTACAGACTCATAGATGTAATCTGCCAAGTTGCACTGTGTGGTGTGTCCACACTTAGATCCGCTGCCATCACTTAATCACTTTATCACTTTATATCACTTTATACGCCTACACTTCTGTAAATGTTGTAAATCTGCTGTTGTTCAGGGTCAAATTGATGTTGTCTTACCATGTCACTTTACATTTTATCTTATTTATTTAAATCTTATTTATTTCATATTCTTAATGCATGCCCCAAAGCAATATAGTTGAAAATTGCTTATCTTATTTTCATTTTAATTCTATGTTATGTGTTTTATGTCACACGTTTGCACCAAGAAAAATTCCTAGTTTGTGAATTTATAATTGTTCTTATAAGACCTGACCAGAGCAGAATCAGGAACAGCTCGGTGCTTTAGAGGCACTGGAGAAACAGTTTATATGGACTATATGAGTGATATTCTCTGTTTCGTCTGTCTGTCTCTTTTACATGTTTTTATGGACCTTTTTGAATCTGAAATAAAGATTGATCGATAACAACAATCATTTGATTTATCAATGATTTTATTTCCTGTTTCAGTTGGTCTTGTGAATGATCACATTGGATGAACATAAATATATCGACTGGTGTTACTTTGTTTTGTGTTGATGGTACCTTGTGACTGCTGGCTGAAAACTAAATTGCCCCACATGGAAAGAGAAATTAAACCATTGAGTTGAACCAATTCCATAATTATCAGGAATGTAATTAACCTTAAGCACCTGGACCAAACAATTGATCCAAAAAATACAAAAGTATCCGTCCCAAGCCCAGACCATAGATATAATATACAAGAGATAGACGGGAGCCACTCCGCCCCGTTCATGGCAATGGTCTCGTGTGCTTTGTGAAAGTAACAAAAAAGCTGTGAAGCCCCGCCCCCCACGGCTCGCCTCCACAGTGCTCCAAGGCCTGTCAGTCAAACACTCAGGCTTCTAGTTTGAATTTCTACAGGTTCAGGGGCAGATCTACAAAAAAAAACACGGAGTGGCAAGCAGGGTTGTTGAATAGTTGCATTGTCCATAACATAAGCATGGGATTTTTATATCATCATAATCATCTTTTTTATATCATCATCATCTTGGGAGCTACAGGAGTTGGCACCTGGCTCCTTATTTAGCTCCTTATTTAGCTATAAAGTTATAATTCTTTGTTCTGTCAAAAAGTACTAACTAAGAGTGAGTCGCTTTACGCACCCAAGCTTCTAGAGCAGATGAGAGACATCACATCAATGGGGTGGCAAGACCTTCTCTGCCACCCCTCTAGATCCGCCCCTGCTACAGAACAAAGCCTGGAACAGAACCTGTATTATTTTCACACCGTGAAAGTCGGAGGTAGCTGAGTAAAATCTCTTCGCTGCTGCACAAACTCATCTCTAGCTCACAGATTCTCCAGCTCGTCCCAACTACAACAACAAAAAATTACAACAGCTTTAGGTCAAATGTATTGCACAGGATTATTAAAAGATACATGGAAAGGTTTTCTGCGCTCTCGGGTCAACAGAGGACAAACTGCATTTGCAAACTCATCATTATCTCAAACGAAAAGCCAATGAGCCGTAGTTTGTCATTTGTTTGTGTCATTAGTGGGTGTGAAAGACACACGGCACAGGTCTGGCTACACTCGCCCAGATTACGAGGCTAAAGGAGCAGCTTTGGATCCAGAACAGACTGACTGGGCGTTTGAAAGAGAGGTCTCGAGAGGCCTGAAAAGTCGCATTCGTCGACCAGGTAAAGTATGTATTTTTGACATTGTTGTTTAGTTCCAAGTCATTTTAGCCTTGCTTTTGAAGACTAAGACTCTTATATGTTCTGTGTTCAGGGTTATCAAGTCAAATACATGAGTAAGAGTCCAGATGGAAACCTCTTCCAACTTGTCCAACTCCTCCAGCCCTCAGTCACTATGTGCCCTCCACAAAGTTCAGATTGGCTTCTCAGTTTGGGTCGTGGTCTACTCTCTCTGCGCTCCCCTTTTCCTGTTGGTTTTCTACGTCGCCTACAAACAATGGAAGAAACGTCGCACCGGAAACTTCAGCCACTCTGACGTCTTTACCTTCAACGTCATTCTAATGGAGATAATCGCCCTCATAGGTTCCGTTGTTCTCACTATCTGCCTCAATGTTGCCTTATTACTCACTCAAACAACAGCCGCAGCCGGGAGTTTGCTGTATCTGAACAATTCCGGACAGACTTGCTTTCAGTGTCTCACCTGTGTGGATCGGTACCTGGCCGTGGTCTTCCCTGTCACCTACCTGCGGCTGCGGCGAGGGAGCGGCGTTGTGATCAGAAACATCTGCATTGCTTTAGTTTGGCTGGCGTGCATCGGCCGCTCTGTATGTCTACGTCCAGAACTTCATTCTGGAACCGATCAGCAGCATGTTCATCGTAGTTTTGCCGGTGGCCATGGTCACCTTTTGTTGCATCTCTGTTCTCCGCGTTCTGATTCGTCCAAAGCCAGGGGAAATGGACAGGACGAGGGTGGACCGATCAAAGCGCAGAGCTTTCAACACCATGGTGGTCATACTCGGGGTGTTACTGTTGAAGTTAATGTGTGACATGCTGTACATTATCACTCACTTCACGATGAATGTTGACAATTGTTTGGCATTTTTTTCAGTGCTTTGGTTTGGTCTCCCCAGCAGCCTGGTCCTTCCTCTGCTGTTTCTCTACAGAGCTGGAACTATCAAGGCCTGTACAAAGTAGAGCCTGACTGAAATATTGCCCCTCAGGCAGGAGGCTACGGTCCATCCAGACCCATTGATCTTGATAAGTTGATACGTTTTTTCCCCACTGCCATCAGACTCATGAACAAGAAGCAAGTCTCTATAGCCAATAGTTACAGACTCATAGATATAATCTGCCAAGTTGCACTGTGTGGTGTGTCCACACTTAGATCCGCTGCCATCACTTCATCACTTTATATCACTTTATATCACTTTATACGCCTACACTTCTGTAAATGTTGTAAATCTGCTGTTGTTCAGGGTCAAATTGATGTTGTCTTACCATGTCACTTTACATTTTATCTTATTTACTTAAATGTTATTTATTTCATATTCTTAATGCATGCCCCAAAGCAATATAGTTGAAAATTGCTTATCTTATTTTCATTTTAACTCTATGTTATGTGTTTTATGTCACACGTTTGCACCAAGAAAAATTCCTAGTTTGTGAACCTGTTCTCAAACCATTGCAATAAAACCTATTCTGATTCTGAATGTGTACAGAAAATGTAAAAAAAAAAAAAAAATAGCTTTGTTTTAAACACTGCCCCCCTGTGGTGCTGCTACACAAAAGCTAAACTCCATGAGCTGCAAGTAGCAAACAATGATGTTCTCAGGATTCTATTGAAAATCCCTCGCTGGGCAAGAGCCAGTCTACTGTCTGTGCAGAGGATTGTGACCACATTAAATGCTGTATAAGAAATGTTGTAAATACATTTATGATGAGGCTCATGGACTCACATAATGAAATTATAATTGTTCTTATAAGACTTGACCAGAGCAGAATCAGGAACAGCTCGGTGCTTTAGAGGCACTGGAGAAACTGTTTATATGGACTATATGAGTGATATTCTCTGTTTCGTCTGTCTTTCTCTTTTATATGTTTTTATGGACCTTTTTGAATCTGAAATAAAGATTGATCGATAACAACAATCATTTGATTTATCAATGATTATATTCCCTGTTTCAGTTGGTCTTCTGAACCAGTGTTTTTCAATCACTGTGCCGTGGCACACTAGTGTGCCGTGAGATATTGTCTGGTGTGCCTTGGGAAATTATCCAATCTCACCTAGTTGTTTGTTTTTAACAAATACATTATTATCCACAATAACGGAGACCTTCTCTGCCACCCCATTATTTTCACACCGTGAAAGTCGGAGGTAGCTGAATAAAATCTCTTCGCAGCTGCACAAACTCGTCTCCAGCTCATAGATTCTCCAGCTCGTCCCAACTACAACAAAAAAAAAATGACAACAGCTTTAGGTCAAATGTATCGCACAGGATTATTTAAAGATACATGGAAAGATTTTCTGAGCTCTCGGGTAAACAGAGGACAAACTGCATTTGCAAACTCATCATTATCTCAAACGAAAAGCCAATGAGCCGTAGTTTGTCATTTGTTTGTGTCATTAGTGGGTGTGAAAGACGCACGGCACAGGTCTGGTTACACTCGCCCAGATTACGAGGCTAAAGTACCAGCTTTGGATCCAGAACAGACTGAGCGTTTGAAAGAGAGGTCTCGAGAGGCCTGAAAAGACGCTGCATTCGTCGATCAAGTAAAATATGTATTTTTGACATTGTTGTTTTGTTCCAAGTCATTTTAGCCTTGCTTTTGAAGACTAAGACTCTTATATGTTCTGGGTTCAGGGTTATCAAGTCAAACACATGAGGGTGGAATGAGTGAGAGTCCAGATGGAAACCTCTTCCAACTTGTCCAGCTCCTCCAGCCCTCAGTCACTATGTGCCCTCCACAAAGTGCAGATTGGCTTCTCGGTTTGGGTCGTGGTCTACTCTCTCTGCGCTCCCCTTTTCCTGTTGGTTTTCTACGTCGCCTACAAACAATGGAAGAAACGTCGCACCGGAAACTTCAGCCACTCTGACGTCTTTACCTTCAGCGCCATTCTAATGGAGATAAGCGCCCTCATAGGTTCAGTTGTTCTCACGATCTGCCTTCATCTCGTCTTAATAAACACTCCAACAGCAGACGCAGCTGCCAGTTTGCTGTATCTGAACAATATCGGACAGACTTGCTTTCAGTGTCTCACCTGTGTGGATCGGTACCTGGCCGTGGTCTTCCCTGTCACCTACCTGCGGCTGCGGCGAGGGAGCGGCGTCGTGATCAGAAACATCTGCATTGCTTTAGTTTGGCTGGCGTGCATCGGACGAGCTGTGTATGTCTACGTCCAGAACTTCATTCTGGAACCGATCAGCAGCATCTTCATCGTAGTTTTGGCCGTGGCCATGGTCACCTTTTGTTGCGTCTCTGTTCTCCGCGTTCTGATTCGTCCAAAGCCAGGGGAAATGGACAGGACGAGGGTGGACCGATCAAAGCGCAGAGCTTTCAATACCATGGTGGTCATACTCGGGGTGTTACTGTTGAAGTTAATGTGTGACATGCTGTTCGTTATCGGCCTCACCATGAATGTTGACAATTGTTTGGCCATTTTTGCAGTGCTTTGGTTTGGTCTCCCCAGCAGCCTGGTCCTACCTCTGCTGTTTCTGTACAGAGCTGGAACTATCAAGGCCAAAGTAGAGCCTGACTGAATTATTATATATAATATAGTTGTTTGATATATAGAGAGACGATATGTGCTCTTATCATAGCATAGACTTTGGCTGATATTTACTGTAGTCCAGGTCATTTATCTGACTGAATGAGACAAGGCGTAGATTGAGATAAGACGTAGATCCACACATTAAGAATATCACAAAGATAGGTTTTTACCATCTAAAGAACATAGCCAGAGTCGCCCCGTTCTCTCTCGGGCCAACACGGAGACGCTCATGCATGCTTTTATCACCAGTCGTATCCACTACTGTAATGCCCTGCTTTATGGTCTTCCCAAAAAGAGGATCTCAGGTTTACAACTTTTACAAACTTCAGCAGCTCGTGTCCTGACGAAGACCAGGAGGCGGGACCACATTACACCGGTTTGAGAATCGCTGCATTGGCTCCCGTGTGTTTCAGGATCGATTTTAAAGTTCTTTTAATGGTTTTTAAATGTCTTAATTGTCTTGGTCCTTCTCATCTTTCAGAACTGCTTTTACCTTATGAACCTTCACGGCCCCTTCGCTCCTCCGGCAGGGGTCTCCTAGTTATTCCTAAAGTCAACAAAAAGACTCAATATTACGGCCCTCGCCTCTGGAACGACCTGAGGAGGAGCTCAGACCTGAGGAGGAGCTCAGACCTGAGGAGGAGCTCAGGGCTGAGGAGGAGCTCAGGCGTGAGGAGGAGCTCAGGGCTGAGGAGGAGCTCAGACCTGAGGAGGAGCTCAGGGCTGCAGAGAACGTTCATGTTTTTAAGAGCAGGCTCAAGACCCACCTTTTTAGCTTAGCTTTTAACTGACTAATCTATTTATTTAATCCTAATATATAAAATATATATATATGGGAGGTTGTGCCAGGCGCATTGTTTTAAATAATGTAATCTGTAAAGCACTTTGTGATACCTTTCGGTATGAAAAGCGTTTTATAAATAAAGTTTGATTGATTGATTGATTGAATGCTTTAGGGCTGTAGTGGATGTTGATACATCATGAAGTCCGATCAGGTGGATCTTCATGACTCAATAAAAGCTGACATTTCATAACTAAAGGGGCAACCTCCCCCCGACCTCCTTATGGTAAATGGTCTCAACTTATATAGGGTTTTTCCACCTACATTAGGCACTCAAAGCACTTTACAGCAAGGATCCACTCACCCATTCATACACCAGTGAACGCAGACACTGGGGGCAATGTGGGTGAAGTGTCTTGCCCAAGGACACAACAACGGGGTGCACTTTCAGAAGGTGGGATTCAAACTCCCAACCTTCCGATCATGAGACGACCCGCTCCAACATCTGCGCCACTGTCTCTGCCGTCATTATGTCACCGCCACCTCTCTGAGCCATTTCCAGACAACGTGACAGTGACGTCTCTGAGATGTCATCTCCGTTGCTGAGATATCTCCATGACTTCTCTGCAGCATCACTGCTACGTCTCTTTCAGGTCTCCTTGGTGTCCGACAGGTCTCGGAGACATTGCAGGGACGTCACAGAAACATCTCACAGGTTGCAGACGGTGAATAGTGTCCGCAACGTCGCCACAACTGCTTGTCTCTGCTGAAATTCATGCTGTTCGTTTTCACCGAGACTCCCTGGAGACTGGCCTTATCTGTGGGGATGTCGCCAAATAGTATCCAAATAGTCTCCAAATAGTCTCCAGTGTTTGACAGTCATGAAACGTCATCTTTTTGGAGTCATGACGATCCAGCTGTCTCAGTTAATCAAACTCTATGACACTGATGTACATATTATATTCCTTAATGATGCTATTCTCATGTAGAGCAGTGGTCTGTATTCGCATTAACAGTTCATGATATGACTTTGCTGGATCAAAATGTGTCTTGTAAATAGGGATCAAACATCTGCAAAGCTTATGGACTTTTGGCTGCTTGCTTCACTCAGTGCCACCCATGCAAAAATAAAATCAGTCCATTTCTACCTGGAGAAAGGGTAATAACTTCTTTCAAAGCTTATTCTTTCAAGCTTCGCTTTTTTATCGAATAAGCGCATCAGGTTGATGTGTTCGTGCAAACAGGTGATTATGTTAAGCAGAGGTTAATGAACCGTCAACATCCAACACAGAGCTCGTCTTCATTTGAATGTATCATTTCTAGAGACACATAAAACACAGCACTGCTCCGGTTAAACAAACACGGACTCCGAGCCAAAGGAGCAGCATCCATCGCCGCGTAAAGTGAGTGTTTTCATTTCCAGACTGGAATTCAAGCAACAAAGGGTTAGTGTATGTTCTCCTGCAGCAAATGAATGATCAGTGATTGTGTTTCCAGATGGAAGCGTCGCTCAACTCCTCCTGCAACCAACCCGACCTGGTGACAGGCTTCTGGCTTTATGTCGTCGTCTACTCTCTCTGCGTCCCCATCTTCCTGTTTGTTTTCTACGTCGGCTTCGGAAAATGGAAGAGGCGCGGCGCGGGAAGCTTCAGCCACTCCGACGTCTTCACCTTCCACATCGTTCTCATGGAGATGCTCGGCCTCGTAGGCGCGGTCGTGTTCGCTTGTGGCCTCGATCAGGGCTTGTTGAGTCCACCGGGGAAGGCGGGCGTCAGCTTGATGCACGTGAATAGCTTCGGACAAGGGTTCCTTCAGTGTCTCACCTGCGTCGATCGATACCTGGCCGTGGTCTTCCCCGTCACCTACCTGAGGCTGCGGAAGGGAAGCGCCGTCACGATGAGGAACACGAGCCTCGCCTTGGTTTGGACGGCGTGCATCGGGCGACTCGCTGTCCTCTCGGTGATGGACAACTTCGACGAGCACATCAGCAGCTTCATCGTCTCGCTTTCCACAGTGTCACCTTCTGTTGCGTCTCCGTCCTGTGCGTTTTGATTCGTCCAAAGCCGGGAGAGTCCACCGCAGACGTGAAGAGGGTCGACCAATCGAAGCGCAGGGCTTTCAACACCATGGCGGTCATACTGAGCACGCTGCTGATGAAGTTTGTGTCCGGGGTGGAGTACTACACTATTCACTTCATGGTGGGCGTCGCGGTGATCAATAAATGTCTGTTGTTTTTAGTGGTGGTTTGGTTTGGTCTGCCCAACAGCCTGGTCCTGCCTCTGCTGTTTCTGTACAGAGCTGGAACTTTAAAGGCCTTACGACAGAAACTCGCGTTGAAAATTGCTGCAGTCAAGAATATTTGATGGAACATATGACCTCAAAGTTCCTAATGGGCTGGGTACCATTAAACAATACCAGTCTGGTTTTGAAAAAAAAAGTTTAGGTACAACAGGTAAAAGTAAAAGTTCGAGTATCGAAAGCAGGAACCAAATAAATAAAAATATTTCTCCTTTTTCTTGTATCCTCAGCTTTTAACACAATCCATCATGAAAGGATATTTCAGGATTTTTGACATGGGGCCTCAATTTCCAAGTAATCCAGAGTGTTGCTGATTTCTGGAGATTTTTTTGTATTTCATGCAGTTCTTATGTTTAGTGGTGCTAGGCTAGTGTAAGGCTAGCACATGTCTATGGTATCAGCTAGCCTGCATTAAAAACAGTCTGACCCGCTTCACAGTGCACCTGAGGCAAGTCACTTATAACACCAGACTAACCACATAAATGTCTGTGTCCATAGAATAATTTTTGGAATATAACTGACCTTGCATCACATGAATGATCGCATTTTGAGGGACTATTTTCTAGCAGATCACTCCACCGCTGCGTAGCTTATACAACCACGAAGCTGATGCTGCTCAAATATAAGGTCTTTTAAATGCAAAATGGTTCAAATGCATTTACAAAACAGGCGTTTTACAAAAAAAATATCTCCAGAAATCAACAACACTCTGGATAACTTGGAAATTATGCTCTATGTCAAAAATCCTGAAATATCCCTTTAACATTTGAACTCAGAGACTTTAAGACCATTTAGCTTAAAGGGGCTATATCATGCTATTTTAGCCATTCCAAAGTTAAGTATAGGCATTTATATGATATATTGTACCTCTACCACTATGGAGCACTCATTTTTGTGGTAAATATAAGTGTTTTCTGGAGGTATTTTTCAAACCCGGAAGACACAACGCTTCGATCCAGTTAACTCCGCCCCCTCTCTCCGCGCATACAACTTTACCGTAATATAAATAAACAGCAATAAGTGAAGTCACTTCACGATGCAGTTATACGGAGTTGACATCTGCAACACAGCTTCATAAATGGCTAACACACATGCTAATATGCTAACACACAAGCTAACCCGCGTTTGGATTGACTCACCCTCTGCTCCATCACTGTTTACAATGTGGGACTCGCGTTGGTTATAAAAGTTAATCCACTTTGATTCTGGCGAAGGTTCACCAAACATCCATCAGTGACAATCACAGAAAAACAATATTTTGGCTGATAGTCGCTGAATCCCGGAGAAAAAAACAGCTGAGTGGCCTCTTCCTGAAAAAGGTTGAATATAAACTCCTCGTCCTCGTAGCCAAACGCGCTTCTTTTTCTCCGTGACATTATCGTTAGTTAAGAATGAAGAACAGGTGTCCAGAGTAGGTAACGAGCTCCATCTTCACAGCTGCAGCGCAAACATGACTGATCTGTTCAGACGCTCAGGGGATGTGTTTGTTTTGGCCACAGCTGACCTGGAAGCACCTCGGGCACATCCTTTTTTTTTTTTTTTTTTTTTTTTTTTTTTTTTTTACTCTTTGTTTCTCTCTTACGACAGAAATAATGAAAACGCTGTTTTACAAATTAAAATCAGGCCGTAAGCAAAGAATTAAGACATTACATTACAGACGTAATGTAATGTCGTCTGTAATGTAATGTCAGACGACATTACATTACAGTTGTGCCGTTGTTACGACACAACTGAACACTCAGTCGTTCACCAGGAGAGGGAGGAGCAGCTGCTCAGAGAGCAGGATTCAGGAGGATTACTGAGAGCTGCGTGAATGAAGCCACAAACCACTCTGGGGGTGTTTTTGATAAGGAAATAGCATAACAACATGGCTAAAAGCTCCAAAAAGTCGATTCTTTAATAGAATTTTGCTGGATAGACTTTTTCACAGACAGAACACGACTCAATGGATCATTTCCAGACCAAATGTGCAGTGCCACTGGGTTGCCACAGGGATGTGTACTGTCTCCTTTGCTCTTCATCCTGTTCACTAGTGTCAGATTGCTTTTAAAATGTTTGTTTTTTTGTCAATTTCTATGGATTTTGTAACTCAAACTAACTACTGTGTACAAACTGTTTCAATGGAAAGCTAATGTGAACTTGCTGATGTAACAAGAGCTGTGAACTGAATATAGAAATAAATGATATGTAAAAGGAACAGTCTGCCTTTGTCCTTTGGGTAGAACATATGTGATTTAAAGGCATATTTTTCCAGTAACACTAGATTGCGTTGTCTTATTTAATTTGTTAAAATACCACCACCACATGTAGACATTTATTATATCGGCTATTCGGACATTTCTTAAGAAGCGTAAAGCCAAATGTCAGACTGGTTAAACAATAAACACACGAGCGAGAGGTCAATTTGAAGAAGTCTGGAGCGCCATAACCTCTCGCTGCATCTTGTTCGCTCTAAACTCTTACTCTATTTCACCAGTTGAAATCTTGGTTCGTGGGTGAAACTCACGAGGAGTTAATCCCATTTGCATTAACAAAGCTCTGCTGCTCCTATGATATGAGGAGGACGTTAAATTATGGTTATGTCACAACAATACCAGGATGGTATGGAAAAAAAGATAGCCGGTACTGGAAGAAAATAATAAATGTTTAGATCCAAGTTTTGATACTGTTGGACCAGCATTAAAGGAAGTGACTCGGTTGCTTCTGCTCAAATAAATGATTTTTGCCAATTTTTTGCCAAATTTTCTTCTTCTTGCCCCGGGTTTTTTATAGTATTCACAATTTTCCCCCTAATTTTTGTCAATCTATATTACTAGCATTTCCCCCACATTTTTACCCAATTTATTCTCTATTTTTTCTCAACTTCTGCCACATTTTTTCCACTATTTTACTTTTTTCCCCTTTTCTCCAATTTCCCTCGATTTTTTCCAGAATTATCCCCCATTTTTTACACATTTCCTCACCTTGCAAATGTGCAGATCTTTCACACATTTCTGTTCTGCTTTCTGCCTCTAGATGAATAATATTTTAGTGTAGATATCGAAAAAAAAGTATTATTCCGGTATCGAAAATCAAGTATCGTTAAAGTACTAGTACTAGTCGCAACCCCTCGCCCCGGACAGTTCAGGGCAGGTCTGTGCTTTTTCACACACTTTCTATCTCTTTAACTAAAGCTTTGACCTATTTCTCAACAGAAATGTGTTTAGTGGCATTAAGATGGAAGTGTAAAAGTGTGAAAATGCAGCTGTTTTCCCCCGACAATGCACTGCTCACTGCACTATTCATTACACTGACAGGACTGCACTGCTCTGTTTGTAACTGTCACTGATATCGAACCCAAAACAAGACAGTCAGACACAAATGCATGCCAGCAGTTTTTATTTAAGCTTTAAAGGTCAGAGCTTCCACCCCGGCAGGAGAGACCTCTGCTGGGGGCGGGAGGCAAGTGCATCTGTGGCAGGTCGTCCCCTCGGCTCAGACTCGGCTGGAGGAGTCTTTAAGCAGACTTCTTTGCTGGAACCAGACAAACACACAGGGATTTAGAAATGAATCAGGATTTTGTCATCACTTTTCTGTGACATTTCGTCGACTAAAACCAGACTAACTACACGCGTGATACTGAATCAGGACTCACGCATGTGCTTGACGAGAACACCGCGAACTGCCGTCTTCACTGCCGCCTTCACCTCGGCGCGAATATCGTCTCTCTCTGAAAAGATACAAATCGTCTGAACCGTTGCTTTACACCAGCGGTGAGTGGATGTCGGTGAGTCCACTTACCGTTCGGTGCTGGACCTGGGGGCGGGGAAACAGTGGTTAGTCAAAATGATTTTTAAAAGGTGATCTATGTGTGTGACATTAGCTTAAGAACTCACCAGGCTCAGCAGCGGCCTCTACAGATGAAAACAACAGAAGAAGAATGAGTTAGACTGAATGATGTTAAAGCAGAATAATGTAACTCATGCCCCTAGAGGCCAAAAGCGCCACTGCAGGTGTCGTAGCATGTTGGGACAGAGGGATATTGTTCATCCAATAAGACAATGGAGGTGCTAGCCCGCAGTTAGCTTAGCCCGTTAGCCTGTTAGCTTCTTCTTCGGGATTCCATTAGTGTGTATTGCGCCTCCGACCTGGTGCAGGGAAGTTGCAATTATGGTTTTCTGGCCCGAGACACCAGGGGGCGATGAAAGACCCTCCAATCATCCCATTAACACTTGTATTACCCCCAGAGGGACTACGGAAAGGATTTATTAAGGTAAAAAAGTTACTTAGTTCTGCTTTAACTGTGTGTTCTCAAAATGGTCGCTCCTACAGACTTCAGATTTTCCAGCCTTGGACTTGGATATTTTGAAGGTTTTTTTCAGAGGGATTTTGAAATATCTAATTCCCAACAGATTTACTGAGTTTTGAATTTCAAAAAACAAGGCAAAATATCACGCAAGATATGAAAAATCCCCCCTGAAATAAAAGAAAGAAACAATCATAAATTTAAACCTGGCTCGATCCATTGCTCAGATTTTGTCGCCAAAAATATGGAACATTTTGGACGCCTTTTTCCCTTTTCACCTGCAGCGTCTCGCCTTCATCCAATTCAGGTTCATTTCAACCCTTTTTAGTCCCAGTTTAGTCCTGATTTGCTCTTGTTTTAGGTCTTGGTAGTTGATCTTATGACTATCCGTTGCTTTCTCCTTGTCATGACGTAAATAAAGCGGTGTCTTGTGAGTGTTTGTGTTCCTCACCGGGGGCTGGAGCGGCGTCGACGGCTGAGGACGGACACAGCTTTTAGAATCACGTCACATTTCTGATACGTTCTAGAATCTGGTTTCAGACACTCACCGATGACGGCGAAGGTCACCAGGGCGAAGAGCACGGCCAGAGTCATGGGCTTCATGGTCACTGCAGACAAAGGAGCTTCGATCACGAGTCCAGGAGAAGCACAGAAGAGCAGAGCTGTGGGTCGGTCGTCTTACCTGAGGTGGTCTGGATTCTTCTCGGAGTCAGAAGTTCTTCAGAGTTGTGGTGTTAAAGCGTGTTCAGTGCAGCTCTTTTTATACAGACGTGTCAGTGCAGGAGTGAAGGGTCAACGCCCTGGTTAAATGCCACGACTTAATGACCCGAGTAAACAGACTGTGGAGAAACAATGAACTCTTTCACTGTGGGGTTTGAAATCCTCTGAGGTCAAAGGTCAGATGTGTTTGTTATAAGTGAGTGCCTAATGTCACGATCAACGATTAAACACCACAAGAACTAAACATGAAGCCTGGGTTTAAATGGGTTTGAAGTGAGAGTTCTGATCTGGTTCTCAGTGGTTTTCACTCATTAAGACTCCGGGTCACTCTGGAAACAGAATCATGTAAAGGAAGAAATAACATGAGTCTGATCTATGACAATAAAGCACTTACTTCCTCACAGAAATGTACTTGAATTGAATTGAATTTCATAAAACAAGCAGGTGTTTTGTGATTCTGAGGCTTTTCTGCAGCAGAACAGAGAGAACGAGTGTGAGTCACGTTTATTAGAGAGGATTCAATCTAAGCTTTAAGTTTTTCTGACTCAAACTCCATAAAAAGTCTCTTGTAGATTTGCGTGTTATGGAATCGCTCACGTGCAGTTACACATTAGGTGTATTTGCACATTATTTATACATGTATTAGTTTGTCATTTTCCCCAATTTATGAAACTCGTCTGCCCTTTAAATGACGGCCAAACCATACATACATGCAACTACTCTTTATTAAACCTTTATTAAACCTTCACTGTGATGTGGAGTTCAGGGTTCAGTGAGTCGGTCTCAGGGGTTCGTGGAGGTCAAGACACTCGACTCATATTATTCGTGAAGGGTTTAGTGAATGTGTATAAGAAAATGTTGGGTTCAGAATCTCTAACAAGGTTAAAGCAGAACTAAGTAACGTGTTTACCTTAATAAATCCTTCCCGTAGTCCCTGTGGGGGTAATACAAGTGTTAATGGGATGATTGGGGAGCCTTTCATCGCCTCCTTGTGTCTCTGGCCAGAAAACCATGTTTGCAACTTGTCTGCCACCGGTCCCGAGCCACCAATACACACTAATAGAATCACGAAGAAGAAGCTAACATGCTAACGGGCAAAGCTAACTGCGGGCTAGCGCCACTTTAAACAGTATTTACAACCAAGTTTGAGTGAAAAAAAACATTTCCATTGTACTGTATATTTGGATGCACAATATCCCGCTCTCCCTTCGCCTTTCCTGTCAGCGCAGTATTTACTCTCCAAGACAATTAATAAGTTAGAAAATCGTAACTTGCTACAACACCTGCAGTTGCGCTTATGGCCTCTAGGGGGAAGAGTTACTTAGTACTGCTTTAAGAACCACTGGTTGTTTAGGGACGATAAACAATAATATCGTTCATCGCGATTAAAAATGCGGCAATTAATCGATCGGCACATTTTTTGATTATGGTGATTATTGTGCAAGAAGATAATCGCTAAATCCATCAGACGACCGGTGCCGGTAACTTTTAGTTCCTCATCCAAATCCATTCTTTGATTACCCACGTATCGAGCTGCTCATGAGCTGCATGTTTTGTATTGACGACAACAGTACAAAATGTTACACAGTGCAGCCTTTAAATACTTACTTTATGTCTCACTCAATGTGACTTTTACAGCCGACAGTGAAGAGGAATATTTCATAATCGCCCAATCCTCATCTGCAGTTTCAATGATTTTTTAAACCAAAGGCAAATATCGTGATGATATCGTTAATCGTTATTATTTTGGCCAAGATAATCGAGAGCCCAAATTTCATTATCGTCCCCTCCCTACAGGTGTAAACACTTTCTTTGTCATCTAAAGTGTTACCAGGGGATCTTGCTTGAAATATGAAGTTAAACTGTTTATGACGACTTTCTTAACTCCTTGGCAAAGAAAAAAAAACCTGAATTAAAGACAAAATGTACTGGGATGTAAACGTCGTCATCTCGATAAAGTCTTTCCGTCATCGTCACATTGATGATTAAATAATATTCTCTGCTTTCGTCACGATACAGATGGACTTACAGGGAGGAGTAAACATGATTATTCTGATGTCGATGCTGGATCCACAGTGTGAAAGTCTGAGCGATAATGACTTGAGCAAACAGACAGTGGAGCAGGATGTGGCTGTTTTCTGCTGAAAGAGCTCATGTTCAGAAATGTCACGATGACGGAGCAGCAAAAGCAACAAACCAAAGATCAATAAACTCGCCGATGTTCGGACTTAACTCTGGAACAGGAAGTGATTAAGACCTGGTCCTTCCTAATATATAAAGGCATAATACACGGCCACCAGGGGGAGATGTTCACCAATAGTGACCGTTAAGAGAGAGTTGATAATCTGGCTCTTCATTTTCATTATGTTCACGATTAATCGATAAAGAAAATAATAATTGTATTTTTATCTTCAATCTTTTTCCCACATGAAGCTGAAGTGGTGCCGCTTGTGGACGTGTTGATGGAGTAAACTTAAAGTGAACATTTGTAAGAGACTCTAAGTGCTAATTCATTTGAAATATACAATGTACAAAACACTCTACAGACCGTCACTTTAAAGCCGCACCGTGTAACATTTTCACCCAATAAACAGAAAAATAATACAAGCATTTATTTTAGCTCAGTTATTTATATCGCTGAAAAATGTCTGGAAATTTGACAACATGTGAGCGGCTCCATCTCTCCTCAGACTAACTTTACTGGGAGGGGGCGTGTCCAGCTCGTCTCCATGGAGATGTCGAGTAAAGGCAGCCACATGTGAGATTATTTTATACAATATTTAAGATATATTTAAGAGTTCTTAGAAAAGGCACCCAGATCTCTCACTACGCCCTGTCACCGTCAGGACGCAGGTTCAAGTCCCGCCCACTGGGGACAAAGAGGGCGACCTCCACTTTCCTCACACCTCCATCTTTCTGTTAAACAAATGAATGCACCTCCTTTTTTAAATGTATTTATTTTTGCACTTGTTTTTATTGGGCCTGTGCTGTCACTTCCTCTGCAAGTGAAGTTCCTCACAGATAAACACAGTATTGGTGTCAGAGGCAAATTTCCCTACAGGACAATAAAGTCTAACCTCAACCTTAAGCCTAAATATGAACAGACAAAACACGTATTTAATGTTTCAATAGAAAGAAAGTTTATTTAACCACAGAAAAACATCCAGTCCTTGCCGGAGCTTCAGTTTTTGTTGTCCAGGTCCAGAGAGGGATTCCTCTGCGGACAGGCCCACCTGAAACAGAGGACACCATGTGACCATCGATGAACAGATACAGATTATTCAAAGACAGAGTAATAAGAAGGGAATAGCATTGCAGTGGATCATGTATTTTACCTTTGTTTTCATGTTATTACAAAGACTTCACACACCACGTTTCCTGCTAATATTTTTGGTCAGGGTTTGTGACGAACCATATTAACAAACATGGTGCGAGTCCTATAAACTAACATGCAGCGACTTATAATCTGTGAACCCTCAAAACTCCCTCTGAAGAAGCTTCAGGATGTGTTTCCTGCTAATAGTTTAACCACATTAGCATGTAGCTGCGTTTTCTGTTTGTAAAACCAAATGACTTTTATGTACAATGCTTTTCACATCTGATCAAAAGGGCAAAGTGCAAATAAATGTACACATGATAAATATTTTGCCCAAACATGGATCGATCAGCAGCGCTTTAGTTTACAGGACATTAGCAGCATGACAGTAAGATCTCAGTGCAGGCTCTCAGTCGTACAGGAGTCGTCCATCTGCAATGAAGGTTCTTGAGTCGTCGTCTGTACTGTGTAGTTGAAGTGTAGAACGTTTCACCTCTGATCCAAAAGGCTTCGTCAGCGACACTAAAGCCTCAGCTCAGCTCGCAGACTAGATACAGACCACAGGAAGTCGTTCAGCTTGGCTAAGTCCCGCCCCTCTCGTAAGCCACTCTCCCCTGTAGGTCAACACCTTTGCAGCTATAAGCCTTAATCTGAACGACCCTTCACTCAGCTGATCGCTGCTCGGGCCGTTCAGACTGAAACCCAGGTGAAACCCAAGACTCGTAGCTACACAGATGTTTACCTCCAGGTGAGAGCAGACAGTAAGAGAGGCGGGGCTTAGCCAGGCTGAGCTCCTCCCTCTGGTCTGTATCTAGTCTGCGAGCTGAGCTGAGGCTTTAGTGTCGCTGACGAAGCCTTTTGGATCAGAGGTGAAACGTTCTACACTTCAACTACACAGTACAGAAGACGACTCAAAAACCTTCGCTGAAGACGGACGACTCCTGTACGACTGAGAGCCTACACGGACGTCTCATCGTCACAGCTGTTAATGTGCTGTAAACTAAAGCCCTGCTTAGCGACACATGTTTGGGCATCTGGACATTTATTTGTACTTTTTTATAAAAAGAAAAATATGTAAAAATAAAAAGCTTAAAGGTTCGATCCATATTTGACTTTGCAGGATTCACACGACGTGTCTGCTTCCAGAGCCTTTAAGACGTCCTCAAAGTCGCTCTGCAGGTCCGCCTTGCTCTCTTTGAGACACGTTATTATGTCTCGCTGGGCTGAGATGGTTGAGAGATGAGCTTTCTCTCTTTCAGAGGAATAATTAATCTTCTGTTGGACACAACGCTCCTGCTCTAAGCTGGAATCTCTATCTCGAAGTGCGGCCTTGTCTGATTCCAGAGCCTTTAAGACGTCCTCAAAGTCGCTCTGCAGGTCCTCCTTGCTCTCTTTGAGACACGTTATTATGTCTCGCTGAGCTGAGATGGTTGAGAGATGAGCTTTCTCTCTTTCAGAATAATCGTTCGTCTTCTGTAGGACACGACGCTCCTGCTCTAAGCTGGAAACTTTGTCTCGAAGTGCGGCCTTGTCCGATTCCAGCTTCATAACCTTCTCAGCATAATCCTGAATTATTACTTCTTGAGCGACTATTTTCTCGTCCTGCTCAAACTGGATAGTCGTGACCTCATCGTCAAACGCCGCCATGCTGTCCTTCAGGTCCTCATACGCCGTCTGCAGTTCGAGGATCCTCTCCTGATCACACTTGGCACGAGCCTCCATCGCGGCTTGTAGTGATTCAAGACTTGCAATTTCTTCAGCGTGATCCTGAATTATTGTTTCTTGAGCGGCGAGTTTCTCGTCCTGCTCTGCCTGAACGTTCATCATTTCCTGCTCAAAGGTTTCCATGTTCACCTGAAGGTCGTCAAATGCTATTTTCAACTGTAAAATCTTTGCAGAATCCTTCTCCTGTTCGGCCTTGGCTTTAACCTCACTCTTCCTCATCTGGAAGTCAAGTTCATTCTTCATCTCCTCCAGATGTAAGATCTCCGCCCGAGCTTCTGTGAGTTGTTTCTGGATCTTGTCATTTTCCATTTTCAACCTGTCGGCGTCTCCCTCGGCCGTCTGTCTGTCCTCCAGAGCCGTTAAGACATACTCAAAGTCTCTCTGCAGGTCCTCCATGCTCTCTGTGAGACGGGTTATTGTGTCTCGCTGAGCTTTCTCTCTTTCAGAAGAATGATTAATCTTCTGTAGGACACAACGCTCCTGCTCTAAGCTGGAATCTCTATCTCGAAGTGCTCCCTTGTCTGATTCCAGAGCTTTTAAGACGTCCTCAAAGTCGCTCTGCAGGTCCGCCTTGCTCTCTGTGAGACACGTTATTATGTCTCGCTGGGCTGAGATGGTTGAGAGATGGGCTTTCTCTCTTTCAGAATAATCGTTCATCTTCTGTTGGACACGACGCTCCTGCTCTAAGCTGGAAACTTTGTCTCGAAGTGCGGCCTTGTCTGATTCCAGCTTCATAACCTCCTCAACATAATCCTGAATTGTTATTTCTTGAGCGACTATTTTCTCGTCCTGCTCAAACTGAATAGTCGTGACCTCATCGTCAAACGCCGCCATGCTGTCCTTCAGGTCCTCATACGCCGTCTGCAGTTCGAGGATCCTCTCCTGATCACACTTGGCACGAGCCTCCATCGCGGCTTGTAGTGATTCAAGACTTGTAATTTCTTCCGCGTAATCCTGAATTATTGTTTCCTGAGCGGCGAGTTTCTGCTCTGACTGAACCTCATTCTGCCTCATCTGGAAGTCAAGGTCATTCTTCATCTCCTCAACAATCTGCTTTTGTTGAGACAGATTCTGTTCAGCCTCAGAGATTTTCTGAACTTCACAAAGATGAAGTTCTCGCTTCAGAAAACGTACTTCTGTGTCCAGAGCAGCGTTGGCCACGGTGAGTTCTTGATTTGTTGATTGTAGCTCGGAGATTTCTGCGTCTTTGGTCTCTTTCTGGAGACGCAGTTTGGCTTCCAGGTCTGAGATGGTTTCCTTGTGCATCTCAAGTTCGTCGAGGTTGACGTGGTCGTTCCTGCAGCGTTCCTGTGTGGCCAGGAGCTCTGCTTTGAGACGAGCGATCTCTGTCTCATAACGACACTGTTTATCTTCTGTTTCTTCACTCAAAACGTTCAAAGTCTTCTTCTGATCGCCAACAACCATGTGGACATCGACCAACGCTCCCACGAGGGCTCCGCTCTCCCCTCGGAGGGTCTGAACCTCCTTCTTCAGAGTCTTGCCCGGCTGGAGACTCTTGAGACATTTTGCAATCCTGCGTTTGGCCTTTCCGGCGTAATTCTTAATTTGCTGGGCAAATATGGGGGGAGGCTTTGCATTTCCTTCCCCAAAGGCCCTGTTCCCGCACTCCTCCATGGAGGGGAACCGCTCTGAAAAGTCCCAGAACTCCAAATCTGCCTCAAAGGATGAGCCAGAGGCTTGGATCTGAGACATTTCCAGATCTGTGTTTTGCAACAGTGAAACTGTGCTGTGATTCTCCATTTTCTGAGAAAATGAGAGAATTTACAAGGTTTTCGTGAAGAAATACCTGAGGTTTTGATAAATACTGTGTCTGCTGAACGAGATGTGTGCGAACGTGTGTCAGGTGAGCTCGAATGTGGAGGTCAGAGTGTTTGCTAATGCAAGAGGTCCCGTTTATGATGACGTCACCGCTGTCGTTATGGCGATATTTCTATCTGATATAATTCAGATCCGAGAATGAGACGATGTCGTGTTCTCAGATGGGAGGGGCTTATCGTTGCCATAGCAATAAGGAATTCAGTGGTGAAAAGTCATGTGACTGTGTCCCACCCACAGATACAGATGGAAATGCCCATATATGGTCATGTTCGAAGCAGCCAGAGGGAAAAAAAAGAAGAGAAAAAAACTCCCATTTCTCCACCAAGACTTTAACAAAATAAATGTTTCTACTAAATAAAGATACAGAGACATGGACAGAAGCAAAGTGGTTCAACAGCCCATAAACTCTTAAAAAATGGACAATGCTAACCAGGAAGCTACATTAGCTTCATGCTACATATGCTAACGCCAGCAACGAGTGCTGTTCTTTACTTCTTGTTATGAAAAAACATCCACATGGACCCAGTTTTGACTTGACTTTATTGGTGTGAGATTAATTTGACTGAAACCCACCCATATGTTCATAATGCATCTTTGTCAGAATGTACTAATATTTACAGCAAAGTATGAGTGTTGTTCAGAGGAAGAATGGAATATAATGACTCACAGAAGCACAAAAATAATTCTTTATAGCCATGCATTTCATTTATATATAAGACAACTTCAAATGTGAAACTAATATATGATATAGACTCATTACATGAAGTGACATATGTCGAGCCTTTGTTATAATGTTGATGATTTTGGCTTCCAGACCTTTTTCAAAATATTCTAGTTTTATATGTAACCTCTTACCACCCGCCTAAACCAAGTGCATTCTGTCCTCTTTGGCCATTATATAGGTCTGTGTAACACCTCATTTGAAAGCTAAGACCCACATAACTGATCATTTTCCTCCTGTTGTTGCTGTGTTGTGTCACCTTTTTTATGTTTATGTTTTTTTTTATTCAATTTGTCACATTTTTGTTGAATTTTTGTCACTTTTTGTTGATTTTTTGTATTTTTTTTGTTGAATTTTCGTTGAATTTTTGTCACATTTTTGTCACATTTTTGAATTTTTGTAATTTTTTTGTTGAATTTTTGTCACATTTTTGTTGAATTTTTGTCACATTTTTGTCACATTTTTGTCACTTTTTGGTTGAATTTGCTTCACATTTTTGTCACATTTTTGTCACATTTTTGTCACTTTTTGGTTGAATTTGCTTCACATTTTAGTCACATTTTAGACACATTTTTGTCACTTTTTGTTTGAATTTTTGTCACTTTTTGTCACATTTTTGTTGAATTTTTGTCGCTTTTTGTTGAATTTTTGTTGAATTTTTGTCACATTTTTGTTGAATTTTTGTCACTTTTTGTTGATTTTTTGTAATTTTTTTGTTGAATTTTGTTGAATTTTTGTCATTTTTTTGGTTGAATTTTTGTCACTTTTTTGTTGAATTTTTGTCACTTTTTGTTGATTTTTTGTAATTTTTTTGTTGAATTTTCGTTGAATTTTTGTCACATTTTTGAATTTTTGTAATTTTTTTGTTGAATTTTTGTCACATTTTTGTTGAATTTTTGTCACATTTTTGTCACATTTTTGTCACATTTTTGTCACATTTTTGTCACATTTTTGTCACATTTTTGTCACTTTTTGGTTGAATTTTTGTCACTTTTTGTCACATTTTTGTCACATTTTTGTCACATTTTTGTCACTTTTTGGTTGAATTTTTGTCACTTTTTGTTTGAATTTTTGTCACTTTTTTGTTGCGTTTACATCCTTGTATGGCGCATTGAGTTGCCTTGTGTACGAAATGCACAGTATAAATAAAGTTGCCTTGCCTTGTTTTCTTTTCATATTTTGCAGCCGTTGTGTTGCTTTTTTCCGAAGAAGCTTTTTGATTAGGGTAAAGCCAAACTGGATAAAATGGGCTCCGTTCAGGTGGGAGTTAAGAGGTTAAAATGTTTTACAAGCTGAGCCATAATAATGAAAAGTAAAACAAAGGCCATATCTCACTTTGTATGTAATGAGTCTCATATTAGTTTCACAGTTTAAGTTGAATTAAAGTGAATGCAGTTTTTAACAATATTCTAATTTCCGAGTTTCACCTGTATTTCCCTTTTTGCAGTTTTGGGGTTAGTTTAGTTTAAAAAAAATAAATCAAAAAGCATCTCTCATTGTGCACAATCGCACACGGCTAAATCACTCCCTTCTTTTTCAGGGTGTGTCACACAAAGGCCACAAAAAAGCCATATTAAAAATTCAGTGGGGAAAGTTTGTCCTTTATATAAACATGAAAACACTTCAGGGCAACAGTCCATGGCTGTACTTTTTATTAGCGTTAAAAATCATGTCTGGTTACATCGATAATATCCACAAAGGCTATTGGTTTTATCACTGAGTCATTGAAGAGCAGATCTTTATACTTTTGTCTATAAATACTAGAGTTGAAATGGTTCGACACGGAAAGTCTGGCGAATCTGGTGAAACATTTAACACTGTTTAAAAACACAGGGATTTACACAGAAATCATACATGCTTTTCAAAAGGTACCATAGAAAAGTTGTGCTTCCACTTTCACCCACTAGAGGGCAGTAGCAGGTTTACAGTACCAGCTCTCAACAACCATTGTACATTTGTTTTACTCTCAAACATGCAATTAGACGATATTCTGAGAGAGATTAATTGTGTTTCTAGAATGATTGTATATAAAAGTGCAGTATATTCCACAAAAAGCTAATGTTTCGAAGTAGCCCAAACACTTTTATAGCTGAAGTACAAAAAGAATCCACAGTTGATGTAACAAATCCAGTAGAAAAGGGTGAAGACTGAGTCAAAACTAAACTACTCCTTGGTTATAAAAATGAGAAATGTGTGTGATCATGGAATCCTCGCTAAATCCGAGAGTTGGCTCCAAAAATGAGCTTCAGTTCAGAAAAGGCCGAGCTTTTATCATCAAGAAAAGTGTCACAATACTGGTCGAAATCAAAGTTTGAATCCTGAAGATAAATCTGTTGAAATGTGGGACCTAAAGTGTTGAATGAGTTTCTTGTCTTTATTTTAAGAAGGCACCGTTTCCCGTCGAAGCCTTTGCAGAACAGAAAAGACATGAAATCCTTATGTAGGTAAAAAAAATAATGTTCCAGTGGAAAGTTAAAATAACAGAGACCAAAATTGTAACGTTTAGAGAATTCTCATTGTTAAGCAGGGCTGGGCACCATTAAACTCAAAAGCAGGCACTGAAAACAATCTTTGGATGCTGTTGGGCATTAAAAGGAAGTGGTTGTTTCAGCTCAAATACATTTTTTCCCCCCCATTTATGCCCAATTTTATTTATTTTTCTCCCCATCCTTTCAAAAAGATTTTCCATAATGTTTATTCCATTTTCCCTATTACCTTATCCTTATTATCTTACTAACATAATTCCTATTTTCACCTCATTTCTACCCAATTTAATCCCAATTCCGAGCTAAAGGCTAGTGTTAAAGAGACCAGATGCAAGTTGGTCATTTTATGCTCTCTACTGCCACCTCAGGTCTCATGCGTAACTGCACCTTGCATTAAGCCCGCCTACTGTGACCTACTGTGTGTTTAATACCAATTCTCTCCCGTTCATTCTCAATGGGAAATATGGATGCAGTACACCGTTTGGCCACCAGCGTCAAATTGGGGGCGCTGTTTCACTCCTTTCGCAAAGATAAGGAAAGCCACAGTTAACATTTGTTTTAATGTAATGTCTACCAAAAAAGAAGATAAAGTGACTATTGCTATATATAGATGCAGTTATATGTGTTTCACGCTCGACATCGCCGTGTTTGGCCCGCAAACCACAGGGACGTTTTCATTTAGGCCCTCGGAGACAAAAGGTTTGGGCGTCCCTGATGTAGGGGGATGAAAATACTTAAGTGTTAACATTTTTAAACTCTGTATAGTCCCTTTAAACAATGACAACAGAACATGCCAACAACAAATCAGCCTGTTTAACCACTAACAGGCTCATTCTTTTTTTGTGTTTGCCGTTAGCTTCAAGACAAAAACCTGCAGTCTTTTCCGGAAATCACGTGGGGGCACCGTGCACATGGCCCACAGTTCCGTTTTCTGTTTCTATGACAAATATTTTAGTAAAAGGCAGGGGCGGACTGGGACTGAAAAACGGCCCTGGACTCTGGCCCAAATTAGAGTAAATTAAAGTGATAGTCTGTAAGTTTGCAGAGTGAGGAGAGATAGAGTGAAGTTTGAAAGTAAATTCCTCCCTTCTTGGACCAGAAAGCCCTTCTTAGTTTGAAAAATGAAGCTCCTCCCCCTCCCTCCTGATTGGACCTGACAGGCTGGTTCACAGGAAAAGCTCGTCTCATTGGTCAACGCGGGAGGATACTAAACTCTGATTAGCTGCTGAGATTCAAGAAGAAGGGACTTTACACAAAGTAATTTGCATATCATTACTTACTTTACTACTTTACTACTACAACATTTAGACTTCCAGACTATCACTTTAAGGAGAAAATTGAGGGGCCAGATGGGGGGCCCTAGAGCCAGTGGCCCTTCTGTGCTCTTCCAGAATGGACATATGGCCAGTCCGCCCCTGGTAAAAGTATCGGAAACCAAGTATAGTTAAAGTACTGGTATTGGAAAAAAGTAGCGGTACCCAGCCCTGTCGCCAAGTCAGTAAAAGTTATGTAATTTTCCAATAAAAGGTGCCATTAAAAAAGAAAGTGTAATTGATTGTAGTGTGGTTCAACAGAGAAATATTTCAGTTTTGTCCTGTCATGTCATCTCAACATAAAAATAAAAAAAAGAATTTTGGTCCGAAACTTACCATTCTCCAGTGAAAGTATTACATTAGCATAAAAATCTTAAATTTAGTGTGATAAAAATTGCAGCGTCTCACGGTTTCTTACTCTAGTTACCGTTACCTCTCGTGGCTTGTGTCGAGTTGATGGAAAAAAATAAAGTTTTGGTCCAAAAGATGAAAAAAAAAAAAAAAACATTCAACAAAATGAGCAGGAAATCAAAATGGACGCCTCTGTCTCTGTGCAGTGTTATACAAAGTAGTGCAGAAAAAAGTCTTAAAGTGTCTTTAAAAATGGATCATGGGATCATGTAAGGAGGGAAATGTAGTTTTTAGGGACAATTCCTCGTCTCCCGCCCACAATTCCCACAATCCACTGCTCGTCCACGGGCTCCACTTGGGTCAAAACGTCCCCGACCTAGAACGCAGGCATTAAGGGGTTAAGTTAAGGCCGTTTTGATTTAATTTATCATTATTTTATCATCATGGACGTTAAAATACTCGTCACCTTTAGCGTGAGCTCATCCTCGTTCTCAGCCGTGAAGTCGAACAGGGCCTTGGCTTTGGCGTCCGGACTCTGCGCTGTGATTGGCCGAGCTGCGCACAAAACAGGAAGTTTGTGGTTTACGTTCCATCATTTACTAAAACTGAGCAATGGATCGCGTTGAAAGTAAGGACTAACCCCCTAACTTAACCACCGACTAATCTAAAAGCTTGTTGAAAAAAGTGTCAAATGGAACAAAGGAGTGCCAAAAATAAAACAATAACACAATTAAAAAAGCAACAAAAACACAACTATCAAGCCACAAAAAAGAATCAAAAGATCTACAAAAAAAGTGACGAAAACATGACAAAAACGGCCCAAAAAAGATCCAAAAAAGAGATGAAAACACGGGGGGAAAAAACGCTTAAAAAATCCGACAACGCAACAAAAGTCACGATCAGTTTTGTGGGTCTTAGCTTTCAAATGTTGAGGCGTTACTCTTGCCTATAGGCTGCGAGCTCCAGTCCAGATGCTTTACCCCCGGCTCACATTAACTCCCGTCTTGATCCAGTCCAGGTTTTTAAACTACCACTCACAGTGAGTCCGGCTGACACTGTGGCTCCGCCGGCTCGGGACGCTATTAAAAGTTTATCTGCAAACTGACTGCCTCAGCCCAGCTCTTCTGTCATGTGGTTTGCCTGGCCTTGTTGTGACAAGTTTAGTAGGTTAACTAGTTACCAGACGAAAGCAAGCTGCTGTAGTAAGAATACACAGACTAGTTTATGCCGTCTGGTGTCCCGCTGGGCGTTTCATCAATGCCTAGAAGACCGGCTTCCTCCTCCTTCCCCTCTAGGCTCTTCTCGCACCTAAGACAATCGACCAAAAGGTCTGCTCCTTCCACCAACCTCCTAGTGCATTAGCATCCCAGTCTGTGGGGATCTGCCAACATGGCATCACTGTATCCTGCTGTGCTTTTCTTTCATGTGTGGTCTACATAACTTTCCATGGACTGGTTCTGTGCGTAAACTCTCCGCATGCGTAATAAACCTCACATCTTGACTAGACAACATCTCTTCAGCGTTTCCTTAAAGGGGGGTATTATGCAAAATCAACTTTTTCAAGCTTTACATCATGTTATTATGTCATTCCCTCATTAAAAACATGCCTGAAGTGTTGCCTTGGCACATTCACGTATTTTTGAGTAATCTGTAAAAACTCTGATGGCGGCCATTTTAGGGATAGGTTGGCCTGAGTCCTCCTAGGAACGCCCCCACCTCCTGGAGACGCCTCCGAGCTTTCGTCACCAGCCGAGTAACCAACCACTGCCCCTCAGCAGAACCCCCTCCCCACTGATGCCACAGACAGCGTGTGGAGGGGGCGTGTCTGAAAGGCTCAGAGGTTCTTAAAGAGACAGAGGCCTATTTCAAGACATTCAATACAGCCATTTTGAGAGAGCAATTTTATACAAGGCAGTTATTCTAATTTACTGCATTTACAGTAACAGAAGGTTTGGTCATCATTGTAGTGTGATATAGACTGGTGCTATGTGACTGAAAAAAGCATAATACCCCCTCCTTAAGATTGAGTAAGGAAACACCCTACAAGCTTGAAGAGCACCTGTTTTGTAAGTGTATCTGCTATCTTCTAGCATTTACCATCCAACCACACCTTTTCCTCTAGGCTGTGCCAGATACAGGAAGTAGTGAGCAGACAAGTTTTATTTTGAAATACACCGGATCTTCTTTCCTCAAGAGACCTGACTCCCTGTTTCGTGTTTTTCCGTTAGCTTGATCCGCGGGGCTTCGACCTCCGGCAAAAATAGACTTCTTCCAGATTCTTCCCGTTGCCGCCGGACGGCCTCGGTAACGGGACCCGGACTTCGCGGATTTTAATGACTTTGTAAGATCGTGGAGACTGTACCAGACCTTAAAAAGATTTAATGTGGGCTGGCCGGGTTAAGAGACTATGTGTAAAACAAACTTGCCCCACGGACAGATTTCTTGACAGCCTTAAATCCAGGACAAACATATTTCTAGATTCCTTTAAGCTGCTGTTGCTGTAACTTTCCTTTTCCGGGTTCGTACCTGCACAGGTTTGGGCGAAAGCGGCGGGAAACAGCCCCTCCCTTTGCTCCACTCTTCCTCTCCTCCACTCGGCGTCCACGTGCTCTAATACTCTGATGAGCGCCCCCTTCTGGAAGCACAGGTCGCCCGCGGCCTGACCGGGGAAGTCGAACACGGCCACTGCCCACTCCTCCTCCTCCTCCGTCTGGGACAAACACAATGAGGAATCACTCATGGGACGGAGGACACCTGTTTTTTTGGTTATAAGAAATAAAAATCATACCACAGGATCTTGGTCTTTTGAAGAAGAGCTTGTTTCTGTGTGGAAAAAAGACACGGTTTGAGAGAAAAGAACAAATTGCGAACGACTAAAACAACCGAAACAGATTTACCGGTCTTGTCCGAGCCGCCCGTCTCCGTGGCTGTGGTTTTGCCCGGTTCTCCATCGGGTGGCGCTGTGGGCAGGGGCTCCAGCGTCTGGGTGAAGTTCAGGGGGAAGAGCCCCGTTCGTCCGTGCAGCTTGCCCCGCCCCCAGTCTCCGTCTCCACCAATCAGCTCCAGGAGAGAGATGACATCGCCGCGAGAGAAGGCGAGCTCGTCGTCCAGCGCCGCCTTGAAGTCGCACAGCGCCACGCACCTCGGACCACTGCGGGAAGACGAGGCACAGGCGATAAAGAGAGGGTTATTTAAGACTATTTAGCAGAATATACTGTCAGAACTTTAATATGAAATGTTAAAATGACTCACCTCACTGTAGCGGGCTCTGGCTCTGGCTCTTTCTTCAGCTCAATGGACTCCACTGGAAGAATGATCTGGAAAATCCATCACAGCGATGTTAAAATACGGTCTTTAAAGCTACAAATCCAGGTGTTTGTGTCTTACCGGAGTCTCAGTGAGTTCCTCTAGCGCCGTCTTAGTCTGGTGCTGATCCTGGTCCAGATTCGGGCCCAGGTTTAAGTCCAAATCCAGCAGAGACAGAAGAGCGACCGGGACAGGGCCGGAGCCGTCGTCTGATTGGCTGTTGTGCTCCGAGGGGGCGGGACTCGGGTCATCCAGGACGATGAGCACTTCCTGTTTCTAGAACGCAAACAAGAAAATAATGAACAATGTGGAGCTGCTTGGTTTAGTCCTGGTTAAGATCCTCAGTGAGACCTGGACTATTTGAGCCACGTCTCACCTCGCAGCTGTTGTAAAGCGGGTGTCCCGGTTTGGGTCGAGGGGGCAGCGGCGGCCCCTTCTTCAGCGCCCTCTGACCTGGGCTGTGATTGGTCGGTACAGACGCCTCGCTCAGCAGCGACGGGGACGACGGGCTTTTGTTCAAAGATGGCGGAGGGTTCGAGGTGACGCTGGGGGGAGGCGGGCGCCCGGGGAAGGATTTGATTGGTGGAGGACGGAGGGGGAGGAGCTTCACACCTGTCGGCCTGGAAACAATGATCAAATATTATACAGCTTTCTCGATAACGATGATGAAGCGATATTTTTGCAAACTGTCAGAAATGTCCTTCAAACATCGATTTAAATCACTTCGTCACTCAAAAATAATTGTCCAGAACAGAACAGACACTGTCCACATTTTTTGGTATATTTTTTCCCAAATTATCACAATTTTTCCCCACTTTTTCCTTCCAGATTTTATCCCAGTTTTATCCCAATTTTTCCTCAAACTTTACCCTAATTATCCCAATTCCTTCGAAAAAGTTTACCTATTTTCCCCCAATTTTTTCCCCAGTTTTATCCAATTATTTTCCCCACATTTTCCCTATTCTTTCCAAAATGTTCCCTATTTTTCTCCCAATTTTTTCCACTTTTTAAAAAAAATTTTTTTCTAATTTCCCCACATTTTCATCTCACATTTTCCCAAATATTCCCCAGCTTTATCACAATTTTCCCCTCAAAATGTTCCCCCTTAATTTTTTAATATATTTTTCCCCATTTTCCCATATTTTTATCGCAATTTTTCCCCAAATTTGACCTATTCTTTCCAAAATGTTCCCTATTTTTCTCCCAATGTTTTCCACTTTCCTTTTTAATATTCTTTCCCCAATTTCCCAAATTTTTATCTCAATTTTCCCCCAACTTCTCCAAAATTCAAAAAAAAAAATCCCTATTTTATCCAAATTTTCCCAATTCTTTCCAAAATTTCCCCTATTTTTCTCCCAATTTTTTTCAATTTTTTAAAAATATTTTTTCTCATTTTCCCACATTTTCATCTCCCTTTTTCCCAAATAATCCCAAGTTTTATCACAATTTTCTTCTCAAAATGTTCCCATTTCTTTCCAAAATTTCCCCTATTTTTCTCCCATTCTTAATTTTTTTATATATTTTTCCCCATTTTCCCATATTTTTATCGCAATTTTTCCCCAAATTTGACCTATTCTTTCCAAAATGTTCCCTATTTTTCTCCCAATGTTTTCCACTTTCCTTTTTAATATTATTTTCCCATTTTCCCAAATTTTTATCTAAATTTTCCCCCAACTTCTCCAAAATTAAAAAAAAAAATTCCCTATTTTATCCCAATTTTTCCTAAAAATGTTCCCCCCAAATTTCCCAATTCCAAAATTTCCCCCATTTCCCCCCCATTTTTTTTCTTAATTTTTTTGTATTTTTAGAGCGTGTAAGATTGGCGAGAAACTCTTCTCCTGCTAAAGTTTGCCGTCACTTCTTACCGCGGGGGGAGAGTCGGGTCCGGGCCGCTCTGGACCGAGGTGGACTTCCTCAGAGCCGGAGCGGGGCCGGGTCTGGGGGGTCCAGAGGGTCGACAGGGAACCGGGCTGGATTCTGGAGCGGGAGCGGCGTTTGAGACCAGGTTTGGAGCTGACGAGAGGAAAACACAAACAATCTCTAACACTGCCATCCTCAAGTTAAAGCCTCACCACCAGCAGGAACCCGGTGACCCAGTTGCATCCTGGGAATTTAGCGAATGAAAAAACACAGTGACTGAAGCGGCTCGTATATCTCTGACTCCCAACACTGAGGTCTTTATCTGTGAACACAATAAACGCCTTCTCCGGAGCAGCGCCTCGCTCGTATCGTATAATATGACTCTGTGCGCCGCGGCTAAACGTTTGGAGAGAGTCTCTGCGAGTGTTTCTGATGGAAATAAGATGCTTTATGGTTTTAAATAAAGCTTTGTTCAGGCTCTGCGAGTGTTTCTGATGGAAATAAGATGTTTTATGGTTTTAAATAAAGTTTTGTTCAGGCTCTGCGAGTGTTTCTGATGGAAATAAGATGTTTTATGGTTTTAAATAAAGCTTTGTTCAGGTTCTGCGAGTGCTTCTGATGGAAATAAGATGCTTTATGGTTTTAAATAAAGCTTTGTTCAGGTTCTGCGAGTGTTTCTGATGGAAATAAGATGTTTTATGGTTTTAAATAAAGCTTTGTTCAGGTTCTGCGAGTGTTTCTGATGGAAATAAGATGCTTTATGGTTTTAAATAAAGCTTTGTTCAGGCTCTGCGAGTGTTTCTGATGGAAATAAGATGCTTTATGGTTTTAAATAAAGCTTTGTTCAGGCTCTCACCGCTGGATCGTCGAGTCACTGTGGTGGGTTTGGACGGGACGCCTGGACGAGGGGCACCAGCCTTCACTGAAAAACAAAATCCATGGGTTACATTTTGTAGGCCTGTCACGATGACAAATTTGAAGTTCGATATATTGAGGATGGAAAGTATTGCGATAAACGATATTATTCACTCTAACGATACTTGATACTGTCGACTCACAGGCATAAAAATGACAGTAAACCTTTGTGTATCATCACATCCTAAAATACCACACAAGCTGCAATAAAAATAAGTTTTACAAAAGAAAAAAACAGGGGGAAATGCTAATAAATGTATAGACCAGTGTTGTTTTCGTCAACGAAGACGATAACGATATCTGTTCATTGACGCTAACGACGATAACGTAGCGATGACGAGCTAAAATGAGCTCTTTTGGGACTAGAACATGACGAGACGTTTACGAGTTTATGTCAATGAGACGAGACGAGACAAAAATGGGAGAACGCCCGGGCAGCGGTGCCTCTTTCTCTCTCTCTCCCCGTGGCGTGCGGTCACTGCTCGCGTACATCCTCCTCGGAGCGTCTGACGTCCAGGTCACAGGGACTTTATTGTTTCTCAGGACAGTTTTCAATACCGTGGCGTATGAACACAGAAAGCACGTTGAGGTAGGCTACGTATGTGCAGACAGCGCTGTTGGTAAAAAAAATAATCTCGAAGCGATGATCAGAGGACGAGGAGAGCGGGCGCTTTTGGGAAAAGTACGGTTCACAGTCGGCCGACCACTTCTGCCAGTGCCTATCATGGTGTCATCTATCTGTTTTTTTTGTGTGACTAAAACGTGACTAAAACGTGACTAAAACGATCACATTTTGAAATGACTAAAATGTGACTAAACCTAAAAGCATTTTCGTCCAAAAGACTAAGACCAAGACTAAGACTAAAAGGGCTGCCAAAAACAACACTGGTATAGACGATAAAGATCAAGCCCAAAAATGTATCGTTTATCTGTTATTTATTGAACAATAAGTCGATATAGTCATTATCGTGACAGTCCTACATCTGAGAACTTTATTTACATATGAAAAAAAAGCTTGGTTTTATTTATTGAATGTGAAAATGAAGCCATGGAAGTGACCGGTCGCTTCAGATAATTCACAGAGAAGACGGTAAACGTTTTTAAACAGAGCGAAACCCACTGTGATCATGACGTCAGTGACATTTGCTTCTGTAACTTTTTCGCTGGTTAGTTCATTATGTCATTACAGCTTCAGCTTTTAGTCTGTCACTTTTATATTGTGATTAAATGAAAATCATGTAGCCTACGATTAAGTTTAGTAGCTTATGAGCAAATGATACATGGTTCATTCAGTAGCTAAGCTACTAGCTGCTAATGCTAATGCGAGTTTAAGACCCAGAAAATCATTAATTAGGCCTAACTCTGAGCACGTTTAAAGCAGTACTAAGTAACTTTTTTACCTTAATAAATCCTTTCCGTAGTCCCTCTGGGGGTAATACAAGTGGGGTAATAATGATTGGAGGGTCTTTCATCTCCCCCGGTGTCTCTGGCCATCGCAACTTCCCTGCACGGACCCGGAGGCGCAATACACACTAATGGAATCATGAAGAAGAAGCTAACAGGCTAACGGGCAAAGCTAACTGCGGGCTAGCGCCACTTAAACAGTATTTACAGCCAAGTTTGAGTGAAAACAATGATCTCTATTGTGTAATTGGATGAACAATATCCCTCTGTCTTTTCTGTCAGCGTAGTATTTACTCTCACGGACATTTAATAAGTAAAAAAACATAACATGCTACGACACCTGTAGTTGCACTTATGGCCTCTAGGGGCATGAGTTACTTATTACTGCTTTAATAAGTCTGAATATTTACTGCTTATAGACGTCACAGTGAGAATAATACACGGCAGATAGTAGCAGATAGTAGGTATTGATTAACTCGCTCATTTCATTTCCGTGTCCGTAATCAAGAACGGCCATTTTCCTGTGTTTCTGACACTGGTATAGAATATTAATTAAAAGGGGGCGTGGCTCAGCAAAAGTTCCCGGTGTAAGACAATGATAAATGTCTCTTGCATTAATTACCATTTTTGCTTGAACTCTCGTCTCCGTTCGCCGCCTCCGTCCTGGCTCTGGTCCTCAGGTCTGCCGCGGGCCTCGGGGGCAGCGTCGGCGTCGTTTGCCCCATGATCACGCCTCGTTCCTGGGCTTGTCTTGGCGGCGCGGTCCTGGGTGCGATGGAGGGTCTGGGGGGCAGTTTGGGCTGAGCGGGAGGAGTGGAACCAGACGACCTCGCTACAGGAACAGGCGTAGCGTTAGCATCTTCCACGTTTAACACTGGTTTGGAGGCTATCACCGGCTTTTCCGGAGATTCCCTTTGCTCCGCCTCCTCTATACTATGTCCGCCATCTTCCCGTAATCCCTTGCAGTCCTTTGCGTTTAACACACTCGCCGAACATGGTGCATTTTTCGGTTTCGGCGCGACCGTAGGAGGTTTGTTCTGCGGTAATCTGGGGCGTGGCTTCGGTTCGGGCCGTGGCTTTGACGACGCACAAGCCTCCGCGGTCGCCTCTTCTATATTCCCATCATGCATCTGTTCGAACGCCTGGATCCGAGCCCTGAGCGTGGCCATGTCTTCGTCTTCTTCCTGGTTCGGCTCGTCCTCGCTCTCTGATTGGCTGGCGCTGCGTTGCTCCGGGAAACCCCAGTCGTCGGAGCTGAACGCTTCCAGAAGTTCCTGTAAGTATTTCCCGCCGATCACGTCCGGATTAGAGACCTGAAAACAGAGAAGTGAAAGTAAAGGTTTAATAATAATTCATAAAAACAAAGTGGAAGACTTGGAAGACATCGAAATTCTCTCTCAAATCCTATTATTAACCCCTAACTCCCACCTGAACCGAGCACATTTTCTCCAGTTTGGCTTTACCCCAGTCCAAAAGCTTCTGGAAAACAGCTGTGAAAATAGCAACAGAACTGAGACGAAAACAATGTTGGAAAGTGACGAAAAAGTGGCAAAAATGTCACACAAGAAAATGACGGAAAAATGACAAAAATGTGACAAAATGTGACAAAAATATGACAAAAATCTGATTAAAAATTTTTAAAAAAATGTCAAAAAATGTATAAAAAATGGAAGAAAAAAATGACGAAAAAATGACAAAAATGTGACAAAAAATTACAAAAATATGACAAAAATTGGATAAAAAATGGACAAAAAAATGACGAAAAAATGATGCAAAATTGAAGAACAAAATGACGAAAATGTGACATAAAAATGACAAAAAAATGAGTAAAAATTTAAGAAAAAATGATGAAAAAATGACAAAAATGTGACGAAAAATGACAAAAAAGTTACAAAAATGAGTTGAATACCCAACAAAAAAAATAATGGAAAAAAAATCTGTTGACGTGAGGAAAAAGATCCTTTCGGTTCAGGCGGGAGTTAAGAGGTTAACCTTTTAACCCCACCTGAACCGAGCACATTTACTCCAGTTGTGCTTCACTCAAAATAAACAAGTAGCAACCTCCCTCTCTCTCAGTACAGCTGCTTTTTCTGTGAACTGCAGTTGTAGTTTCTGTGTCCACATTGTTTTACTGGATGCTTTTGTGCATTTTTGCCGTGCTTTTTTGGGGATCGGTGGATTCTTTTACAGCAGAGAATCCATTATGGTCCTGAAGAAGCAGCTTTTAAAAAGTAAACAAACAGCTAGCATAGGAGCTAATGACGTTTGAGACCTACAAATTTTTTTTTCTGAAACACTGAAGAGTCAACAAGAGCCTCCACACCTGCAGCACAGTGGAGACGTCACAAGAGGTGCAGTAGGAAACAAGGAAAGGGACATAGGAGGAGGTATCCGGGCAAGACTCACAGCTAAGCCACACATGCCTTCTATTATTCTGGCTAAAGGAGTTCATGGAGAATGACGGTTAAAGTCAATAAAACGTACCTGGTCGTTAGCTTTAGCCCTCGCCGCGAGCGTCCGCAGCCCGTCGTCTCGCAGCTTGACGAGCGTCTGGACTCTCACCTCGTCTCTGATTGGCTGGAGGTTGACCCGTGAGCGTGGGCGTGGCCTGGGGCGCTGCTGGACGGCGTGTGGTCGCTCGGGTTGAGCCGCAGAAGAGGTGGACGGCGTCGGGAGGAGGTGATCGGACGACGGGGTTTGGGTGGAGATGGAAGCAGCGAAGTCAGAGTCTGAGAACGGCGGCGGCGGCTCAGCCTGGTCCGTGATGGAGGGTTTGGACGCGGGGAAGGGCAGAGACGGGCGCGGCGGCCTCGACTGTCTGCAGACTGGAAGAGACACACGGGCATTTAAGTTTTGTACCATGTTTTAATGCAAGACAACATACAAATGAAGTTACAGGGTTTGTACAGGAACCAGGAAATCAAACCTCTTACCCCCGGCCTTAACCGAGCACATTTTCTCCAGTTTAGCTTTACCCAAATCTAAAAGCTTCTTGGACTGGAGTTAACAGACTACAGGCCAGTGTAACGACTCATTTGAAAGCCATCCATCCATTGTCTTCTGCTTTATCCGGGGCCGGGTCGCGGGGGCAGCGTCTCAGCAGAGATGCCCAGACATCCCGATCCTCACACACCTCCTCCAGCTGTTCTGACCCCGAGGCGACACCAGGCCAGCTCGGAGACATAGTCCCACCACCGTGTCCTGGGTCTTCCACGAGGCCTTGTCCCAATAGGACATGCCTGGAGCACTTCCCAGGGGAGGCGACCAGGAGGTATACGGAACAGATGCCCGAGCCACCTCAGCTGGCTCCTTTCGACATGAAGGAGCAGCGACTCTACTCCGAGCTCCTCCCGGGTAACTGAGCTCCTCACCCGATCTCGGAGGGTGCGCCCAGCCACCCTGCGAAGGAAACTCATTTCGGCCGCTTGTATTCGCGATCTTGTCCTTTCGGTCATGACCCAAATCTCATGACCATAGGTGAGGGTGGGAACGTAGATCGATCGGTAAATCGAGAGCTTTGCCTCCCGACTCAGCTCCCTCTTCACCACGACAGACCGATACAGCGACCGCATCACTGCTGACGCCGCACCGATCCGTCTATCGATCTCACGCTCCATCCGTCCCTCACTCGTGAACAAGACCCCGAGATACTTGAACTCCTCCACTTGAGGCAAGGACTCCCCACCGACAGCTGAAGGTCCTGGTTCGTTGAAGCCATCAGAACAACATCGTCCGCAAACAGCAGAGATGAGATCCTGAGGCTCCCAAACAGGACGCCCTCCGCCCCTGGCTGCGCCTAGAAATTCTGTCCATAAAGGTAATGAACAGAACCGGTGACAAAGGGCAGCCCTGGGTGAGACCAACACGCACCGAGAACAGGTCTGACTTACTGCCGGCAATGCGAACCAAGCTCCTGCTGCGGTCATACAGGGAACGGACAGCCCTTCAGATAGAACGGGCTTCAGAACTGGCCTGGGTGACCCCAAACTTTTGACAGTAGTGTAGAGTAAAAGCTTTTCGATGGCCTTCACCTTGCGTCTGCCCCGGCGTCTCCTGCGTTGCCCCGGTGTCGGTCTGTGTCGCGATGGTCGTCGTGGAAACCGAGAACGTGTGGGCCGGAGTTAAAGATGGCGGAAAAGCTGAAGCGGCCGGAACGATGACCTGCTCCTGGTGCTTCTCTCGGATCACCTCCTCGTACGACGGAGGCGGCTGCAGAGAGAGAGAGAGAGAAATGAACTAAAGAGAAATGAACCCGTACACCTAAAAGTGGTTCATGCTGTATCCGTAGATCGTTGTGTATTTAAATATCGCGTACCTGTAGTTCCTGTACAGAGGGGACGAGTGTGGGCCCCCAGATCTGAGCCGAGGGCGGAGGAGGAGGGGGGAAACCGGCTCCAGGAAACCAGGAGGAGAGCGGCTCCGCGGAGAGGATCGTGATCTCAGGACGCCTGCGAGGATTTAATCAAGTTTAGATCTCAGTTTAATCTTGATTCAGTGTTTGCTTCGATCTCCAGAGCGACCAAAGCGGATTGACTGAGGAGGGTCTAAAACTCGGATTGTAAAGTCCAACCAGTCGCCTTTTTGCAGGTATTAGCCGATAATCTCAAAACATCTTTATCACAGTTATACACTTTGTTGGTGAGAAAATGCAATCTCTATCTAAAGGAAAAGCTGAAACAATACATCCAGTTTCCCCCTCTGATTAGTTGCTCCCCTTTGCTGAGCTGCTGTTTCATCAAAGAGAAAAAAGGTAACACGTGTAGGTAAATGACTATAATTTTATTGATTTCAAATGTAATTAAAGCCGCGCGCGGCGATAAAGGCCCTCGCCCCTGGCGCACTCCCCGCTCGCTCTCGTCTCTTGCGACCACCCGCTCGCTCTCGTCCCTTGCGACCACTCTTCATCACACTAGGTCCTTGCGAGCCCCATGATTGAACTCGCTCATTTTGACGCGAAAATCCCTATTAAGTTGCATTATTCTGCTTTATATGTGAAAATCCCTATCAAGTTGCATTACAGTGCATTATATGCGAAAGTCTCTTTAAGTTGCATTACAGTGCATTATATGCGAAAGTCTCTTTAAATTGCATTACTGTGCATTATATGCGAAAGTCTCTTTAAGTTGCATTACAGTGCATTTATTGCGAAAGTCTCTTTAAGTTGCATTACAGTGCATTACATGCGAAAGTCTCTTTAAGTTGCATTACTGTGCATTATATGCGAAAGTCTCTTTAAATTGCATTACTGTGCATTATATGCGAAAGTCTCTTTAAGTTGCATTACTGTGCATTATATGCGAAAGTCTCTTTAAATTGCATTACTGTGCATTATATGCGAAAGTCTCTTTAATTGCATTATAGTGCTATTGTGAAAATCCCTATGTAGTGGCATAATTGTGTTCCCTATTTTGTTGCAGAAACTGTAAAAACTGTTGAAATTGCAGAAACTCTTAAAACTGTATGAACTGTTAAAATCACAGACAGACTTCACTGTATCATAATTCTATTAAAATGCCGGCAAGAAAAGAGAAAGCATTAGAAAAGTGTCACAGCCATATTTGAACCAGCAACCTCCTACACCAAAGACAAGCACACTATCACTGAGCTGTAGCTCCATAGTAGATTGATACTGATGTGCGCTACTTTTGTCTATGTTATCGAGCAGAAGTTAGTTCCCAGCATCCCACTGGAGGAGAGAGGTAGCTTCAAGTCATGCCCCCCATACATTTCCCCGATTGTTTTCGACATTTTCCCTAGTGTTGCCTCAATTGTTTTCCTACGATCCGCCCATTTCTAGCTCTTTAGTGACGCATATGAAAGCGTTTTTCATGAGAGTGGGACCGTAGGTGCGGTTAAAAAAAAAAAAAGAGCAAAGGTCAAAATTGACCCAGCAATCTCATGGTTGGAAATCCAATGCACAAGCAATAACGCTACACGGGCACAGCAAATCTTATGAAACGTGCTGTACTCATGTGACAATGTGTGCAGTGGCCCATGTAAAAGGTGAAAGCAATAGAAAAGTGTCAAGGCTGTGTTTGGACTAGCAACCTCCTTCACTTGAAACATGGGCCTGATGACTGCTTGGGTTTGCTAAATTCACAGGCTGAAATTTGATCCCAGCAACACACTTGAGGGGTCATTTCCCTGTTTTTAATGAGTGTGGAACCATCGGTGACGATGCATGTTCTTCTCAGAAAGTGCTGTGTCCAAAAAAAAAGAAATGAAAAAGAGTCAAGGTTGGGATTTGATCCAGCAACCTCTTGTACACTAACCCAGCTCTCTACCAATGGAGCTACTTCAGCTGAGAAAAAACAGTGGATGTGAAATAAATGTCATGAGAGACTCCGCACTTATGTGTTTGCAGGAAACGTATTAACAGTTTAGAAAATAATATATTGTATCATTTTGTAATTGGGGTAAATTCCTGGCTGCCCAAAGAATCGTTGAGAGGGGGTTTCAGCCCTGCAGCACCCTCGATATTGAAGCAATTATTTGGTAAGACCCATATAGTATGAGGAACACACAGAGAGACGGACAGGAAACAGTCGAATTGAACTTCCTGTTATTGTACAGTTGAGAAAAACGTGAATTTGGAGGCAAAAACGTCCAAATTAAAGCTGATGTCTGTGACAGAGGGGTAGTATAAGTATATACAAGTCCAAAAGTGTAGTTTTTGTGAAGAAAGGGGGAAATTTGGAAAACTGGCGAATTTCAGGAGAAACCTCTGACAGAAGCCAGCATGCTGCCAGGCTAAGACCTCTGGCGATTTTCACGGAGGATGGGCGGGCCACTTACAAGCCACTTAAAAGCCAATTAAAGGACTTTTTGGCGCTAGCGGCTGCGTGTGCCCACCATTAGGTCCAGGTGGGGAATGTGCACGCGCGCCGGATTGGGTCCGTTCCAATCCGGCCAAGTCTGTGAAAGTTATGAGGCTTTGAAATTTGCTAAAAATGGCCTCTCAGTTGCGGCCTTGTCATGACCACGCCCAATAGTTTAAAAAAAATGTAGTTGATGATTTTGAAAGCCACATGGGTTTGGGACATGTTGGCCAAAATTGGAGGCGTTCCATCGAAAACTCGGGGATCAGGGGCCAGAAGTTCAAGAGGTACGATTTTGAAGGTTTGAGGTTCGGGCCAAGATGGCCGACTTCCTGTAGCATTTAGGGCGGGGTCATAATATCATTTTTGACATGTCCTGACGTGGTCTATGTCCCTGGCCAATGTCACTTTTGTACGATGATTTTTTTTGCGACCGCTCCGCCATTGGGTCAATGTAAACTGCCTGTTTGAGGGGGCGCCACAGAGCCAACTTTTATTATTCTCTCTCGCGAACCCCACCCAAAATTAGAGCTTGCGGAGCACTACGTTTTGACCCCTGTTGCTTGCATATCAGTTCACGTTTGCTACGTGAATTCTTGCGTTTTCGTCCCCCGTTAACGGTTTTAATGAGTCCCTCGCGGGACACTGCGTGTCCGTTGCTCGGGCCTAATTATAAAAGAATAAAGCGAGATAGAGGCATGTTGTGATTGACTTTTTTGATCAGTGTGACATGGAGAATCAGAATATGAACTTTGTTTTCACTTTCGTGAAACGAATTTTTTCCCGTCCATGTAATGTGCACAGGGGGCGCCGTTGGGCCCTTTCTTTCGCAGACTTGAAAATAGTAAATTTTACACCAACTTTGATCATTTGGTCAAATAAAATTGACTTTTCGTTAATGTTCAGGGGGTCAAAATCGAGATTAAAGACGTAATAATAATAATAATAATGGAAACGATTTTTCGGCCATTATTTATCTCCCACAAAGACATTACTCAGAGAGCCGTGGTTTTGATATGTTGTTCCCCATCACAGACAAGGTCAGTATGATTTTTTCCACACCTCCATACCATCACGTTTTTTTTATACAAATGTTTAAAATCAAAACTTTGAGGGGGCGCCAGTGAGTCATTTTTGGCGCTAGCGGCTGCGTGTGCCCACCATTAGGTCCAGGTGGGGAATGTGCACGCGCGCCGGATTGGGTCCGTTCCAATCCGGCCAAGTCTGTGAAAGTTATGAGGCTTTGAAATTTGCTAAAAATGGCCTCTCAGTTGCGGCCTTGTCATGACCACGCCCAATAGTTTAAAAAAAATGTAGTTGATGATTTTGAAAGCCACATGGGTTTGGGACATGTTGGCCAAAATTGGAGGCGTTCCATCGAAAACTCGGGGATCAGGGGCCAGAAGTTCAAGAGGTACGATTTTGAAGGTTTGAGGTTCGGGCCAAGATGGCCGACTTCCTGTAGCATTTAGGGCGGGGTCATAATATCATTTTTGACATGTCCTGACGTGGTCTATGTCCCTGGCCAATGTCACTTTTGTACGATGATTTTTTTTGCGACCGCTCCGCCATTGGGTCAATGTAAACTGCCTGTTTGAGGGGGCGCCACAGAGTCAACTTTTATTATTCTCTCTCGCGAACCCCACCCAAAATTAGAGCTTGCGGAGCACTACGTTTTGACCCCTGTTGCTTGCATATCAGTTCACGTTTGCTACGTGAATTCTTGCGTTTTCGTCCCCCGTTAACGGTTTTAATGAGTCCCTCGCGGGACACTGCGTGTCCGTTGCTCGGGCCTAATAATAAGTGCATCAATAAGTGTCTGAGGCAAATCATTTATCACGACTCTAATGGAACTTCTTTCAGGAAATTGGACTGTTCAGTCAGTCATGAAGCAAAACTCAAGGCGCACTCTGTATTTATTAAAGGCCAGTTTCCCCTAAAGTGAAGGAGACTCATTTTAAATTAATAAACCAATTTCTTGAAAGAAGATTTAAATTTGATGTTGACCCATGTACTTTCTGCAACCAAGATGTTGAAACTACGAGCCGTTTTCTGGAATGTTGTCTGGATTAACATGGCACACGTTTTGTTTTATATGGACAATTTGGACCCTTCATTATCAAATGTCATTAATATTATTTTGCTTTTAGCCAAATACCATATTCATTGCTGCAAATGGAGGGGAATTAAGCCCTCCTTTCCCTGTTTTATCAATGAATTTAAAATGTTTTACAGCTCCCTAAAAACACTAAAAGACTGGAAACAATCAGCCACCAATTTTCAAACTTGCTTTTATTTTAAAAGAATATGCTCCATAATTATAACAGCTGCCCTCACTTTGCTCTCATTGTGTTTGAGTGCCTTGTTCAAGTCTCAGCGAGAGTTTGGATTCTTTGATTCAATAAAAAAAAAAAAAAAAAAAAGCTCCACGTGTAGGTACAGGTAACAAGAAATGGTCACGCCATTTTGTAGGGGTGTCTGAATGTCCGGACAGAAAAAAGTAGAGCATGCAATATTACCCACAATGCATTCTGAAAAGTAGTGAGCGGCGACGGTCACTTCACAGGTCAATATAGACCACAATGCATTGCGAGAGTCGGAGGAGAACGGCCGACAGAGACAGATCTTTGAACTAAACAACACGACTGAATTCAATCAGCTGTTTCACTCGTGTGCTGTGTATTTCTCATGAATTAAGTACTTTAATAAATTATGGTTACGATGAAATGATGATATTGCACTATAGTTCGGGCCTATGTAGTGAATGAGGAGTTAGGGACTAGGAGTTAGGGACTAGGAGTTAGGGACTAGGAGTTAGGGACTAGGAGGGACTAGGGTTGACGTTCGGACACAGCCAAGGATTACCCAAATTAGCACTAGCGGAGCACCAACTCCAGCTCTGTGTTTGATTAGAGAACAACATTGTAACATGGTAAAAAGCTGTTAAAGGTACATTTCGTGTAACACCTCCCCTTTAATTACAAATAAGAAACACATGTCAGTCTTTCACCTCCTGTCTCTCTCGCGCTCCCGGTCTCGGTCTCTTTCTCTCGGAGTCGTTTCTGACAGCGAGGTCGACCTGTTCGACGCTGACACAAAAACAAAGATAAAGAAATGTATCACGGCTAAATAATAATCGTTACATGTGAATAACACTTCACAGCTTGTACTTAAATATCAAACTTACTTCTCTTGATGGCGGCTCGTATGGAGGAGAGCGGCCCCTGACTGCGGAAGAGACGGCAAATTCATGTGAAAGTTTGGACACGACATACTGTTATAAATGCCAGAAAACAAAGCAAATCTCAGCTCAAAAGAGGGAAAAACAGACGCTAAACTAAAGTGATGTGGTCAGAGTTTATTTGTCCAACACTTCATTTAGGCCGGGTTTAATTACGTCGATCCAAAGTCTCCAAAGAATTGACCGCACATTTCCACAAAAGGCTGGAATCTCTTTGTTTATCCCGTTGTCCCTCGACCTCGCTGGTTTCCACGGTAACGTCAGAGTCATTCAGTCCAGTGTAAAAGTAAAACAGGCTCTGAGTTTAAGAGCTGCATTTTCGAGGCGACCGGGACGACGGCGTCCGAGGTTTGGGTCAAAGACGGTGGAGACGGAACAGAAACCTGATACAAGGACATCACTGAGAAGAAGTTTCTGACAGTGACCAGTTCTGTGATTTACAACGCAAGTTTTAAAAGCACGCACTTCCTACACAATGAAGGCTTATTTCAAAGAGGGTGTATTCTGCTTTTTTCAGTCACATAGCACCAGTCTATATCACACTACAATGATGACCAAACCTTCTGTTGGTCTGTAAATGCAGTAAATTAGAATAACTGCCTTGTATAAAATTGCTCTCTCAAAATGGCTGTAGTGAATGTCTTGAAATAGGCCTCTGTCTCTTTAAGAACCTCTGAGCCTTTCAGACACGCCCCCTCCACACGCTGTCTGTGGCATCAGTGGGGAGGGGGTTCTGCTGTGGGGCAGTGGTTGGTTACTCGGCTGGTGACGAAAGCTCGGAGGCGTCTCCAGGAGGTGGGGGCGTTCCTAGGAGGACTCAGGCAAACCTATCCCTAAAATGGCCGCCATCAGAGTTTTTACAGATTACTGAAAAATACGTGAATGTGCCAAGGCAACACTTCAGGCATGTTGTTAATGAGGGAGTGACATAATAACATGATGTAAAACTTGAAAAAGTCGATTTTGCATAATACCCCCCTTTTAAAAATTAAAATATCTCTGTTTTGCCTGGAAACATTGTGAGCTGTATTATTGTAATTAGTGGTGAGACAGAAGGAGACACAAGATACAACTGAGTCATCTTTATTCCTTCAGCACCAAAACAGAACACGCCCCAAACCCCACAGTCTGCTGGTGAGGATATAGTTTTTGGCTTTTTAGCTGTTGTTATTTCAGCAGGAAATTGCTGTTTTGTTTTTTTTGCTGTTTGTCTCTGGAGCTCAGGAGTTTGGACCCGGAAGAAGCTTCTTATCGTGTCTGACGTCACACTAAACAAATGTATAATGTCTAAACAAATGTTTATCACTTTCTTACTCTTTGTTGGTTAGAAAATGCAATATTGACCTAAACCAGCTGAAACATAATATCCAGTGAAACGAGACATTAGAGATGCCTCTAATATGGGATACCACATGCTTGTACTCATACTCGTACTCATTCATGAGGTCCCGATACCAGAGACCGATTACAGGAGCAGCTCCACTGAGGAGAGAAAATAGCAACAAACTGGAGAATAGTTTAGTGTAAACACAATATTCCACGTAGAACTGACTTTATAACAGACGACACTCCCTAAACCAGAGTCTGAGCTGGATTTAACCAGAGCTAAATGGTGCTGCAGCGTCTGCAGTGTTTACAACATACAGGCTAATGTTGCTAATGTTGCTAAACTAGCCGCTAACTCGCAGCTAACAGTTCTGGAGATTCTAAGACTGTTTTATGCCCAGGAGCTTATTCATCTGATAAACTATGAAAAGCTTAGCTACTCGCTAAATTGCCATAAACACACGAGAAAATCCACACAGAGCTGAAGACTTTTTATCTGCAGTAATAAGTAACATCTCAATACTATTGTTAAATAAAAATACATAAATGAATAAAGCACAAGCACTGAGGAGCTTTAGGACATGAGCTGTTCTGTCTATAATGGACAGAAAAATAAAGATTTAACATAATATTGAAAAAAAAAAAAAAAAAAAAAGGCATCTATTCAAAACTTCTCTTAAAAGTGTCGCCTACTTTACTCAAGGAAATGTAAATGAGTAAACCAATCTGCAGTGAAAAAGTCAGTACCGCAAGTCAAATTTAACCCTTTCAATGCAAAATCACATACTTTTTTAAATACATAATAATCTAAACCTTTATGATTTGATTTGTTTCCGTTTCAGTAAACATGAGAAGATATTTAACAGCTAATCGGACACAACGGGAAACTTTTGAGCAAAGATTTGTGTAAAACTCACAGGAGATTTACAACTGGATGTGTTCTGGGCTGTACTTTTGTATTTTCTGTAAACTCCTGGAGTAAAAACGTGAGTCTTTTGATTCAATAACGAGTAAAAGAAGGAAACTTTGTACAGTCAGAGTGAAGCGTCTCTATGTCCAGGTTAGGAAAGATTTACGTCTCGTTCTACATTTCCAAACAGCAGCATCTGGAGACGACATGAACCGAAGAATCTGGCTGAGATTAAAAACAGGCTTGAGCAGAAGCAGGAAGTGACGCCGTGAAGGGAAAAAAAATCGATCATTGATTATAGATGTGGTAATGTTTAATGACGTGTGGTTTACCTGTGTCGATGTTCGGGTTTACGTCTGTCCGAGCGTCCTGTGGAGACACAGAAACAGCTTTTAGTTTCACTTTTATCAATCACCACGTCAAGACTCGGAAAATGACAATAAATCTGTGTTCATTATGTCTTAAAATGTAAAGGGGGGAAAAAAGGGGGGAAATTGGGGGGAAAAAATTACAAATAGGGAAAAATGTGGGGGGCGGAATGTGGGAAAATAGCGACAAATGGGGTAGAAATAGTGGTAAAATTGAGAAAACATTGGGAAAAATGTGGAAAAAAACATCGGGAAAATTGGGAATAAATAGCGAAAAATGTGGGGGGAAAAAGTGGGGGAAAATTTAGGAAAAAATAGGGAATAATGCAGAAAAATAGGGCAACATTTTGGGGTAAATTGAGAAAAGAGTGGAAAAAAATAGGGTAATTGAGAAGAAATAGAGAAAGATTTGGAGAAAAAAAGTGTGAGAAAATTGTGAAAAATGTGGAAAAAATATAGGGAAAATAGGGAATAAATTGAGACAAATTTGGAGGAAAAAATATGGAAAAATTTGGGAAAAAAGGTCAAAAATGTTGGGAAAATTGAGAAAACATAGGGAAACATGTGGATAAGAAATAGGGAAAATTGGGAATAAATAGAGAAAAATGGAGAAAAAAATAGGGAATAGGGAAAAAAGTGTGGGAGAATAGGGGGCAAATATGGGCAAAAATGTAAAAAAAAAATTGGGGGGGGGGGGGTGGAGGGGAAATGTGGGGGAAAAAGGGGGAAAAAAGGGGGAAATGGAGAAAACATAGGGGAAAATGTGGGGGAGAAAATAGTAAAATTGGGAATAAATAGGGAAATAGTTTTAGAAAAAGTGTGGGAAGATTGGGGAAAAATAGGGATAGACTTCGGACAATTATCTTTTTGAGCAACAAAGCAATATAAACTCAAATGTTTGCCGCACATATTTGCATATTTCTGATGTTTTGCAAAAATACCGCTTCATCATCGTTATCGACAAAGTCCAACATTACTGAGATATTCATTTTATCAGCATCGCCCAGGCCTATTTGGAACAAGCCCGAAATGGTGAAGTTCAGGAAAATGTTTTGGGCATTTCGTATAACAGAGTCTAAAGTTATTCATCGATGGCACAATAAAAGGTCGTCACTATTTATCTGCTTCTAAATGAGAAACAAATGACGAGCAGAGTTTTGTAAATGTTTTAGTCACATCTCGCAAAATGACACAAAATCTACACATGAAACCTGTCTTAATAAGTCAATAGCGGATTCTTTTCACGCGAGATTGAAAAGGAAGAACAAAGCTTGACACAAGAAACCTCTGGAAAAGTTAAACATGTCAGTCAAAGAGGCCAATTGTCAACACAGCATCATAAAGACGACATTTTGAGAGTGAACTTTCAGCATTTCTCCGTCTTACCTCACGCGTTTATTCCCTTTTGCAAACTTCAATCCGCTTTCAGCTGCATCCGAAGTCAAAAACGCAACAAGTTCCTCCAACTTTTTTGCCCTTTTCCTCCTCTTAGACCCTCTCTGTGTCAGTAAAACGCCAAGTGGACAGGCAGCTTTTTCCATGCCGCTCTCCCATTGGCCGAGAGGGACCAGGAAGTGGCGCCGCGATTGGCCGAGGCTGGATTCTGCTTGAGTCATCAGGGTTTTTTTCTTAACACTTCCAGATGTTTGTCCTACGGCGCAGCAGCTTTAAAAGACCAAGTCATGTCGAACTAAGCACTTTTTAGCCTCTCAGGAAAACAGCTTTACACGAGGCTAAGAACAAAGGCACAAACGCTCAGCTGCGCTTCACTTTATGGAGGTTTAGATCGTGTTACTATGTTGTTTTACATTGCTTTGCCATGTTTGAAGTAACTCTGCATAGTCAGTCTCTTCCTCGAGAGCTCAAAACGCTCACTCTCACCTGATGATGTCACGAGGTAGGGCTCTCTTGCTGTTTATAGTCTCATCTAAACTGCTTCACGTGCCTACACTGCAAAATAATCTAGAAAAAAGTGACATAATGTAAGTTTGCCCTTGATTTGAGCGACTCATTTCAATAAATCATCCCATAGGGCAATTTTTTTAAACTTCATGGACAGATTGTGTTTTTTAATTATGAGTCATTTTGACTTGCCAAGTACAAAACCTGCTTCTACAAGCCTGTTAGCACTTCCAAGAAAACACATGTGACTCACAACTTTCAAGTTAATTCTCTGAAGGCCGCTCTTAGTCCTCCTTCCTTCTCCTCTCTTGCTCAAATCAATAAACAGTTCATGAAACCTGGCGGACAGTGCTTTTGTACATCTGTGCCAAGTTTTTATAAGGATTGGCTGTTTATTTTTTTTACAGGAGAGAGCCCTTAAAGCAGAACTAAGAGAGGCCATAAGCGCGACTGCAGGTGTCGTAGCATTTCACGTTCTTTTTTACTCATTAATCGTCCGTGAGAGTGAATACTACGCTGACAGAAAAGACAAAGGGACAGAGGGATATTGTTCATCCAATTACACAATGGAGATCTTTTTTTTTTAACTGAAACTTGGCTGTAAATACTGTTTAAGTGGCGCTAGCCCACAGTTAGCTTTGGCTGCTAGCCTGTTAGCTGCTTCTTTGTGATTCCATTAGTGTGTATTGGTGACTCCGACCTGGAGGCAGGAAGGCTGCAAGTGTGGTTTTCTGGCCAGAGACACCAGGGGGATATGAAAGACCCCCCAATCATCCCTTTAACATTTGCATTACCCCCAGAGGGACGATGAAGGTAAACAAGTTAGTTCTGCTTTAATGGCCCTAAAAGAAACATATTGTCTTTTAAATAAACAGCTACAAATGTGATCTTCTGAAACACTGTAGAGGCACAAGAAGTGTTAATTTTGACAAAATATTTTATTTTAGTTTTAGTCTTAGTCTTTTGACTAAAATGTAATTTCATTTTAGTCGAGATTTAGTCAAAAAAAAAACATCTCAATTTTAGTCTAGTTTTAGTCGACTAAAATTGCATGTCAATTTAGTCGACTAAAGTTAAGATTAATTTAGTCAACTTTGCATTGATAATAGTCATTATAATCATATTTAATCAAGGTCCTCGACTTAATGGAGCTTCTCCCACATGAATAAAGCACAAACCTGTTCATTTGGCAGTGAATTTAAATGATATGAGGCTCTTTCAGACGGTCAATAGAAGTTTGGATGATTTTAGTCTCTCCTTTTCATTTTTATTTAGTCTTATTTTAGTCGACTAAAATATCTGGAGATTTTAGTCAGAGTTTTAGTCTCATGAGGAACGTTTAATTTAGTTTTAGTCCAATTTTAGTCGTCAAAAATATCACTTTGACTAAAATTAAGACTAAATATTTTAGTCGACGAAATGAACACTGCTTCACACCTGCAGCACAGAGGAGGCGTCACAAGAGGCCCTATAGGAAACAAAAAAGGGGCAAACAAGGAGGTATTTGGGCAAGACTCACACAAATCTTCTATACCTACTGTTGTTCCGGCTAATGTACGCTCACTAGAGAATAAGATGGATTATATTCGGCTGCTACGCTCTTGTCAGAAGATGGTGAAAGACTAAGGCGGAGTTTCACAGGTGAAGAACGGCGTCAAAGAATCAGGAAAGCTCAGTATCTGAATGACGTCACCACTGATGACACATGCCTCAGAAAGCCCGTCTGATACTGGAGTCATGTACCACTGATAAGCACAAGAACACTCCCTAAACATTTCCACAAACCATAGCGACAGCTCTTTGTTGTCACCGTGTTCTGTGGTTCTGAATCAGCTCAAATCGACACAGAAATGCTCGGTGACTTTAGCGAGAACAGTGGAATCAATGTCCAAATGTAATGAGTCAGTCGAGTCTATTTCCAGCACTATCGGGAAACCAGACACAGTCCTGTCAGGAGGACGAGGATGAGAAGGAGAGAGGAGGCCGTGGGAGCGGAGGGAGCTGCGCAGGAGGAAGAGGAAGGAGCAGGAGCTGAGCAGTGCAGGACGCCACGCTCTGAGACAGGGACAAACCCACTGATTCAGAGGATCATATACGGTTTCCCTAAAGCTCCAAAAACAGGCTGTTCGGTTTGGATGAAATGTTGAAACGTTGGGGGAAAATAGGAAAAAATGTGTGGTGGTGGGGGATTGAGAATAAATAGAGAAAAAATTGAAGAAAAAAATGTGGGAAAATTGAGAAAACATAGGGAATAATCTGGAGAAAAAGAAATTGAACAGAAAAATAGGGAAACATTTTTTTAGAAAAACGTGCGGGAGAATTGGGGGGAAAATAGGGGAAAATGTGTGGGGGGGAATGGGGAAAATAGGGAATAAATAGTGGGAAAATTGAGAAAACATAAGGAAAATTGGGGGGGGGGGGGGAATAGGGAAAATTGGGAATAAAGAAAAAATTTAAGAGAGAAAAAATTTAAGAAAAAAATTAAGAAAATTGGGAATAAAGACAGAAAAATTTGGAAAAAGAAATTGAACAGAAAAATAGGGAAATATTTTTTATTTAAAAAGTGTGGGAAAACGGGGGGGAAATGTGTGCGGGGGAAGTGTGGGAAAATAGGGAATAAATAGTGGGAAAATTGATAAAACATAGGGAAAAATGTGGGGGGGAAAATAGGGAAAATTGGGAATAAATACAGAAAAATGTGGAAAAAGAAATTGAAAAGAAAAATAGGGAAATATTTTTTAGAAAAAAGTGTGGGAAAACGGGGGAAATGTGTGCAGGGGAATTGTGGGAAAATAGGGAAAAATGTGGGGGGGGGAAATAGGGAAAATTGGGAATAAATAGAGCAATATTGGGAGAAAAAAGTGTGGGAAAATTGGGAAAAATGTGGGGAAAATAAACTTTTCTTTGCATTTTACATCAATTTTAACCAAAGAGACTCTGGGGAATGAGAAAACACTAACATATCTGTTTAAATATTTGAATCATCTAAAAAAAACAGAACCATGTGCCCTCCCCTCCCCTCCCCTCCCCTCTCGTCTCGTCCGCTCAGCTACAGAAAGTGGGCGGGGCTAACTCCTCCTGACTCCACACAAATCTGATCAGATAAAGCCATGAATAAGAACCCGAGGAGACCAGACCAAAGGACGAATGTCTGTTTATGTCACACATCGACATCGCAATCAAAAAGTCAAGGAAAATCCTGGAGGGACTGTTTTATTTAAGCGCCAACAACAACAACAATTAAACAACTAAAGTAATACAAAAAATAGGCCCATAAATACAAGTTTCCTCCGGTGAAGTCGATTTGTTTTTCACATGATGCTAATGACCGTCCATTAGTAACTCACTGTCTGCCATGTAATCTGAGCTCTTTATTTATTTGGACAAGACACTGCCATCAACTCCCAAGGAAATGACAGAAAGAACAGCGCCCCCTGAGGATTCACCCGGAAGTGCACTTTTCCCATTACAAGTTTGTTATCTCATCTCAAATGTAGTGTGATTTAGGTTTCTTTATTTTCTTCATTTTTTTCCTCTGTGGCGCCTGAATGTTTACAGAAGAGTCCCTTTAACTGAGCTGTTTTCTTGTGCGGTCGGGGGAAACTCACAGAAACACCGTCATGAGACATTTATAACGTGACGGTGTGAGATTTCTCTGTTCGCTCTAAACTTGGAGTCACTTTGTTCTGAAGCGAAAGAGACTGAACTGTGGAGACGTGTGTTCAATCTTTGTGCAATATTAAAGTGGAGTCTGGCATTGGGCAAAACATATCAACAAATATTGCGCAAGAAGCAGCTCCTACTGTTAATTCGGGGTTTAGAAAGGCAGCAGCTAAAGCTAAATGTAGCTCTTTTAATGCCATAGGAGCAAATATATCATCGGCCATATCGTATCGCGATATAACTTTTTGATATTGTTGTGGACATGATATAATTAATGTTCCGCTCAGCTCCATCAGAGCAGCATAAACATGTAAGACACAAGAACAGAGGCTTATAAAGTAAAATGAAATGAAGGAACTGCTTGAGTAGATCATATTTGCGAGGAAATAAGTGTGGCGTTAAAAAAAGAATGAAATATCACTGAATTAATCGTAAGCGTGAGGCTGGGATTTTGAGGTAATTTGTCCATTGTTAATTATATCGTTAAATATATTACCGTGATATTGCCTTTTTATATTGTGATATAGATTTTTAGGCCATATCTCCCTAGTTGCAAAAGATTGATAGAATCATTTGAACCATTTTTGCATTTAAAAGACCTTATATTTGAGCAGCATCAGCTTCGTGGTTGTATAAGCTACGCAGCGGCGGAGTGATCTGCTAGAAAATAGTCCCTCAAAATGCGATCATTCACATTCTCTAATACTGGCCTGTATTCCATTAGCGGCCGGGTCTCTAACAGAGGCCGGGAGGCAAATTAAAGCCGGTCTCTAAAACAGGCCGGGGCTTCTATTAGAAACTATAGCGGTAGAAATATTCCCCATGTTAGGAATTTGTCTCATACTGGTGTAAATGATAACTCAAGTGCAGGAAGTAAACAAACGGTAACCCGGGCTGATGGGAACGCTGGGGAGGAGCTGATCCAAGCGCAACTTTGACACAGATTTAGCCTCTTGTCAAACCTCCTGTGACAATATTTAGAAGCAGGGCAAGCAACAAATGTTGTGTGACCCTCCATCGCGTCTTCAAAGCACGTCCAGCTGCTCCGTGTGCAGGTCAGTCCCACGCCTCAAAATAACTCCTCCCATCAGCGCGAGCGTCTCGTCTTCTCTCGGGTCAGTCTCATGATCGATCACAAACACAAACGCTCCGTCTAAACTCGCCTTTTACACAAGAAAACAACAAATAATCCGGTCCGCGGTAAAAACGAAACAGAAATCTGCAGTGACATTGATGTCAATGTTCCGCTAACAGCAACGAAACACTTCCTGTTGTCCCGACAAAATAAAAGGCGTCAATGTTCCAGCCGCTGGGAGAGGGTTTGCAAAGTTAATTAATAAATGAACCTAATATTTTAGGTGCGAATGGACACAAGTCTCGTTTTTCTTCATTTTCCTGGTCGTCCGTTTTGCTCAAATAGAAATAAAGGCCTGTCTCTAATTGTGGCCTGGTTCCAATAAAGGCCTGATCCTAGATGCCCTTGAGTAAATAAAGGCCCCGGCCTATATTAGAGCATTTACGGTATATGGTTAGTCTGGTGTTACAGGTGATTTGCCTCAGGTGCACTGTGGAGCGGGTTAGACTGTCTTTAATGCAGGCTAGCTGATACCATAGAAATGCACTAGCCTAGCACCGCGTAACTCTTCAAATATATTTAGGTTCAGCAACTCTATGAGCCCAAACAATGAGATCAGCTGAACATCCTGAATGACCAGGTTATTCGATCAATGGATTACTTCTTCAAAGAGTCCAGATCTTTACCCCATTGAGAACATTTGGGATGTGCTGGGTAAGGCTTTGTGCAGTGATCACACTCTCCCATCATCAATACAAATCAAATATTCTTTTGACTTTGCAGAAGCTTACTGTGTATCTATGTGTGGCCTCTTTCTGGGTCGGGCAGTGTATGTGCAATGACGATACGAAGCACCACAAACACTGCCTGAAGCTCATTCGTGCACATAAGATTCAGAGACAAAGTGCGGGACAACAACAAGCTGGAACTGGCGCCGCCTCTAACCACTGCAGTCGAGCTCTGGGTGTGTCCCATCTCCACATTTGGTCTGCGTCAGCGAAAACTCTCTTGTCAAAACCAAAACCACGAGGAGCAAAAGGACAAACCGCAAAAAAACCGGGCTGTGAACCACGGGAAAGTCGACTCTTCCCTCGCCATGAGAAGGGGAAGTCAGGCACCAGTGTAACAGTAACAGAGCGGTGCGGGAGTCCAAACCTGGGACATTCTGGACTTGATATGACAGGTTTCAAGGACAAAAAGGTGCAAACAGGCCCTGCCCAAACGCCGGAGGGGATGTGGAATTGTGCTTCTTTGTTTAACCCTGTGAGGTCCATCCCGCACCGTCTACAACAGGGGTAGGAAAGTTTGCTTCGTGGAGGGACGATTTTCATCATTGCCAACACACCCAAGGGCCGAACCTCAACATTGCAGCCTAAAGTAAAGAACTGTTTTCTGTTTTACATCAGCGGTTCTCAGGTGGCAGGGCTTTGGGACGCGCCTTTCCCCTCGGATGACGAGCCGAGGCCCCAAATAAAACTGCAATTTGTCATATATCGTATCAAATATTGTACTTTCCACACAAGTGTTTGTTGAACAAGCAGTAGATTTCCCTTTTTAAAACTGAAATTATGATCAAAACAACCCCATAACATTCATTCTAACAGACACAGTTAGTGTTTCCATGTAGTTTCGGATGGAAAATATTGACTAAAAGTTCCCTCTGGACTCGCGACCCACTGAAAATGGTTCCGTGACCCACTTTAGGGTCCCGTCCTACAAGTAGAGAATCACTGTTTATCATTATATATGACCAAGCGGGATGTTCTGACAGGACATTAAAATACTGACACTACTTCTCGCATTTTAAGAGTACTTCAACAGGTATTTGATCTTATTTGCATATTAATATTTCTCAAAATCATCTTGGGGGCCAGAGGTTCAGTGCTGGAGGGCCAGATTTGATGTTTCTACAACATCACTCATCAGACATAACTTTAGAGCTGAAGTAATGAGAGACTTGTGATCTTTAGTGTCAGAAACTAGAGTTTTCAAGCTGATCTTCCCACAACGACAGGGACCTGCTGTGATATCAGGCTATACAAAACAATAGATTAAAAATGTCGGCAGTTCTGCAGGATGGTTACGACTGGCCTTGGGTGCAAATAAACAAAGCTGACATTATTTTTGGTAATATCGTCTGTGAAATATTAAAGCAGAACTAGGAAACGTCTTTACCTTAATAAATCCTTTCCGGAGTCCCTTTGGGTGTAATACAAGTGTTAATGGGATGATTGGGGTCTTACACACCAATACACACTAATGGAATCAAGAAGAAGAAGCTAACAGGCTAACGGGCAAAGCTAACTGTGGGCTAGCACCACTTAAACAGTATTTACTGCCAAGTTTGAGTGAAAGAAATGATCTCCATTGTGCAATTGGATGAACAATCCCTTTGTCCCTTTGTCTTTTCTGTCAGCGTAGTGTTTACTCTCACGGACAATTCATGAGTAAAAAAATGTAACATGCTACGACACCTGCAGTGGCGCTTATGGCCTCTAGGGGCATGAGTTACTTAGTTCTGCTTTAATGCTCCTAGACGTGTTTGAAATGCACACTGTGAACTTAAAGTTACAGATCTTATCGCGATGCGGTCACATCCGGGGCAGTGTTGGCAATTTAAAGGTACCCAGCGGCTGCATGAGTGGTCGGCATGACTTTCCATCACAGTGGTCTCTCGGACACTCCAGGATCAATCAACCGAAAGTTGGACTGTTGTAGAAAAAGGAAAGGAAAGTAAAGGCGCCATGCTGACCACTCAAACAGCCGCTGGGTCAATACAAGGTCAAGGTCACCTGGTCCGCTGAGTAACACCCCTTTCAGATAGAATTTTCTACATTTTTCTTGTGGGCGGAGTAAGGCCGGGCACTGGTGTTTAGTTTATCTTCAAAGAGACTAGATATAAGTTCACCATTTTACTCACTACTGCCACCTCAGGTCATACGTGTAACTGCACCTTCTGTATTAAGCTGTGCATGACGGCACCTCGGACCCGAATTAACACCGTTTTGAGTGACAGTGCAGGATTTTAGAGGTGGTGAACAGGTCTGAGCTCATTCTACACATTAGTAGGACATTGTTGGAACATGTAGGGGGAGGAAACACATAATTTTAACATTTTTAAACTCCGTACAGTCCCTTTAAGTGACGCTAGCCCACAGATTGTGCCTGATGAAGGTTGAAAAGCACTATATAAGTTGAGACCATTTACCCTAATCGGCAAAAACAATGTTCATTAACAGGGCATTGCTTCCCTTGTGCTGTAAAAAGTAAACAACAGCGATCACTCATATTGACAGGAATAACGGTCAGAAAATGAAGCCATTCCAGATGTTTTCCCCAAAATCTTGCAGCCCTACAATCATTCTCTATCAGTTTTCACTCCAAACCATGCAGAGAAGGTCAGTAATGCTACATATAGGCTCCAAACGTGAGCAAAACCCTTAGAGACCCGAGTCAGAGCTGAAGAATGCGGCACGTGAAAACCCCGGCTGATCGAAAACATACAGAGAGACTCACATGGACAAACTCTACACGCTGCCAACAATGCTTCAGATCCTACGCCACAGTATTCTGTCATTTTAGCCAAGGTATGCAACGCTTTAACACCAAAAAGCAGCAAAAAGGCTCAAGAAGCAACATCTTTAGCAAATCACACAAGTGCACTCTCTCTGCCTTCCAACATCAGGGCATTTCAGCAACAACCCTGCACAAAAATATCAATTATCTCCGTTTAAAAACACCGCCGTGACTCGACTTGGGGAGATTACAGCTTCCACTGTAATGATAGGTTGCTAAAAATAATTTCAGAATGCTCAGCAGCTCGGGACAGACTCAGGAAATGCTTTGTTTTCGTTTTTCCCTCCTTGGCACTCGCCCATGTTTTAACCTTGACCCCGGCTGGGTTTAATCAAGACAGACGACATCCATTTTCTTCCATTATTGTCTCACAAACTAGGACCTATTTTATGCAACTGAATAAGTTTTAAGCACATTTATTTCAAATCTTTTCTTATTTGGACATGTAGCACTCATAAGATTTATTTTAGATGAAGTTAAATGGCATCGTTATCCGTATGTTTCATGCTATTGTCCTGCGGTGCAACAAAAAGGGTTCAATTTGAATCTGGCCGTTATTAAGAAACCTATGAACAGTCCACATGTGATTCATTAACCAAGGAAAGGTCTAGGGTTAGATATTTGAAGAAAAAGGGTTAATAATTCTCAAATGTCCTGCGGTTCGACGTTTCCTTTTTAGCATATACTCAAATTGAAGGCTGTTTAATGACATTTTTATACAGAAATACTATATTCTTAATGCCACAGAAGAAAAAATATGTACATTTCATTTTGTAAGATTTGCAAATATTCCATCAAATGAAGGAATGGGTGTAAATTTTGACAAAACAGGGCTGCACAATATCACCAACAAATATCGTATTGCATTATTAAGAGAGGCAGGATCCGCAATAAAAAATCACGAAATTCCTCTGTCAGTCTGACACATTTTTGACAAACTCAGCCTCTTAACCCCCGCCTTAACCGAGCACATATTCTCCAGTTTGGTTTTATCCAAATCTAAACTAGTGTCAAAACGAGGATGAAAAACATGACCAAAAAGTGATTAAAAAAAACGGCTACAGAGCGACAAAAAAGCAACAAAAACACGTCAAAAAACGAGATTTAAAAAAGCAGTGACAATGCTGCAAAAAAGATACAATCAATTGTAGGTCTTAGCTTTCAAATGAGGTGATATTCTGGCCTATAGGCTGTAAACTTCAGTTGGGAAGCTTTTAACTAAGCACATTTTCTGCAGTTTGGCTTTACCCAAATCAAAAAGCTTCTTAACTGGAGCTTACAGACTATAGCAGGGCTGAAAGATACATCGTTATCGTATCGATATCGAGATATGAACATTCCAGACTGCACTCTTCTGTATTATGATGTTTTCATTTTTCTGAAAAATGCTTGGTTTTCACCGATCCCGTAGTTATATTGTATCGCATCGATATCGAGATATTGGGCATAAATATCGAGATATGAAATTTTGTCCATATCGTTCAGCCCTAGACTATAGTAGTCTCGCCAACCAGACTCCGCTTCTTTACAGAAGAGGGTCTGGCAACACTCCATTGTGCGCTTTCAAAGGAAGTGACGCAGCGATATGGAGCCTACCGACCAATCAGAGCAGCTCCCTGAACGTCACGTTGTTGCGCCTTTGTTTTGTAGTTTTTCAACACAAGCAACCACTTCACGTAATGCTCCGGTTTGCTTGTATTCGTAAGTTTTTCTGACATAAACGACAGAAGTCATTTACTGAACTCGTGTGGCAGGAGCGCCATTGTTAATGTCCGAATGACGACAACTTTCTTGTCGCTGTTTCTGTCGTCACATCCGTTATGTTCTCATTGGCTGCTCTGCGCTTCGGTTGTCCCACATTAGTCCCGCCTCCAGCAGTAGCTTTTCTACGACAGGGTCTTTACCAGGCTAAGAGTGTAGGGCAGTGTAATGCCCTATATGTTGCTTTTTTTTTCACTATTTTTACTTGTTTTGTCACAGGAACTTCTACATCACCGTGGACACAACCTGATCATCAAGCAGGCGCGTCTGTCCGACACGGCCAACTACACCTGTGTGGCCAAGAACATCGTGGCCAAGCGCAAGAGCTCCACCGCCGTGGTCATCGTTTCCCATCAACCAGTGCTCCTCCTGTGACCAAAACAGTGAAGATGGCGGCCGCGACACAACGATCTTTCACCAAAGAAAAAAAAAAGAAAAAAGAGTGGTGCGCACTGAATGGGTGCTGCTGCCGGATGCTCTCTCATCGAATGCAATTTCTCCATCTGTGAGATCAATAAAGTGTCATCTTATCTTATCTTATCTTATACTTTTTGTTGCTCTTTTGATGCTTTTTGTGCTGTGTTTCCATCCTCATTACGTCTCTTTCTTGTCTCTATTTTGACGAGGGTTAAGGCGGGAGTTAAAAGGTAAACATAAAATACAAATGCCTGAAATTCACCTTGAGCTACATTTAAGCCTCGTTTTGGTTCTGCTTGTCGTATTTTGTCTCCCGTCTTGTTTTGACATAATTTGTGAGAAATATCACAGTCGGCCTAATATCGCAAATGCGCAATATCGCAGGTATCTTATCGCAATTTTTGGTCAATATCGTACGGCAGTAATCAAAACCGAATCAGACACAAATGGCAACAGTTTCAGCCAAAACTGCGGTTGAACGCGTCTTATTCTAGTATTTTTTGACAAACACGTGCAGTAAACTCTCCTTTTGGTTACGCAAATGCTAGAAACACCTGAGAATACGTCAGAGTGATTAATGGACTACGTTTGCGAAAGTAAGTTCTCTCACACTTAGCAAAATGACAAGCCTCTTCCTACATAAAAGAGCATAAAAACGCACCTACATGTTGAATCTTGATGAAAATAACAGGTTTTTGTGCGCGTGTTTACCTCCGGAGCTGTTGCTCTGCCTCCTCACCACTTGCTCCCGACTTTCCCTCATGTTCTCCTCGTCCTCTTCGGACCGAGCCTCGGCCATCTCCGCCCCTCCTCTGTGGCCGTGTTTGCGTGCCCTTCCCCGGGTTATCTGCGAGGCAAAACAGCGCTGGCTTTAACGCGCAGTTTGCGACAGCTGAACCAACATTATTCCTCCAACAACAACTCACCGCCTCCACCACCAACACCGCCGCGGCGCAACCAAAACAAGTGCGTAAAAGTGGCGGAAAACCGATAAATTCACCCCCGAAATCGCGCTCAAAGTTGGGGGGAAGTTGGATGCGAGTGTCCGTGGGTAAAGCTGGTTAAATGCCGGTGTTGTTTTATGCAAAGGCGCCCGCGGGAGGATCGGGTTTCGCTGGGAGAGAGAGAGTGTAGTTTCTTCCGAGTTTTGGGTCAGTCAGAGGGAGCGGGGGTTGCCAGGTCAGAGCGAGACTCCGCCCAGTTTCAGCGCAAAAGCCGGCCCCTTAATGATGCGTGCCAGAAATATACACGTGAAACTGGCAACCAAAAACGTGACGAAGATAATCTGACTGTTTTTAGTGATTCATGCGTCGTTTTGCGCAATAATTTTGTGGTTTGATTTCATAACGTAGGCTTTCGACTTCTACTGTTTACAGCTGAGTTGTGGTTTAGGAAGGTCCCTTGATATGATGTGTACACTTTAACCTCTTAACCCCCGCCTTACCGAGTGTACTTTCTCCAGTTCAGCTTTACCAAAATCTAAAAGGTTGCAGTTTATAGGACAGTGTAATGCCTCAGTTGAAAGACCCACAAAACGCATCTAAATGGAGCCTTTTCTTCGCTTTGTTCTCACCTTTTTTTTTCGTGCGTTTTCCGTCACACATTTTTGTTGCTTTTTGTCCATTGTTGCCTTTGCTTTTCGTCTCATTTTGTCGCTATGTTAAACACTTTTTTAGAGAAGCTTTTGGATTTCTTTGATGCCAAAACTGGAGAAATTGGACGAAAGTTTTTTAAAGTTTTCTGGCGGATTATAAACATATTTATCTCACACCAATAAAGTCAAGTCAAAATTGGGTCCATGGGGATGTTTTTTCAAAACAAGAAGCAAAAAATGGCACTCGTTGCTAGCGTTAGCATATGTAGCATGAAGCTAACGTAGCTTCCTGGTTAGCATTGTCCATTTTGTAAGAGTTTTTGGGCTGTTGAACCACTTTGTTCCAGTCCATGTCTCTGTATCTTTATTTAGTAGAAACATTTATTCATAATTCAGCCTTTGTTAAAGTCTTGGTGGAGAAATGGGAGTTTATTTCTCTTCTTTGTTTTCCCTCTGGCTGCTTCGAACATGACCATATATGGGCATTTCCATCTGTATCTGTGGGTGGGGTTCAGTCACATGACATTTCACCACTGAATTCCTTATTGCTATGGCAACGATAAGCCCCTCCCATCTGAGAACACGACATCGTCCCATTCTCGGATCTGAATTCTACAACTGGCTCATCGCCATAACGACAGCGGTGACGTCATCATAAACGGGACAGTTCTAGCATTAGCAAACACTCTGACCTCCACATTCGAGCTCACCTGACACACGTTCGCACACATCTCGTTCAGCAGACACAGTATTTATCAAAACCTCAGGTATTTCTCCACGAAAACCTTGTTAATTCTCTTATTTTCTCAGAAAATGGAGAATCACAGCACAGTTTCACTGTTGCAAAACACAGATCTGGAAATGTCTCAGATCCAAGCCTCTGGCTCATCCTTTGGGGCAGATTTGGAGTTCTGGGACTTTTCAGAGCGGTTCCCCTCCATGGAGGAGTGCGGGAACAGGGGCTTTGGGGAAGGAAATGCAAAGCCTCCCCCCATATTGGCCCAGCAAATTAAGAATTACGCCGGAAAGGCCAAACGCAGGATTGCAAAAGGTCTCAAGAGTCTCCAGCCGGGCAAGACTCTGAAGAAGGAGGTTCAGACCCTCCGAGGGGAGAGCGGCGCCCTCGTGGGAGCGTTGGTCGATGTCCACATGGTTGTTGGCGATCAGAAGAAGACTTTGAACGTTTTGAGTGAAGATTCAGAAGATAAACTGTGCCGTTATGAGAGAGAGATCGCTCGTCTCAAAGCAGAGCTCCTGGCCACACAGGAACGCTGCAGGAACGACCACGTCAACCTCGACGAACTTGAGATGCACAAGGAAACCATCTCAGACCTGGAAGCCAAACTGCGTCTCCAGAAAGAGACCAAAGACGCAGAAATCTCCGAGCTACAATCAACAAATCAAGAACTCACCGTGGCCAACGCTGCTCTGGACGCAGAAGTACGTTTTCTGAAGCGAGAACTTCATCTTTGTGAAGTTCAGAAAATCTCTGAGGCTGAACAGAATCTGTCTCAACAAAAGCAGATTGTTGAGGAGATGAAGAATGACCTTGACTTCCAGATGAGGCAGAATGAGGTTCAGTCAGAGCAGAAACTTGCCGCTCAGGAAACAATAATTCAGGATTACGCTGAAGAAATTACAAGTCTTGAATCGCTACAAGCCGCGATGGAGGCTCGTGCCAAGTGTGATCAGGAGAGGATCCTCGAACTGCAGACGGCGTATGAGGACCTGAAGGACAGCATGGCGGCGTTTGACGACGAGGTCACGACTATTCAGTTTGAGCAGGACGAGAAAATAGTCGCTCAAGAAGTAATAATTGAGGATTATGCTGAGGAGGTTATGAAGCTGGAATCAGACAAGGCCGCACTTCGAGATAAAGTTTCCAGCTTAGAGCAGGAGCGTCGTGTCCTACAGAAGATGAACGATTATTCTGAAAGAGAGAAAGCTCATCTCTCAACCATCTCAGCCCAGAGAGACATAATAACGTGTCTCACAGAGAGCAAGGCTGACCTGCAGAGCGACTTTGAGGACGTCTTAAAAGCTCTGGAATCAGACAAGGCCGCACTTCGAGATAGAGATTCCAGCTTAGAGCAGGAGCGTCGTGTCCTACAGAAGATTAATCATTCTTCTGAAAGAGAGAAAGCTCAGCGAGACACAATAACCCGTCTCACAGAGAGCATGGAGGACCTGCAGAGAGACTTTGAGTACGTCTTAACGGCTCTGGAGGACAGACAGACGGCCGAGGGAGACGCCGACAGGTTAAAAATGGAAAATGACAAGATCCAGAAACAACTCACAGAAGCTCGGGCGGAGATCTTACATCTGGAGGAGATGAAGAATGAACTTGACTTCCAGATGAGGAAGAGTGAGGTTAAAGCCAAGGCCGAACAGGAGAAGAATTCTGTAAAGATTTTACAGTTGAAAACAGCATTTGACGACCTGCAGGTAAACATGGAAACCTTTGAGCAGGAGATGATGAATGTTCAGGCAGAGCAGGACGAGAAACTCGCCGCTCAAGAAACAATAATTCAGGATCACGCTGAAGAAATTGCAAGTCTTGAATCACTACAAGCCGCGATGGAGGCTCGTGCCAAGTGTGATCAGGAGAGGATCCTCGAACTGCAGACGGCGTATGAGGACCTGAAGGACAGCATGGCGGCGTTTGACAACGAGGTCACGACTATTCAGTTTGAGCAGGACGAGAAAATAGTCGCTCAAGAAATAACAATTCAGGATTATGCTGAGGAGGTTATGAAGCTGGAATCGGACAAGGCCGCACTTCGAGACAAAGTTTCCAGCTTAGAGCAGGAGCGTCGTGTCCTACAGAAGATGAACGATTATTCTGAAAGAGAGAAAGCCCATCTCTCAACCATCTCAGCTCAGCGAGACATAATAACGTGTCTCACAGAGAGCAAGGCGGACCTGCAGAGCGACTTTGAGGACGTCTTAAAGGCTCTGGAATCAGACAAGGCCGAACTTCGAGATAGAGATTCCAGCTTAGAGCAGGAGCGTCGTGTCCTACAGAAGACGAATTATTCTTCTGAAAGAGAGAAAGCCCATCTCTCAACCATCGCAGCCCAGCGAGACATAATAACGTGTCTCACAGAGAGCAAGGCGGACCTGCAGAGCGACTTTGAGGACGTCTTAAAGGCTCTGGAAGCAGACACGTCGTGTGAATCCTGCAAAGTCAAATTTGGATCGAACCTTTAAGCTTTTATCAGCCATTATTAATCACATATATTTCTTTTTTTTTGTGTCGTTAAGCTTTAGTTTACAGCCCATTAACAGCTGTGACAATGAGACGTCCGTGCAGGCTCTCAGTCGCACAGGAGTCGTCCGTCTTCAGCGAAGGTTTTTGAGTCGTCTTCTGTACTGTGCAGTTGAAGTGTAGAACGTTTCACCTCTGATCCAAAAGGCTTCGTCAGCGACACTAAAGTCTCAGCTCAGCTCGCAGACTAGATACAGACCAGAGGGAGGAGCTCAGCTTGGCTAAGCCACGCCTCTCTTACTGTCTGCTCTCACCTGGAGGTAAACATCTGTGTAGCTACGAGTCTTGGGTTTCACCTGGGTTTCAGTCTGAACGGCCCGAGCAGCGATCAGCTGAGTGAAGGGTCGTTCAGATTAAGGCTTATAGCTGCAAAGGTGTTGACCTACAGGGGAGAGTGGCTTACGAGAGGGGCGGGGCTTAGCCAAGCTGAACGACTCCCTGTGGTCTGTATCTAGTCTGCGAGCTGAGCTGAGGCTTTAGTGTCGCTGACGAAGCCTTTTGGATCAGAGGTGAAACGTTCTACACTTAAACTACACAGTACAGACGACGACTCAAGAACCTTCATTGCAGATGGACGACTCCTGTACGACTGAGAGCCTGCACTGAGATCTTACTGTCATGCTGCTAATGTCCTGTAAACTAAAGCGCTGCTGATCGATCCATGTTTGGGCAAAATATTCATCATGTGTACATTTATTTGCACTTTGCCCTTTTGATCAGATGTGAATAGCATTGTACATAAAAGCCATTTGGTTTTACAAACAGAAAACGCAGCTACATGCTAATGTGGTTAAACTATTAGCAGGAAACACATCCTGAAGCTTCTTAAGAGGGAGTTTTGAGGGTTCACAGATTATAAGTAGCTGCGTGTTAGTTTATAGGACTCGCACCATGTTTGTTAATATGGTTCGTCACAAACCCTGACCAAAAATATTAGCAGGAAACGTGGTGTGTGAAGTCTTTGTAATAACATGAAAACAAAGGTAAAACACATGATCCACTGCAATGCTATTCCCTTCTTATTACTCTGTCTTTTAATAATCTGTATCTGTTCATCACTAGTCACATGGTGTCCCCCCCCCCCCCTCCTCTGTTTCAGGTGGGCCTGTCCGCGGAGGAATCCCTCTCTGGACCTGGACAACAAAAACTGAAGCTTCTGTGGTTAAATAAACTTTCTTTCTATTGAAACATTAAATACGTGTTTTGTCTGTTCATATTTAGGCATAAGGTTAAGGTTACACTTTATTGTCCTTTAGGGGAATTTGCCTCTGACACCGATACTGTGTTTATCTGTGAGGAACTTCACTTGCAGAGGAAGTGACAGCACAGGCCCAATAAAAACAAGTGCAAAAATAAATACATTTAAAAAAGGAGGTGCATTAATTTGTTTAACAGAAAGATGGAGGTGTGAGGAAAGTGGAGGTCGCCCTCTTTGTCCCCAGTGGGCGGGGCTTGAACCTGCGTCCTGACGGTGACAGGGCGTAGTGAGAGTGCAGAGTGTGTGAAGGGTCTGTGGAGATCTGGGTGCCTTTTCTTAACACTCTTTAATATATCTTAAATATTGTATAAAATCATCTCACATGTGGCTGCCTTTACTCGACATCTCCATGGAGACGAGCTGGACACGCCCCCTCCCAGTAAGTCTGAGGAGAGATGGAGCCGCTCACAACATGTTGACAAATTTCTAGACATTTTTCACCGATTTAAATAACTGAGCTAAAATAAATGCTTGTATTATTTTTCTGTTATTGGGTGAAAATGTTACACGGTGCGGCTTTAAAGTGAGGGTCTGTGTTTTGTACATTGTATTTCAAATGAATTAGCACTTAGAGTCTCTTACAAATGTTCACTTTAAGTTTACTCCATCAACACGTTCACAAGCGGCACCACTTCAGCTTCACGTGGGAAGAAGTTTGAAGATAAAAAACACATTTATCATTTTCTTTATCGATTAATCGGGAACATAATCTGCAGATTGAGCGATTACCAAGATGAAGAGCCAGATTATCAACTCTCTCTTAAGGGTCATTATTGGTGAACATCTCCCCCTGGTGGCCGTGTATTATGCACTTTATATTAGGAAGGACTAGGCTGAGATCTTTATCACTTCCTGTTCCAGAGTTAAGTCCGAACATCGGCGACTTTATTGATCTTTGGTTTGTTTTCTTTTGCTGCTCCGTCATCGTGACATTTCTGAACATGAGCTCTTTGAGCAGAAAACAGCCACATCCTGCTCCACTGTCTGTTTGCTCAAGTCATTATCGCTCAGACTTTCACACTGTGGATCCAGCATCGACATCAGAAAAATCATGTTTACTCCTCCCTGTAAATCCATCTGTATCAACAAAAGCAGAGAATATTATTTAATCATGAATGTGACGATGACGGAATTACTGTATCGAGATGACGACGTTTACATCCCAGTTCATTTTGTTTTTGATTCAGGTTTTTCAAGATCACCTGGTAACACTTTAGATTACAAAGAAAGTAATTACACCTGTAGGGAGCAGGGGCGGACTGGCCATATGTCCATTCTGGAAGAGCACAGAAGGGCCACTGGCTCTAGGGCCACCGGTCCCGCCTCAACTGAGCTTTACCCAAATCTAAAAGCTTAAAAGAAAAGCATCAAAATAGCGAGAAAAAGAGGATGAAAACAAAACAAAAATGTGCTGGAAAAGCAACAAAAAGTGACAAAAAATGTGATGAAAAGGCAACAAAAACATGAGAAAAACACGGACAGAAAAAACGACAAAAACGTGAGAAAAACACAAACAAATGATAGAAAATAATGAAAAAAAACAACAAAAAAATGACAAAAAGTTACCATCACTTTTGAAGGTCTTAGCTTTCCTTTGCTCTCCAGTCGAGAAGCTTTTAGATTTGGGTAAGTTTAAAGTATTAAAAAAAATATGAATCTAAAAGGAATTCCGTGGTGTATGGTGTACCACAAGGTTCAATTTTGGGGCCATTATTATTTATATTAATGATTTTGCTTATTTGTTATTTTTGCTGATGATAAAAAAAAAAAAAGGTCGACCTGAGGAAAATGCACTCGGTTAAGGCGGGTGGTTAGAGGTTAAAATATGTATTTGTGGAAGTGCACAATTACGCTAATTTGGGCCAGGCCGGTCAGAGTCCAGGGCTGTTTTTCAGTCCCAGTCCGCCCCAGGTAGGGAGGGGACGATAATGAAATTTGGAGTCTCAATTATCTTGGCCAAAATAATAAGGATTAACGATATTATCACGATCTTTGCCTTTGGTTTAAAAAAATCATTGAAACTGCAGATGAGGATTGGGCGATTATGAAATATTCCTCTTCACTGTCGGCTGTAAAAGTCACATTGAGTGAGACATAAAGTAAGTATTTAAAGGTACACTGTGTAGCATTTTGTACTGTTGGTTGTCATCAGTACAAAACATGCAGCCCATGAGCAGCTCGATGCGTGGGTAATCAAAGTAACTAACCCACTGAAATCTTAAATACCACTGACTTTAGTCACATCTCCATGGAAACGAGCTCACTCCCGGTAAAGTTACCAGCACTGGTCGTCTGATGGATTTAGCGATCATCTTCTAGCACGATAATCACGATTTGATTAATTGCCACATTTTTTTATCGCGATTAACGATATTATTGTTAATCGTCCCTAAACAACCAGTGGTTCTTAAAGCAGTACCAAGCAACTCTTCCCCCTAGAGGCCATAAGCGCAACTGCAGGTGTCGCAGCAAGTTACGATTTTTTAACTTATTAATTGTCTTGGAGAGTAAATACTGCGCTGACAGGAAAGGCGAAGGGAGAGCGGGATATTGTGCATCCGATTAAACAATGGAAATTATTTTTTTCACTCAAACTTGGCTGTAAATACTGTTTAAAGCAGCGTTAGCCCGCAGCTAGCTTTGCCCGTTAGCATGTTAGCTTCTTCTTCGTATTTCTAATCGTGTGTATTGGTGGCTCCGGACCGGTGGCAGTCAAGTTGCAAACATGGTTTTCTGGCCAGAGACACAAGGGGGCGATGAAAGACCCTCCAATCATCCTATAAACACTTGCGGCCCGGGGGCCAAATGCGGCCCTCAGACCAATTTTTGGTGTCCCTCTGTCTTCTAAGTTGTATAAAATTAATTATGAAGCCTTAAATCAACAACTTTATAAAGACATAACACTTCAACTACCAAAGAAAGAGGGAGGATTGGCGCTGCCAAACTTTGAAGAATATTTTATCACCGCTCAACTCAAACCTATGATAAATTGGTGTTTTCCGCATTTTACAGCAAAGTGGAAACAAATAGAGTTGAACACTGATGAGTACCATGTATGTGCCGTGATAGCTAGTAAGAAGATATTCAAAGAAAATGAAAAGAAATTGGATTCAATCACCAAATTCACCTTGGAAGTCTGGTCTTTCAAAACTTAAGGCAGAAATTCGATTTGGAACATCAAGACTTCTATATGTATCTGCAGGTTAGAGACCATTATCAAAGGGAGATGAGGCCAGATCTCCCGGGTGAAATAAATGCTATAACTGAAATTGTGGGTTGTACATATAGGAACAAAGGAGAAAAGTTGATATCTAAACTGTATCAGGGATTGGTATCCAATAGAAAAACTTCAACACTTTATATTAGAGATAAATGGAAAAAAGAATTATCAGTAGAAATAAGTGAAGACGAATGGTATGACATATGTGAAACTCAACTGACCTCGTCTAGCTCTAGGAATTGGAAAATATTTTGTTGGAAAAATGTGGTAAGATTTTTTATAACACCAAAGAAGGCGACTTTATCAGTATGTCAGCCCTGCTGGAGGATGTGCGGTGAACAGGACGTGGGTCATGCACATATTTTTTGGCAGTGCACAAAATTATCCTAATACTGGGATAGTATTTGGCAAGAGTCAGGGAGAATACTTGTATATAAACTACCAAAGACGTGCTCAGTTCTGTACTTCGGCAGACTAACGGGAAAGGATATACAAAATAAAGACAAATACTTGACAAAAATCCTTCTGGCAGCATCAAACAAAGCCATTACACGGAAATGGTGTAAAGAGGATCCCCTACCTTGAAAAACTGGAGAGACATTGTAGAGGAAATTCACAACATGGAGAGACTAACTTATATTATAAGACTACAACAAGAAATCTGTAAAGAGAGATGGGAAAAATGGACTCTATACACGGACTTTATTCACTATGACCACTGACACTGGGTTGCAAATGTAATCAAAAAAATAAACAATCAACAATAAACTTTAAGTGAAAAAAAAAAAGAACAAACTGCTCCTCAGTGCACTCTTTGACTGAAGTCTCTACAACTGGAACTCAAAAACAGTGGCTGCAGAAGGTGAAGAGCTCAGGTGGTGCTGAAGGGATCAGGGGGCTCCAAGGTAAAGTCCACTGAGGGCCTCCTTTGAGCTTGGGCTGGTCCTGGGTCGACCTCTACAAGGTCAGCCCAGCGAGCGGGAGTGCTGCTGGGAGTTCCGCTGGGCGGGGCACTGGGTGGATTGGAACTTCTGGAGGAAGGCTCCTCGTCGATGGTCCCGAGCTCCTGATGCGTCTGGAAGTTGTGGATGGAGCTGCGAGACTTGGGCGACTCCAGGCTCTCGTACGGACACACGTTGTCCCTGAATGAATTCACCACCCGCATCTGACATGAAGCATAAAGCACTGTCACCTCCACGCCAAAGTCTCTGATGCTGTATTTTGAGTCGTAGCTTGAATGCTCCCTTCATGTACCATCGGAATGTAAACATCTATCGGTCAAGATGAATATTGCAAATCAATGTCTCTGTTGTGTCATGTTGGAATTGTAGTGTATGTGGTACTTCTTTATTTAAGTAGTAGAGTAGTCAGGCATACTTGAGCATTAACAGTCAAATACATAAATCTATAAATAGATACATAATTCCATAACTGCTGATACACATTGTGGATTTATTCCTGTTCAATCAAAGGTGGCAAGTAAAATGTAAATGTAGTGCAATATTAATGCCTAATATATGTTTGTATATTGCCTTGTTTAGGAAATGCGACCATGCGGCCCTAGACTGTAGTGTGTTGTAGTGTAATATGCGGGTCCTGACCTGTGACTTGAGGCGCCGCACGCTGCGGCACGACAGAACGCGGCTGTTCTTCCGCTCCATCTTGCTGTGGTCAATCTCAAAGTCGTCTTTCTGTAGCTCGGTTTGGTCGTGTGCAGTGGCGTCTCTCTGAGTGTCCTGTCCTGCTGACTTCAGGAAAGGCAGAATCCGTGTCGGCACGCTGGTCACCACCTGAGGGCGCCACCGAGCAGAGGCGGGTTAGAGCTTCACATGGACACAGAATGTCCATGTCAGTTTAAATGTTACAGACCTGCCCCCAGAGCAGAGAGCCAAAGCCGTAGAACACACACCAAAGCCACTGGTCGAGGCTGAGGGGGACACAGCTGAACGGTTTGCCTCCAAACTGGACAATAATGACCTGCACAAACAACAGGACGCCACAGTCACAAACAAATACTGTCAAGTGTAGGGCTGAAACGACTAATCGATTAATCGACGACTAATCGATTATTGAAATAGTCGACAACTATTTTGGTAATCGATTAATCTTTTTCTGGTTCACACAGACTAAAATGGAGCAAAAATGACATAAAAAATGTAGTATTTTTGATGAAAACCTACTTTGATTTTATATTTAGGGTCTGTCGTGTTTTGTACATTGTAAATTTCATTAATAGAGCCTTCAAAAAACATTTCCCTTTAGTTTACTCCATCAACACATCCTCAAGCAGCGCCACTTAAGGCGAGACGCTGCAGGTGAATAGGGAAAAAAAATAAATGTAGAGATGTCAATTTGAAACTTTTGCTGAACATCACAGATATAAATATGAGAAAAAAATGTATTGCACTTTTTCTGTCATTTTATGTTTTCCCATAAAAATAAGGCATTTTGAGCATTAAAATGGCCAGATATCATAAAATAAACATCATGCGGGTGAGTTTTGTCATTTTTATATCTGACATGAAAACTAAGATGTAAAGGGAGGAAAATAGATACAAATCTCCACTTCGACCACTGCGTGAAAAATCAATACTTTCACCTAAAGTGTCTCGCCTTAAGCTATAATGTGATGAAAAAATTGAAAAAAGTAAAATTTTCCTTCACCATTCACAGCCAAGTGATTAATCTTAAAAATAATCGATAGATGAATCGATTACAAAATAATAGTTAGTTGCAGCCCTAGTCAAGTCAGTCCCCGGGTCCACACGTGAAACTTGCAAACTATTCTATTTGATCTGTTTCTCTGGAGCTGGCTATTGTTGTCATGACGACAGTGACATGCCATGAACATGGGAGTACAAATGTGGACATTTACTTTAGACACTAAAGTAGATTGATATTAGCTCTAAAGTTTAGAGCTAATATCAATCTATTCAAACCAATACTATGAATAAATTCGAATTTTTCACAAAGAAATGACTGATGGAAAAGGAGGAAAGAGAAGGTTTTTCTGCAACTAAAGAATCTGAGTTTGAGACACAGAAGGATTTGATCATGAGTTACGAACACGGCGTTTTTTCACCTGAACCACGAGGGTTCCCACGATGACGCCGCAGAAAATGGGGTTTTTGTGGATGCCCTCGAACACGTTCCTCTCCCCGTGGATCTTTCGGGCGTTGATCTCGTTGAAGATCTGCAGGAGGACGAAGACGTTGAAGACGATGGTGTAATGCACTGAGGGCGGCGCGTGGAGCGGAGCGTCTCTGCCGCTGTCAATGTCGAAGATGTGCTCACCTAAAACAAGGAACACCATGGTTTAAGGCAGAGGTTTGCGAAGCTTCTCGTCCTCAACAATTTAGCCACATGTTTTACGTTGTAGATGAGACAGCGAGTCATTAACCATTGTTTTTCATTACACTTGGAAGATTTAAGATATTGATGAATTTTGATAAAAAATATTTGTATATATATTAAAAACAATCTCCTTCTTTCAGATATAGCAGATATAGATAACTATTATCTATAACCTCATTATAATTTGTCAGTTATTTGAGTAGCTGATTAGTCCTTGCAGGCCTCATTCATGTCGTAATATGGACAATGGTCAGTTTTTCGCCGCCTTTAGTAGAATATTGTGATATGTCTGACGTGACTAAAGTAGTGATTGTTGAGATTTTTCAGTCACTGACCCGCGAAGAGCAACATGAAGATGATGGCGAGCTGGAAGATGGCGTGTCCTAAGATGTTCTTCATCATGGTGCGGGAGATGAGCGGTTTGTTGCGCCCGTACGGTTTCCGCAGCAGCAGAGAGTCGGTGGGCGGCTCCGTGGCCAGAGCCAGTGACGCAAAAGTGTCCATGATCAGATTCACCCACAGCATCTGCACGGCCTTCAGCGGCGAATCCTGAGACAACGCATAACAACATTTATGACCCCGAAGGTCAGGGGTCAGGGCTCGGACTGGGGGTCTGAAGGAGGAGCGGGATCATCAGACGGTTAAACAAAGGATTCCAGCGGCGGAAAAAGCTACATTTGACATTTTTCAGTAAAACGTGAATTGTTGTTGTTGTGTGACTGATGATGATGATGATGATGACGTGTGCGGACCTGGGTGATGCAGGCTCCAGTGAAGGCCACAATAACAGCCACCACGTTGACCGTCAGCTGGAACTGGAGGAACTTGGAGATGGAGTCGTACACGTTCCTGCCCCACATCACGGCTTTGACGATGCTGCTGAAGTTGTCGTCCGTCAGGATGATGTCGGACGCCTCCTTCGCCACGTCAGTGCCCGCGATGCCCTGAGCAAAACAAAAACTAGAAAGTTCTGTACACAATTGTGTGTTTAAAATATCGATTTAATGGTTGAAAGCCGTTACCATGGCAAAGCCGACATCTGCCTTTTTGAGCGCAGGGCCATCGTTGGTGCCGTCTCCGGTTACAGCCACGACCTGCCGCTGCTCCAGTGCTTTGCTGTCAATGATCCCTGTCAAAATAAAAGTGTTTATGGAAAAACATGAAGAATTTGACAAAACAGAGGAATGTTGACAAAATATGTAAAAACATCAAAATCATAAAACCTACGGCTCTTCAAGCACCTTTGAGTTCATGTTTTTTCTACACTTCATATTCAAACTAATGCTTCACACATGTGTCACTGGAGATCGCTGTGAGCTTGTCCCACAGCCACAGGAGCCAGTGCAGACTCACCCTTCACCAAAGTGTGTTTGTCTGTGGGCGAGGACCGAGCCAGGACGCGCAGTTTGGGCCAAATCTTGTCGATTCGTTCCTGTTCGATCTGTGGGAAAACAACACTTTAGTGAGACAGAAATGAACAATCTCCAGATGGCATCAGTGTTCTTCTCAAACCATTTATGGGTTTATTCATCTGACATTTGAGACTTTTATATTTTAGAGATAAATTAAATTATGCTTCATTGATGTTTACACCCAGTTCAGGTCCATCTTTGACCTGGTTTAGTCCTGATTTGGTTTTGAGGCCTGATGGGTCAAATATACAAGAAAGTTTATAGTTGTTTTTGAGAGAGAAAAATATTTCCACTGGACATTTTTACATTGTTGCCTGATGTTTCGAGAGTCATCCAAGGGCCACAGATGTTAAGTCCCATCAGATGTTTGATTGGGTTTTGTGACACTCCAAGCACACAGGTGTTGTAGTAGATTGCAGTCACCAGGCAAGACTTGCCAAATTCTGATTAAATTCTTGCGAAGATTGATCTCATCCAGGTAGATACAACATTGAAGGTTAAATACATTTGAATTTTGTTAAAAACATTTGAACGTCCCTTTGAAGAAGAGAGTTGTATGACTCTCGAAACGTCGGGCAACTATGTAAAAATATCCCGTTGAAATGTTTCTTTCAATGTTTCATTTAAATATGTCCATTAACAAAACATTCTCTAATTGTGGAGAAGATCAAAGCTAAACCACATGAAGAAGTGACTGGAGTAAACATGTAATCCATGGTGCGTGTCGGTACGAGTTTTTCTGCTCTGACCTCGCCTTCTTCGTTTTTGATTTGCCGGTTGAATTCTTTTCCCTCCATACACAGGAAGTCGTCTCCTGGGTTTAAGATGCCACATTTGGTGGCAATGGCCCGAGCGGTGCTGATGTTGTCGCCTGTGACCATTCGGACGGTGATTCCAGCCCTTTGGCACTTCCTGATGGCCTCAGGAACCTGAAGAGACGGGCAGAGGGAAATGATCTCTACAGTGTGTGAAAAATACACAGGTGGACGACGGAATAAAAAAGGTAGAGTTTTGTGTACAAAGAACACAAAATTCAAAAAAGTATGTGGTATATTCTTAAATCTGTATCCTTTAAAAGCCAATGCAGGTGTTTGATTAGGTCACTAATAGGACTGAAGTGTAAATGTTGATATTCGATGACATGAGCTGTACCTCTGGTCGTACAGGGTCCTCGATGCCCACGATGCAGAGGCAGGTAAGATCAGACAGAATCTGACCCTCATTGTCCCAGTCCGGCTCGCCTGCTGAGGCGGGGAAATCCTTATAGGCCAAACAGATGGTCCTGAGGCCCTCTGACGCCATGGGCTCAATCACGTTGTTCACCACTGCCTTCCTGTCAGCCTGACGGAAGGCCTTCACCTCTCCCCCAGACGACACAATCTTACAGCACCTGCACAGGACGACCAATCCATCAGCTCCAATAGAAAGTAATAAGATAAGATTACAAAATAAAAAGCCACAAAAGAACCACAGTCAGAGCAGTCAAAGTTCTAATACAGTATAGAATTATCTTTGATACACCACTGCATTGGACAGAGCAGAACAACACACTTGTTCAGCACGATTTCCGACGCTCCTTTGCTGAACATGATGTAGCTGCCGTCTTCGTTCCGGAGCACGGTGCTCATGGACTTTCTGTCGGAGTTGAAAGTGTAGACTTTGTAAAGGGACTCTTCGGGGAACTGCCGGCGGATGGCCTCATAATCGCGGTGTAGGTCGGTGGCGAATCCCAAAAGAGCACACTCAGTTTTGTTTCCTACTTGTCGAGGCAGCCCTCCCTCTTTCTCTGGAGGCTGTGGAGACATGATGGCGTTCACATGTTATGGTTCACTTTAAATCTTTTTACTTTAATAAAGTCAATGTCTGAATCCTCCTGTGGATTGTGGCATACCATAATATTTGTGGTGTAGGCACAGTTGACGGCAATGCCCTTCAAGAGCAGGTCCACAGTGTGTGTGGGGAAGAAGTCAGGGGACGGGAGCTTTAGGTGGTAATGTCCCGCACAGTAGCACTGCACCACAGCCATACGATTCATTGTCAGTGTTCCTGTTTTGTCCGAGCAAATGGACGTGGCGTTCCCCATCGTCTCACAGGCATCCAAGTGTCTCACCAGGTTGTTGTCCTTCATCATTTTCTGGAATCACAAAAATAAAACTATCACGACTCAGAAACTATGGACATGACCATAAATTGCTGCTGCAGGAAAGGGACCAGCACCAAGTTCCTGGATGTGCGCATCACTGAGAAACTCTCCGGAAAAACACCACATCACCGGTCTCAAGAGGACATCAGTTTGAGGCCCTTCGAACAAAAAGCATCTATCTCTGTGTGGTCCTGTGCCAGCACTGCATCCTGCCGTAGGAGCCTCCAGGGCAGAGTGAGAGCAGCTGCGAGATCACTGGTGCATTTACTCCACCAAGAACACCCACAAACACATGGCCTCAGGTTTGACCTGCTGACTTAAATCACTGTTGTGTATCAGGGGCTTGAACAGCACATTAGACGCAGTAGAACTTTCTTTGCAATAAAACAAATCTGCTTTTAAGATGGCAGAATAATCACATTCCCCTCTCAGACGGGGACAGGGGTATGTATGACAGTAAGTATTTATGAAACAAATACCTAAACATCTAAAAAGTCAGGAATGTTGGAATGGTTATTAGATTTTGGTGACAGCTTCCATTATCCCACAGAGCAAATCTTCATATGAATAACCATTAATGACCCTCCGTGTCCCTCTGTGAATATTGTGTTGTACTTTCAAAGCTCTGGAGGTTTCACAGACCTTGACAGAGTAGGCCAGGGAGATGGTCACAGCTAAAGGCAGCCCCTCCGGCACAGCCACCACCAGCACAGTCACTCCGATGATGAAGAACTTGACTAAGAACTGGACGTAGAAGGGGGCGCAGGCGTCGTTCCAGGGAACTTTCTCAACAGCAAATGTGCTGATGGCGAACCGAATAATGAGGATTATCACAGTCAGCACCGACATGAACAGGCCTGAAACACAAAGGAGAAATATCGCTGATGGATTCCTTCATTTCCAGTGGTTGAAGGGGCACTAGTACCTGTAAAACAGTCATTCTCAGCAGGTGGGTTGGGACCAGTGTTGGTAATGACAGCGTTTATAAATAACTGCGTTAGTAACTGTGTTTGATTTCCCAGTAATGAGTAATTCAATTCATTACTATTTCCTCCGTGTGAGCTTACTTTATGAGGGAAAGAAATTAAGACGAATAATTCAATACCTAATTTCCATCATTTCTGCAGTTTAAGTGATGTTTTTTAAACCATAGGCAATTATTGTGATAATATCGTTAATCGCAATTATTTTGGCCAAGATAATCGTGACCCACAATTTAATTATCGTCCCATTCCTAGTTGGGTCCAAAAAGTGTCTCTTTGAACCATTTTCAGAAAGTCGGGGCGGGGGCCTTTCCTAGAGACAAAAGATTATTCTAACATGAATGATAGGAGTTGTTTTTATCATAACTTCATCTTCATGAGCTCATTTAGTGTACTCATTTATTCAATTCTTATTTAGGTCTCTTCTTGTCATCCGAGGATTATGGTGGGTCATGTGAGCCTACCAGCTGAAAACCACTGCTGTAAAAGACCACACTGTTCTAGGTTAGAACAAATTGAGCTAATCTATAAAACATCGGTATTAGCCAATCACAAGTCCTGCTCTTTGAGTAATGTGCTGTGTGGACCACAGAGAGACCATTCATGTGTGTGTAAACCTGGTGCAGTACCTGCTTTGCCGATCTGCACAGCCAGGTGGGTCAGCTTTCCCTGCAGCACAGACTTCTCTTTTTTGTTGAAGTGGGTTTTCTTCTCCACATCTCCAGCTTTGGGCTGCATTTCCATAGAAGCACCTTCTTCCTGTTTATCTGTATGCCACAAGCACAAACACAAGCAGTTCATTCAAATATCCTCTATAGCATTAGCTTCATATCACTGCTTCACATACAAGATCATTATCATAAGAAATCAAGAAAATATAACCTGATAGAAAACTTCAGATATTTCCTTCTCCTGATGAATTCATCACGCTGAACACGCTGAGACAAATAGCACTGTTGGTCTAGCTGATCATTATCACTCACATGTTTCATGACTATTTAGTTGCTGTTGTAAAGAATCAACATAAAATAATAATAATAATTTATACTGCATTAATGTCTGTAGAGAAATCTCTGTAGAGAAATGAGTTCTCTGCATTTGACCTATCCTCAGTGTGGCATGGGGCGACCTGTAGGAGCAGTGAGCTGCCAGCAGGGGCCGGCGCTCGGGGACCCGTCTCCATGATGTGGGGCCAGGCTGGTGGTCAGAAACACCTGGCTGGAGGATTAACCTATTGCACATGTTTTTTATAACCTACCACTAACCTACGCAGACACGGGGAGAACATGCAAACTCCACACAGAAAGGCCCCGTCCAGGTGGGAATCGAACCCTTCGACCTGTGAGGCACAAGCACTAACCGCTGAGCCACCGTGCCGCACCAAAAGCTTAGAAAGTTCTGCAATATGGCCCTAATAGACCTGTTCAAGTTGCTGTTCTTTCTTACGTTATGAAGTGTAGTGATTGTGGTAACTGTGTAAACGGAGTAAAATGCGCTCACTTGTCATGTCCTTCGCGGCCTTCTTCTTCGGCTGGTCCTCCTCCTCGGCTCCGAGCAGCATGAAGATCTTCCCAGCCTGAGAGCTCACTCCAACCGCCGTCACAACCATCTTTCCTGAACCCTCCATAACATGAGTGCCTGAGGGAAATAAGTACACATTCAGTTCTCCCCAAATGGCTTCTGTTGTCTGTGTTAATTATAGACCTCAACCAATCTAACCTCTGATGATCGCATTTAATGGCACCTTGAATTAACACAGCACTAACCCAAAGCAAATGTACCTGTAGAGTGAGTCTGAGTGAATAAAGAAGGTAGGAGAGCGTTCAGAGTAGAAACTGTCGGACTAAATAATTGTCTGGGTCCAAAAACAAAGAAAATGGATCAGCTTGCTTATATCAAACAATCATTTCAAAATGTTTAAGAGTGAGCTATTGGCAAGCAAACCGAAAATGGGATATCCGAGTGGAGTTTTCTTATGTGATAAATAAGACTCACCTGAAAGAATCATGGGATCCTTTTCGTTCTTCTTCACGTGGTCGCACTCTCCGGTTAAAGAGCTTTCATCGATCTTCAGGTCATTCCCCTGGATCAAGACGCCATCCGTCGGAAGCATGTCCCCTACACAAAGGACACAATCAAATCACTCAAACACCAACAAAAGGAGCTCGACGTGGACTGATATATTCCAGAGATCTGTTTGATGGAGAAAAAAAAAACTATAATTGTGACCTATTTCTGTTCTCTGCCCCATCGGCCAAACTCATCCCTGTGGGCACAGAGCATTCAGCCTCTCTGCTCCCCAACTCTTTCCCCCAGACCTTGGTAAAATAGACTTCCTGCCACTCTTCAAATCCAGACTCAAAACCCACCTAACCGTCCTACACCAGTCAGTTACGCACCTTTTCACTGCCGTCCTCTGTTTTATTCTAAAACAAATCAGCAGAAAGCCTAAAAAACAACTGGAGCGTCCTAGAGGCCACTATGGTGGAGAGTAAAGGCGCTCACCACTCATACAGCCGCTGAGTTACTGAAAGGTCAAAGACACACTAATAGGCACTTCCTTTTGCAGAAATACACTTACAGAATGCACCTTTAAAATTGTGTGTAACAGATTTAGGGCTCCAAGTCTGATGAAAAAAATCAGTAGAAAATGTGTAAATTACTCTGATGCTGATCCATTTTTGCACATGTTCCTCAATCATGTAAAGATGTGTTCAGTGTCATTTTTCACCATATTTGATCTGGAGGATGTCTCCGACCACGATCTCGGATGTATTGATGGCCTCAACTTGTCCCAAACGGAGCACTGTGAACGTCTGGTCCTGCTCAATGCGGCTCTGGAGACCCCTGAACTGCTTCTCTTTGCTCCAGTCATTAAACGCGGTCACCAGCACCACGCAGACCACAGACAGAAGGATGGCTGTGCCCTCGATCCAGCCGGCCTCTGATTCTCCCTCGTCATGCACGCCGCCCGCCGCTGTGCCACAACCTGCACACACCAGAGTACAAGCGACAGGAGGCTTTTAATCCACAAGGTGGTGATACGATGTATCATGTAATAACCACCTGGATCTGTCAAATCTGGGTCTCCCAGTCTAAGTTGGGAAAGTTGAAAGTGTAGAAGATACGCATTTTTACTCTTACCACCTCTGATGTTAGATAATCATAATGTATAAAAACTATAAACTTACTTGGACGCTCAGATCCGGTTGGCTTGTAAAATGACAGGCCTAAGGAGATTAAAGCTGCCACCTCCAGGATAATGAGCGTGACATCCTGCAGTGCTTCAAATATCAGTCGTAGGAATGACTTTGGCTTCTTTGGAGGAATGATGTTTGAACCAAACCTCCGCTTCCTACGGTCTATGTCCTCCACGTTTCCATTTAGCCCTGTCACACAAAACACAACATAGTCAGAGCTAGATTTACAAAAACCTGCACTATTCACATTTATTCGTCACATGGATTAACTTAATTCAACCATGCAAAGATTTGAGAGCGCTTCAAAGTTTTGAATATGTACTGTTGAAGAAGAGATCATCATTCTTTATTCAGACTCTAGGTCCATAGCATAAAAAGACATATATACATATATATATAAACAATACATTCAAGATTGTAAAAGACAGCGATACCAATGTTTCCATGTTTTGAGTGAGTGAGTACCTTCTGTGGCTGATGTTCGCAGCCTGCCTAGCAGCCCGGCCACACCCCCGTAGAGCCGATCAATTTCCTCTTTGCCCTCGATGCCTCTGAGGTCCATGAGGGTGCTCAGCTCCTCCATACGGCAGAAGCTGCGCCTCGTTTTACGCCGTGAGGACTTACGGTTCATGGCCGGCACACTGCCACTGTTCCTGGACATCTTTACTTCTGTCCTTTTCTCATTCTTTTTGAACACAGTAGTCGCTGATCTGCAAAGAATCAACAACAGGACAAGGAACAATTGATTGTGTCTACAAAACCAATATCCTCACATATAAAATCTTCTTTTAACAAATACATTAGTGTTGTTTTAGTACAGTACAACCTGTTTTGATGCTTGATCCGTTCTGGTTGGGTACTAAGTTTTTAGTGGTGCACACACAGTAATACAGTTAAGGACTAATTTTAACTTTTAACAATGATCCAGTGCAACAATATATATAAAGTGAACACTAGCGCTTAAGTTGGCAATCCCCTTAGTAGGTGGTTATTTATAGAGCTCCAAGTATAAGAACTCCTTCCTCCCCATTTCAGTGACATGTCCAGGCCAAAGAGCAGAGCGGGGATGTGTGTGTGACGGAATTATGTAATCTTGAAGGTTTAGTTTTTGCCATACACCAAACATCGCATAACGGTGATCTGAAGGAGCTTAGTTACACTGAAGTCCAGGCATTAATGATAAAAATAAAGTCATCACTTTGCATGTTGGATACATTTACCATGACAACCAGTGGAGATGACAGTGTTAGCATCCGTTGTAGCCTACTGTACTCATAACACTTTTTGAAAGGTTTTGTCATGTTTTACAATAAAAGGATTAAAAGTCAAACAACTTGGCTTATTAGATGTGGTTTAACCGGTTTAAACTAATTAGAAATCGATAATTTTTAGGCAAGCTACTGGTCATTATGCCGGCTACCGTTAGTACTGACAAAACTAGCTAGACTTCTCAAACATTTATAAATGCTTCAATTCCGAATCATTGTGAAATCGACATGTAACTTACCGATCTTCCTTATAACACCTCACAACTTAACTTAACCTGAATATGAAGAACATTGGGTCTGAAAAGTAAAAAACCGGAGACGATTGAACCCTTGCGCAGTTGGCCGGGAATCCCCGTTCGGTGTGGGCCGTTGACGTTGCGTCAACTGCTTTCATTCACGACCATTTAATAAAATTAACTAGTTTAAACTCTAGTAAACCACATAATGTTATGGTATTCTAGCAATACACAAGGGCAATGTCTCAACATAGAGAGTTACTTCAATGAACTAACTCAAAACTGACCATCACACAAACCATCAGTTAAGTTAACGTTTACCATGTCAACGGGCGGAGACGGTAAAGAGAGTTTCGCCCGTTTGACGGTTAAACTCATATTCACACCACATTTTACACAAGATTATGAGTCAAAAGATACTTTTAAAAAACACGCACACAGAACTGTGCCCGAAAAAATACATTTTCAGTGATATCTATGTATGTAAAACGAGACTAACTCACAGGAATCGATCGTTGGATGGAACAGCTACCGACCTACTGTTAGCACTTTGCCCAAGACAATTATTTTCTAATAGTTATCGTTACTTTCCAAGTAATTGTAAAATCGATCAACGCATCTAATAACCTCCCGACTTACCTTCCAAACCCCTCATAACTTACCTGAATATCAATATTTTGTCCAAATGTAAAATCGCTCAGGCCACTCAGAGACGTTACCCCTGCGCAGGGACTGGGAATCCCCGTAGCGGCCGGTAGGTGGCTCGCGCGCTCCTTTGGGGTTTGTTACGTCACAGCTACAGGCTTGTCAAGTAAATTATCCAACACCTTAACCGAGGACATTTTCTCCAGTTTGGCTTTACCCAAATCTAAAAGCTTCTTGACTGGAGTTTCATCTAAATGTTTTATCTTTCTGTGAAGCACTTTGGTCTTCCTTGTGTTGTCGTAAAGCAAGTGCTAAATAAACTTTGATTTTATTTTGGCAAAATACTATATTCACGAGTGTAAATTTGCAAACAAAGTCCCTGTATTTCATGTTTTTCCAAAAAGAACTTGATATGTATATAAAAAGCGTTGTGCCTTGTACTAACAGAAAGGCTGCTAAAACCATTGAAATCTGGTCACAGTATATGTAGATTTTATTATTATTAATTTTGTTAATTTCTCTTCCCCCTGGCAAGTTTTATGTATTTTGAACAAATTTCCTCGTTTTTTATGGAATGCATGTGCAATTTTTTTATTAAAAAAAACAAAACAAAACTTTGATTGAGTTCAGGGGCGGACTGGGACTGAAAAACAGCCCTGGACTCTGGTCAGCCTGGCCCAAATTAGCGTAAATGCGACACTTCCACAAATACATATGTGAACCTCTTACCCCCCGCCTTAACCAAGAGCATTTTCCTCAGTTCGGCTTTGCCCAAATCTAAAAGCTTCTTGACCGGAGAGCAACACTGTAACGCTTCATTTGAAAGCTAAAATCTAGAAAAGTCATGGTCACTTTTTGTCACGTTGTCCGAGCACATTTTCTCCAGTTTGGCTTTACCCCAATCCATAAACTTCTGGAAAAAAGCTGTGAAAATAGCAACAAAACTGAGACGAAAACAATGATGGAAATGTGGCAAAAAAGTGACAAAAAATGACAAAAATGTCACAAAAATGTCACGAAAAATATACAAAAAATATCACAAAAAATGGATGAAAATTGACAAAAATGTGATAAAAATTTGACAAAAAATGACACAAAAATGACATAAAAAATGATGACAAAGTGTGACAAAAAGTGACCAAACATTTGCAAAAAAGTGATGAAAAATTGATGAGAAAGTGGCAAAAATGTCACAAGAAATTGACGAAAAAAACACAAAAATTTGACCAAAAAATGATTTTAAAAAAATTTACGAAAAAATGACAGAAATGTGACAAAAAATGACCAAAAAATTGACAAATATGTGACAAAATGTGACAAAAAAAGACAAAAATGTGATCGAAAATTGACAAAAAAATTACAAAAATTTGACCAAAAAATGACCAAAAAAAAAGTGACGAAAATCAGCTAAAAAAAAATGGACGAAAAAATGACAAAAATGGGACAAAAAAATGACTATAAAGTTACAAAAATGAGTTGAACATCCAACAAAAAAATGATGGGAAAATAATCTGATGACGGGAGGAAAAAAATCCTCTCGGTTCAGGCGGGAGTTAAGAGGTTAAGCTTTTAGATTTGGGCTTTTGTAGCTTTTTTTTTTATCATTGTTTCTGTCCCTAAAATAAGGTATTTTCTATTTCTGGACCTATTCTTTTTATGCATAATATTCCTCTTTATATGAGCACCGTCTGTTTGTTGAATACCAGTAGCTCCCTCTTTTAATTGCTGTCAAGTTACTCATCTAAAGTGTTTTTGAATAGGCTTACTTGAAGCTCATATCGAAAACCATCATTATTAAAACTCACTTTTCTTCTCTTTGAAAGTTATATTGAAATCCTACTCAATTTCACCTTGTTTTTTTTTTGTTTTTTTTACTCCTGGTTAAGGCCGTGGGAACCCAGGGTGCTGAGGGCGCTGCAGCACCCCCTGGTGGATCGTTTGTGAACTGCGGGCAATATTAATCCCTTAACTCCCGCCTGAACCGAGCACATGTTCTCCAGTTTGGCTTTACCCCAGTCCAAAAGCTTCTGGAAAAAAGGTGTGAAAATAGCAACAAAACTGAGACGAAAACAATGACGGAAATGTGACGAAAAAGTGACGAAAAATTTACAAAAAAGTGAGAAAAATTTGGGGAAAAAAGGATGAAAAAGTGATAAGAATTTGACAAAAAAATGCGAAGTACTGGCCATATGTCCATTCTGGAAGAGCACAGAAGGGCCACTGGCTCTAGGGCCACCGGTCCCGCCTTAACCGAGCTTTACCCAAATCTAAAAGCTAAAAAGAAAAGCATCAAAATAGCGAGAAAAAGAGGATGAAAAGTCAAAAACATGAGAAAAACACAGACCAAAAAAAACTACAAAAACGTGAGAAAAACACAACAAAAAATGATAGAAAAAATGATTTAAAAAACAACAAAAATATGATAAAAATGTGGCGACGTGACGAAAAGTTTCCATCACTTTTGTAGGTCTTAGCTTTCAAATGAGGCGTTACATTGTTGATCTCCAGTCGAGAAGCTTTTAGATTTGGGTAAAGCCCAGTATTAAAAAAAACATGAATCTAAAAGGAATTCCATGGAGTATGGTGTGCCACAAGGTTCAATTTTGGGACCGTTATTATTTATTATTTATATTAATGATTTTGCTTCTGTTTCTACGACCGCCTTTCCCGTTCTTTTTGCTGATGATACCGATCAAAAAAATAATAATAAAAAGCCGAACTGGGGAAAATGCACTCGTTAATGTTATGGTGGGGGGTAAAAGGTTAAAATATGTATTTGTGGAAGTGCACAATTGCGCTAATTTGGGCCAGGCTGGTCAGAGTCCAGGGCTGTTTTTTCAGTCCCAGTCCAGCCCCTGCCGTCAAAGATGTCAAAGACAAAGCCCAGAGACCCAGGACACTAGGAAAAACCATCATAATGAAAATCACATAAATGTATTTGCTCGGATGAAAAACACCCGGTAACAGTGTTCTAGGGTAAACCACCAAAAAAAAAAATATATTAACAGAGCACAGTGAGCCTATAGTGTTTTTCCTCCCAGCCTCTTTTTGTTTTGGACAAATAACAACAGGCCGTTTTACTCTGAAAGTGAGTATTTACATCTTTCTTTCTGGCCTTTTTCCTCTCTTTTTTTAAGGCCATCTTACAAATGTAATTCTTCTCCATTATAATGAGAAATGACATCTTTAAAAAAATGCTTTAATCAAAACATAATAAATCCCTAAAAATGTTTAATAGTAACAAAAACTCCCCAAGAGAAGCAGATTGTGTCCAGAGCAGATTTATTGACAAAAAGCATAAGTTCACAAACGACATCGAGTCCTTCAGCTCGTATCTGACTGTACAAAGTTTAGTGTCGAGGTCAAATACCATTCTTAATCTCTTAACCCCCATTTACTCCAGTCCGGCTGAACCCAAACCTCAAAATCAAGAAGAAAAATGTAGCAAAAAAGCACCAAAAAGTGACCACAAAAAAAGGTCAAAAACAACAAATGTCAAAAAAACGCAAAAATGCAGGGGGAAAAAACCCTTAAGATCAATTTGCAGGTCTTAGCTTTCAAATGAGGCGTAACTCTGGCCTGTAGAGACTTTGAGACTTGGGTAAAAACCAAGGTTCTAAACAAAACAAGGTAAACGTCTCCACATAGCCTCGTTACAAAGCCGTCCCTCTGAACACGCTGCCCTCGTCCCCGTCGTCGTGAGCGCTCATGTTGTACGCCTGTCTGAGGAAGTCTTCTATGGCGTTGGGATCGACCTCGAGGATCCCACTGAAGAAGAGAGTCAGTCTGTCCCTCAGGCCGGACATGGCTCTGGCCACCGCCTCAAAGCCCCCTCTCTGGCCCCTGGGCTCCGGCTCCTCTGGGGGGGGGCAGAGCATCAGAAAGTGCTCCTGGTCCGCTGTGAGTAGCAGTGCGCCCACCTGAGCCACGCCCCTCTTTAACTCCGCCACGTCCCGCCTCACCTTCCCCAGCCGCTTCTGCACTGCCTGAAGCTGCACCTCCTCCAGCCGTCTCTCCTCCCTCACGAAGACGCCCTCCATGATGAAGCCCACGCAGCGCTGCCCCAGAGCCTGCGCGCTCCGGATGAGGTCCCGCTCCCTCCGTCCGAGCAAGTTCAGCTCCGTCTCTTTGTCCACCAGGTCCCGGCGCAGCTGGGCTCTCTTGGCCACGAGCTGCGCCTTCCTCCCCGCCCTCTCCGCCTCGCAGGTCGCCGCGTCGTGGCCCTTGTGCCGGCCCACGAGGCAGAGCGCGCAGATCATCTCCAGGTCCGTGCGGCAGAAGAAGCGCCTCTCCTCGCCGTGCTCGGGGCAGAGCTTCTCCCGGAGTCGGCGGGAGGGCGCGGTCAGGTGGTGGCGCGTCAGCACGGCCACGTCCCGGTGAGGCTGCAGGTGGGCCTCACAGTACGAGGCCACACACTGCAGGCAGGACCGCACGGCCTTCAGCCTCCTCCCGGTGCAGGCGTCGCAGCTCACGTCTTCGGGAGCGGCGTAGTAGAGGCCGGCGGGGGGCGCTGTGAGCCCTGTCGCGATCAGCTCCTCCACCACATTGGCCAACACTGAGCTCCTGACCAGGGCCGGCCTCTCTGCGTATGCATGCAGGCACTGAGGGCATCTGAAGGTGCTGGAGTTGTCCCACACGGTGCTGATGCAGTCCAGGCAGTAGCTGTGGCCGCACTGGAGGGTACTCGGGTCCTTATAGGTCTCCAGGCAGACTGGACAGGTCAGAGCGTGCCGACTCAGAGCTCTCGCTGCCATCTCTGCTCTTACTGCTCTTACTGGAACATCTGAGGTCCAACTTATAGGAGACAGACCCCCCCCCCCCCCTGGTCAAACAGGTCTGAGCAGCCGGGGGCCAACTGCATTTCAATGATAATGTCTGAAGTGTCGAGATGCAGCTGGGCTTTGTTCTTCCACAGAGTCGGGAATGGCTGCTCTGAAGCTGGAGCTGTTTTGTCACAGTATTTGATCTGAAGTACAGTAAGTATAGTAAGTACAGACAGAATAAACCAAACCTAAGGGAGTCAAACTTTAGATTTAACCCTTTAACCTTCACCTGGACCGACCACATTCTCTCCAGTTTGGCTTTTTCACAATTTAAAGGCTTCTTGGAAAAAAAAGTACATGTACTTGGGTATCTGTTTCTTACTCTTTTTCCACTGTGAGTAAATATTTCACTGCTTCATTTCTTCATGTGCTCCCTGATCTTTAGAATTCTTTCGTTTTTTTCTTTATTTTGTTCCATTTTATTGGAATTTTCTTCTGAAACATCTCAATTTCCACATTATTTTATATTTTGTTAGTTACTCAGTTACTCGCAGCACTGAAATTGGGCCACAACTTTTTACTTGTACTTGAGTAAAACTATTTGAAAGCAACGGTAGTCTTACTTGAGTAAATATTTTGGCTTCTCTACCCACCTCTGATTACTATTGTCCACTTGCACAGTGACTAATAAAGTGATTTCTTTCTTTCTTTCTTTCTTTCTTTCTTTCTTTCTTTCTTTCTTTCTTTCTTTCTTTCTTTCTTTCTTTCTTTCTTTCTTTCTTTCTTTCTTATACAGGTTTGTCCATTGAGATCAGTGTCTCAGTTAAAGGAGAGACCTTTTCACACACATCGACTCCTTGCCTTTAGTAGAACAGTGACATTGGGATGTTTGACTTAGTTTGTAAAGAATAATAAAGGTTTTACACTGACAGACAAAGAACAGGCCACCATTTTCACTGAGACGAGTTGATGTGTACCTGTCTGGTCTTTGTGTGTGCCCTCAGTCATGCAAAACGACTAAAGATGTGGTTAGCATTTGGCCTCTCCCAGTATATTCCTATAGCGAGCACGCTCTTCCACAGGCAGGTACGCATGAACTCGTCTAAACGGTGCCTGTTTTTAAGAACAATCTTTGAATGATGTAAATATGAAGAAGAGCATAATGGCCTCTGTGGCTAAACCTGAGTCAGGCAAGACCATTTCCATTTTAGATTCTCACTGAAGGCGTTTATGAATGAGCACATTATGATTTAAACAGAGCAAGTAGAAATAGATTTGCTCCTTTTGCTTTGCGTGTTTGACATTTTCTCACTGAGCTTCACGATGTCGTCACAATTTTGAGTTATTTCACCCTTTTGTTGTTTCCTACACAACCCCATGTGTTCATTCATAGTTCAATGTCTTCAATGAGAATCACATAAAGTAAATCATGTTGGAAATAAAGAAAAGCCGATGCATAAAAAGTGTTTCCAAACTTTTGACCAGTATTGTGTAATGTATTGTAAGCAGTAATCTTTAATTACTTGAATAAATAATTTGTTACTGTGCTCTGTAGATGACACTGTATGAATTTGATTAAGAACTATAGTAACTTTATATTTTAGTGTCACTTAAACAAACAAGCATCAAACTGTAATAAAGGACATTTGAATCAGTGTCGAGGCTGGTTTGACGGGTTTTATCAGAAAAGCAGATTAGGGTCTTCAGGCCAGACGTGTAAACGTCCTGTTACAATAGGGGAAGGAGGGAGATGCTTTTAAAAAGCACAGGACGAAACAAAGGCCACAGGGACGAGGAGTGTCATGCTCTCATGTTAATTCACTCAGGAGGTGTTTCAGGCGGGGGTCATGAGGACAAAGAGTCTGTTTGCATGAGATTAGGCTGGAACCTCTAAACCTGAAACCACTGCATTTTCTACACTTTTATGCTTTGTAATTGTTGCTTTTCCTGCACGTTTTTGACGCTCTTTTGTCGGCTTTTTAGTTGTGTTTTCACCCTGGTTTTTATCACTATTTTGATGCTTTGTTCATGAAGCTTTAAGATTTGGGTGAAGCTCTGTTCGGGTGATGGTGAAGAGTTTAAAAAGCATTCAATTCAATTCAAACTAGCATTAAATTAGAATTTCTCATACAACGTTATTTTCCCTTAGAGCCAGAACCCACTCAATGACATCACTCAGATATTTTCACTGCTCAGCCTGGACATTGGTCATAGGGGCGGCCTAATCTACAGACCACACGAGTTTAATGAGTAAATAATCAATACGTTTGTCCAGGATGACTATTATATTATATTAAGTTTAAGTTTAAGTTAAGTTTAATGGTTTTGTATAGCCCAATATCACAACAGAAGTCGCCTCAAAGGGCTGCAACAAACATCAAGGCAATAAAACACAGCAATAAATATGACAATTAAAAGTTCAGGTGAATCCAGGCAAATATAATGTCCAAAGGTAGCGATGAGCGGCGTGGGTGTCCCCCGTCCTTAGACTCTCCAGTACGGCAATGAAAAACTCAAAAACCCGGCAGGAGAAAAGAGAAACCTTGGGGAAAACCACAGAAGGAGAGATCCACTCCCATGGACGGACAGGCTATAGAGACCCAGGGCCGAAGGATCCCTCAGCAGACGGGCCAAGATCACAGACTGTCCAGTCCTCAGATTCCAGAATGCAGGTTCCTCCGTTCACCCAGGTTCCTCCGTTCGATCTAGACAGGCACTCCCGAGGGGGAGTGGGACAGGAGACACCATGTGAATAGTGATGAACAGACTACAGATAAATTAAGTATTGTATCATGATAAAACAAAGTCTTCAGTAAGAAGAAGAGGATAGCGCTCAGTGGACCGTACTTCCCACAGCAGTGTTCCTCCTGAGGCAGCTTTACTTCGGGCTGTGGGTTAGTGCTTTACCTAACTGACCTGATTATAAGCTAATTCGAAGAGGTACGTTTTGAGCCTAGTCTTAAATATAGGGACTGTGTCTGCTTCTTTAACGTGGGCTGGGAGTTTATTCCACAAAACCGGAGCTTGGTAGCTAAAGGCTCTGCCTCCTACAGTAATTTTGGAGACTCGAGGAATTACTAGTTGCCCTGAGTTTTGAGAGCGGAGAGCTCTGGTTGGCTGATATGGAATGACAGCGTCTTGGAGATAAAGCTAAACCCTTTATGGATTTAAATGTGAGGAGCAGGATTTTAAATTTTATTCTAAACTCAACAGGAAGCCAATGGAGAGACTTTAGCACAGGTGTAATGTGTTCTCTTCTCTTTGTCCGGGTTAACAATCTAGCAGCTGCGTTTTGAACTAATTGAAGACTTTTCAGGGAGCTTTTAGGGCACGTGTTATCACTATATATTCCACAGAGGGAGTGGCTTCCGTGAGAGAAACACTGAAGCAGTTACAGCAATCCATACAAGGTGGGGGTTTGTTTGACGAGTCACAGGGATAAACAAAAGGCCTCCTGCAGAGGTCACTTCATTACAGGCAGCGGCAGTGCTGGGGGGGTCAGGAGGGGACCCAGAGGATCTCAAACCCCGATGCCCTCCTCCCTCCCCCAGGTTCGATACAGGTCCAATACGCTTCCTCAGTTTGTGCCTTCCCCAGTTTATCTTATTGAAAATACACCAGAGTACATGAAATGTGAAGTATTAATAGCAACATTTTGTGGTGGAGAGTTTGGCCAAACAACATTTTACTTAATTGTTTTTTAAAGGCCATTATAAAATGTAATATTTCTCCACTATAATGATAAAAATTGTTATTTGAAGTTGCGTTTCTCCTCCTCAGAAAGGCGTCCTCTCTGCAGCGCTGTCCTGGAGCCGGGACAGAGCGGCTCAGGTCCCGCTCCCTCCGTTGGAGCCCGTTCAGCTCCATCTCTTTGTGATGAAGGTCCCTTTGCAGCTGCTCCCTCTTGGCCTCCAGGTGCTCCTGTCTCTGCGCCCTCTCCGCCGTGTCATGGCCCGTGTGGTGCCCAAAGTGGGGCCCGCGGGGATGGATGCAGTACACCTTTTGACCACCAGCGTCAAATTGGGGGCGCTGTTTCACTCCTTTCACAAAGTTAAGGAAACACTGTTGTGGCGTCAATTGCAGAGCGTTGTAGCATCAACTTTCACAGTTTTCCAACTTTTATTGCAAAGGCTGTTAACATCGACAACAGTACATGTTAAAAATGACTTATAAAAGAATTGATGCTGAACTGACACTTTCAAAACAATCTAATGTGGCATTTTCTGTGGAGTTTCTTTGAGTCTACAGGTGTTTTTTGTTTTTGTTTTTTGCACTAAATTCCCACAATGGTTGGTTTTGTTTTACTAAAACTAGGCTTTTGCCATATTTACCATTTGTTTTAATATAGCATGTTATTTGCACGTGTAGCAGAGTGGAGGTTACGATAAAATAAACAAAATAAATATGTTGCCACAACGCCACCCAGTATAACTGGGAAATAGCCTACCTTACAACAAGTCTAAGGCACACAAGTTCGTTAAAAGGACCGGGCAGAGGCAAATGATTTACAAAAGCATGTTTTGTTTTATTACACCAATTAAGTTTGGTTTCTTAAAAGGTCCATGTTGTTGTTTCGTTCTTTAAAAGCTGAATCCAGGACGTTCAGAGGAGAGCAAATGGACAGACATACAGGCAGGGGAGGCATGATGGTGCTGCCAAGACCCTGCAATCACATTTAACATAAGTACAGGACAATACATTTTACAGGTGTCAGAAACAAAACAAAGATCCTACCAGGTAGCGAAAGCGAAGCGAGACACCCTACGAGCCCGCAGACCCCGGACCACGTCCAGCTATACGGCACCACTCGGACCGGCATCAGCAGCGCTATGTGAACAGTAGGAACTTAGACCATGCACCCGCATGACAAGACACAAGCTGCGAACACGCTTACCATCAAGGCATGGAAGTTGCATACAAAGTTGAGGGCCTTAAGCCTACGTCGCCGGCTTGACGCTCCCGACACGACGCACAACCAAGCAACCCCAGACTAGCCGCTAGCGAAGCCCCGCAGCAGGTGTGACGTCAGAGAGGTGAGAGGGCAGGTGATGGGGAAGAGCCCCTTTTTTAGCGCGCCCCCTACGTGCTATTGGCTTAACGCAGGGACACCTACCCCACCTCACTACACACGGATAGAAACAAATGCAAATGTAGGCTATCGAAAAAATACAAAGTAAATCAAATAAAGTAGCTTTATAATTTGCAGTTATATGTGTTTTTTGTGCTTGACATCGGTGTGTTTGGCCCGCAACTCACAGGCACTTTTTCATTTTTGCCCTTGGCGGTAAAAAGTTTGGGCACCCCTGCTTTAAATGATTCTGTTTCCAGAGTGACCAGGAGTCTTAATGAGTGAAAACCACTCAGAACCAGATCAAAACTCTCACTTCAAACCCAGGCTTCATATTTAGTTCTTGTGGTGTTTAATTGTTGATCGTGAGGCTGATCATCATGACATTAGGCTGACCTTTGACCTCAGAGGATTTCAAACCCCACAGTGAAAGAGTTCATTGTTTCTCCACAGTCTGTTTACTCGGGTCATTAAGTCGTGGCATTTAACCAGGGCGTTGACCCTTCACTCCTGCACTGACACGTCTGTATAAAAGAGCTGCACTGAACACGCTTAAACACCACAACTCTGAAGAACTTCTGACTCCGAGAAGAATCCAGACCACCTCAGGTAAGACGACCGACCCACAGCTCTGCTCTTCTTCTGTGCTTCTCCTGGACTCGTGATCGAAGCTCCTTTGTCTGCAGTGACCATGAAGCCCATGACTCTGGCCGTGCTCTTCGCCCTGGTGACCTTCGCCGTCATCGGTGAGTGTCTGAAACCAGATTCTAGAACGTATCAGAAATGTGACGTGAATCTAAAAGCTGTGTCCGTCCTCAGCCGTCGACGCCGCTCCAGCCCCCGGTGAGGAACACAAACACTCACAAGACACCGCTTTATTTACGTCATGACAAGGAGAAAGCAACGAATAGTCACAAGATCAACTACCAAGACAAAAAAAAACAAGAGCAAATCAGAATTAGATATTTAAAAATCCCTCTGAAAAAACCCTTCAAAAATATCGTTAAGTCCAAGGCAGGAAAATCTGAAGTCTGTAGGAGCGACCATTTTGAGAACATGGCCCTTTAATTATAAGTTAAAGCAGAAGTTAGTAACTTGTTTGCCTTAATAAATCCTTCCCGTAGTCCCTCTGGGGGTAATACAAGTGTTAATGGGATGATTGGAGGGTCTTTCATCTCCCCCTGGTGTCTCTGGCCAGAAAACCACAATTGCAACTTCCCTGCACCGGGTCGTAGGCGCAATACACACTAATTGAATCACGAAGAAGAAGCTAACAGGCTAACGGGCTAAGCTAACGGCAGGCTAGCACCACTTAAACAGTATTTACAGCCAGGTTTGAGTGAACAATGATCTCCATTGTGTTATTGGATGAACAATATCCCTCTGTCCCAACACCTGCAGTGGCGTTTATGTCCTCTAGGGGCATGAGTTTCTTAGTTCTGCTTTAACATCATTCAGTCTAACTCATTCTTCTTCTGTTGTTTTCGTCTGTAGAGGCCGCTGCTGAGCCTGGTGAGTTGTTAAGCTAATGTCACACACATAGATCACCTTTTAAAAATCATTTTGAATAACCACTGTTTCTCCGCCCCCAGGTCCAGCACCGAACGGTAAGTGGACTCACCAACATCCACTCACCGCTTGTGTAAAGCAACAGTTCAGACGATTTGTATCTTTTCAGAGAGAGACGATATTCGCGCCGAGGTGAAGGCGGCAGTGAAGACGGCAATTCATGATGTTCTCGTCAAGCACATGCGTGAGTCCTGATTCAGTGTCACCGTGTAGTTAGTCACAGAAAAGTGATGACAAAATCCTGATTCATTTCTAAATCCCTGTGTGTTTGTCTGGTTCCAGCAAAGAAAAAGTCTGCTTAAAGACTCCTCCAGCCGAGTCTGAGCCGAGGGGACGACCTGCCACAGATGCACTTGCCTCCCGCCCCCAGCAGAGGTCTCTCCTGCCGGGGTGGAAGCTCTGACCTTTTAAAGCTTAAATAAAAACTGCTGGCATGCACTTGTGTCTGACTGTCTTGTTTTGGGTTCGATATCAGTGATGTACACTAGGGTCTTTCTAGACAAATTATTTGGGTCCGAATGATCCTGGGGGCTTGATGCCCCAGTAGGGTCTCTCAGGGCAAACAGGTCCTCGGTGACGGGTCAGACAGAGCGGTTCAGAAGCCCCTTATGAGAGACCAACAGGCCCGGTGAGAACCACCTGCAGGAGGAGCCATAAGGGGCCGGAGCAATGAGATTTGGGCAGCTCGGAGAAGTGGAAGATAATGGATGGATGGAGATACATAAGACACTTTCATTTGACTCGCTGTGTTATAGTTTAGAGCAATTTTCAAAAGTAGTACACCTTTAGTACACCAAACTATAAAAATGTGTGATTTTAATCTTCAAAAACAAAGTCCTCTCATCACTGTGGCTTTATCGGCATCTCAAACATCTGCCTGTGCTCTTTAAAAACGTACTGAGTCATCATTCCTCATTTTATTGCTTCATTGTGTCAAACAACCCACACATGCCGTCCTAACCAGTCCGCCTAAAGTTTGCGGTCACACCACACGCCCAAAGATGATCTAAAATTAAAAAGTTTTTCTCTCACCATTTGCTCATTTTGATCAATCCCGGCGTCAATCATCTCAGGCAGATGTAATATCACGTCGCACGTCATTTTGATTTTGTGATTTATGGAAACGAGAACGAGTGGTCCAATTTTGGGATCATTGATAATACTCTAACCTGGAGACACATGAGGAGTTTCTGCAATATCATTGATAATAAAGCAGCTGGGACCCCAAAAATGGACACGTAAACCACTCAGGACCCCCATTGTATAAAGTTATTGCGTTGTATGCTAAAACAGCAGACTAAACAGATTAAAAACATTTTTGTATCAAGTTAATATGTATTAAATGTTTTTCACAAATTAGATGCTGTTATACACTCATAAATATACTAAAATACATAAAAGCCATTTTCTTTTCATTACATCGGCAAATCACCTGGGGACCCCCACCCAAGGCCTGGGGACCCCCCCCCGAGAGGTCCCGACCCCCACTTTGGGAACCACTGCAATATAGCTAGGCTCAAGAAGCTCTTAAGCGACGTTCTTTCTAGTTTATTCGGCTTTAGATTTAGCTAAAGCGTGTCATTTAACCTCTTAACTGCCACCTGAACAGAGCATCTTTTTTCCCGAAAACGAGGGTGAAAAAGTTTTTTAAAAAAGTGAAAATGCAGCAAAAAGCAGCAGAAAAGCAAGAAAAAAAGTGACAAAAAAGTGAAAAAATGACGGAAAAAGTGATGGAAAAATGTGACAAAAATATGACTGAAAAAATTACAAAAATGGGTGACATCAACAACAAAAATGTGTCACAAAATTTGCTAAAGACTCAACAAAAATGTCCCCAAAAAAAATGACAACACGAAGAAAAAGATCCTTCTCTGTCAGTTTTGTAGGTCGTAGCTTTTAAATGAGGCATTACACTGGCCTATAGGCTGTAAACTTTTACCCAAAGGGACTAGATACAAGTTTGCCATTTTACACTCACTACTGCCACCTCAGGTCATACGTGTAACTGCACCGTCTATATTAAGCTCCTGCATGACGGCACTTCAGGCCCGAATTAACACCTTTAGGCAGTTGTGGTGAACAGGTCTGAGCTCATTCACACTAGGTCAAGGCTGGAACATGTAGGGAGAGGAAAATACTTGTTTTTAACCTTAAAACGTCGATTCTCATCAGTAACTTACTCAGTGGCATTCCCAGGCCAGCTCGGAGATATGGTCCCTCCAGCGTGTCCTAGGCTTTCCTCCTCTCGAACAGAACATCTCTCCAGGGAGACGACCAGGAGGCTCAGGAACAAATCCCAGGACACAAGATACATGAATAAAATAATTTGTATTTTAAAAAACACACAATAAGCCTCGACTTTGTGATGCCACTGAAGTTTTTATTTCACAGTTTTCCTTCCAAGTCCATTCATTTATTTTTCCATTTTCTGCAAACATCCTTCAGCTTTACCCAAAACAACCCACAATTCCTAAACACACATTAAATATCGGCTTAAACACTGTCGAGTTTCGTCCTACAAAAACACAGAGCTGGTTTTCCTCCTCTTCCCCAAAATCACAACCTCTTCATAACACTTTGAGGCTTTAGGAGAAAAAACCAGCCCTGTTGTTGCGTTGGAAATCCTTATCCGTCTACTGCAAAAAAAAGTCTATTTCAGCCTAAAGTGAGGAATGGGAGCGGATTGTGGAATGATCACAGCATTCGTTCAACACACTGCAGTAAAACCGTACACAAAGGCAGAGCGGGTGCAGCCGTCCTGGGGTTTAACGCAACGCTTTCAACGAGATTGTCCAAATCAAGACCCTGTTTGTGTTCACAGTAATACATTTTTGAAAGAAACAGCCTCCAAAAAAACCCACCAATGTCGTTCTATTGTTTTACATAACCAACTCTTGTTTTGCACCATATTAAGGAATTAACTGTAAGCTGTAGGGATGCATTGAAGTTTCTGGTTTAGACCTGGTTTACGCCCAGTTTAGCTACATGATTAGGGTGACCAGATGTCCCAGTTTACCCGGGACAGTCCCAGTTTTGAGCCCTTCGTCCCACGTCTCAATAGATTTCTCCAAAACCATTCATTTGTCCCACTTGTGCTCAGTCTCTGTCCCAGTTTTCCCAATTTTTGGCCAATACAGACCCTAAAATATCACACTTCACTGTGATTATTACTTACCAAGCACAAACCAATCAAAGATCTCAATAGTATCTCTGGAATTGGCCATATAGGGTCATGTTTGAAAACAATTGAGAAAAATCTAAATAATTATTCAAAAACTACTTTAACAAACGCTGAATTATGAATATAGTTTTCTACTAAATAAAGATACAAAGACATGGAGAGGAGCAAAGTGGTTCAACAGCCCATAAATACATAAATAACAGAGAATGCTAACACGATGCTTCATGTTAGCATCGTGCTAAAGCTAATGCTAGCTATGACAGCTGTTTTTTCGCTTCTACTGAACAATCTGCTGTGAATAAGCATCCATATGGACCTGATTTAGACTTGACTTTATTTATATGTGATAAATAAGTTTATATTTCACCAGAAAATAGCTTAAAAAAATAGGCCACGCCCCCTTCTATGACACAATGCCGTCTGTTTCTATCGGTGAAGGTCATGAGCCTTTTCAGCGTGAGGAAAGTCAGGGTTTGAAACCCCTGAATCCTGTCCCTGATTTAGAGTTTGGAAATCTGGTCACCCAAACATGATGCTAGCTTCAGAGGCTAATGAGTGTTTCCTGTTCTACTTTTATTTAGGGTGACGCACACATGGCCAATATCGTGAAGTTGCAAGTCAAAAACATCTGGTTTGACTGTAAAACTGGAACAAATCCACTGGGACATCTGGTCACCCTATAGATACCTGTGTCTTGCTAAAATAAATATTTATCAGTACAGGAGAGAAAATATGCCGTGTTAGATACCAGTAAATAAATACTTCAATGGAGAAGAATTGTTAATGGTGTTTTGGCCTTGAAGCTAAAGGCTAAAGCTAAGTTTACGCCAACAAGGTGTAAAATTGGCACAACAGTTGGATTACATTTTTACAAACACATTTAACATGATTTTTTATTTAAGTTTTCTTCCGTTTTTTCTAATTTACGTTAAAGTGTGGACAGGAAGTCGACGTTACCTTACACTGGCCAACAGGAAGTTGGCCAAAATCACTCACTCTGGGGCACACACAGCCTATTTAGTCATCTTTCCTATATTTTAAACCCAATTTAGTTTAGATTTGGTTGTGATCTAGGCCTGGTCAGACGTGGAAGGTATAATATGTCATGTGGTAGTGTGAAATTTATTTATATAGCACATTTAAAAACCGCCAAGTGCCCAAAGTGCTGTACAACAAAAGTTTTAAAGGTGCAGTCAATAAGTAAAACAGACAAGATATACTACAACAAAAAATGATAATTAAGAAGGAAAAACAGACTTTAATTGGACTAAATAATGTCTTTAACTGGATGTGTGAACTATGTCTAAACCATGAAGCTTTAGTAATGCATAAAAGTCTAAAGTGTCCAATGACCCAGAGTACCATCTGAAGTCCTATCCCGTGTGCCACAGTTCTTAAATAAAAACTCCTGAGATCAGTTTATTGTCAATTCACAGATAAATCGAAACTCTTAAACCCTTGGAAGGAAGTTGTTCAGACCCAGGAGGCTGCACTGTTTGGTTAAAAGCAAAAGAAGAGAGTTAAGACTTTTGGGTTTAAGGTCAAAGTTGAGCCACTGATTTGGAAAACTTCACAGTATTTTTGCTTTAATCTTTCATTTTTCTAGCCTGATTTAGCAACACTTGCTCCTCTTAAGTTGTTATAGATGAAACTATATTAATGGTGCTCACTACTAACTTTTCTCAACAAAAATATGCAGCAAAATCTCCAAAATCAGCGTCTCAGGTCAAGGCCATGGAAAAACAGGAAAGATTCGTAGGTCGTAAAGTAACTTCCTCAAACTCAAGTCTCCACTAATAAAACTGGTTCAAGTTTTCAGAAACATCTCTATGTACAGACTTCCATTCACTCTCGTATAATTATTACTATCACCAGACAGGATGGCGGATGATTGAATGCAGCGATATGATTGGTCGATAAAACCCATTACGTCACATCTTTAGTTACCAATTACGTAAAAGCATCCCATTCATTTCCCCATGAACTTGAAGAAAAGTGAATAATTGGAGTTTGAAGGCACGGCGGAGGCTCATCGGTGATGTGGAAACGACTGACCAAACCCAGGACCATTGCAAATGTGTTTTTTTTCTTTTCAAAAAACAAATGGGGAAAATGAATGGGAAATGCACTGTGGAGCCTTGTAGAGGTGGGTAGTACTGTGTTAGTTACTCAAGTACATGCACTTAAGTAACTTCATGAAGTAAATGTACTTCTGCAAGTTGTTTTAATACAGTACTTTTTCACTTTTGTGTAAAATAGATGTATTTTGAGGTGTTACTTAATTCTTCCTTTTCATGTTTTTGTGGAAAATAATGTTAAAATGTGCACATTATGTCATGTTTTGATTTTTATAATCTATGTCAAACTGAAACATGAATCACCAACTTTGGTGACACTTAATAACTACACCTTATTAAAGAGACTAGATGCAAGTTGGCCATTTTATACTCACTACTGCCACCTCAGGTCTTATGCGAAACTGCAGCTTCTATATTAAGCTCATGCATGACGGCACTTAGGACTCGAAGTAACAACTTTGAGTGACCGTGCAGGATTTTAGAGGCAGTTGTGGTGAAGAGGTCTGAGCTCATTCTATTAGGACATGGCTGGAACACGTAGGGGGAAATGACTAAGTTTTAACATTTTTAAAGGGACTATACGGTTTAAAAATGCTAAAATTAAGTATTTTCCTTCCCCTATATGTTCCAGCCATGTCCTAATGTGTAGAATGAGCTCAAACCTGTTCACAACTGCCTCGAAAATCCTGCACTGTCACTCAAAAAGGTGTTACTTCGGGTCTGCAGTGCCGTCATGCACGAGCTTAATATAGAAGCTGCAGCTACACATAAGACCTGAGATGGCAGTAGTGAGCATAAAATGGCTAACTTGCATCTAGCCCCTTTAAACTCCGTATAGTCCCATTAACTACTATAGTAAGTAATGCTCAACTTCTAATGAACCTCTTCAGATACATTGATTAATTTATTTTAACACTTTGTTACTTCTTAGTTTATTAAGTATAGTACACCGACGGTGTTTTATTTGTCATTATTCAACAACTGAACAATATTTGTCCTCTACATTTGACCCATCCTTAGACGCCGCTGGACGACCCGTAAGGAGCAGCGGGCGGGGACCCATCTCCAGATGTGGAGCCAGGCTGATGGTCAGAAACAACTGCAGGAATTACCTATTATACACGTTTTAGTCGTAGAGGAAACCGGAGAAAACCTCCGCAGACACAGGGAGAAGATGCAAACTCCTCTAATGAATAATGTAGGTTTGAAGAACTATTCAACTAATTAATCCTGAGAAGTAAAGGATTAGTTACTATAGCAGTTAAGTAATAATTAAGTATTAGTAGCACTTAATGAATAGTTCATGATTTATTAAGTCTAAATAAGGTGTAGTTATTATAAAGTGCTGCCAAAACGCTCATGCTCAAACTCAAGTGAAATCTTAATACCGTTTTCACTCTTACTTGAGTAAACATTTCTGCCACTTCTGTTTACTTCCACTTGAATACAGTTGTTTCAAAGTAACTTTACTCTTACTTGACTGAGTATTTTCTCTACCCACCTCTGGGAATACGTTTTGCAAATCCTGAATTCTGTTTTCAAACCTCCATAGTTAAACTGTTTCCCCTAAAGATGTGACTCGTTTCTTTTCACGGTTGTATTTCTTAAAGAATTGCTACAGTTTTCTACTCCACAACAGACGCACAAACAGACGACAGTAAAACTAAAACCTATGTACAGTATTTACACGAGAGCCTCCGCCTCAAACCGGGCGAAAGTCAATGCACTTTTACATCCAACAAAACCATTAAGACCAACTTTCCATCGAGACGTTCAGCTCAGATGTTAAAACGTTTGGATGTCGAGGGAAAAGAAAGAACTGACTGAAAACGCGAAATCGAAAATAACAGTTTTGAGTTTTCTACAGATTTTAATGAAAGAGCGAGTTCAAAGAGACCAGGTCAAAGTGTATTTTCCTACAGCTCTGGGAAAGAACTTTGCTTGTATTTAAATGTAAGGTCTACAAAGAAGTCTAGTGTTGTGCAATGGCGGAGGAAACAGGAGCCACACCGGAAAAAGAATAATCATCTTCAGGAAGAAATGACAAAATATTACTTGGAGATTAAATCTTAAAGCCACACCACATAACATTTCATCCAATAAACAAAATTGAAATACAAGCATTTATTTTATGAATGTACAAATATCATGAGACTTTACCGGGAGTGGGGACGTCTCCGAGATGTGACTAAAGTCAGCAGGATTTGAGATTTAAACAGGTTATAAAAATCCATTCTCTGATTACCCACTGCAGGGATAGCATTTTCTGTGTTTTTTATTGGTTTATTAAGTAAATATTTTGTACTGATGGCAACAGTAAAGTCCAAAATGTTACGCAGTGTGCCTTTAAGTTTGAGCAGGTTTGGTCTGAGGCTAAGATACGATAAAACCAAGCACTCTTTTTCTTAATTCAGATCATTTCAAGTAAAAATTAAGTATTTTTTAAAGTAAAAGTTAATTTGTCTGATTGTAAGTGGGATGTAAACTTCTTCCTTTGGTATTTGTATCTAATCTTTGATTCATTCAGAAAAAGTGTAGAAGCTCAGAGTCGCGGCTCCACACTGGAAAAATTACCATCTTACATGACATAAATAACTTAGCCAAAATCCCACTTGAAATCAGACTTTACTTTTAAAAAGATCTCTTTTTCACTTTATTGGTTCATTTGTTCGGGACAGTGCATGTTAATGGTAAATGGTCTCAACTTATATAGCGCTTTTCCACCTACATTAGGCACTCAAAGCACTTTACAGTAAGGATCCACTCACCCATTCATACTCTCATTCATACACCAATGTACGCAGACACTGGGGCCAATGTGGGTGAAGTGTCTTGCCCAAGGACGCAACGACAGTGTGCACTTTCAGGAGGTGGGATTCGAACCCCTGACCTTCCGATCATGAGACGACCCGCTCTACCATCTGAGCCACTGACCAAAAACATGGTTCTCATGCATGTAAACAAGCCACACCGGATTGTAGCTTTAGGCCAGTTTGCATCCGTTGTCCCACACTCGCACTCTCAAACACTCTCTCATTCATCCGGGCCTATTGTACATGTTTTAGTGGCAGGGGAAACCAGAGAACCCGGAGGAAACCTTCACAGACACGGGGAGAACATGCAAACTCCACAGAAAGGCCCCGTCCAGGTGGGAATCGAACCCAGGAACTACTAGCTGCTGAGCCACCGTGTCGCCCATTACTTCACTACGCTTGATTAATGTAAATAAAATAAGAAAAAAACAACTTTTTTCCACTGGATCAAACCTACTTACACTTAAGATTCAATCTGTTAAATCAAGTATATTTATGTCATTTCTTCCTGATAATTCTTCTCTCTAAAGCCGACTCATCCACAGACTAAATGTCCATTAAAAAAAACTTCTTTACTCATAAATGATCCATTTACGATTAACTTCATTGTTCCCCCGTTAAAAACTCAAAACTATTTGCACTTTGTCGTGAACTGTGGAAAATATTCAGGCACAAAATCAATAACTCACAGGTTGGACGAGGGTTTGACGCGTCTCGAAGTCCAAAAGTTCGGAAGACACTGAATCCACAAATCTGTCCGAAAAACCCAACAGCGATGGCTTTTGTTTTGTCGCAAAAATGAGAGAGATTTGGGCGAGTTTGAAGAACATCCTTTAGCACCTTGTATCGATATGAAAGTTTAAAGTCGTCGAGCAGCAAAAAAGTGCAGTCAAAAAATAATAAAAGGGAATCAGCAGCAGTTGCTTTTCCAGAGCGCAGAACCGGCCGCCCCACGATGAGAGAGTTCTTCATGTTTCTGTGGGATAAATCTCAATTTAGCTTAAAGTCAGAGATTCAGCCTGAAAGTAGTTGGATAAACATCTGGAAAACAAGTTACTTTTATTTGTAGTTTGTCTGCAGAGGCGCTTTAGGTTTGGTTTTGTGCAGTTCTTGTCAGGTGGTACGTACTAGAGGCTTTAGGTCAAAACCTCTTTGAAAATATTGACATTTCTCGACTTTTTGCTTCATAACTTCATCGTATCTTCTACATTTATCGCCCAAAACACTTTCAACAGCTGCAATTTTCAGTCAAATATACAGATATCTTTGCCCAGACGTTGCTCATTGAGTCAGAGATACTTTTAAATATCCAAATCGGGCTGGACGATATGGCCTAAAATCTATATCACGATATTAAAAAAAATATCACGGTATAAACAAAAGGATACATCACAATATTAAAAAGATATATCATGATATATTCGATGATATAACTGCCAATGGACAAATCTCAGCCTTATGCCTATTGGGAGCAGCATGAACTATAAAATGGCATCGTGTCCACAACAATCTAAAAAGAAAATCGCGATAACGATAATGCGATACGATATGGCCCACCCCTATATCCAAATTGTCCTTCATTCCTTCATGTTTAATTTAATGCTTGCAAATCGTAAAGCAGTACTAAGTAACTCTTCCCCTAGAGGCCACAAGCGCCACTGCAGGTGTCGTAGCATGTTACAGTTTTACTCATTAATTGTCCGTGAGAGTAAATACTACACTGACAGAAAAGAAAAAGGGACAGAGGGATATTGTTCATCCAACTACACAATGGAGATGATCTTTTCCACTCGAACTTGGCTGTAAATACTATTTAAGTGGCGCTAGCCCACAGTTAGCTTTGCTCGTTAGCCTTTTAGCTTCTTCTTCGTGATTCCATTAGTGTGTATTGCACCTCTGGGTCGGAGCAGGGAAAGTTGCAAGTGTAGTTTTCTGTCCAGAGACACCAGGGGGAGATGAAAGACCCCCCAATCATCCCATTAACACTTGTATTACCCCCACAGGGACTACGGAAAGAAGGTAAACAAACTACTTAGTTCTGCTTTAAGGCGAGATGCTGGAAGTGAATTGGGGAAGAATGTAAATTTAGAGATATCATGTGAAACTTTTAGTGTAGATTTCTGTATTTCATAATGGAGTTGGTCAGAGGGGATTTTGGGTCTAGGTTAGGTTTTCATTAAGCTCTTGCACCGCAAAAAGTTCAAGTTAAAAGTAAAGATTAGTTGACATGATAATCCAGATTTGAGTTGTTTTGACTTGTTGAGATTGAGTTGAGCATTTGACCCAGATTATTTCACTCGTTCCGAGATGTTTCTGACTCGTTTCAATACATCTCATCTTCATTTCAGGTCATTTTCTTTGCCAAAGGGGTAAGGAAATCGGTTGTATCCCATTGGCAGTTTTACTTTCTTATTTCAAGCAAGATTTACCTTAGAGCTAGTCTGAAATGTCCTCAAATGAGCAAAATAAACTTGGTCAGATCAGAAAAAGGTCTAAATGGGTGAAAACCGTTCAAAAGAAGAAACATTTAGGCCAATGCTTGATATTTACTTTTTGTAGTGTAATGAGTGAAAATGCATTATAAAATCCCTTAAAAAAAAAATTCAAAATCTTAAATCCGAGCCTGTAAAGTGTGGAGTCCTAACGTGTCAGTATTTGTGAATGAATAAACGTGGGAAAGACGAGGGGAGAATGAAATCATGATGAGGCGACCGGCTCTTTGCGCTAAAACCAATCAGTCGTTCCACAGCAGCGGTACTTCCCCCTCAGTTCACAGTAGTTCCATTCATAAATTGTGGAGCACAGTGAAGAAAAAAACCTTTTAAATTCCAGTAGATCGACTCAAAATCCAGAAGAAGTGAAAACCGTCGGGAAAAACTTCAAAATCAGGGCTCAGGAATGTGCGCTGTAGCTTTAAATCCGAAGAAGTATCCAGTTTTGGATCAGGTTCGAACGATTCACACAAGACCACCACCAAGGCGTTTGCTCAATAAATATGTCGCCCTCAGTGACGTAAAACAAAGTCTTCAAAAATAATAAATAAATCCAGGTTGCGTCGGGGAAAAAGAGCTCCTTCATCAAATAAAACGGGACGTGAAGCATCCCAAAAGTGTTGAGTGTCCAGTAGTCGTAGTTGCAGTAGTAGTGATAGTAATTGTAGTAGTCATCGTCATAGTAACAGCAGCAGTAGCAGTAGTTCTAGACCATGGGGGACGGGATCTGTCTCGTCTCTAGAACCGGAGACTCTTCAGCGTCCGACACCGGCTCCTCGGGATGTTCCTCGGGCGGTTCCTCGGGGCTGCTGATGTTGTTGGCGTCTCCGGTCGATTCGTCCTGGAGGAAATAATAAAAGTTGTTCATCCAAAGCCACACACAAGAGTCTAGTTACTAAAATGTGTTTTCATGGAGGTTACCGTGACCCAGGGGTGGGACAGGACCTCTTCAGCCGTGAACCGGGCGTCGACGTTCACCTGCAGCATCTGACTGATCAGCATCTGCAACGGAAAGAAGAAAATGACTCGAGTTTAGTCCTTATACTTTACAAAATTGACCAAACTGTTCACAGATTGTGTTCAGCAAATTCAGAACAAACAGAAAATGCATCTAAAATTTGAGTTATTATCAAGCGTGTAGAGATGTAGAAAGTCTTTGGCGAGCTGCCTGTTGGAGCTCCCTGCTCTAGATCAATAAGTCTTGTTTCACTTTAAACAAAGGATGCACCTTAACCGATACAAGTGTTGGATATCGGTATTGGCTACTAATAACTGATCTGACCCAATACCCATTTTGGCTCTTACCACTTAAAAAAAAAAACATTTTCACAAACTAAATACATGTGAATATGGACATGCTGCACCACAATTTGAAGCTCAGAACCTGGAGAATCGCTGAGTTAGACCGTATGCTAATGCTAACAGGAACTTATCAAGGACTTAAACCATGATGTGCCTGTGAGATGATTTAATGTGGCCCTTTGAGGAGCATGAATTCCTGAGCGTGTGAAAAAAAAAAGTAAGTCTCTAGCCCATTCCTGTGCGGAGTTATGGATTGATAACGAAATAACCAGTTTGCTCACTCCAGCCACTAGGGGGCAGCTTAGATTTTTTTTAAAAGGAAAGAATTCCACACGTGTCCAGCAAAGGGCACTGACATCAGAGATCAGGATATACACTGCAAAAAGTAATTAACTAGATCGGTATAAACATCTCAATTTGAGCATAATAATCCAAATTTTAGTTGTTTTGACTAGTTTTTTGACTAGACTAGGGCATTTGTCCTAGATTTCACTTGTTCTGAGATGTTTCTGACTCGTTTCAATACATTTCGTCCTTATTTCAGGTCATTTTCTTTGCCAATGGGGTAAGAAAATTGGTCTTATCTCATTGGCAATTTTACTTTCTTATTTCAAGCGAGATTTGCCCTAGAACTGGTCTGAAATGTCCTCAAACAAGCAAAGTAAACTTGGTCCGATCAGGAAAAGTGTCTGAGTGAAAACCGAGAAATACAAGATACATTTCCTCAATTCAAGTCATTTAAGCCAATGCTTGATATTTACTTTTTGCAGTGTAAACAGCATATTATAGCCACGTGTTAAATGGTCAGTCTGCTCCAGGGCGGCTACAATAGTAACTTACTGCCATTGAGTGAATGAATAATGACTTTATGTAGCGCTTTGAGAAACATGTGACTCAGGCTGATAAAGCGCAATAAGTTTAAGCCGTTATGAGGCCACAGTCCTTTACAATATATGCAGCCCGTGATCCAAATGACATGGACACCCCTGCCTTTATACAATAAAATCTGCCACTGCTGGAGCGTGTGTTTGTATTTTAGTTCATGAAATGCTGTTAAAGGGGCTGGATGAAAGTTAGCCATTTTATGCTCACTACTGCCACCTCAGGTCATACGTGTAACTGCAGCTTCTATATTAAGCTCGTGCATGACGGCACTTCAGACCCGAATCAACACTTTTGAGTGACAGTGCAGGATTTTAGAGGCAGTTGTGGTGAACGTGTAATTAATTCTAACATTTTTAAACCTTGTACAGTCCCTTTAAAGAACAAATTCGACATATTTCAAATGCACAAGTTGTTCTGATCAAATCACTTCATGTTAGTTGTTGTAACTTAAAGCCGATCCTGCAGCCAAGGTGTAGAAAAGTCCAGTGATTCTTGTTTAATGTTTTTCCTTTACAGTTCAGTAACAGATGACCTATAAGTGATCATTGATCTGTAGCATCTTGTTTGTAAGAAAACATGAGACTTTATTGATCTCACTCTGGAGAAAAGAGACCATTCACTCTTTCACTCACAGCAGACACTTTAACGAAAGTCTCTTGGTATCGGTTAATATCGGATATCGGTAACCTGCAGTAATAATAACCTAAAGGGTCGTGTACCTTTGCGGGGAGGCTGATGGTGTCCCAGTCCGGAGACGGGAACTCCAGTTTTCCTCTGAGGATCTGGTCAAACAGCTCCTCCTGGACATTGTTCTCACTAAGACACATTCAAAACATTCACTTTAGGCTAAACGTTCAGAAGTCTTTGCTTTGCACTGACTTGTCTCGGATAAAAATGACTTAAAGAGGGGGTATTATGCTTTTTTCAGCCACATAGCACCAGTCTATAGCACACTACAATGATGACGAGACCGTCTGTTGGTCTGTAAATGCAGTAAATTAGAATAACTGCCTTGTATAAAATTGCTCTTTCAAAATGGCGGTTGCAAATGACTTGAAATAGGCCCCTGTCTCTTTAAGAACCTCTGACCCTTTCCGACACGCCCCCTCCACACGCTGTCTGTGGCATCACAACACTCCGCTCGTCTCCACAGTATTGAAACTACGATCGGTGCATTTTATTTTTTATTGTTGGAAAGGAGCTACTGTTTATCACTTTGTGAACAATGGCCACACAGGATATTATTTGGAGACGAACCTTCCACACCGGACGCTTGGAAGGGGCTCTTGCCTGAAAAATAACTGCTGTTTGGAGGCTATCTCTTTGCATCTGCCATGCCCTATGGATCTCTAACTATACCCCCATGGACGACACCAGGATCTGCAGGAGTCCATACGATCCAAAAGACGGACATTATCTGTGCAGGTGGACAATGTTTTTTCGAGGTTACCCGTTAGCTTGTTATAATCGACTACAGCTCATTGTTGATGAAAAGTCTGTAATAAACCACAAATGTGTAAAGCCAGGCTCATTGTGTGATCATCGTAAAGGCTGCTTCGAGTAGTTGCTGCTTTATTGACGTTATTTGTGCATAATATGCTGCCTGTTTTCAATGAATGTTGTGAAGGTGAAGATTGTTAGCTTGTCGCGGCTAATAGTGCCTTAGCTCCGGGAGAAAACCACTCGGCTACGACTCACTGTAGATGAAATGTGAGCAATAAACTACACAATCAACAAGCCAGGCTCAGTGTGTGATCATCATAAAGGCTGCTTCAAGCAGTTGCCTGTTTTAGTGGCGTTTTCAATGCATAATATGAGCTTGTATTCAGTGAATTTTCCCGTTAGCTTGTCGCGGCTAGCTTGTTAGCTCCGGGAGAAAACCACTCGGCTACGACTCACTGTAGATGAAATGTGAGCAATAAACTTCCAAATCAACAAGCCAGGCTCCGTGTGTGATCATTGTTAAACGGTTCTTTATGTGTGTGGTGGTTTTATTGACTTTATGTGTGCATATTTCTCGTTTTCACGTGATGACTCGAGGTTTAGCTTAGCATTAGCTTTCTCCGGAGGCTCTGTGCATCATCAAGGCCCAGCGCAGAATCAGACACTGAAATAAGTGTTCTTGTCACCGGTTTTAATCCTGGTTGTTTCGGTAACAGAAACACTGATGTGTGTCTTTGTAAAAGTTTCAGAACTGCTGTAACTCCGGTTCACAACACATGAAGCTAATCCTCCATGATGACTCTGTTTACATCTTAGGGCTAGACACTGCGGGGAGGGGGTTCTGCTGAGGAGCAGTGGTTGGTTACTCGGCTGGTGACGAAAGGTCGGAGGCGTATCCTGGAGGTCGAGGGCGTTTCCTGAAGGAATCAGGCGTTTTATCCCTAAAATGGCCGCCATCAGAGTTTCTACAGATTACTCGAAAATACGTGAATGTGCTAAGGCAACACTTCAGGCATGTTTTTAATGAGGGAATGACTTAATAACATGATGTAAAGCTTGAAAAAGTCCATTTTGCATAATACCCCCCCTTTAAAATGCTTGAAATATTGGGATTTGTGCTGAGTATTTCTTCCCCTGTTCTCCGTCTGGCCGTAAACACGCGTCACTGACCTCCTGAACGGGGGAAACCCACACAGCAGGATGTAGGCGATGACTCCGGCCGCCCAGATGTCCACCTTCAGCCCGTACCTGCTCCGACACACATGGTTTACACTCACAGACCCACTTCACCGTGACATAAGAGGGTTTGATTTCTGCTCTGTACCCGGTCTCTGCGATGATCTCCGGAGCGACGTACGTGGGCGTCCCGCAGACCGTGTAGAGCGGCCCCTCCACCACCGTGGCCAAACCGAAATCACCCAACTTCAGAGACTTGGTGCCGTCCGGATACTCGCAGACCTGCAACACAGAGAAACAATCAGTCTGGTGAGTCCAGTGAGTGCACAGGGTTCTTTTGGGACTCTTCCTTTGGCAGCAATTATCATGTGAAAATGGATTATATGCAAAGGGTAAAGTTAATGTCAAATATTTTAATTCATCAAGATGCCATTTTTGAGAAGAAAACAGCAAATTGTACGTTATCTCCTTTATTTGCCAAAATGTGTCAAAGAAGAATAAAAATCTTGTGTCCTTGGGCAAGACACTTCACCTACCTGCCTTCAGTGTCTGTGTACACTGGTGTATGAATGAGAGAGTGATTGGGTGACTGGTTCCTCACTGTAAAGCGCTTTAGGTCTGATTAAGGTAGAAAAGCGCTTTATAAGTTGAGTCCATTTATCATTTTCAAGTTATCCTTTTTTGTGTAAGTGCTTTTTAATTGGCTGCCCCCTCAGCTCTGTTTGGCTCCGCCCAGCCTCGCCCCGCACACCTGGGCTCTGCAGCATGGTGCAGGCCGCGCCATGGCTGCTTAGTTTTATTCATTTTTTGGGTTTTTTTGTGTTTTGCCCTGGTGGGATCGGTTTCTAACTAAAGTATAGTTTGGATGTGCACACCGGCTTCTATGGGCCCGGTCAAGGTTGGCCAGGTGCACTTTTCTGTTTGTTCTTTGGGTTTTTGGACACAGGAGGGTTTATGAAGGTTTTCAAAATGAGTTATTAAAAAAAATAAACAACAAATATAAATATTTTGAACCCTTTGTCTCCTAAGAAAAAAACTTTGGACCAAAAGCATCAAAACTTGTATCTAGTGACAGCATTAGAGGAAATTACTCGGCTATTTCAGCTCAAATAAACGTTTATGGAATAAGTGAACATTAGTTCTGTTTAGTGGTTCTATATGACAAATATTTAAGTAAAGGTACTGAAAAAAGCATTTAACAAAGTACTGGTGTAGAAAAATATGTTATCTTATTTTAGGTGCAATAAAATTTGTCATCTTTTTTGCGCAAAAATACTGATTTCATTTGCAAAAGGACAGAGGCTCCCTGCTCAAATCAAGGTCAGATTATACTTATTGCTTAAATTCTGATTATACTTATTTCAAGAAAATGTAATCATGTTTAACATTTTTTTCCCTCATAAATGTACGGCTCTTGTGACATGGACACTGTGTGACCAAACATCGCGATAAAGATAATTAACAATATATTTGTTCAGCCTGGAGTTTTGCAGAATCAAAAGCCAAAGCTGAACTAATCCTGTGTTGAGTCTTTACCAGCAGGTTTTCGGGTTTGATGTCGCGGTGCACGATGTTCATCCTGTGCAGGTACTTGACGGCCCCGGACAGGTTGAAAACCATCGCACTGGCGTCGCGCTCGCTGTACTTCGTGGACGAGGTGATGGCGTCGAACAGGTCCCCGCCCTGAAAGGACAGGAAAACTGAAGCGGACTGGACTCGACAGTGAGTTTACCTGTTGGCAGCAGACAGTCCCTACATTTAAGACGAGGCTCAAAACGTACCTCTTCAAATGAGCTTATGATCGGGTCAGTTTGGTAAAGCTCTGACCCACAGCCTGAAGAAAGCTGCCTCAGGAGGAACACTGCTGTGGGAAGTACAGTACACTGAGCGCTATCCTCTCCTTACTGCAGACTCTGTCTTATTATGACACAATATTTAATTTATCTGTAGTCTGTTCATCACTATATGGTGTATCCTGTCCCCCTCCCCCTCAGGAGTGCCTGGATAGATCGGAGGAACCCTGCACTCTGGAATCCGAGGACTGGACGGTCTGTGATCTTGTCCCATCTGCTGAGGGATCCTTCAGCCCTGGGTCTATAGCCTGTCCGTCCATGGGAGTGGATCTCTCCTTCTGTGGTTCTCCCCAAGGTTTCTCTTTTCTCCTGCTGGGTTTTTGAGTTTTTCCTTGCCGTGCTGAGAGAGCTTAATGGACATTATGTTTGCCCGGATACTTCATTCACCTGAACTTTACATTGTCATATTTATTGCTCCGTTTTATTGCCTTAATGTTCGGTGCAGCTGTGAGGCATCTTCTGTTCTGATATTGGGCCATACAAAACCATCAAACTTAAACTTGACGATGACAGTAACTTTGGGTCGTGAAGTAAAAAGAATTAAGATGAAACAGACGCACCTTGACGAGCTCCATGACCAGGAACAGCTGCGTCGGCGTCTCGTCCACTTCGATCAGCTGGATGATGCTCGGGTGTCGGACTCTCCGCAAAACGGCCACTTCGTTCTCGATAAGATGCTCCTGGAAGAAAAGTTACATTTCCTCATTATTATCACTGTACTTTGTTTAAAATGTAAAAATGTGTAGTACCTTCCCACTGCAGCGAGCCTTGTCAATGATCTTCAGAGCGTACTCCTGCCCCGTCGCTCTGTCGATTGGGAAAATACTAATAATCAATAATTATAACTAAAAGAAGAGATGTTTCTTTAAAGTAAACTTCACCTCTCGACGCACTCCTTCACCACCGCAAAGTTCCCGTCTCCGATCACTTTCCCCACTTTGTACTTCTCATTGATCATCGATGAGGAAATCAGCAGGTTTCCATTCACTGCAAAACAAAGGACAGACAGCAGGAAGTCAAGTTTAAAGCTTTGATAGTGTTTTTAATGCTTATTATAAGAGAGAGACGGGTCTGACCTTCAGCTTCAGCCTCCTCCTCCGGCTGCTCCGCTTCTCCGTTCACGTCGGTGGAGGACGAGCGTCGAGGAGAGATCTGTGCAGAGAAAGGGTTGAATTTTGATCAAATCATAAATCAAACAGACGCCATATTGTGAAGGCGAGACGCTGCAGGCGAATGGGGGAGAAAAATATTAATTTGGGCAAATCAGTTAGAAACTTTCTGTTGATTATGGACGTGAGGAAGAGGAAAACGTGCTGCAGGATTTCTGTCAATTTATGTTGAAGATAGAGCTCAGCGATAAGGACAAAAAAATGAAATAGATGTGTCGACGATTACAATTTTAATCGATTTTATTGGAAATAAACTTAAGGTCTCCTGCTCTTTCATATGAAGGAAGAAAACAGCTCCTGATCATTAATATTTAGATTCAAAATCCAGCCTACAATTATTTTAAATATTCCTTGTGTGCTCTCAAAAAGCCATGGAGTTTTCAAAAGTGTTTTAGTAAGGAGGCACCGATACCACACGCTTGTGCTCATACTCGTACTCATTCATCAGTTCCCGATTCCTTAAACCGATACCACCTGACATGTGGCCGGCGCTCCTACAGGAGCAGCTCCACTGAGGAGAGAAAAGTGGAAATCCAATATTCCACATAGAGCTGACTTTATTACAGACGACACTCCCTAAACCAGAGTCTGAGCTGGATTTAACCAGAGCTAAATGTGGTTAGTGCTGCAGCGTCTGCAGTGTTTACAACATACAGGCTAATGATGCTAATGTTGCCAACTAGCCGCTAACTCGCGGCGAACAGATCTGGTGATTCTTGCGCCGTTTTATGCCCAGGGGCTTATTCATCTGAATGAAATCTAATAATTATATTAATCACCAAGCCCTAGTTGAAGAATTGCAGATATTTTTGACAACCAAATGTCAATACCGGATAGATCCATTCAGTCTGTGGTACCTTGAGGCTGCGCCGGGACCCGGGGCTGGTCGGGGAGACGCTGCTCCTCGGCGTCTTCGCTCCGGACGGCGTCTCGTTCCCTGATTCACAAAACAAAAACATTTACAAACCTGACCTGTTACTGATCGATGAAAGATGACGTTAAATAACTTTGCACCTCCTCCGGGAGACTTGGTCCGGGACAGGCTTCTAGAGGGCGCTCTGTTCGACGTCAGGCCTGAGCCGCTGGGGATTCTGGGAGTTTTCTGCGTCACACTGGAGCGAGTCGATTTGGATTTAACCTCTGGAGTTTCAGAAGGATTTGATTCACAAAACAAATCAATTATTCATTGTCTGCAAGTTAAATCACGATTACAAAACAAATGTCACTACAACGTCATTACTCTGACTATAACAATAATTATGCCTTACACTTGTATTGCACTTTACAAGCCTGTAGTACCGAGTTTCTCAAAGCGCTATTGTCGTCATTATTCATTCACTCCGTACTTGGTGATGGTATGGTACTGTTGTAGCCACAGCTGCCCTGGGGAAGACTGACTGAAGACCAGTCTGTGCCATCGGCCCCTCTGACCACCACCAACCACCCACTACATTCACTCAGGCTTCCTGGTCCCAAACGGTCTCCCATCCCAGTACTGACCAGAGGCTGTTTCATAAAACTCGCTCAGTAAAGCTCGGCACAACAAGTCAAGCTGTGATTACTGGGCTTCACCAAAAGGACGCCGAGCTTGGCTAATGTCACTAATTCAAAACAGGTTAAACTAATTAGCACTTGGCGCGCACAGAAGCAGACCAACTCAACGATCGCAGAGTGACTGAGAAATCATGGCCAAGCGTGAACGCGCTGCATATTTCACAGGCCGCCATCTTTGTTCCACTACGTTAGCTCCAGTGCAGGACTCACATCATTGACTTTTTTTTTTTTTTTTTTGGACTGGACACCAACTGGGAAGAACTTAAAACAGCGCCCATGAATTTAAACACTTTTTACCCAGGAATTTAAACACATGATAGAAAAAAAACTGTTGACGAAGGACGCAGGTCATGAGGGCGGGGCCTGTGGGATAAGGTTCCTTTTTGATGACACATAAAGTCATTAATATGTCACAACTTTGTATTTCTCTGATGAGAAACAAAGACAATGTTGGTATAAAGTAATTGATCATGTTTTCTTTTTCACATTTTTGAGGCTAACATACATTTTGGCCAGATGATGGCGCTAATACCCTGCTTGTGTTATTTACATTGCCCATTGGTGTTGGATTCCACAAGAAGAAACATGGCTTGTGCTCCGTCTGCTCTTAGCCTGGTCCGGACCACATGACTACATTTCCATAGTAACTGAGACAGACTGACTGAGCCTGGTTTATGAAACCGAAAAGACGACACAATAAGCCAGACTTGGCCTTCACGTTGAAAGGAGCAGCTGAGGTGGCTTGAGCATCTGTTTCCGATGCCTCCTGGTCGCATGTCCTAGTGGGACAAGGCCTTGTGGAAGACCCAGGACACGCTGGTGGGACTATGTCTCCAAGCTGGCCTGGGGTCCCCCCAGAACAGCTGGAGGAGGTGTGTGTGGACCGGGAAGTCTGGGCATCTCTGCCGAGACTGCTGCCCCCGCGACCCGTCCCCGGATAAAGCGGAAAAAAATGGATGGATGGATTACCAAATAAGCCTAGTTTATAGAGTAAGCCAGCTCCATGAAACAGCCCTCAGGCCCTTCCTTAGCTTCCAAGATCTGACGGGCAGAGCAAAGACTAAAACCTGCTAAACTTGTAACCCTTTAAAGCTCTACAAACATCTCTGGGTTCTTCATAATGTGACAAATTTCAGTTTTAATCATGAATGAAAAGGATTAGTCAAATAGTGCAATGATGTTCACAAATGTTATTATTGAGCAACTCCTAAAACACAAATCACCCACTGTAATCTGTCTTAGCCCTATTTTAGATCATGTTTTAGTTTTTAGTAGCGCCGTCGCCGACTCACCGTTGACGAAGGCGGGAGTTTTTCCGCAGTGCGTGAGAACGAAGTCGTCCTGAGCGTATCGGAACTTCTCTGCGCCGCACGCCATGAACACGTCGTCATCACCGAAGAAGTCCTGCAGGCAAGTCAGCTGCAAAACACAAACAGTCCTCCTTAACCAGCACAGAGACCGTTCAAAGAGGTGCTAAAGGTCACTGTCCAAGGAAGTTCAAACACACCTCTCCAAAGTCTGACAAAAACACAAAGAAAAATGATCCAACGGTTTGTGAAAGATAAAGTGGTTTGAGTTCCTGCAGAAACGGGAGCTTTGGCCCAAATGCCAGCGTTTCTGAGCGGCAGGTCTTTATGAAACAATGGGGCAGACGACAGCTGTGCACTAATCAGCGAAACTGTGTCCGGATTAAAGTAAACTAACAGCAACAGGGAAACGAGCGGGATTAAGGGAGAGGGAGGGGAGGGGGGGGGTAGTCTGATTTAATGATGTTTAATCATATAAACAACAGAATCTGGGCATATTTAATTTGTTACGATTGGAAAACATCCCGAGAAACGGAGTAAATGAGGAGAAGTTTAGTTCAGTCACACCATCGGCCACGTAACAACGGTCAGATGTTCGATTAACTTGTTCCCATGATGACGGGCATCGACCCTGATGTTACACTGGTCACTCCTCTCTCTCGTGGTTAAATACAGAAATGCGAAGTGAGGAGAAATGCACTTTAATCCCGGAGAGGAAAGCTTTACCGCAGCAGGAAGAGAGAGACACATGGATGATTTTAAGTGGATAAATGTTGCCTCGTCAGAGCAGTAATCCAAGAGCTCATTACAAATAAACTCCTTCTTCATGTTGAAAAAGAGGAATGAAAGTAGGGCTGGGGACCGGTACATTTTTTTCAATACCAGAACTTTAAAAGGTACTTGGTTATCGATACAATACTTTTCCCGATTCATGCGTTTCCAATGACATCATGCATAGTTCTGGCGGCCATTTTGAATACCGAAGTAGACTTATGCCGTACTACAGCATGTAACAATCTCAGGATGAAAATGAAACACAACTGATTGACAGTGGCATTTTTATGCACTCGTAATCATTGCTCAAGAAGATAACAGTTAAAACACGGCCCCAGAGACGCACGTTTATGTGATATAACCAGCAAATCTCTGTGGAGCTACAGCAGGATTTACAAAAGATCTGCTTCACTCTGAAGAATAAATTAACACAGCAAAGAGGAAACAGAAAACCTCTCTCTGTGATTTTTACAGTTTGTCACGTCAGAGTCTCAGTCAGAGTCAGTGTTTAAGCTGGTCAAGACGTTAGCATGCTACCGGGTAGCAACTGTCATGGCAGTAGATGACAATTATGAACACTGAGGAAATACTACAGTAACAGCTCAGCTCTGACCTCTGTCACATGTAGTCAAGGAGTTTGGTTCAGGGTTTTCTCTTGGAGAGATCGGAGCTGGGCTGTTGAAGCTAAATGCTAACCAGTAGCATGCTAACGTCTTGAGCATCTTAAACACTGACTCACTGGTTTCATAAACGTGCGTCTCTGGGGCCGTGTTTTAACGTTATCATCTTGAGCAATCATTACGTAAATAAAAATTCCACTGTCAATCAATCTGTCTTCCATTTATAACCTGAGTAGAGATATTGTTACATGTTGTAGTATTGCATAATTGTACTTCGGTATTCAAAATGGCCACCATTTTCGTCCCAAATTTTATACCCAATTTGCCCAAAATGTTTTTCAAAATAGTCACTTTCGATATTTTTATCATTTCAATACCAGTAGTACCTTAACCTTTTCTTCTAAACCAAACTGGTATCGTTTAAAGGGACAGGATGCAAGTTGGTCATTTTATACTCACTACTGCCACCTCAGGTCTTACGTGCTCATGAGCTCATTCTACACATTAGGACATTGTGAAACATGTAGGGGGAGGAGAATACATAATTTAAACATTCCAACGCCACCTTATGTCCACTCTCACCTGCTTCCCGTCCAGCGTGTACAGCCTCTTGACGGATCCCGAGTCCAGCTTTATCGCCTCCGTGATGTCGGCCAGAACCTGCTCGAACGAATGCGCCGTCTTCTTGTTGAGCAGGATCCTCACGGCCTTGCGGGGCTTCACGCCGCTGCGGATCACCGTCACCAGTTTGGGTTTGATGAAGTCCTTGCTCTCGCGGCCCTCGCGGCCCTCCCTGCCCTCGCGGCCCTCGACCCGCTCCTTGGGGCCCGAGGCGGGGGCAGCGGGGGCGGAAGCTGCGGCGGTGGTGGCGGCGCCCCCTGCGGACTGAGCGGAGGAGCGACCGGAGACAGAAGAGGCGCCCGGTCTCCAGCTCGGGCCGATGGAGATCTTTGTGTAGTCCACTTTACGGTAGGGCTCGTTGGAGGCGCAGACGTAGCATTCACCTGCAGGGACATCATTTCATTCAATTCAATTCCAACAAAATCATAAGACATTTGCTTGTTCATCAATTTAAATCTTAGAAAATACTAATCCAGGACGAAAACAAGACCAAAATGGGCTAAATCATGAGTAATACTGAACTTTAAAGCACATTTTTAAGGTTTTGTGGTACTGTGGCTTCTTGAGATATGGATGTTGCGTCACCTGATGTTCTGATGAACGTTTATATCAGAACAAGCAACACCTCAGGGTCGAGGTTTCGTCTGAAAAGGGACGGCAGCTTTTGAGCTAAAGACATTTGAGACCCACACATTTCTTCTGAAACACTGATAATGACCAAGAGCTCCCCACACCTGCAGCACAGCAGAGGCATCATGAGAGGAGCTACAGGAAACAAATAAGGGACAAAGGAGGAGGTATCCGGACAAGAGCTAAGCCACTAATGCCTTCTGTCCCTACTATTGTTCTAGCTAATGGACGTTCACTGGAGAATTAAACAAAATAACTGCTAAGCTGTTCCTAGAAGATGGTGAAAGACTGTTGTGGCGCGGAGGGAGCTGCGCAGGAGGAAGAGGAAGGAGGAGGTGGAGCTGACCAGTGCAGGACACCACGCTCTGAAACAGGATGAACCCAGGAGGAGCTGCACCGTTTTAGAGGATCAGAGGAGACTGAAGACAGCCAGGTTTCCTCTTCCTCCAAAAACATGCGGGTCTGGTTTGGCCCACAGTGACGGCTCAGTCACAGTGGCTCAAGACTAACACCTGAACACAGTTTCGTTGTACAATGACAAATAAAGTATGTACTTATTATTTACAAGTTCATTCCACAACTTTAAACTACTGACCATTATACATGTGCTCTTTTTTCAACTTGAAAATTTGCACTGCCCTCTTCAATATTGTGCATTCTCCCTTTCTACATTTTCAAGAAGCACTTTGTAGTGATATTGCACAATGTTGTGTGTTACAGGTCAAATGCTTTTATTTGCCTTTATTCAAACAAAATGATTACATAAAAGTAGGTTTAAAACAAAGCGACTGACCCGAGGTCATTTTGGAACAGCTTTGTGCAGCTTTAAGCAATAATGTTTGTTGTAGGTCAAAAATGCCCAAACTCAAACCCGCCTGGACCCGAACTTTGGACGTGACCGTGAATCCCCCAGTGGATCGGCAGCGAGGTCTCTGTCTCTGCAGCAGAGTCGCCCTTTGCACCAGGTCAGTGTAAGTGCTGAGCAAAGAGGAGAAGCACTGGAAACACTGAGTCAGTTACATACAGGCTTCTATTCAGGAGACAAAATGTTCTTCAGGGTAAGATTCAATTAAGTGCATTCTTTTCAGGACAGGAATTATTATTAGATTTAATAAAGGCTTAATCTTTCAACTGTTTGAGGAAAGACTCATCCACAGTCCTTAAGAGAGGAGATCCACATCAAGCCCTTCATCAAGTCTGAGCAGTAAAAATTGTTGAGCATATCAGGGCTGAACGATATGGACAAAATTTCATATCTCGATATTCATGTCAGATATCGATACGATATGACTATGGGTTTGGTGAAAACCAAGCATTTTTCAGAAAAATAAAAACATAATAAAGAGTGCAGTTTTATTGATGAAAATCTATATCGTTTATATCTTGCTTTTTTGATTTGTAATATTTTGAATGTTCATATCTTTCTTTTGCGACACTGATATCTTGAATGTTCATATCTCGATATATCTTCCAGCCCTAGAGCAAATACAGCTGTACAGATCTCCTTTCCATTAATCTCTCCCCACTTTTACCCAAATCTGAACCAAAAAAAGTCAAAAAGCAATGACAACGCAGCAACAATGGGCGGAAAAAGATCCATTTAGATGAGTTTTTGTGACAGGGTAGCCCTTTGCGCTCCTGCACGTAGTGGCTGATGAGGTGAGAGGGCGCACTATAAAAAGGAGCTACGCAGCCCGACCTCTCTGACGTCACCCGCTGCCTGGCTGAACACAGGAAGCAAGGGCTTCCACTGTTTAGGCCGGCTACTTTGGGCCAAACATGCGCTTCAGTGGCCGAATTTGTGCGCGGAAAGCCAGCAATTCAATAACGCTTTCGGTGAGTTAAAGCAGTACTAAGTAACGTGTTTACCTTAATAAATCCTTTCCATAGTCCCTGTGGGGGTAATACAAGTGTTTATGGGATGATTGGAGGGTCTTTCATCTCCCCCTGGTGTCTCCCTGGTTTGCAACTTGACTGCCACCGGTGCGGAGAAAGCAATACATACTAATGGAATCACGAAGAAGCAGCTAACATGCTAACGGCAAAGCTAACTGCGGGCTAACGTCACTTTAAACAGTATTTACAGCCAGGTTTGAGTGAAAAAAAATATTTCCATTGTATAATTGGATGCACAATATCCCTCTCTCCCTTCGCCTTTCCTGTCAGCGTAGTATTTACTCTCCAAGACAATTAATAAGTTAAAAAATCGTAACTTGCTACGACACCTGCAGTTGCGCTTATGGCCTCTAGGGGGAAGAGTTACTTAGTACTGCTTTAAGTGACAACATCTTTTACTTTTAGTTACATGTTAGTCTAAAACCTGGTTGTTTTTAGCGCGGGGTCCAGTGCGCGTCCTGCTCTCCGGGTGCGGTCACCATGGGGGAGGGTCGCAGCCCTGTGTCACGCAGGTGTGCGTAATGTGAGCGCTTCGCTTTTATCCCACGGTACGTTGTTACAGACGTTTCACAAACCCTATGTAGCCTTCGAATTTATGTTAAACTAAAACTTAACCTTGTCAAACAGGGTCCTTCCTTCCTTCTGAGCAAATGCAAGTCTGTTCGTCGCTATGTTGATTCCCCATCGCAACCCTGCACATCCCAAATTCAGAGACCTCTTTGATAGCAGTGGTCTGTTCGGGCCGAGGGCTTCGGACTCACACCGCCCCTCGTCAGTCCCCTCATCCATTGCTGAACCGTCACTCCAGGTAAAAGGTGTGACGGACACGTGGGGCTGCTGAATCTGGGCCGCCAGCCGTTCCACAAGGACTTGACTATGGGTTTTCTTTGTTTTTGTTTTGTATTTTAATTTCAACTTGTTTTATATTTGCACAACTCATGTAACCTGCTCTTAACTCAAATGAACTAAAAATATATTTAAATCCAAAGTAATAAAAACAATATATTTTCTTATTAACCTGTCTCTGTCCTGCCTAGTCCAACGAACCTGTGTGACCTTAGCGTGGGGGTAAAGTCAATACTGGGTTCTCTGACCCACAATTCAGAGTGGCGTTGTGATCACTGTAAAGCAATGCAGTTAACAAGTGGGCTACTGCCTCGGTCTGCTACATTTTGTAGGTCTTAGCTTTCAAATGAGACATTACACTGGCCTATTTTAGATTTGGGCAAAGCTGAACAGGAGCCGTTGCTTGACAAGTTTCCTGGACAGAACTGAATGTCCTCATGTCTCGGTAATGTCTTATATCTATAATCTGCTAATCCTGTAGTTTAAACCTCTACAAACTTGTCCTTGGGAGCTTGGAAAACAGTATTTTCAGACATTTTAATCTGAGCCCCATCGAGCAGCATTTCAGTGAATAAACGTGCGAATAAATGAAAGTTTGACATTCAGTAAACCTGATGGAAGCGTCCTTCTCTGTGAAACCCTGTGCAGCGCGTCTCTCCTGCACTTCCTGTTTTACCTTATATGGCTAAAACCGGCTCCATCTCTACCTCCGCACACACCTTCTCTCTCTCTCTCTCTCCCTCCTGACCTTGTCTCATTGTGCAGCTCTCACTCTGACGTTTGCAGAGAACGGACAGGACGCACAGACAGTTATTTAACACATTAGAAAACACGGCCTGACACCGACGGCACGGCTTTTGGGGATTTTCTTCCACAGTCGGGCCTCAGTGACCTTGACTGATGTAGGTTTTAGAGGTGATCTCCAATGTCAAGAAATATTGGGGGGAGGGGAATTTTATAAAAATAGGGGAGAAATGTGTAAAAAAAATAAGAATAATAATTTCTGATGGTTGGCAAAAATAACACACAGATTTTCATTTTTGTAAATTTCGCCCTAATAGGAATCTGCTGGTTATAAAAAGGGGTTATCGATAATATTCAATTTACTACATTTAATGAGCAAAGGTAAAACAAAAAGCACTTTGTTTAGTTGATGTTAGAAATAGCAAGCATGGGGCAGTTGGGGCAGTGAGTTTCAGACAATGGGCGAGGAAAGCCTTTGGTCCACATGGCGGGAGCTGACGTTCCTGTAATACCACCCCCTGGTGGCCGGGATGACTCCAAAAGACACTTCTTAAAATGGATTTCAATGGTGACTTGACACCTTCCAAACTGCAGCTTAAACAGTTCACCGTTTTTCCATAATGAAATATGTTCGTACCTGAGTTTAGACGAGTCGATACGTACCTGTCTGGTCTTGGGACAGGTACACATCAACTCGTCTGGCCCCAAAAGGTTTTGCCCTTGTTGTTTTTTCAGAAAATTGCTGTGACCCATGTTGCACGGCTGGGCTCGGCGTCATATTTTTAACTACGCTGGGTTTTGTGCTGTAGAATTAAAAAGTTTATGTCTGAGACTTTGATGGAGGAGGCCCGTTGCTGCTCAGCCAGCCACATGGGGGTGGACTTTCTTTCTTTTCTCTTTGTTCTTTTTTGGAGCATGCTCTTTCGGAGAATGAGCATGGATTTTCTCTGGAATGGAATCATTTAAGTAAATTGGGAGGAGTGAGCACAAGACGTCTGTCAATATGGCGTTTCTGGTTCCAGAGTGTGAGGGCAGTGCTGGAGAAGGCTCAGTCTCCCTTTTACATTAATGAAATTCTTTTGTAAGCCCCACAATGAAGCATTTATGGAGAGCCTGTTGTGTTTTCTTTTATTTGCTGGTTCAAGACAATCCGAGTGGTAAAACTTTATTGGAGTTCAGTTAAGAGTCTGTTTTCTGTGACCAGTAGATCTCCAGGAAAGCCAACACAATTCTAGCTTCACCCGAGCCTTTATATACCTTTTCTACCTCTGTAATCTCCTCCTGGAACCGCCACCTCAACGTGGTGGAGGGTTTGAGCACCTGAATGATCCTGGAGCTCTGTTGTCGGGGGCTTCGTGCCCCTGGTAGGGTCTCCCATGGCAAACAGGTCCTATAGGTGACGGGTCAGACAAAGAGCAGTACAGGAGTGCCTTATGAGAGACCAACAGGCCGTCCTTCTGTGGACCCACCACCTGCAGGAGGAGCCATAAGGGGCTGGTGCAGTGTGACCCGGCGACCGAACGACCGGATGTCTGTAATCTAAGGTTGTCTCTTGCCTGTTGCTCTATGTAGATTGTCATCAATGAGTGAGTTTGGTTTCTTGGTTGTGTGGTAGATCTTTGTGTTTCTTGAGGCCGTTCTGAAGGAATTGCCCCATGGGATGAACAAAGTCGTCAGAATCGGTTTCCTGTCGGCTTCAAATCTAGAGAAGAGATCCCAGTTTCACAACAAATCAATACTAATGGCGTTGGTGCTGAAAACAGAACCTCTTTGTTTTCTCTCGTTGGGCAAAGGCACGGACGTCAAGACGAAGTTCAGGATAATTGCTCCACACAGTTCTCCAAATGGACTGTCCTCGAGGAAAAGCGACTCAGCGGCTCGTCTTCCTTTTGCCACTACAAATATTAATCGAAGTGTGAAATATTGGAGTCCAGCCACAGCCGCGCTCTTTCATCATCCTCCCCATTGGATCAAAGTCACAAAGTCACAGCTCTCCTCTTCAAGCCGCCACACAGTGCAGCCCATCGTAGCTCGAGAGGAGGTTGTGGTTCTTCCCGTCTGCTCTCTTTAGTGGACATTACGAGTGGAGCTGTGTCAGTGTTAATGGAGGCTGATATGAGCCAGAGCGCTGGAACTCCGGCTAAATAACATTACCGTCTGATGGAACCGAGACATTCATCAAAACGGACGTGAACGAGGCGAGCTAACGAGGCGGGGAAGAGGAGAGCGGCCCGAGAAATGTGCTTTAAGTTGGGACATGAGTTGGAAAGCCATCAGCGGACGGTGTTAGGGAGAATACTTTGAAATCATATTTAGTTACAGAAGACTGAATACTGCACCGGTACATTAGACAGGCTGATTTACCTTCAGATTTAGAGCAGACTGTTTCTGTTGAGGCGACTGCAGATGTTTTACCATTCTGTATTTACAAGTGCCGTTCTTTATGGCGTGGTGTGTTGGGGAGAGGGGCTGAAAGCTGCAGACTCCAGCAGACTGAATAAGCTGATTAAAAAAGGCTGGATGAGCCCTTGGTCTGGTGTTGGAAACTGTCAGAGAAATGGCGGGACAGGAGGATGCTCAGGAAACTGCCCAACATCCAGGGCGACCCATCCCACCCTTTACAGGAGACTGAGGATGCCACGCTGCAGCACAGAGTGCCACAGGAGGTCCTTTTGACCGACTGTTCAACTGTTCCTTCTTCAATAAGGGACATGAGTCACAGTTTGCACTTCCTCTTGTTTAGTTTTGTTCTGCAAAATGTATATATTTATAAATATTTTACTTGGATTAATGGTTAGCGGTCCTGTTTGACAGCTAGAAGGTCTCGGGGAGAACATGCAAACTCAAAAAGTCACCAGTCCTTGTTCACAGTTGGAGACAAACACATTTCTGACCCTTGAAGGCGACGGATGGAAGGTTGGGCGCATAGATATAAAATAAGCTACAACGAAGTCCACGGTCTAAAACTATGGCCTCACGTTGCCGACATGTCAGAATATTTAAACAGGGGGGAGAAATCGCTCTCCACCGGATTCGTAATGAAACATAAATCTATCCATCCATTTTCTTCTGCTTTATCCGGGGCCGGGTCGCGGGGGCAGCAGTCTCAGCAGAGATGCCCAGACTTCCCGATCCACACACACCTCCTCCAGCTGTTCTGACCCCGAGGCGACACCAGGCCAGCTCGGAGACATAGTCCCACCACCGTGTCCTGGGTCTTCCATGAGACCTTAAATAAAAGTCGCTAAAAGTCGAGACAGGTGCTCGTCATATAATTAGAAAATCATGAAAAAGTGCATTTACTTCTGTTATTTAACTTACAATGTGAAACTATTATATGATATAGACTCATTACATGCAAAGTAACATATGTCAAGCCTTTGTTATAACGTTAATATTCAAATTTTCTGAAAAACTAACAAATAAAGGCTATACATATCTCACTTTGTATGTAATGATGATGATAATAATAATGATATTCTAATATGACGAGCACCTGTATTGAACATATTCACAGTTGATTCCTGGACGATTTTGAATGATTTATAAAGTGACAGTGTCATTGTCGGTCTGTTCCTCTGTCCTCTACAGAGCAGCTGCCCTGAGCCTCGGTCTCTTCCCTCTGTGATTTGAACAAATACATTTGTGCAAGAAACGTCGCTTAAGACTTAAAGTCTTTAAAGCAAAGCCTGTGAGCCGTATGATTCACTGTTAAGGCTCGATATACTTCAGTGTCCACCGTCCAGGGCGTCCAAAGGTTGTTTTGTAGGCGAAATTTAGGACCCGATTGACCCACGTATGCGCAGTCGAGACGGCACTTCGCTGAGAAACCACTGAAACCTTAAATATAGTTTAAAATCATGCCTGCATCATAGACTTTAGATAAATCTTAGCAACAACTCGAAAGCACTTGGCTCTATTTATGAAGCTCTTATCTCTGTGATGAAATACTACTGGACATTAAAACTCCATTGAAGGACAGGAAGTGCCCGCTGTCCAATCAGAGGAGGCTTTAATCGTCTTATCCCGAGTCCGGTTTTAGCTCCAGTATCGATCTGTGCTGTTGATGCACTCGGGTAAATAATTAAAACAATCTGAGCGACACAGATGGACAGAGGAGATGAGGAGGAAGCGCCAAGAAACAATAGAGTCTGTTATAACTCAGTGAGAGGCCGTTGTACGACTTTGTCCACAGTGTCGGCTCAAAGGACGCCAGTTTCAAAGACAATAGAGCTGCAGTAATGTTACTGATCAATCCCGATTTTTGATTCAATAGATGAGATAAGATTTTCTATATTAAAACTAAATAAATGCAGCGGATTCATGAACTTAGACATAACTTTTAAACAAACCTCAGCTTAAACAATAACAAACATTTTCCTCCTGTTTCATTAAGTCTCATCCATCCACTTGGTAGACAGCGTTTCAGTCTGCACTTTGACCTTCCTGTGCGCGGCTTCAAAGCCCGGCTCCAGAGAGTTTCTAAAAATCACTATGTAAAACATTGGCATTTGCAGACATTAGCTCTTTACTTAAGGCCAAGTTATACTTTATTAATCCCCGTAGGGAAATTCATTCTCTGCATTTGAACCATCCTCACTGTCGCTGAGGTGACCTGTAGGAGCAGTGAGCTCTAGCGTGGGCCGGCACTCGGGGACCCATCTCCATGACATGAAGCCAGGCAGGTGGTCAGAAACACCTGGCTGGAGGATTCACCTATTGTACATGTTCTTAGTGGTGGAAACCGGAGTATCCGGAGGAAACCTACACAGACACGGGGAGAACATGCAAACTCCACACAGAAAGGCCCCGTCCCAGGTGGGAATGGAACCTGGACCTTCTAGCTGTGAAGCGCTAACCGCTGTACTACCTTGCCGCCCACTTTAGGCGACAATGTTGAGGTTCAGCCCGGCCTCCACGATGCAAACTTGCCTCTAGAGCCTGAGCTCTGTGGAGGCTCCGCCCACCCCGTGAGTGCGGGGCTTCCTGTTCCCACTTACCTGCCACCTTAGGGTTAACAATTATTTACATCCAATTCTCAAAGCATATTGACTGGAGAGCTTACAGCCTATATGCCAGTGTGATACCTCATTTGAAAGCCATGACCTTCTAGTTTCTAAAAGTGTATGTGAGATCTGTGTGAGTGAAACACAACTTACATTACATTTGCTGTTAATTACATCCTGTTTACCTAACCATCCATCCACCCATCCACCCATCCAAACTGGAGAAAATGTGCTTGCTTCAGACGGGGGTTAAATGGATAAGCGTCACTCGCCCATTACTACCAATCTCATCCACATTCTACAAGCTCAGTTAGCATTAGTTAGCATTAGCAGCTCACCCTCCACGAGCTCGTCCATGCTGCTGATCTTCTTGGACCCGTCGATGGTGTAGATGTTCCTCACGCCCTGGGGCAGGTGCAGATTATCCGCCAGCGACTTGGTGAGCTCCATCAGCAGCCCGTCGTACGAGCGCAGCCGGTCGCTGGACACGGCGTACACCAGCCCTTTGAAGTAGCGGTCGCCGTTCCGGTAGAAGCGCACCTTCTTGGCGCGCTTCTCCGACGTGAGCGCCTGCAGGGTGCGCGTGCGGTAGTAGCTGCAGTTGGTGCTGTGGGCCGGGCTCGGGACCAGGCTGCTGCCCCGCGAGCTGGGCCCGGACCCGCCGGCCGAGTCATCGCGCTTGGTCCGGGTCGAGCGGCCGCGCCGGACTTTGTCGCGCTCGTCGAAATGCTCCAGCTCCAGGGTTTTGCTCAGCGACATGACGGCGAAGTGATGCGGAAACGGGCTCGAGACGCGGACACTGCTACATTAGAGAAACACCGATACGACCGGGAGAAGGAGGGGTTTGGAGGTCAGGCTTTCCTTGTCCTGTACCTAAGACGATTTTCCAGTAAATTTAGAAGAGAAAGGAGTATGTCAAGTCTCCAGAAATGGCTAGATCAAATGGTAAGCTTTTATGGATTCCTAATGTCTTTAACCCAAGTCTCCAAAAATGGTGAGCTTTTATGAACTCCTAATGTCTTTGCAGATGGCAGAAAGCAGAAGAACGGATCCTTCAAGATAAATTGGTTTGGCTCAAAGTTCAGAACTCCTTTGCCGATTTCCGGACAGAATTATGAGTCTCCAAAGTCTCCAAAAATGGAAGGCTACTTCACAAAAACCTTACTATCCAAAAAAGTGAGTTATAAATTCCTAATGTGTGCAAGAACAGAATAAAAAAGTTTTTAAAAAATCCAGTGTGGGCTACTTTCCCTTCCCCTCGGTTGGCAGCGTTGGTAGATATTGGCAAAAATATTCCCGTGAGTGTTTGGAAGATGTCGAAATTCCCGTTGTGCAAAATTGATGCTTCTCGCTCTGTCGATACAAGCAATAAAATCTAATCTAGTCACTTTCCTTCATATGTTCAAACATCTAGGTCCAAAAAAGAACTTTCAAAAATCCTCCACAGTTTCCTTAAGTAATGATGGTCCACGTTCAGTCCGTTGGCAGCGTTTCAATCGTTGGCACTTCAAAAACAACCTGTACTTTCTAAATACTTATTTGGCAACAATGGGTAGGTCTTTATAGGTGCAAAGGAATGACAGGGATGTGACTTCTAGCTTGTATTAGTGGAGTCTTGAGTGTCCTCGAGGCAGGTCAGCAGGTGATTTAAAAGGCGCGTCGGTCCCAAATGTCCAGCGTTCAGGACGTTGCTTCATCCGTCACTGAAAAACATGAGAGAAAAGTGGTTAGAAAAGGGAAGGAGCCACATGAGGAACCTGAACTGTGTCACTGGGCCGCGCAAAGAGGATGTGAAAAAGACAACGTGAAGTTCATTCTGATCAACATTCTCAATAGTTCAGGGTTTCCCGTAGCGATTTCCTGTAAATATTAAGCAATATCAAGATATATCAGGTCTAAAGCAGAACTAAACCAAAAACAGATCTAATACAAACACAGGCTCAGCTGCGTTTACTCAAACTTTCACTTTTGAAGAAACAAAGGGACTGGAGATGTAGATTAGCCGCAAAGGCAATAATCTCATATATTTACATGCCCAATGTTCATTAATCTCTTAGGCCACGCCGTAACAAAGTGCATTTTCTCCAGTTCAGCTTTACCCAAATCTACAAGGTTGCAGCCTACAGGTCATGTGAAAGCGAAGACCTACAAAACTGATCTGAAAAGATCTTTTTTTCTTGCGTTTTTACCGTGTTGTTGTGATCTTTTTTGACATTTCTTTTTATTGCTTTTTTGTGGCTACTTTGTGGCTCTGTCCTGGCTCTGTCCCGGCTCTGTCCCGGCTCTGTCCCGGCTCTGTCCCGGCTCTGTCCCGGCTCTGTCCCGGCTCTGTCCCGGCTCTGTCCAGGCTCTTTTTGTGGCTCTTTTTTGTGGTCACGCTTTTGTTGTGCATTTTCATCCTCATTCTCGGATCATTTTTGTTGCCACTGAGCTTTTATATTTGGGTAAAGCCAAGCTGGAGAAAATGTGCTCGGTTCAGGTGTGGTTAAGAGATGAACATACATTGTCCCTTCACTAATAAAAACAAATACTAACACTAGTGGGAAATATCACAGGCAGTCAAAAGGAGCAGATCCACCTACTAATCTATAATAGGTGGTATAGTATAATTCGACTCTTAAGATGATTATACTTCCTGTCTTCAGTCCTGATCCTTCATGTAGCTTTATAAAAGTGTATTCTGCTTGATACTTGACGTCGCTTGAAAGGGATTTGCATAACTATTTGCAAGTCTTTGAATAGGGAAATAACAATAGATAATCCTGGAACAAGAACAAGAGCTAAAGTAGTGCAAGGTTTTATCAGGCCACAAGTCAAAAGTAAAGAGTTTTTTGCACACTTTTAACGACAGCAGCAGAAGAAGCAGCATTTAGCATCTATTGTTCGGCCTGGAAATCTGAGACGGTAAAAGTAGTAGGCGCAGTAACATTAGCAGAAGTGCAGTATTACGACAGAGTAGAGTAGACCTATAACGTTTTACTACATAATAAACACGAGTGCTTTTACCCCTGAGCTTTTCCTGTTCCTCCTAAAGTGACAACAACCTTTGAGTCAGTTTATTTCTATTCGATTTGCTCATTTGAGGAGCTAAATCTGTCCCCTTTATATTGAATTAATCGCGAGCTGCCCGTCGTTTGCCAGGCAGGCGGTGACTTCTGTGTAATTGTCACAGTTCTGGGCATAAGCTGCAGTAACTGAGGCGTGCAGGAACGTGACGAGGCGCGTTTTAGAGAAATGAATCCCCTCGAGGCTCGGCGATGTTTCTGCCTGTGGGGACGTTAAACAGACGAGAAAAACACAAAACGAGGATCAAACCAGGGCGAAAATGGAGCTGAATCTGGACAATCCTGAATGGAATCTGCACATATTCCAGATCTTTATTTCTCCAATGAACTCAGGCAGAAAAATTGTTGAGAAATGTCTAAGAAATCCAGCTTTAACCCCTTAATTCCCACCTGAACCGAGCACATTTTCTCCCGTTTGGCTTTACCCCAGTCCAAAAGCTTCTGGGAAAAAGGTGTGGAAATAGCGACAGAACTGAGACAAAAACGATGATGAAGATGTGACAAAAAAGTGAGAAAACTTTGACAAAAAATTGACAAAAAATGACAAAAATGTGACAAAAAATGACCAAAAAATGATTATAAAATTACAATAAATGCAACAAAAAATGACAAAAAAAATATTTAAAAATGACAATGCGACACAAATGTGACAAAAATGTGACAAAAAATGTGACAAAAAATGTGACAAAAAATGTGACAAAAAATGTGACAAAAAATGTGACAAAAAATGTGACCAAAAAAATGATTAAAAAAAGGACAATAAATGTGAGAAAAAGTGACAAAAAAAGATTAGAAAATGGACAATAAATGTGACAAAAATGTGACAAAAATGTGACAAAAAACCCCCAAAAAAATGACAAAAAATGACCAAAAAATGATTTTAAAAGATTTAAAAATGACAATAAATGTGACAAAAATGTGACAAAAATGTGACAAAAAAATGATTAAAAAAATGACAATAAATGTGACAAAAATGTGACAAAAAATGACAAAAAATTGATTAAAAAAAATTACAAAAAAGCTACAAAATGAGTTGAAAAACCCCCAAAAAAGATGGAAAAAAATCTGATGACGTGAGGAAAAAGATCCATTTAGATGAGTTTTGTAGGTCTTAGCTTTCAAATGAGGTGTTACACTGGCCCACAGGATTTGGGTAAAGCTGACTCCAGTGTAATACCTTTTAATGTCACATTTAGTGACTTTTCGGCATCATTTTCACACCTGGATCGGCCACACAGTCCAGATCTTTAACCCCAATGAGAGTCTTTGGGATGTGCTGGAGAAGGCTTGGCACAGCGGTCAGACTCTCCCATCATCAATGCAAGATCCTGGTCCTACAACCAATTATTAGAGCGTTTAATATTAATATTTGGTGACTTTTAGAGCAATAAACCCACACTAAAGCAGATGTAAATCAAGTCTAACTCGGGACTAAATCAGGATTAAACCAGACTTAAAAAGGACCAACTCAGGACTAAAAACTATGCGTTAACCTGGTCTAGACTCAGACAAAAGCAGGTGTCAGTAATTTAGGCACAAGCCAAGACAAAACAAGGGCTAAATCAGAGCTAAACTATGACTAAACCAGGGTTGAACCAGCACTAAAAAATGACAAAAGGACAAAAAACTATGATTGAACCTGGTCTAAACTCAGACTAAAGCAGGTGTCAATAATATAGGAACAAACCAAGGCGACACCAGGACCAACTTGGGGCTAAGAACTGGCTAAACCAGGTCTAAACTCCAGGACTAAAGCAATTGTCAATATTGAGGAATAAACCAAGACAAAACGAGGACTGAATCAGAGCTAAACTATGACTAAACCAGGGTTGAACCAAAAAGGACCAACTCAGTCAGGACTAAAACTGACGCAGGTGTCAATGAACCAAGACTAAACCAGGACTAACTTGGGACTAAAATCAGTGCTAAACAAAGACCAACTCTGGACTAAATAATGACTAAATCTGGTCTAAACTCGGACTAAGGCAGATAATTAAGGAGTAAAGTAAACCAAGACAAAACTAGGGCTAAATGAGTAAAACAACATGACGAAACCAGGATTGAACCAGTACTAAAAAATGACCAAAAAAACTACGATTGAACCAGGTCTAAACTCAGACTAAAGCAGGTGTCAATGATTAAGGAATAAAGCAAGACAAAACAAGGGCTGAATCAGAGCTAAACTATGACTAAACCGGGACCAAATATTGGGACTAAATAAAGGACTAAACCAGGGTTGAACCAAAAAGGACCAACTCAGTCAGGACTAAGAACTGACAAAGCCGGACTGACGCAGGTGTCAATGAACCAAGACTAAACCAGGACTAACTTGGGACTAAAATCAGTACTAAACAAAGACCAACTCTGGACTAAATAATGACTAAACCTGGTCTAAACTCAGACGAAGGCAGATATTTAAAGGAGTAAAGAAAACCAAGACAAAACTAGGACTAAACCAGGGTTGAACCAGTACTAAAAAGGGACAATAAAACTATGATTGAACCAGGTCTAAACTCGGACTAAAGCAGGTGTCAATAATTTAGGAACAAACCAAGGCTACACCAGGACCAACTTGGGGCTAAGAACTCGGACTAAAGCAATTGTCATTAATTGAGAAATAAACCAAGACAAAACAAGGACTAAATGAGTAATAAACTATGACTAAACCTGCACTAACCTGGCACTAAACTATGACTAAACCAGGACTAACCTGGCACTAAACTAGGGCTAAACCAGGACTAACCTGTCACTAAACTAGGGCTAAACCAGGACTAACCTGTCACTAAACTAGGGCTAAACCAGGACTAACCTGGCACTAAACTAGGGCTAAACCAGGACTAACCTGGCACTAAACTAGGGCTAAACCAGGACTAACCTGGCACTAAACTAGGGCTAAACCAGGACTAACCTGGCACTAAACTAGGGCTAAACCAGGACTAACCTGGCACTAAACTAGGGCTAAACCAGGACTAACCTGGCACTAAACTATGACTAAACCTGCACTAACCTGGCACTAAACTAGGGCTAAACCAGGACTAACCTGGCACTAAACTATGACTAAACCTGCACTAACCTGGCACTAAACTAGGGCTAAACCAGGACTAACCTGGCACTAAACTAGGGCTAAACCAGGACTAACCTGGCACTAAACTAGGGCTAAACCAGGACTAACCTGGCACTAAACTATGACTAAACCTGCACTAACCTGGCACTAAACTAGGGCTAAACCAGGACTAACCTGGCACTAAACTAGGGCTAAACCAGGACTAACCTGGCACTAAACTAGGGCTAAACCAGGACTAACCTGGCACTAAACTAGGGCTAAACCAGGACTAACCTGGCACTAAACTAGGGCTAAACCAGGACTAACCTGGCACTAAACTAGGGCTAAACCAGGACTAACCTGGCACTAAACTATGACTAAACCTGCACTAACCTGGCACTAAACTAGGGCTAAACCAGGACTAACCTGGCACTAAACTAGGGCTAAACCAGGGTTAAGGGTTTGACACCATGACTGACAAGCTCCATTATCTAGATCAGACTCTGGGCAGCGCTGCGCCTCAAGCTGCTGCTGCTTCTTACACCTAATAAACCAGGACTGGACCAGGACTAAACCTAGACTAACCTGGTCCAAACCAAGACCACCTGCCTGGAGAACCGTCCTCTCGCTTTATGATAAATGAACGCGCTACTACGTGCCTTGTACAACAGCATAATCATAATGAGCCGCAGATTCCACACATTTCCATGGAGACCCGGCTTGCACGTGAAGGGTTATCTGCGCGTAAAACGTAATGCGCGGGTTTTTGTCCCGTAAATGTGCAGACTTTCGGTCCACACGCCCTGCTGCAGCTGACGGGAGAACCACCTACCAGTGAAAGCCGCCGCGGAGGAGCCGGTGTGTTGCTGGGGGGGGAGGCTCGCTCATCTTCCCTTCGCCATTTTTTTCCCTCCCGGTGCCCGATCGCTGCGTGTTTCACCTTCAGCCTCCGCGGTCCGGCCCGCTGCTGCTGCTGGAGCCCGGTGCGCGGTGATGGAGAGGCGGCGGCGGCGGCGGCTGCGGCTGCGGCGGCGGGGGGGGACGGTGTCAGACAGCCGGGAGGAGAAGCATGGCCGCAGCGGAGGGAGAGAGACAGCGGGCTCTTCCTTCTTTCCCAGGCCCCGCCCTCAACGCGCCGTCCCCGGGCTTTGTTTGGCTGGAGCGGCCGCTGACACTCACGCCTTTGTGGAGCTGCGTTTCAGGAGCTCAGGTCGGAAATTATATCAACTACACGGGCAGCAGGAGTGATGTATTACAGAGAGTGCGTAAAATAGCAAATTTTCCAGAGAGATCTTACGTTTTTCGGCCGCAGCGTAACGTAATTAAGGTCAAGCGCACGGATAGTTGTGGTCTTAACCCCCACCTGAACCGGGCGCATATTCTCAAGTTTGGCTTTACCCAAATCTAAAAGCTTAAAAATACGCATCAAAATAGCGACGAAAACGAGGATGAAAACACAACAAAAATATGAGCAATAAAAGCAATAAAAACGCAACAAAACCGGGACGAAAATGTAGCAAAAAAGCGACGAAAACGCGCGGGAAAATCGACGAAAAACGTGAAGAAAACATAAAACGCAATAAAAAAAAAGCGGCGAAAACATGACAAAAATGCGACAAAAAAAACCCCAATAAAGCAACAAAACTGGGACGAAAATGTAACAAAAAAGCGACGAAAATCGTAATGAAAACAAAAACGCAATTTTTAAAAAATGCGGCGAAAACGCTTAAAAAATGCGACCAAGAAAAGCAACACTAAAGCAACAAAAAAAGTGACAAAACCGGGACGAAAATGGAACAAAAAAGCGACGAAAAACGTGATGGAAACAAAAAACGCAATAAAAAAAAGCGACGAAAACACGACAAAACCGCTTAATAAATGCGACCAAAAAAAGCAACAATAAAGCAACAAAAAAGGGAAAAAAACGGGACGAAAATGGAGCAAAAAAGCAACAAAAACGCGCCGGAAAAGCGACGAAAACACGACGACAAACGTGATGAAAACAAAAAAGCAATAAAAAAAAAAATACGACAAAAACGCTTCAAAAATGCGACCAAAAAAAGCAACAATAAAGCAACAAAAAAGTGACAAAACCGGGACGAAAATGGAACAAAAAGGCAACAAAAATGTACAGGTGTAACAGGGCAAATTAACCCCCGCCCAGATTAAACCCGGGCCTAGGCCAAACTATGCCCGGTGACATAAAAAAACAAAAACGAGACGGAAACACGACAAAAGCGCTTCAAAAATGTTACAAAAAACGCAACAAAAATGCAACAAAAAAGTGACAAAACTTGGACAAAAGTGGAAAAAAAAGCGACAAAAACGTGCTGGAAAAGCAACAAAAATGCGACAAAAAAGTGACAAAACAAGACGAAAACACGACAAAAGCACTGCGGCACGGTGGCGCAGCGGTTGGCGCTCGTGCTTCTCAGCTAGACGGTCCCGAGTTCGATTCCCACCTGGACGGGGCCTTTCTGTGTGGAGTTTGCATGTTCTTCCCGTGTCTCCTACTACTAAAAACATGTACAATAGGCCAGGATGAGTGAGAGTGTGAATGTGGGACGACGGATGGAAATTAGCCTAAAGCCACATCCGATGTGGCTTGTTTACATGCATGAGACCCATGTGTGTTCATTAACATGCACTGTCCCGACCAAATAAACCAATAAATAATGCCTTCAGTCCCGAGCAGGTCTCATTTTACTTTAGTGAAAACCTTTTTTTTTGGTAATAAATGATGAACATGCTCACTTTACGTTCATGATTACATTTATTAAAACAAAGCAGAAATGCATAAGATAAAACTCCATCGGGCCACAGTGGCACAGAAGGTCAGAAGGTCGGGGTTTTGAATCCCGGCTCCTGCAGGTCCCAGTGTCTTTGTGTCCCAGTGTCTGCGTACATTGGTGAATGGGTGAGTGGCTCTTTAATGTTTAGTGTAAAAGCGTTATATGAGTTTAGATCATTTACAATACAAAAGTCAACACAAGAGCTGCTGCCCCCGTAGTGGCCCTGAGTAAATGTCATTTGATGTCCCTATGGCATCAACTCGAACTTGTTATTCATCATTTTTAGTAATTATTCAGCAGAAAACCTTCTCTTTGTATACTAGCACTTGCATTGTCAAATAGAAATGGTGTGTGATAGATAGACAGCAAGGGAAGGTATTTTATGACACATTTTGGAGAAGTTTGAACTACTTCTTGTTTGCCATTTCAGTGTCAGGAAACAGCCGTAAATCGAGACCCTGCAGGTGTTGGTAACATTTTGAAAAAACGGGCCTAGCATAGTTTGTAAATGCCAAATAGAGACTAACGCAACTGATTTTATCCTCGTCTTTATTACACTGAAAGAAAGCTAGAACGGTGCGAGTCATGTGGTTTTTCTTCCTTCTTTCACGCAGCTTTGAGACAGGAAAGAAACTTTGTTCCTCTCCTTAATTCCTATTCACAGCTGTCGAAAGAAAAACGCCCATTTGTTCCACTTCCTCCTCTGTCTGTGGTAAACTACAATGTAAAAATAATCCTGTGTAATACATGTGCACAGACTGAATGTTTTGGTGAAAGGCCACGCCCGCTTCAATGTCTCCCGGCCCGGTTTAACAGCTCCTCCCTCTAGTGTCAACAATGAACAGTCAGTGACGGACTGTGGGGCCGGACAGCTCCAGGCTACACTGGGTTCAAGAGAACAGGTACATTTGCACAATAAAAAAATCAATAAAAATGGTTTCGAGCAAGATATAAACCACTAACACTTAAACACTGGTTACAATATAAGGAGTGCAGTTTATTTCCTAAAAAGTAAACGTCATTATATTAACATTATATACAAACTAGGCACTGTTTGAAAAGGATTTAAAAGACTGGACTATTCCATGAACTATTAGGACATGTTCAAGTCTAATTTGAGCGATGATGGTCTTTTTTTTTTTTCATTTATCTAAAAAATATAAATACGCTGGGCGGTGGAGGGGGCTCGTCCAATGAAAGGGCCAGTGGCCAATGACCTCCAAAAAATATGGCCCAATAAAAATGTGTAATTGAAATAGACCCTCGTGGACTTGTTTGGCCAAAGACCCGTGAAAAACGTTACTTCTTATGCTCCTCTGGTTCACGGTAAAACTTTACAGAGGATTTTGGCTTCAACTCTGTAGCAGGAAACAGATCTTTGGTGAACTTCTCTCTGAAAGTGTGGAGAAGGGTTCTGCTCTCTGCAGAGACTCTGTAAAATGAGAGGACACCGGCTGGATGATCGAGATACAAGCCCAGTCGACTGAAGCGCGAGCGTGAGCGTGGGCGGGGCACTGTGACTGCAGAGCTCCCGTTGTTGAAAACGTAGCATCCCTCTTCAGAGCAAACCAGACTCCAGGAGTTTTCATTTTGCCCGAGCCTGAACTCCGCCTTCTCCAGGTCTCTGCTCTTGTAAGCGACTCCGATGTTGAACGGTCCAGAAGCCTCGATCTCCCAGTAACATCGGCCCCTCAGCTTCTGTCCCCCCCACACCAGCACACAGTCTGGACCCCCCTCAGAGCGGGACACTTTCCTCTGCTCCTCTGAAAGCTCCACACCAGCTCGAGTCAGGTCAGTGTCCCAGGAGAGATCACACCAATCTGTGGAAGACAAACAGAGCTCAAGAAACATTTCAGGAGAGTTCAGAAGACTTGAAGCAAATGTGAAAACAGTAGAAAAATAATAATGCACCTCCAAATTTGTATTTGTAATCAATTTAATATACATTTCAATTTATCCTCCTATAAACTTATTTTAATTCACTTTTTAAGGCAGCTGTGACTTACACTTCTTCGGTCCTGGAATCATTCGGTGACTCCCCCCTTCAGACAAACTGAAAATAAAAAACAACATTAAGATGTTTTGAATAGTCCCAGGTCTTTCAGACATTTGTAGAAAAGTATTTACTTGAGCTGAAGATGGCTCAGGTTACACTGAGGGTCACTCTTTAGATCATTCAGAGATTCTCCTGATTCTCCAAGATTGTTATAGCTCAGATCCAGCTCCTTTATGTGGGACGGGTTTGAATTCAGAGCCGAGACCAGAAAAACACAACCAACTTCTGTCACTAAACATCCGGACAACCTGAAACATTTACATGACGAGAACTGAACATGCAGACTGTGGAAAATATAGATATTATTGCTTGAGTAGTAAGATACCTGAGTATTTGGAGTTTGCAGACTGGACTCCCCAGCCCCTCACAGAGCAGCTCCACTCCAGAGTCTCCCAGGTCACTGTTGGTCAGGTCTAGGTCTCTCAGAGACGAGTGCGGGAACGACAGAGCCAACGACAGAGGCTTCAGCAAAGCTTCAGACACTCTGCACTCTGACAGGCTGAAATGAGAGAGATTGCTTTAGAGGAAGTTCCTTTGAGATATAACTCTCTAATCTGAATTAGTCACTACTAGTACTAACTAATTACTAATTTAAAGGAATAGGCCACCGTTTTTACATACTGAGATATGTTCTTACCCTAGCTTTGACGAGTTCTTTAGGAACTGTCTGGTCTTCACCCGTGCCTTCAGTCACGTAAACACAGCGCAGACGGCGTTAGCATTTAGCCTCTCCCCCTCTCCTCTATAGCTCCAAAACAGGTCAAGATAGAAGCTACCAAGCTCTTCCACGTTTTCCCTATTTAAATATGGTTACGTGAAGTGTTAGACTACAAAGTATAATTACACAAAATTGAGCTGCCACCTTAACGTGGTGGGGTTGTTTGAGTGCCCGAATGATCCGAGGAGCTATGTTGTCCGGGGCTTTATGCCCCTGGTAGGGTCTCCCATGGCAAACAGGTCCGAGGTGACGGGTCAGACGAAGAGCAGCTCAGAAGACCCCTATGGACGTACACCAATCAAGGACCGTGACGTCGCCCGGTATGGCGCAGTCGGGGCCCCACCCTGGAGCCAGACCTGGGGTTGGGGCCCGAACGCGAGCATCTGGTGGCCGGGCCTCTGCCCACGGGGCCCGGCCGGGTACAGCCCGAACGGATGACGTGGGCCCGCCCTCCTGTGGACTCACCACCCGCAGAGGGATCCATAGGGGTCGGGTGCGAAGAGGACTGGGTGGCAGTCGAGGCCGGGTGCCTCGACGACCTGGTCCACATGCGCAGCTTCTGGCGTTCGGGACATGGAACGTCACCTCGCTGGGGGGGAAGGAGCCTGAGCTTGTGCGGGAGGTTGAGAGATACCGACTAGATATAGTCGGGCTCACCTCCACGCACAGCTTGGGTTCCGGATCCCAACTCCTGGAGAGAGGCTGGACTCTCCATTTTTCTGGAGTTGCCCGCGGGGAGAGGCGGCGGGCTGGGGTGGGTTTGCTCATATCCCCCCAGCTCAGCCGCCACGTGTTGGAGTTCACCCCGGTGAACGAGAGGGTCGCGTCCCTACGCCTTCGGGTCGGGGACAGGTCTCTCACCGTTGTCTCGGCCTACGGGCCCAACATCGGTGCAGAGTACCCGGCCTTCTTGGAGTCCCTGGGAGGGGTACTTGATGGTGCTCCGACTGGGGACTCCATTGTTCTGCTGGGGGACTTCAACGCCCACGTGGGTAACGACAGTGAGACCTGGGAGGGAGTGATTGGGAAGAACGGCCTCCCCGATCTGAACCCGAGTGGTGTTCTGTTATTGGACTTCTGTGCTAGTCGCAGTTTGTCCATAACGAACACCATGTTCGAGCACAAGGGTGTCCATAAGTGCACGTGGCACCAGGACACCCTAGGCAGGAGGTCGATGATCGACTTTGTAGTTGTGTCGTCTGACCTCCGGCCGCGTGTCTCGGACACTCGGGTGAAGAAAGGGGCTGAGCTGTCAACTGATCACCACCTGGTGGTGAGCTGGATCCGCTGGCAGGGGAGGAAGCCGCTCAGACCTGGCAGGCCCAAGCGTGTTGTGAGGGTCTGTTGGGAACGTCTGGCGGATCCCTCTGTCAGTGGGGTCTTCAACTCCCACCTCCGGAAGAGCTTCTCCCAGATTCCGGGGGAGGCGGGGGACATGGAGTCCGAGTGGACCCTGTTCTCCTCCATTGTCGATGCGGCTGCTCGTAGTTGTGACCGTAAGGTCTCTGGTGCCTGTCGCGGCGGCAATCCCCGAACCCGGTGGTGGCGCCCGGAAGTAAGGGATGCCGTCAAGCTGAAGAAGGAGTCCTACCTGGCCTTGTGGGACTCCTGAGGCAGCTGAGAGGTACCGGCAGGCCAAGCGTGCTGCAGCTCGTGCGGTCGCAGAGGCAAAAACTCGGGTCTGGGAGGAGTTCGGAGAAGCCATGGAGGAAGACTATCGGTCGGCCTCGAAGAGATTCTGGCAAACCATCCGGCGCCTCAGGAGGGGGAAGCAGTGCTTCACCAGCACTGTTTACAGTGCGGGTGGGGGGCTGTTGACCTCGACATCGCGTGGCGGTCGGGGACAGTGCCCCTGGATTGGCAGACCGGGGTGGTGGTCCCTCTCTTTAAAAAGGGGGATCGGAGGGTATGTTCCAATTACAGAGGGATCACCCTCCTTAGCCTCCCCGGTAAGGTCTACTCCAGGGTGCTGAAGAGGAGGATCCGGCCGATAGTCGAACCTGGGATTCAGGAGGAACAATGCGGTTTTCGTCCTGGTCGTGGCACACTGGACCAGCTCTATACCCTTCATCGGGTACTCGAGGGTTCGTGGGAGGTCACCCAACCAGTCCACATGTGTTTTGTGGACTTGGAGAAAGCGTTCGACCGCGTCCCTCGTGGTGCCCTGTGGGGGGTGCTCCGGGAGTATGGGGTCCGGGGCCCTCTGTTAAGGGCTGTCCGTTCCCTGTACGACCGCAGCAGGAGCTTGGTTCGCATTGCCGGCAGTAAGTCAGGCCTGTTCCCGGTGCGTGTTGGTCTCCGCCAGGGCTGCCCTTTGTCACCGGTTCTGTTCATTACCTTTATGGACAGAATTTCTAGGCGCAGCCAGGGGCCGGAGGGTGTCCGGTTTGGGAGCCTCAGAGTCTCATCTCTGCTGTTTGCAGATGATGTTGTTCTGATGGCTTCAACGAACCAGGACCTTCAGCTGCTCTGGGGCGGTTTGCAGCCGAGTGTGTAGCGGCCGGGATGAGGATCAGCACCTCCAAATCCCAGGCCATGGTTCTCCACCGGAAAAAGGTGCTTCCCCTCTACAGGTCGGTGGGGAGTCCTTACCTCAAGTGGAGGAGTTCAAGTATCTCGGGGTCTTGTTCACGAGTGAGGGACGGATGGAGCGTGAGATCGATAGACGGATCGGTGCGGCGTCAGCAGTGATGCGGTCGCTGTATCGGTCTGTCGTGGTGAAGAAGGAGCTGAGTCGGGGCAAAGCTCTCGATTTACCGATCGATCTACGTTCCCACCCTCACCTATGGTCATGAGATTTGGGTAATGACCGAAAGGACAAGATCGCGAATACAAGCGGCCGAAATGAGTTTACTTCGCAGGGTGGCTGGGCGCACCCTTCGAGATCGGGTGAGGAGCTCAGTTACCCGGGAGAAGCTCGGAGTAGAGTCGCTGCTCCTCCACGTCGAAAGGAGCCAGCTGAGGTGGCTCGGGCATCTGTTCCGGATGCCTCCTGGTCGCCTCCCGCGGGAGGTGTTCCAGGCATGTCCTAGTGGGACAAGGCCTCGTGGAAGGCCCAGGACACGCTGGTGGGACTATGTCTCCGAGCTGGCCTGGTGTCGCCTCGGGGTCAGAACAGCTGGAGGAGGTGTGTGTGGACCGGGAAGTTTGGGCATCTCCGCTGAGACTGCTGCCCCCGCGACCCGGCCCCGGATAAAGCGGAAGAAAATGGATGGATGGATAAACAATGTGGATTTTCTAAGCGGATAAAAGGGGAACTATATTGTAAGGCGTAATAATACCAGGAGTAGTTTGAAATCCGCGCAGTAATCTTCACTTTACTGTGCGGATGCCAAACTACTCCTTGTATTATTACGCCTTACAATATAGTCCCCCCTTTTATCCACTTAGAAAATCCACATTGTTTAATTTTGTGTAATTATACTTTGTAGTGGAACACTTCACGTAACCATATTTAAATAGGGAAAACGTGGAAGAGCTTGGTAGCTTCTATCTTGACCTGTTTTGGAGCTATAGAGGAGAGAGGGAGAGGCTAAATGCTAACGCCGTCTGCGCTGTGTTTACGTGATTGAAGGCACGGGTGAAGATCAGACAGGTCCTAAAGAACTCGTCAAAGCTAAGGTAAGAACATATCTCAGTATGTAAAAACGGTGGCCTATTCCTTTAAAGGCATGGTTTGAACTTACTTTGCCTTCCTGCTGCTCCTGACCGCGGGAATGAGCCGGCGTCGACCCTCCTCTGAAGTGTTGTAACTCTTCAGATCGAGTTCTTCAAAAACGCTCTTTGAGACCTGGATGGTGAAGGCCAGAGCGGAGCAGTGCAGAGGAGTTAACACAATCCGTGCTCTGTCTTCGCTTTTCAGATACTCCTGGATCTCCTCATTGATCTTTACGTCTCCCATCTCCACCATGGACTGAAACAGGTTGATGCAGGCGTCTGGGGAGACTGTCTTCCTTCTAATGGCTTTGAGATGCCCCAACATTTTCCCAACCGTCTCTTGACCTGATTTTACTGGGACCAGTAAACCGTGAATACATTTCTGATTGGATTCAACCATGAGACCAAGAAGGAAACGCTGGAAGAAGTACAGGTGTTCATTGTTTCTCTCCAGGACTTTGGTGACTGTCGTCTTTAGAAGGTCTAACACTGAGGGTCTGGAGGAGGGCTCTGAGTTTTCTAGACCCAGGAAGTGGCTCAGCTCTGGGGCCCAATCTGTGTTGTTGGTAAAACAGTCATAGACATAAAGAGCAGCGAAGAACTCTTGAAAGGTCAAATGGATAAAGTCATAGACTTTCTGCTGTAAAAACAGCTGGTCTGCTCTGAGAAACAAGTTGAAAAACCCAGAGTTGACTGTGGTCTCTTTAAAGTCTAGTCCACACTGTTTTAGATCTTCTTCATAAAAGACCAGGTTTTTTCTGAGCAGGTGGATGAAGGCCAGTTTGCCGAGTTTAAGGAGGAAGTCTCTTTTATCTTTGAGCAGCTTGGTTCGTTCTCTCGCCGGGTTCTTGTCATATTTCTTGCTGCTGCGTTTGGTTTGGACAGATAGAAATGCTCCCATCATCTCAGTGAGAGTCTGAGGAGCTTCTACTTTCTCCTCACCTCCAAAAACCTCTTCCAGTAAAACTGAGGACATCCAGCAGAAGATGGGGATCTGGCACAAAATGTCCATCGTCGGAGACGACTGAATGTATGACATCACCATTTCAGTGACGCCTGGTTTGTTCTTAAACCTCTTTGTGAAATATTCTTCCTTTTGTTGATCATTGAAGCCCTGGATCTCAGTGACTTTGTGGATGAACGTTCCAGGGATCTGATAAGACGCAGCAGGACGAGAGGTGATCCAGAGCTGAGCTTTGTGGAGCAGGTTTCCCTTGATCAGGTTTATCAGGAGACTGGACACAGAGGCAGTTTCTTGAACTGACGACACTTTCTGTTTGTCACTGAAGTTTAGGAGGAACCTGCTTTCATCAAACCCGTCCAGGATCAAGATCACTTTGGTAAAGTCTAAGTCCTGTGGCTTTAAGTCGCTCACAGCTGGATGGAACATCTTCAGGAGCTGGAGGAGACTCACGTCCTCTTTTATCAGGTTCAGCTCTCGAAAAGACAGACTGAAGACAAAATGAACGTCTTGGTTTGAGATGCCCTCAGCCCAGTCGACAATAAACTTTTGGACTGAAAAAGATTTTCCAATTCCAGCCAAGCCGTTTGTCAGGACCGTTCTGGAAAACGTTGTTGGTGAACTTTCAAAGAGGCCACAGAGTTTGACCTCAGTTTCTTCAGAATTTTTCTTCTGATGCCGTTGTCTGAGATAGAGCTGTTCTACAAACTTTCTCTTCCCAAAGTTAACGGACACTGAAGTGTAAATGTGGTCCAGAGGAATCTTCTCATCTTCATCTCCATCTCCATCACTTGTCATTGAAAACCTGCCGAGCATTTCTTCCTTGTGACTCCTTGTGTCTAAGATTTGTCTGTCCGCTAGAAATGAAAAAGCAAATTAGTAAAACTTTGAGTTTACATCCATTTGTTTCTGTGGATCTGTGAATAGGCATAACTACAAGTGTGGTTTACTACAAAGTTCTGCTTCCACTCTAAAGACTAAGTGAAGGCATCTCGGTTCTAATACAATAATAATACAATTAAGATTAGATATGCCTTCACAATAGAGGAATTCTCTAGGTTTTATCATATTTTCTTTTTTTTTTTTCAAAGCCATATAGTTTAAAGTTTGTATAGCTTATTTAATCTAAATTCTGTGTTATGTATTTTATGTTGTACGATTGTACCGAGAAAAAATCCTAGTTTGTGAACCTGTTCTCAAACAATGGCAATAAAAACTATTCTGATTCTGATCAAATTGTCACGAGATTTCTCATCACAGTGTAAAGTAATCTCATGATATATTTATCCTTTTTAGATATAGACCTATTTCCTGAATCTGTTTAAGGGACTCAAGGGAATATTTAGGCAATAATAGGCAAGTGTTTAAGGTCAGTCGCTGCTTGGGTCTGCAGCCTCGCTGTTGATTTTGTAACAAAATCCTTAGTATCTATTGTTTTACTAAATAACATTTTACTCACATGTCAGTAGTTTGAGAGCCTGGTCTGGAGCTTTTCTCCGGCTGGTTCCACACACAGTGCAGTGGAACTGATCGGGTTCTTGTTCTGTGCCTTGTGTCACACAGGGAGAACAGGCCACATGTCCACAGGTGAAAGACACAGGGCTGTCATCAAACCTCTTCTCACAAACACAACAGAGAAGCTCCTGAGATCTACAGGGAACATATCACAGGATTAATCACAATCTAAGTTAATTATGGTCACAATTATCAAGTCACAGAGGCTTAATTTTCAGAACAAAACATCCCTATGGGGTTTATTATGCACAAAACTGTTTGTAAATCTAAAATAGGATAGTTTCTTTTTCCACATTCTGACACTATTGCTAATTGACTTTGCCAAATTTTAGATTTTGCAAGTGCTCTTCAAGGATCCAGGTATAACGTTTTAGGAGTTTAGAGGAAGGAGGCGATTCGATCTGACTTGTACATAAACATCCTTTAACTCAGCAGGAGAAATGACAGACGATCGTGGTCTTCGTCAGGTCACACATTAAAAGTGACCCGTGTCAGGTGTGTAAGATCACATGGACATAAATGACCGCCCACACGGCAACATAGAACAATATTCAAATACATTAGAGAAAGAAGAATATAGAGATTACACTCACGGAAAACCAAAGCAAGGGAATAATCTGTACCGGTACTGGCTGCTGAGCTGTAGTGGAATCTCAAGTACAAAGATTCAGTGAGTGCACTGAATGTAGGACAGACAATAGAAATTGGTGGGTGGATTTTGTTCTTCTGATTTTTTCGTTTTGTTTTTCTTTCAGCAAAGCCCAACATTGCAACACAATTTGATCAAATAGGCGAACAGGGAAAATCAGATGCATTATTGATCTAATCTCTAATTGTAAAAGCAAAACGTATCAAGCCTCATTCACCAAACCTATTATCAGCATTCCGATGTGGAACGATAACCCCAAACTGTCCGTGATAAAAACTGAAAACCATAGTCAATAAATAATTCAATTGATTACCCCTTTGGCTCGTGATGAAAGGTTAGTGGAGTGAACTTAGAACTATCACTTGCCAATGACAACCCACTGGAACCGGTCGACGCCACGTCCTTCTGCGACCTAGAACTTTACAATAAAATAAAAATACAAAGTAAAAAAGCAAATATAAACATGAACAAACATCCAATGATCAATAATCTGCAGTACTTTACCTCCTTGGATCAGCACGAAAGTCCATAATATCCAACTTTGAAGCAGAACTCGCTGTGGCCAGGTTTGAGGGCTCCAGTGAACTGTAAGACATAATAAAACATGAATAAAATATTCATATGTTGCAGGCGTACAATTAACTTAAACATCCTTTATTGGCAGTTTATTATAGCCTGTCAGACTTTGCTCCCACTCTTCAATATTTCTTTCATTTTTAAAACTGGGAATAATGGATCCAGTGTTTCTCATTATGACTGAGCCAGTGGTATAAGTTAATTTTTAATCATATAATAAAATTGATGACGCTGTTGACTCAAGATGAAAGACCAGTGAACTTAGATCTGTGACCAATGACAACCACTGGGATCGGGAGACGACTTAATTAAATATAAATTAATTAAAATAAAATAAAATAAAATAAAAAGTGCAATAGCAAATGTAAATGCTATTTTCAGGCGTGAATCATGAACGAACATGCAATGATCAATAATCTGCAGTACTTTACCTCCTCGGATCAGCACGAAAGTCCATAATATCCAACTTTGAAGCAGTACTCGCTGTGGCCAGGTTTGAGGGCTTCAGTGAACTGTAAGACATAATAAAACCATTAATACAATATTCATATGTTGGGTATTTGGATTTTCTTCATTGGAATGAAAAAAAAAATTGGAAAAACAAGTTGTTTTTCCAATTTTGGTTTGCAAATCAAAAAACGAAAAATCAGCCATTTTTCAAGTGAATGAAACGTTGTTTTTAAAGATAAAGCTAATTTTCATGTTTGCACTGTATATTTAATAAACAAAAAACAAATTAAGACGAAAACGAAAAACACCACAATTTTTGTTTATGTAACCGGAAGTTGTCATATTTGTGCTCCAAGAGCGCTAAATATAAAACCTATATGAAGGTGCAGTTTGTGCAAAAACATCCACCTTGTGATTGGCAGCCTGCGGCTCGAAGTGTGCCGCTGCATCGGCACATTTAGGCCATTCCTTCGGTTAGTGGCCAGCAGACACTGTAGATACTATAATAGGAATGATGGCAATAAAAACATCTTTATACGAGGGCGGAGTCTGGGGTCTCCTTTGTGCACAGTGAGGCACTGGTGTGAACCCGAAGAGCACAGGATTTTCTCTGTCATCAGTGGCCTATTAGCAAATCAAGGAGAGGAACACATTCACTTTCATCTCAAGTTAACAAAGGTCTAATGAAAAGTGCTGGAGAGACACGAACAAATATGTTTTGGATAGCTATAGGATTGATCTAATCAGTTTAACACACAACTACCGTCTCTCTATGATACTGTCCTTCAGTAGATCAGGCTCTTGACTAACCGTCAATGAACTAAACCAGTGTGGTCGACATCTCGCTTTAACTCGGCCTCCAATCAAAACTGCCCTATAATTCCTATTATAGTATCTACAGTGTCTGCTGGCCACTGACCAAAGGAATGGCCTAAATGTGCCAATACAGCGGCAACACTTCGAGCCGCAGGCTGCCGATCACAAGGTGGATGTTTTTGCACAAACTGCACCTTCATATAAGAGGCGTTTATATTTAGCGCTCTTGGCGCACAAATGACAACTTCCGGTTAAATAAACGAAAATTGGGTTGTTTTTCGTTTTCGTCTTAATTTGTTTTTTGTTTATTAAATATACAGTGCAAACATGAAAATTTGCTTTATCTTGAAAAACAACAATTCTTTCACTTGAAAAATGGCTGTTTTTTCATTTTTCGTTTTTTGATTTGCAAACCAAAATTGAAAAACAACTTGTTTTTCCATTTCTTATTTTCATTCCAATGAAGAAAATCCAAATACCCAAAAGTACACTGACCTTGCAGGCATACAATTAAAGTAAATCCTTTATTGGTAGTTTATTATAACAGCCTGTGAGACTTCGCTCCCTATATTCAATATTTCTTTCATTTTTAAAAGTGGGATAATAATGTATCGGGGCTTTTGGAAAGGCTTATTCGGACTGACCCTTTTATTGTTTCAAATATTATTTCAGAGATTATTATTTGCTGTTATGTGAGCGCTATATAGTCTTTACCCAGTAGAGGGCGCACTGACCATAGTTTTTCTACTCACATTTTATAGACTAGAACAAGTTGTACTAGTTTTAAAATGTGAAACAAAACGAAAGCCAAACATGTGTGTGTTGGTGAATGTTACTTAGAGTTTGCAATAAAGAAATAAGAGTTGTGTGATATTATAAATTGCATTGGAGGATTTTAATCCTTAATTTCTCATAGATCTAAGTGCTTTTAAGATCTTTACCTGTCCCACTGTTCACTGCAGGAGCCCAGAGGCTCCTTAAGTGGAGGAATTTCCTCATCGCTCTTTATCTTCCTTTTCTTCAAAGTTCCTTTCTTTGGATTCGACATGTTTACGGCTACTGGGAGAAAATAACATGTATTAGCTTCAAACTATAGAAAATAAAGTAATAATAATAATTTTGCACAAATAGCATAAAATTAAAGCTCCTACTTATTGATCAAACCCAAATGTAGCAACAACAAAGACATAAAACTGTTTTTACTTTTCATTTTTGTCCTGTCCTTTTAGCTGCAAATGTCTCTTCTGTTGTTTTTGCTTCAGGGATTATCTATCTTGGTAGAGCTCAAATAGACCCTGCTTTGTTTAATGTAAACACAAGGATGAACATTCATTACAGTCTCTCTCATTCATTTTCACAAACATCTGTCTTACCTGGAGAGTGCGCGTGTCTCACTCACACATTGAACTGTCCTAAACTAAACACATATAAGAGACACATCCCACAACACAAACTACTGAATCATTGCAATGAAATAAGTATTGAAGACATGAGACATACCGACCGACGTGGAGCCCGTTTCTCCGCAGCAACAAGAGACCTGTGGTTCAGTGAGCAACGTGTGAGCCGCACCGAGTCCGTTTGATAAGGTTATTCATTAGTTTCGTTCTGACTTAGGCCCAACCCTCGTGCCGACCTGGATACATGTGCTTGTTAAACATGAGACCGCAATTCAAAAAATACTATGCAGCAAAAAAAAAAAAAAAAACAGGAATTAAAGGCCCTGTACCTGCTTTGTTTCCCCCCCCAAAACCCTGACAAATAGAGGAAAGTTTTGAGTAGACTGTTCTTTTTGAAGTAATTGTACTTCTTAGAGTAGTTTTACCATATTTTTTACTTCTACTTGAGTAATATCATCAGCATCTGTACTATTACAGCAATAAAAAAACAATAATAACTAGAAATGCAATGGCTGCGCCATTGCGACTGACTGCGGAATTGCGGGAAGCGAATGCAGAAATTGCATAAACTGTTCAAATTGCATAAATTGCTTAATTTGCATAAACTGGTAAAATGCATAAAATGTCATGTTGCATAAACTGTATAAACTGCATAAAGTGCTAAAATGCATGAATGGGTTAATTTGCATAAATTATGTAAATTGCATAAACTCTTTAAAATGCATAAATCCTAAATGGCATAAACTCTTAAGTTGGATAAACGGTTTAAAATGCATAAAGTGGTTAATTTGCATAAATGGTTAATATTGCATAAACTTTTATATTCCATAAACTGGTCAAACTGTTGAAATGGCCTCAGTGCTTGATTGGCAGAAGCTGCACAAATGGCTGAAAGTCCTGGAGTCTCCCCCATTGGCTGGATTCCCCCCATACACACCAATGCAAACATTTCAAACTCTCGTATAAAAAAACTGGAAAACTGCAGAAGGACAATTTTTTCTCAAAACCCACAAGTTGCAGAAGCTGAACATGCACAAAGTGCAGAAATTGCATAAAATGCAGAAAAAAGTGCAGAAAAGCATGGATTTGCGGCAGCCCCATTATAAGTCAATGGGAAAAATCTCCGACATTTTGGCCGATTGCGGAAAAACCGTAAGTTGCAGAAGTCCCAAAAGTAATAGCACCCTTCTCCTCAACATGCGGAACATTTTGATGCATAACTTGCATAAATTGCACAAAGCATGAAGGTGCTGAAAGCTCTAGAAAATCGGGAAAAAGATGGAAGAGGAATAATAACTAGAAATGCAATGGCTGCGCCATTGCGATTGACTGCGGAAAGCGAATGCAGAAATTGCATAAACTGTTTAAATTGCATAAATTGCTTAATTTGCATAATCGTATTTGCATAAACTGGTAAAATGCATAAAATGTCACGTTGCATAAACTGTATAAACTGCGTAAACTGGTAAAATGCATGAATGGGTTAATTTGCATAAATTGTGTAAATTGCATAAACTCTTTAAAATTCATGAATCCTAAATGGCATAAACTCTTAAGTTGCATAAACGCTTTAAAATGCATTAACTGGTTAAATCCCATAAAGTGGTTCATTTGCATAAATTATTAATGTTGCATAAACTTTTTAAATTCCATAAACTGGTCAAACTGTTGAAATGGCCTCAGTGCTTGATTGGCAGAAGCTGCACAAACGGCTGAAAGTCCTGGAGTCTCCCCATTGGCTGGATTCGCACATACACACTAATGCGAAAGGTCCACATACACACCAATGCAAAAATTTCAAACTCTCGTATAAAAAAAACTGGAAAACTGCAGAAGGACAATTTTTTCTCAAAACCCACAAGTTGCAGAAGCTGAACATGCACAAAGTGCAGAAATTGCATAAAATGCAGAAAAAAGTGCAGAAAAGCATGGATTTGCGGCAGCCCCATTATAAGTCAATGGGAAAAATCTCCGACATTTTGGCCGATTGCGGAAAAACCGTAAGTTGCAGAAGTCCCAAAAGTAATAGCACCTTCTCCTCAACATGCGGAACATTTTGATGCATAACTTGCATAAATTGCACAAAGCATGAAGGTGCTGAAAGCTCTAGAAAATCGGGAAAAAGATGGAAGAGGAATAATAATAAAGAACATGAAAACCAATAATTGACTGCGGAAGAATTCCGCAGTCAATCAATAATGAAGAAAATCTTGAAATGACAAAGTGACTTTTTGTATAGAAAATGACATTCATGCCCATTCCTGTGCGGGTTATGAAAAAAAACAGAACGCTCAGAATTCATTCAATTTTTTATTTTTAAATGAAAAGGAAATAATTCCTTTAGGGACGAACATAATGAGAGATCAGGACATAAACAACGGATTATAGCCACGTCACAAATGGACAGTCGGCCCCAGGGCAGCTGTGCATTATTAACATTTTAAATATAAACAAAACACTGTGAGCTCCTTTCACATTTGCTCACTATCTGGTTTTACAATACAAATAAACTAATAAACGAATAAACTGAACTGATAACACAGTCTAAGAATCAAATCCAAGATCTTCCTTGTGATTGGATTAAAGGTCAACCGCTTCTCAACTGTAGCAATCATCGTCACCTGCTCATTTATTTACTTTATTGCCCATAAAAACGCCTTAATACTAACCTCCAATGGCGCCCTCTGCTGTCCATGTATCTGGCCTACACTGTGCAGAATGTTACCTGTAAGTGGTTGAATGTTATGAGTGAAATCCTTATAGTCTTCATGTTTTCATGTAGTAAAAAGTTGACATTTGTGTGTATTTGACCTTGTAGTGACCGAGCAGCTGTATGACTGGTCAGCATGGCGCCTTTACTTTCCATCACTGTGGTCTCTATGATGTGCAAGTTCGTTGTTTTGTAGGTTTTCTGGTGAGAGGCTCCGACAGCTGTGAAAAACCTTCCAAACACTAGATCCTGTACATCCTGGAGACGACTGTGATGGAAAGTAAAGGCCCCATGCTGACCACTCATACAGCTGCTGGGTCAAATACACACAAATATCTTCTTCTTTTTTCACATAAATGTTGCATAATGCACCTTTAAGAGATGCATCTGAACACAGCTTGGAACAGGCGTCACTCACTCACACCTTTTGGAACTGTCCTGACATAATAGCTCACAGTACTGGACTAAAATGTTTAAATTATTGTCTGATGTTTGTAGAACAGTTACAGATGAAAAAGAGAAAAGTAGAAAAGTAGCTCCCAGAAAAAGCGTTTATTACTTACGGTGCCTACTTTTTCTGGGAGCTACTTAGTTGTGCGGACTTTTCTCTTTTTCATCTTCATAGTCGACTTTTGTCCTGCACACTATTTAGATTGGATGTGCGTGTTTTTCCTTTTTAACGCTGTAGAACAGTTACACCCTGACCCTGCGCTTAACCACAGTACATGTTAATCTCATAAATGAGCAGAAAAAGGTTGTTACATTTGTTTCAGTGTAATTTATTCGACTGACACTATTAAACTGGAACAAAAAAACCTTCCAACCTGTAATAATTTGTTATATGATGTAATGTCCATTGGTAAAAAAGAAAATCTAATTTGAATTTAAAGGGAAGGTACAAGATTTTATAGGTTCAAGCAGGCAAATGTGTCAGTGGGAAATAAATGAATGGCCTGACCCCCCGACCGACCCACCTCCCCCCCTCCCTTCTTTTTTTTTTTCTTTAAATGTATTTATTTTTGTAAATGTTATTTGTAAAAAAGCTTAATATAGAGAATCATGAAAAACAAGAGATGCATCCCTCTAATATCACACAATGCAAACAAAAACAAAACCAATCCAAAAACAAAGCATGTTTTGAAAAATGTACAAGACTGACGTTGTTTACCAAGACCACATGTTTTTTCCATTAAATAAAAAAAATACATAAATTGCTCTACTATATCCCATAACCTTTCAATCCTATTCACCGTTTGAGAAATGCTCTAAAATAACTACTAACTACTAATAACTACTTCGTAAGCATTCAGCATTATATTCGAGAAGGTAAAAAAAATGGAAAGCTAGTATGTGTCACCAAATAAAGTGGAACAACACTCACATACACACAAGTAACACAAGCTGCATTAACACAATATCCCATATAATAAGCCTTAGCAAACACTACCACGACCTTCACTAACAAAAAATAGTAATAAATGATTATAAAGTTGTTTCACTCAGTAAGTTCTAACAGTTTAGATTAATGCTATGTCTGTACCTATATCTACACCTTATTGTTTTTCAGTTAATGAAGCTTCAGTGCAAATTCAACCTGGAAGACCAACCTGCAGCATTCATTCACCGTCTCATCACCGACAGCCCTTCACCAATCAACCAATCACAGTCCCATCTCAAGCCGCACCTTCGCTTCGTTCCTGCTTCAGCCATTCACTCGGCTGTTTCCCAGTTGTGCTGCGACTCCTCCGCCCCTCCTCTCCTCGGCTCCACCCCGGATCTCGTCCTCTACCATCACCAGTGTCCAGACTCCGGGGGACGACTCTGTCTATCATTCATCATCGCCGTGTATTTCATATCGTTAATTCAATCTTCTGCCGGAGTCTGAGCCCAAGTTTCATGTCCAATAAAACTTTCCAAACGCCACTCTGTTTCTGTGAGTCTTTCCAGGTTGAAATGTTGTTAAATAAGTTTACTACAACATATACTGTAGGTGTCTATTTTCTGATTAGGAGGAATTGGTTTGAGAAAGGGTCAAAAAAAGGGTTGCTAGTTGGCCTTCGGAGATTTGGGAGTCTTTTCGAGAGTTTAGGCAGGTGAAAGTAGGTTCCAAGCCTTCTTCCATAAAAGTTCATTTGGTCTTCTTTCTGTAGTTTGTAGTTACTAATAATGTTACTGTGAAGTGTCTTGTCAGATGATTTGCACAGGTTTTGCTGCTGTTTTCCTACTGGTGGAGGTATCTTCTCCTTTTTATTTCTCCCTCAGCTCATTTTGGAAACGAGAAGTGGCTTTTCAAGTCCAATCTGGAGGGGACTTTAAATGTCAACATTGCATTTTGGTGCAGGTTTCTCTTGAGTTGGTGCAATTGGCCACCTAAATGAATGAGTATTTGGATGGTCTCACAGGCTTGTTTGGCCATAGATCCGGGCGCTGCACTGAGGTCGCCCACTGCTCTTTACCCTCAACGGCATCGAAGGATGGGTCTAATGCAGATGACAAATTTCCCACTAGGGACAATTAAAAAGTTCACCTTAACCGCCGAAACGTTTACTTCTTATGCTCCGTTTCACGGTAAAACTTTGCAGATGAATTTGGCCTCAGGTCTGCGGCAGGAAACAGATCTTGGGTGAACTTCTCTCTGAAAGTGCGGAGAAGGGTTCTGCTGTCTGCAGAGACTTTGTAGAATGAGAGGACACCAGCTGGATGATCGAGATACACGGCCAGTCGACTCGAGCGAGAACAGTAGGGAACTGTGACCACGGTGCTTTTGTTTTTGTGGAAAGTGTAGCAGCCCTTTTCAGAGCAAACATAACACCAGGAGTTTTCATTTTGCCCGAGCCTGAACTCCGCCTTCTCCAGGTCTCTGCTCTTGTAAGCGACTCCGATATTCAACGGTCCGGAAGCCTCGATCTCCCAGTAACAGCGGTCGCTCAGCTCCTGTCCCCCCCACACCAGCACACAGTCTGGACCCCCCTCAGAGCGGGACACTTTCCTCTGCTTCTCTGAAAGCTCCACACCAGCTCGAGTCGGGTCAGTGTCCCAGGAGAGATCACGCCAATCTGTGGAAGACAAACAGAGCTCAGGAAACATCTAGACTGGAAACAGCCTTTTAAAACGTGGAGCTAAAAATACAGGTACAACTTCAGCTTCATCACTAAAATATGTGAATGCACTTTTTAAGTAGCAGAAACTTACACTTCTTCAGTCCTGGGATCATTTGGTGACTTCCCCCGTGGGACAACCTGAGAAGAAATAAAAGATCTTTAGAGACGCTCAATGTTTCTGAAAGGTCTGCAGTAAAGAGTTTTACTTGAGCTGAAGATGGTTCAGGTTATACTGAGGGTCACTCTTTAGATTATTCAGAGATTTTTCTCCTGATTCTCCAAGATTGTTATAACTCAGATCCAGCTCCTTTATGTGGGACGGGTTTGATTTCAGAGCCGAGACCAGAAAACCACAACCGGCTTCTGTCACTAAACATCCGGACAACCTGAAACATTTACAAACATGACGAGAACTGAACATGCAGATTGTGGAAAATATAGATATTATAGCTTGAGTAGTAAAGTACCTGAGTATTTTGAGTTTGCAGACTGGACTCTTCAGCCCCTCACAGAGCAGCTCCACTCCAGAGTCTCCCAGGTCACTGTTGGTCAGGTCTAGGTCTCTCAGAGACGAGTGCGGGAACGACAGAGCCAACGACAGAGGCTTCAGCAAAGCTTCAGAAACTTTGCACTCTGACAGGCTGAAATGAGAGAGTTGGATGTAACTGAAGTTCCTAGAAAGGTATAGGCTACCGTTTTTGCATGTTGAGATATGTTCTTACCTTAGCTTAGACGAGTTGATGCGTAGCTGTCTGGTCTGTTTGGACTTTACTGTAAGGCTTAATAACACCAGAAGCACTTCGACGTCCGCGAAGTCGAAGTGCTTCTGGTGTTATTACGTCTTACAGTATAGTTTCCCTTTTTAATCCGCTTAGAAAACCGATGTTTTAATTTTGTCTAATTATATTTGGATTGTGTAACTTTTCACATAACAGTATTTAAATAGAGAAAACGTGCCTTAGCCATCCGTAAACTCTGATCAATGATCATTTCCCTACATGTACGTGGGCTTGATCTCAGTGGCCGCGTTACATCAGTTGACTTTCTACCTACCATTGAGCGGACAGAGGAGGTGGGGCTTGTAGGTGACGTCAAGCATTTGCGCCGATTTGCTGGTTGTAGTTTGGCAATGGGGGCGGATACGAAAGAAATGGAAGCTCTTAAATCCCTCCTGGCTCCCAAATATCCAGAATTAAAATTGAATCCTTAGAATGTGCAAGGAATGCTCTCAAGAGCTATGTTAGCTGCTTCACTCACTCGGGCGCATTACGGAGTAAGGATTAAGGAGTTCACCCCTCCCACCTGATAACGGAGTATGAGGGTATGGTAAAACCAGGCGCGGTCACTTCTAACTTCACTCCCGTTATGGTTCATTGAGGGGAGGATTAGAGGCTTTTGCTTACACTGTCTGTGCTATATTTGCGTGACTGAGGGCATACATTAATATCAGAGAGGTATGCATCAACTCATCTAAGCTAAGGCAAGAACATTATGTCAGTATGCAAAAACTGTAGAACTCTCTGTTTGTAAACTCTGTTTCTTGAAAAAATGAATTAGTCACAATACTAATTTAAAGGCATGTTTTGAACTTACTTTGCCTTCCTGCTGCTCCTGACTGCGGGGATGAGCCGGCGTCGACCCTCCTCTGAAGTGTTGTAACTCTTCAGATCTAGTTCTTCAAAAACGCTCTTTGAGACCTGGATGGTGAAGGCCAGAGCGGAGCAATGCAGAGGAGTTAACACAATCCGTGCTCTGTCCTCGCTTCTCAGATACTCCTGGATCTCCTCATTGATCTTTAGGTCTCCCATCTCCACCATGGACTGAAACAGGTTGATGCAGGCGTCTGGGGAGACTGTCTTCCTTCTAATGGCTTTGAGATGCCCCAACATTTTCCCAACTATCTCTGGCCCTGATTTTACTGGGACCAGTAAACCGTGAACACATTTCTGATTGGATTCAACCATGAGACCAAGAAGGAAACGCTGGAAGAAGTACAGGTGTCCACTGTTTCTCTCCAGGACTTTGGTGACTGTCGTCTTTAGAAGGTCTAACACTGAGGGTCTGGAGGAGGGCTCTGAGTTTTCTAGACCCAGGAAGTGGCTCAGCTCTGGGGCCCAATCTGTGTTGTTGGTAAAACAGTCATGGACATAAAGAGCAGCGAAAAACTCTTGAATGGTCAAATGGACAAAGTAATAGACTTTCTGCTGTAAAAACAGCTGGTCTTCTCTGAGAACTGAGTTGAAAAACCCAGAGTTGACTGTGGTCTCTTTAAAGTCTAGTCCACACTGTTCTAGATCTTCTTCATAAAAGATCAGGCTGTTGTTGAGCAGGTGGAGGAAGGCCAGTTTGCCGAGTTTAAGGAGGAAGTCTCTTTTATCTTTGAGCAGCTTGGTTCGTTCTTTCTCCGGGTTCTTGTCATATTTCTTGCTGCTGCGTTTGGTTTGGACAGATAGAAATGCTCCCATCATCTCAGTGAGAGTCTGAGGAGCTTCTGTCTGCTCCTCACCTCCAAAAACCTCTTCCAGTAAAACTGAGGACATCCAGCAGAAGATGGGGATCTGGCACAACATGTCCATCGTCGGAGACGACTGAATGTATGACATCACCATTTTAGGTACGCCTGGTTTGTTCTTAAACCTCTTTGTGAAATATTCCTCCTTTTGTTGATCATTGAAGCCCTGGATCTCAGTGACTTTGTGGATGAACGTTCCAGGGATCTGATAAGACGCAGCAGGACGAGAGGTGATCCAGAGCTGAGCTTTGGGGAGCAGGTTTCCCTTGATCAGGTTTATCAGGAGACTGGACACAGAGGCAGTTTCTTGAACTGACGACACTTTCTGTTTGTCACTGAAGTTTAGGAGGAACCTGCTTTCATCAAACCCGTCCAGGATCAAGATCACTTTGGTAAAGTCTAAGTCCTGTGGCTTTAAGTCGCTCACAGCTGGATGGAACATCTTCAGGAGCTGGAGGAGACTCACGTCCTCTTTTATTAGGTTCAGCTCTCGAAAAGACAGATTAAAGACAAAATGAAAGCGTTGATTAGACAAGCCTTCAGCCCAGTCGACAATAAACTTTTGGACAGAAAAAGATTTTCCAATTCCAGCCACGCCGTTCGTCAAGATCGTTCTCAGAAACTTTGTTGGTGAACTTTCAAAGAGGCTTCTGAGATCCACTTCTTCGTCTTGAGAGCCCTGTTTTTTCTTTCGATACATTTGTCTGAGATAGTGCTCTCGAGGAAACTCTTTCTTCCCAAAGGTCACGGAGAGTGAAGTGTAGATGTGGTTCAAGGGACTCTTTTCATCTCCATTTCCATCACTTGTCAGTGAAAATAGTTTGCTCATTTCCTTTTTGAGTTTTTCAATCATGTTGAAGAGTTGTCCATCCACTAGAAACAAAAACAAAATGTTAATATGTCAATGAAGTTTTCTGCAGTCAGTGGTCAGTAAAATGTACCCACATGTCAGGAGTTTGAGGGCCTGCTGGTTTGGTGCTATCGTCTGGTTGGTCCCACACTCAGTGCAGTGGTACTGATCTGTAGTCTGTGACTGTCCCTTGACTGTTTCTGTTCCTTGTATCACACAGCGAGTACAGGCCACATGTCGACAAGTGAAATACACCGGATCGTCATCAAACACCTCTTCACAAACACAGCACACTGGACTCTGGAATCTGTTGATAAGCAATAATATTTTAGTGCATGTTCACTGTAGCCCAGATTGTCATTTCTGTGGTCTCTCCATTATTAACACTTTTAAAGAAAAAATGGGAAAAACATTGCAGAAAAAATGGAGCAAAAAAGTTAAATACATATTGAAAAAAATTGGGAATGGAAAAATATGGGAGGGGGGGGGGGGGGGGGAATGGGGGGAACATTGAGTGAAAATGGGGAATTTAGGAATAAAAAGGGACTGCACTGTTAGGGTTTCATCATCTTTATTGAGTAAGTCCCCCAAATATTGAGATATACATTTTATCCTTATCACCCAGTCCTAGTCCCTTGTACCTTTTGAACTCGGAGACCACAGGTGTGTACATGGAGAAATCCTCATTTCCAAATGATATCCCACTGGGGTCTGTCGTCTCCACTGTCTTCTTCAAACTATCACAAATATCAAATGAGAATACACTGACTTTTATGGCATTGGTCAAGAATTGCCATCACTTCTATAAAGCTTTTAAAGGACAAACCTTTTAGGGTTCATTTGAAAGTTCATTGGGTCATACATTGAAGAGGTGCTTGCTTTTAAGTCCTGCTTAGGGCTGATGCAGAAAGGTATTTAAATTGTCAACAATGTTAAAATGTAGTTTAAAAAATTGCAATATCCTTCATTGTAGAGTGAAAAAAATCTTACCCCTTTGAAAAGTTCATTGGGTCATACATCGAAGCGGTGCTTTCTGTGGACACCTGGAGAGGCTCCTTTCCATCCACTGACCTGAAACATAAAGTTAATTAATGTTCATCATTTTGTCACGTACACAGTAAATATCCCTTTGGTTGACTTATTTAGGGAAGTAGGTAAGGTAAGTGAAATTGCCCTCAGGTGTCGGGTTAGTCATGTGGGCCACATGTGGGCCAACATGACCAGCATGTTTCTAATTCTTTAACTCATTTCACTGTTCATGCATGTGTGGGAGCTGAGTTTTGATCTCTTCTTTTTGTCAAGCTGATACCAATCTTTTTTTTTTCATTCTACACATTTTAAGCGCCTGAAAGCTGATTTTAATAACTGGCATCATGTAACAGTGAAAAAACCTCCAGGAACGTAGGATATCTTTTTTTTGGTGCGATGCCATTATTGTAATTTACAATTTTTCCAGTATAGTATACAGGCATAGCACATTTTTTCCCCCATTTCTTTTCCCCAATCCCTCTTGAGATGGGCATCATATCTGTTGAATCATCAAATGATACCCAAAAACAGATACACTGAAGGCAATTCCTTAAGGAAAGATCAAAACAGAACGAATGGAAATGAGAGCAAAAGAGAAAATAAAATATGACCCTGTCCAGGATATACAACCACAAGTGCATTGATATGTGATTGATATTTGAAATACAAAGTGCAAATTTCCTCCGTCAAAAGACATCTGCGGAAATAGCTAAATATATTGTAGAGTGAAAAAGATCATACCCCTTTGAAAAGTTCATTGGGTCATACATCGAAGCGGTGCTTGCTTTTAAGTCCTGCTTAGGGCTGATTTAAATTGTCAACAATGTTAAAAAGTAGTTTAGAAAATTGAAATATCCTTCATTGTAGAGTGAAAAAGATCTTACCCCTTTGAAAAGTTCATTGGGTCATACATCGAAGCGGTGCTTTCTGTGGACACCTGGAGAGGCCCCTTTTCATCCACTGACCTGAAACATAAAGTTAATTAATGTTCATCATTTTGTCACGTACACAGTAAATATCCCTTTGGTTGACTTGAAGTAGGTAAGGTAAGTGAAATTGCCCTCAGGTGTCGGGTTAGTCATGTGGTCTACATGTGGGCCAACATGACCAGCATGTTTCTGGAAGTCGGGGAAACCGTAGTACTGCCTTCAGTCTCCTCTGAAACGGTGAAGCACCTCCTGAGTTTGCCCATGTTTCAGAGCGTGGTGTCCTGCACTGGTCAGCTCCTCCGCCGCTTCCTTTCTCTTGGTGGTCAAACAGTCTTTGACCGTCTTCTCCTTGTTTGTCCCTTTTATGTTTCCTGTTGCGCCTCTTGTGACACCTCCACTGTGCTGCAGGTGTGGGGGGGGGGCTCTTGGTGCCTCTTCAGTGTTTCAGGAGAGGAAATGTGTAGGGCCGCGTCCGAAACCATCAAATTGTAGCCTATAAGCACTAACACTAGCAACTAACTCCTTAACCTTTCATGGGGTCAACTGTTAGATCTATGCAGTTAGTGAACTAGAGCATCAGCAGAATTTGAACAATCCGTCCATCCTTAAACAGGGGAAAGGGAAGTGACATCACCAACAGCTGTTTTTCTTCTTCTTTAAAGTTATTGGTGGAGTGCAGGCCAAACAAAAGTGCATGTCGCCCCCTAGTGTACAGTGTCCAAAAACAACATAGTGTCCAAACAAAGACATTTAAGGAGAAAAAAAAATCCAATGATCCAAACATTTCCCTTTAGTGTTATTTTATTTCAACAGCTGTTTCATAAAGCTACAGTAGCAAATGATCCATGTGGCTTAAGTTTCTACTAAATGAAAACAAAAGCATTTAATCTGTTTCCTGAGTTTACTCTTTAACACTGACATGTGACTGAGCTGTGGGGACGACAACATGGATTTATCACTTTTATAAAGTTTGGCTTGTGCAGAATCTTATTTTTTGATTATTATTATTTTTATTATTTAATGTGCTCCTGTCAATCAACAGCGGTTGATTGACAGGAGCACATCGAGGGGGGTGGGGGGTTTGGCGCAGTGGCTTGTGGGATGGCACATAGCTCCTAATCACCGGTTAGTTAGCATCAGAGGTCCCTATGCTAAAGTGCCTATGATAGTTAGCATCAAGGCTCCTTTTCCTAACTACTTCCTAACTGACAGACCAATTCGGAAGCAACTTGTCATGGCGGACGCTGACGCACATTCGGTTTGGCGTAAGAGCTCTTAGCAATCTGATGGTTTCGGAAGCAGCCTCAGTCTCAAATGTCTTTAGCTCATAAGCTAGCTAATTTGTTTAGCTGGGTCCTTAATGGCTAGTATGGACTCTCTGCAGTAGGAAATCCACAGAACCTCACAAAAACACAGAGGAACATTGCTTTTGTATTGCACAAAAATCTGTTAAAAATACAAACATCCTCTTTTGAAAATGAAAAATTATTATTATTTTCTGCCTTTCACACAACATGGGAAATTTCTATAAATATCTTTTAAATGTTGGCTTCCATTGTCAATACACTAATGCAGTCTTTCGGGCATGTTGACCGGTATATTGGCAATTTCTGTCCGGATGTTATTCTGTAGGTCTTCCAGGGTCTGTGGATGATATTATAAACCAGGGATTTGAGATAACCCCTCAGGAAATAATCTCCGGCAGGCTCAGACAGATGAACTCTTTCTGCATTTTCAGATGTTAGAATGGTCTACATCGGTTCTTTCTTTCTTGTGGACGTATTTCCCGTTCCCCTGAAATTCTGTTTTGGCGATGAAAGGCGAGACAGAGTGGCCATTACTAATCTACACCTCTACAGCAAAAGGGCGCTGCTCCCTCAACCACAGCATGTTTGCGACATAACTGGGTATCACAAACTTCCCATCAATCTCCTTCAAACTGAGCCCTCTCCCACCTCACTGTGACCCTCCTTAACATCACCACACCTTTTTCAAAAAATCAAGTCCCCACGCCCCGCCCTGTATAAACAAAAGAAAAGTCAAAAAGAAATAAACTTTACCCTTTTTCAAAGTTCATTGGGTCATACATTGACGAGGTGCTTCCTGCTGGGACCTGGCGGGGCTTCTTTGACTCACTGTATGAAGAAAAAATATGATCAGCTCATTCAGTTAGTCAGTGGACCTCTTTCTTCATAACGTTTCTGAGCATGCAGAAACTTTCATTATTGCCGATTTGCTTTGTTTGATCTATGTGAGACATTAATTATTTAACTCATTTCACTGTTCATGCATGTGTGGGAGCTGAGTTTTGATCTCTTCTTTTTGTCAAGCTGATACCAATCTTTTTTTTTTCATTCTACACATTTTCAGCGCCTGAAAGCTGATTTTAATAACTGGCATCATGTAACAGTGAAAAAACCTCCAGGAACGTAGGATATCTTTTTTTTGGTGTGATGCCATTATTGTAATTTACAATTTTTCCAGTATAGTATACAGGCATAGCACATTTTTTTCCCCATTTCTTTTCCCCAATCCCTCTTGAGATGGGCATCATATCTGTTGAATCATCAAATGATACCCAAAAACAGAAACACTGAAGGCAATTCCTTAAGGAAAGATCAAAACAGAACGAATTGAAATGAGAGCAAAAGAGAAGAAAAAAAAATGACCCTGTCCAGGATATACAACCACAAGTGCATTGATATGTGATATGTGATTGATATTTGAAATACAAAGTGCAAATTTCCTCCGTCAAAAGACATCTGCGGAAATAGCAAAATATACATAAAGAATATGTACAATATGCAGAAGCTATTCACAACAGGATACATACAATTATGTACAATGTACAATAGTATACAGGCAGGAAAAGAAAAAAAAAAATCAAATGCAGTTTCTATTCCACAACCAGTATAGACAGTAGATTGGACCAACAAGTAATATTTTCAGTTTTTGCTCCGTGGATTTGAGCGGCAGAAAGCTCCAACTGAATTATATCTCTATAGGAGACAAGCCATTCCCTCACAGTCAAAGGTCCAGGAACGTAGGATATCTAAGTTAGAAATTGTAATTCCAGCCTCCACATTGTGGGTATAAATCCTGTCTAATAAATAATAATAATATATAATAATGATATAATAATAAATAAATAATTATAATAATACAATATGAACTATTAGCCTGTATAACAAAGGGATCGTACCTTTCAGATTGCTCTGCATTGGGTGGTTCAGATTTATGAGTGAGGTGTCCCCCTCCCTCACTCTTCCTCTTCACCGGTCTGGCCTTTGGTGATTTCGACATGATTCCAGCTACACAAACAAACAAACCAAAAAGCAGATGTAAGAAAAAAAACACCAAATGTTTCTGTAAATATTGCGGCACAAAACATGGTCCTTTTAAAGACGCTGTAAGTTCAAGGCTTTCCATGATACAATATAACATGTGAAAGTGAAAGAAAATGTCGGGTATTTCCTCATAATTGAAAGTACTTCTTATCTGTAAATCTGGAATGGCTGGAGAATTAGTCCATTGTGCATGTTCTTTCTTAGCAAGAGACACAGGAAAGGTTGCAAACTTTTACTCAAATTGAGAGTGTTATTGTGTGGTTTATTTATCTCACTGGTTATGTTTACATGGAGACCAAACATCTGACTATAATCTGATTCTCAGATTACAGAAGAGGCATAATCTGATATACATGATATGATATTCATGTTATCTGATTTCTTCTTGATCTTTCACACGTGTGCATAAACTAACCAGGAAAATACAGAAAAAAGGCCAACATCATGTAACAAAAGGACAAAGACTAAAAGATATAAGAAAAAATACAAAGAGCATTTTGTAAATTAAAAAAAAGGAAAATAAATAATCACAATAGTTATCCATTCAATAAATCAAATGAGTTTGCAGAGTTATTGTGCTGCTGACAGTCCATTGGTTTAGGCTTAGGTTCTCAATCTGGGGGTCGGGACCTTCAAGGGGGTCGCGAGACAAATTTGGGGGGTCGCCAGATCACGTAAATAAAATATACATATTTTCATTAGCATGTAATCTAATGTGCAGCATGTGTTTGCTATTTTACCAGAGTGCCATTATTTGTTTGTAGTTTGATGAATTTTATTTCAGCCGTTTAGTTTTTTTCTTTAATTCTTTCTTTAATCGAATTATGTAGGCTAATGTTCCTATTTCTCACGGTGGGACCCGGGCGGGGGTCACGAACCCCTTTACCTGTTATAATGGGGGTCGAGGCCCTTAGTGTTGTGAGTTAAAGTCCCTGCTCTGATTATTTACTGAATTTTCTCCTCATCCGTACATTTTTAATAGAAGTCAAAGAACAGTTTGTGCAAAGTACAGTGAACCGGATTTGAACTCTAGATTTAATTACAAAAAATTGACAAAAAACTGACAAAAAACTGACAAAAATGAGTTGAATACCCAACAAAAAAATGATGGGAAAAAAATCTGTTGACGTGACGGAAAAAAATCTGATGACGTGAGGAAAAAGAGTTTGTGCACAGTACAGTGAACCGGATTTGAACTCTAGATCTTGAAACCTGTGCTGTGTCCACTCTGCTAACACAAGACACTAACGCCACATGGACAGAAGTCTGAGTCCAAGTCCAAATGAGGAGGCGCAATAATTATCTGCTTCTGCAACTGGGCCTGACTGAAGAGCACATTGGCGCTCCTGGAAGTCACATAAAGTTAGACTCTTAAATCAGCTTTACAAATTGTTAATGACACCTAATGAAAAGGTTTTGCTCTATCAAAGGTTTGCCTCCTACAGTACACTCTCTTTCCCCAAACTGTGACGAGTCTTAACAAGTCACTTTAATTTTGTACTGACTATAGTACAAAGTGGACTATTGTATTGAATGGAATGAAAGCAAACCACTCCCCAACTGTATCGCCGCCACCTGCTCATTTATTTGTTTTTTGTTTTCACCCGAAACCTGCCCTTGCTTCCCACAACTAACCAGCAATGGCGCTCTCTACTGTCCATGTATCTGACTTACACTATGCAGAATGCAAAACATATTATAAGTGGTTAAAATGGTATGAGTGAAATCCTTATAGTCCGATCATGTGTTGTTATTGTGAGGGTTTTACCTTCGACTGAACTCCGGCACGTGGGCTGCTGTTTTGCAACTTCCTTGTTCCACGTGACAGATCTGTGGAAACAAAGGATCATATAATTTCACTGAAACATGGCTGACGTTTATGCAGTTTAACCCCTTAACTCCCACCTGAACCGAGCACATTTTCTCCAGCTTGGCTTTACCCCAGTCCAAAAGCTTTGGAAAAAAAGCAGTGACAATAGCAACAAAACTGAGACGAAAACAATGATGGAAATGTGACAAAAAAGTGAGAAAACATTGACAAAAAATGAAAAAAATGTGACAAAATGTGACAAAAAACATTACAAAAATGTGACAAAAATGTGATAAAAATGTGACAAAAATGTGATAAAAATGTGACAAAAATGTGATAAAAATGTGACAAAAATGTGATAAAAATGTGACAAAAATGTGATAAAAATGTGATAAAAATGTGATAAAAATGTGACAAAAATGTGATAAAAATGTGACAAAAATGTGATAAAAATGTGACCAAAAAATGACAAAAATGTGACAAAAATGTGATAAAAATGTGACAAAAATGTGATAAAAATGTGATAAAAATGTGACAAAAATGTGATAAAAATGTGACAAAAATGTGATAAAAATGTGACAAAAATGTGATAAAAAATGGACGAAAAAATGACATAAATGTGACAAAAAATGACAACAAAAAATGTCCAAAATGTGGCAAAAAAATGACAAAAATGTGACAAAAAATGACAAAAATGTGACAAAAATCTGATTAAAAAAATGTACGAAAAAATGACAAATATGTGACAAAAAAGTGACTAAAATGAGTTGAACACCCAACAAAAAAATGATGGAAAAGAAATCTGATGACGTGAGGAAAAAGATCCTCTCGGTTCAGGCGGGAGTTAAGAGGTTAAGCAGGCTTACAAGTCCAAGAACAAGGGAAGGGCTCTGATATGCTAACAAAGTACAAAAGTACACAAACCATGCAGGCTCCTTAGAGTTAGAATGAACACGTAGGCTAAACCTGAGATTATTCAGTAGCACGGATTATCAGTGTAAAACGCATTCTTATATCCATACACCAAAAACCTTCCCTTTTACGCAACTCTTATTATGTAGCTGTTTGATTCGGTCCAAAAGAGCGAACCCAAAACTCGTAATATACGCATTCTATCTGATAACTCTGCTTTAAGTTATATGCCTAACTTTCCTGTCAAAACTACTTCGTGGCGTGTAAAATGTCTATATGTTTTCTAATATCCGCACATGTTCGTTTTACAGCGCGCTCACAAAGAGTGCGCAGTTACTAACGCGTCCACGCCAGCCCAGACAAGGTCGTGTCTGTTTGTCTACTGGCTTTTATTTTGAAATCCCCCACGCTTCTTCGAGGCAAATTGCGTTTTTATTGCGAAATACGCAGAAATTCACAAGTTGTACATTACCTGAGGCAGATCTGTGAGTCAGTGGTGGAAAGTGCGTCTCCTCGAGTGCGCACTAAACTTTTGGTATTCCCCTTTCTACTTTCACTTTCGTTTGTCTTACATAAGCAGGTGGTCATCGTGAAGGGAGGCGGGCAGAGCCGTCAGAATGTTGAGTTTCAGACACTCAAAAACGATTTAACGAAAAGTAAAAGTGACAAATAATCATTCAAGAGTTTAAAAAAAAAAAAGGGAGAAAATTGATGCTTTTCGAGCACTGAGTATGTTTCATTACTGATATAAATAATAATAATACAATCTCGTGCATTATTCATTTACACCAAAGGCAATGGGCTTTTCTTGTATTATTGTTTTTCTAATATCTCGAAAGAAAATGCAATAAAATGCATGTATGAAAAAAAATAATAATAATTAATAAATAATAATAACCTAATTTAGATGATTAAAGTAAACAAAACACAAACTACATCTATTTTAGGTCAATGCTACCTGGGTAAATACAGGTCAAATAAAGACCTCTCTCTCCCCCTCTCCCTCTCCCTCTCTCCCCCTCTCCCTCTCCCTCCCTCCCTCTCCCTCCCTCTCTCCCCCCCTCCCTCTCCCTCTCTCCCCCTCTCCCTCCCTCCCTCTCCCTCCCTCTCTCCCCCCTCCCTCTCTCCCCCTCTCCCTCTCCCTCTCTCCCCCTCTCCCTCTCCCTCTCCCTCCCTCTCTCCCCCCCTCCCTCCCCCTCTCTCCCCCTCTCTCCCTCCCTCCCTCTCTCTCCCTCCCCCTCTCTCCCTCTCCCTCTCTCCCCCTCTCCCTCTCCCTCCCTCCCTCTCCCTCCCTCTCTCCCCCCCTCCCTCTCCCTCCCTCCCTCTCCCTCCCCCTCTCTCCCTCCCTCTCTCTCCCTCCCTCTCTCTCCCTCCCCCTCTCTCCCCCTCTCTCCCTCCCTCCCTCTCTCTCCCTCCCCCTCTCTCCCTCCCCCTCTCTCCCCCTCTCCCCTTGACCGCATTGTTTTGCTCAAAAGTTGCGCGTTTTGTCTAATTGCAGATCTTAAGAAATGAAATATGCAGGATATTTTTTCCTGCGTTTGTGTCATTAAAGTTGATTTGCTTCTTCCTGTATAAACACTGCGTATAAAACTACTATAGTTGTTTTGTTTGCTCGACTTTTGTAATATGTACGTATAATTTATTATGAAGGTTCTATGAATGGCCTCTATAATTATTTAACAAAATTACTTTCTACTTTTTTAAGTATATACAGTGTGTTTTCCCGCTTATTTAATATTAATCGTATGGTTTATTTTCCCCAAATGTCAAAAGAGTAAACTCTGTGTCAGTGCGGTTCATGATCATTAAGACCAACAATCTTTATTAGTTACAACAAGGAATACACTTGAAATGACATTTATTACATTTTTACAATAATCTCAATAAATATTCGTGTTAAAAATACCTTGGGGCAAAAATACTCAGCTTTTTCCGACGACATGGCTTTGACATCACAAAATCAACACAGTTTTGGCTCGCCGCGTCTTTGTCTCGGAGCGGCTTCTTCCTGACGTGGTTGTGGGCGACTGGGGCCGGCAGCTGTGGGCCGCGGGCGGGGGTTACAGGCCAGACGACGGAGATTTGGCTTCGACGGACACGTACAATCATTAGCTCACGATTTCACCGATACGAAAGAGAACGGGCTGAACGAAAGGACTTCAGGGCGTTTTGGCACAGAGGTCGAACATTGTAAACATAGCCCTGAAAAGTACAGTACACGATTTGGCGTAGAAAGTAAGGTAGTCAAACTGGTGGTGCAGGGGCGTGTCTAAAGGGCGGCCAGGGGGGGGCACGGGCCACTCAAAGGGGGGCCTTGGTGGTGGAATAGGGGTTTGCAATGAATTTAATGCAATTTTACAGTTAATATATGAGCAAATGTCAAGAAAAATGGAGGTTAGATAAGAAAATGATTTTAAAGTGCTTGAATCAAGATCATTTCTGCAGTGTTTTAAGTCGATTTTGACTTGAAAAAGGCATGTTTTTTTCCTTCTCTTGACTTTCTTTTTTTGTCTCAACTGAAGAGCTGTTTTCTAATTTTAGGTGAACATGTTCTCTAAACTAAAAATTAGAGCAAAGTGTCTTTATTCGGGCTCTTTCAAGTCATTTATCTTATTTTTTTCCGGTTTAAAGGAATAGGCCACCGTTTTTACATACTGAGATATGTTCTTACCTTAGCTTTGACGAGTTCTTTAGGACCTGTCTGATCTTCCCCCGTGCCTTCAGTCACGTAAACACAGCACAGACGGCGTAATATTACCAGGAGTATTTCGAAATCCGCGCAGTAATCTTCACTTTACTGTGCGGATGCCAAATTACTCCTGGTATTATTACGCCTTACAATATAGTTCCCCCTTTTATCTGCTTAGAAAATCCCCATTGTTTAATTTTGTGTAATTATACTTTGTAGTGGAACACTTCACGTAACCATATTTAAATAGGGAAAACGTGGAAGAGCTTGGTAGCTTCTATCTTGACCTGTTTTGGAGCTATAGAGGAGAGAGGGAGAGGCTAAATGCTAACGCCGTCTGCGCTGTGTTTACGTGACTGAAGGCACGGGGGAAGATCAGACAGGTCCTAAAGAACTCGTCAAAGCTAAGGTAAGAACATATCTCAGTATGTAAAAACGGTGGCCTATTCCTTTAAGCACAAACCCTATACAACTTCACCAACACTGGAAAAAATGCCACCAGAATCTTACAAAAGATACTTAATAAGTGCTTGAATTAGGACATGTTATGCCGCTTTCAGTCCAAACCTGCTCAAAATCAGCACAAATCCAAATATGTCAGGCACTTTTAAGTCATCTTTATCTAAGACTGGGGTGTCAAACATACGGCCCGCGGGCCTGCCCTGCCCTGTAGAGCATAAATTCTAGAGTATGTAAAAAAAAAGTAAGTCTCTCACCCATTCCTGAGCAGAGTTATGATTTTTTAAAGCATAACCAGCAGAGAGCACTGACATAACAAGAGCTCAGGATATGAACAACACATTATATAGCCACGTGGTAAATGGACAGTCTGCCCCAGGGCGGCTGTGGCTTCAATAACAGCTTGAATAATGACTATGTAGCACTTTGAGGAACTTGTGACACAGGCTTGTAAAGTGCAATACAAGTGTAAGCCATTGTTATTAATGAAGCTACAGTCAAGTTGGGGCTTTGACCAAATCACAGCTTATTATTTTTCATTTATTGATTATTTTACACCCCTGATCTGAGACAAGATGGCATTTTTATCCAGTGAAGATGAAAAGATTTTTGTGCTCAAGTCTTAATTAAGAATGCACTTAATAATATAGTGCCACCCTCAGGCCACCCCAATGATAAAAGTCTGAACACGGCCCTGTTTCTTTATATTCAGAGGAATAATAATGGTTATGCACGTTGTATTACGATTAAGAAGTTGAATGTTTGACTAAAAAGAGGCCGAGAGTTGTTCTTCTTGGGCAACAACAACTACTTCGAACAGTTGCTAATTAAATGAGTAGATTTAAGTGATAGTGAGAGAGAGTGAGGAGGGAAAATAGTCTTTGAATCTGAAAAGGAAACTCGCTAAAGTGGAATAAAACACTGATTGTGGCCAGTGAGTAAATTAGTTAAACCTGGTGTGTCACTGCTTCTGTGGGGGCTCGTTGAACCCGGCCGGGGCGGAGGTGGAGTGGGGGGCGTGGGTGTGGCCCAGGCCCTGGTATCGTCCGCTGGCGCTGGGGGAGGAGGGCATGGAGGTCCCCTGAGGTCCCACTGCTCCTGCTCCTGCGGCGGTGGAGGAGGGCGTGAGAGCGTCCTGGGAGGTGGAGTTGAGGAGGCCCGAGTGCTCCGTGTGCTCGGGACGGGCCACGGAGCCGAAGTACATCTTGTTGGGACGACCCACGAACGTACGGCCTGAGGAAAGGCGAGATAAGACGCTGTTCACATGTTTTGAAGGCGTTAAAGAGTCAATACGGATTCAAACTGGCATTAAAGCTCAGTTTTTTGTAAGATTAACTCATCAAAATTACAAAAATTATAGTATAAAACACATTCAACAGAGGTTTTGGCTGATATTGTGCACATAAACCTCAAAAGTTAAATCTTCTCTCTAAATAAAATGCTGATTACATTTGTGGCAATAAAATGGCATTTAACCCCTTAACTCCCACCTGAACCAAGCACATTTTCTCCAGTTTGGCTTTACCCCAGTCCAAAAGCTTCTGGAAAAAAGCTGTGAAAATAGTAACAAAACTGAGACGAAAACAATGATGGAAATGTGACAAAAAAGTGATGAAAAATTTATGAAAAAGTGGCAAAAATGTCACAAGAAATTGACAAAAAATGACAAAAAATGACAAAAATGTGACAAAAAATGTGACAAAAAAATGACAGAAATGTGACTAAAAATGACCAAAAAAATGACAAAAATGTGACAAAATGCTACAGAAAAATGACAAAAAATTGATAAAAATGTGACAAAAAATTACACAAAAATGTGACGAAAAAGTTATAAAAAAATGTCAAAAAAGTTACAAAAAAATGACAAAAATTTGATAAAAACTGATGAAAAAATGACAAAAATGTGACAAAAAAAGACACAAAAAATGACAAAAATGTGACAAAAAATGACAAAAAAATGACAAAAAAAGACACAAAAAATGACAAAAATGTGACAAAAAATGACAAAAAAATGACAAAAATGTGACAAAAAATGACCAAAAAAATGACAAAAATGTGACAAAATGCTACAGAAAAATGACAAAAATTTGATAAAAAATTGACAAAAAAATAAGAAAAATTTGACAAATAATGACAAAAAAAAGACAAAAATGTGATTAAAAAAATGACCAAAAAATGACAAAAAAATGACCAAAAATGACCAAAAAAATGACAAAAATTGGATAAAAACTGACGAAAAAATGACAAAAATGTGACAAAAAAAGACACAAAAAATGACAAAAATGTGACAAAAAATGACAAAAAAATGACAAAAAAAGACACAAAAAATGACAAAAATGTGACAAAAAATGACAAAAAATTGATAAAAAACGGACGAAAAAATGACTAAAATGTGACAAAAAATGACCAAAAAAATGACAAAAATGTGACAAAATGCTACAGAAAAATGACAAAAATTTGATAAAAATTTGACAAAAAAATAAGAAAAATTTGACAAATAATGACAAAAAAAAGACAAAAATGTGATTTAAAAAATGACGAAAAAATGACAAAGAATTGACAAAAAATGACCAAAAAAATGACAAAAAAGTTACAAAAAAGTTACAAAAATGAGTTGAATACCCACAAAAAAATGTTGGAAAAAAATCTGATGACGTGAGGAAAAAGATCCTCTCGGTTCAGGCGGGAGTTACGAGGTTAAAAGAGCCATTTTAGGACAGACACTCACCGACGTTACGGACTTGCTCCGAGACGTCCGCCCTGATGTCCGAGAAGTCCCACATGGCCATGAAGCTGTCGAAGCACGAGCCCTCCTCCGCCTCCTGGAACCATTATCCAATAAAAAGAAACATTATTTACACAGAACTAAATAACCTAATTAAAGCAGAAGAGAAGTACGAACACTCGCCTGGACGTAAGGCTTGTAGGAGAACGTGTAGTGGTGAGCGATGGCAGCCAGGAACATCTCAATGCAGATGATGAAGTCCTGACAGAAAAACACGGGTCATCTTAACATTCTGAACTGAAAATATGTGTTTTTACTATTTAAATAAGGCACTTTATGCATAAAAATGACCAAAATGTCTATATTTTCAGCTACAAAAATCTAAACAATGGAGCCAGGTTTGAAGTTATGGTTTTATTTTCTTGATATATCAGTTACAAGGATTTTTGGGGTCTCAATATGAGAAAACAGGAAGTAAAGTTAACGTCTCCACAGGTGCTTGTAACTGCCTGTTTAACCACAGTGCTCTCCCAGACAGGAAATGGCCCTTTTTGGATGACAGCCTTTTACCAGTTAGTATTTGTGAATGGAAAAACAAGGAAGCAAAAATGTCATGAAAAATACACCGTAAAAGGAGAGTTTGGTCTTTTTTTACTATGACATTAACCTCTTAACCCCAACCCGAACCGAGCACATTTTCTCCAGTTTGGCTTTACCCAAATCTAAAAGCTTCTAGAAAAAACTAGAGACAAAATGAAATAAAAACGTAGTACAAAAGTGACAACAACGTGACAAAAACGCAAGGAAAAAGATCCATTTAAATGAGTTTTGTTTTCTTAGGTTTCAAATGACATGGCATTACACTGGCCTGTAGGCTGTAAGCTTTTAGATGCTAATGCAAGGCTAGTGCATGTCTATGGTATCAGCTAGCCTGCATTAAAAACAGTCTGACCCGCTCCACAGAGCACCTGAGGCAAATCACTTATAACACCAGACTAACAATGTAAATGTCTGTGTCGATAGAATACTTTTTGTAATATAACGGACCTGCATCACATGAATGATCGCATTTTGAGGGACTATTTTCTAGCAGATCACTCCGCCGCTGCCTAGCTTATACAACCACGAAGCTGATGCTGCTCAAATATAAGTTATTTTAAATGCAAAATGGTTAAAATTATTCTATGGACACAGACATTTATATGGTTAGTCTGGTGTTATAAGTGATTTGCCTCAGGTGCTCTGTGGAGCGGGTCAGACTGTTTTTAATGCAGGCTAGCTGATACCATAGAAATGTGCTAGCCTTGCATTAGCCTAGCGCCACGAAACTCTTCAAACATAAGAACTGCATGAATTACAAAAAAAATATCTCCAGAAATCAGCAACACTCTGGATAACTAGGAAATGAGGCCCTATGTCAAAAATCCTGAAATATCCCTTTAACGGTGTGCATTTTCTCCAGTTCAGCTTTACCCAAATCTAAAAGCTTTCAGCCGACAGGCCAGTGTAATGCCTCATTTGAAAGCTAAGAAAAGAAAACTCATTTAAACTGATCTTTTTCCTTGCGTTTTTGTCACGTTGTTGTCACTTTTTTACCACGTTTGTATTTAATTATGTCTCTGTTTTTTTCTAGAAGCTTTTAGATTTGGGTAAAGCCAAACTGGAGAAAATGTGCTCGGTTCAGGTGGGGGTCAAGAGGTTAATGTCAGAGTAAAGAAAGACCAAACTCTCCTTTTACGGTGTATATTTTATGACATTTTTGCTTCCTTGTTTTTCCATGTTTTTAATGCAGGCTAGCTGATACCATAGAAATGCACTAGCCTTGCACTAGCCTAGCTCCACGAAACTCTTCAAATATAACAACTGCATGAATTACACATAAAAATATCTCCAGAAATCAGCAACACTCTGGATAACTAGGAAATGAGGCCCTATGTCAAAAATCCTGAAACATCCCATTAAGGCGGGGGTTAATACTGACCACTTCGTAACTCCTATTTCCTTATTTACCTGCAGTCCTGTGGCCACGGCCTCCACGCTCTCCCAGTCCCACGTGTGCTTCTCTGAGATCACGCCCACTTTCACCAGGATGGCGATGAAAACGGCCTGCCTGGAATAACAACAGCACGGAGTAACTAATACCGTCATTTCCATCATCTTTGTTTATATTTTAATTACCAGAAGGAGACGAACACGACCAGTTTGACGCATAAGAACTTCCCCACGGGTTTGATGGGGGTCAGCTCCTCCTTCAGGGCGCGGTACAGCAGCACCAGGCAGTACATGGCAAACTGCGGAGCAAAGGACAGGCCAAAACTACAACGTTAAATGAGATTTATATGTTGATCTCTTTTCTTCTCATTTACAATGTACAAAGTTAAACCTTTGACTCATATTTGTTCATATCTGCTTTGTTATGTGCGTGTGAAACAGCTGTTACCAGTTGGGACATGTTGTTGATGATGACCAGGTAGGACCAGGCGTTCCTGAAGCTGAAGTTCGCCTCGTCGTAAACTCCACACAGCTGACAGATCCTGCGGGACACGAGAGCCGAGCAGTTACTCACTCGGCCAGTCGTGAAATGCGATGGAATCCCTATCGTGAGTGGGAGAAAACACTCGCGCCACACAAAAAAAATATGTAAGAATGTGTGAAAGAAGAGGATTCTCACAGAGCGATGATGGTGGTGACAGGTCGGACCACGGTGTACTGCAGCACGCCCAGTTTACACCGGAACAGCAGCACCCTGAGGAGACAACACACAAATACTTCAAACATTGCTCCAAAATATACAACTTTGGCCTGCCGAAACAATTCTGTTGGCCCACCAGAGAGAGACTTACTTTTGGGCTGTGTGTGGCTAATACTAACTCTCTTCCATTCATTCTCAATGGCAATTATGGATGCAGTTCACTTTTTGACCACCAGGGTCAAATTGGGGGCGCTGTTTCACTCCTTTTGCAAAGGTAAAGGGGGGTTTATGCAAAATCGACTTTTTCAAGCTTTACATCATGTTATTATGTCACTCTCTCATTAAAAACATGCCTGAAGTGTTGCCTTGGCACATTCACGTATTTTTGAGTAATCTGTAAAAACTCTGATGGCGGCCATTTTAGGGTTAGGTTTGCCTGAGTCCTCCTAGGAACGCCCCCACCTCCTGGAGACGCCTCCGAGCTTTCATCACCAGCCGAGTAACCAACCACTGCTCCTCAGCAGAACCCCCTCCCCACTGATGCCACAGACAGCGTGTGGAGGGGGCGTGTCTGAAAGGGTCAGAGGTTCTTAAAGAGACAGAGGCCTATTTCAAGACATTCACTACAGCCATTTTGAGAGAACAATTTTATACAAGGCAGTTATTCTAATTTACTGCATTTACAGACCAACAGAAGGTTTCGTCATCATTGTGTGTTATAGACTGGTGCTATGTGATTGAAAAAAGCATAATACCCCCTCTTTAAGGAAACACTGCTGTGGTGTCTTGTTATCAATCAGAGTGTTGTTGCATCAGCTTTCACAGTTTTCCAACTTTTATTGCAAAGGTTGTTAACATCAACAACAGTATATTAAAAAATGACTTATAAAAGAATTGATGCTGAACTGACACTTTCAAAATAATCTAATGTGGCATTTTCATTGAGTGAACGAATGACTGTAGGTTTTACATTTTGCTCTATATTGCTACAATTGCTAGCTGTCGAAAAAAATAAAATTTGCTTTATAAAAAACGTTATAATTTGCAGTTATACGTGTTTCGTGCTTGACATCGCTGTGTTTGGCCCGCGACTCACAGGCACTTTTTCATTTTGGCCCTCGGAGACAAAACGTTTGGGCTCCCCTGCACTAGAGTAAACTAACTAACTAATCTAAAGTCTTGGTGAAACATGGACTTAGCTTTGTCAGACTTAGCTGTGAATTCTGTCGCAAAACCAGTGTAAGAGTGCCCGGTTCCTGCACTCACTCTCCCATGGGCCAGGGCGGGCAGCAGCAGAGGGGCGGCAGGTGCGGCTGCTGCTGTTGGGACTCCAGCATCAGCACGAGGCTCGGGTACTGGTGCCCCAGGAAGTTCAGCAGGAAAACCAGGAAGTTGTAGATGACGAAGGCCTCGTAGCACTCGCGGCAGGTGTCCACGTAGATGGCCAGGCTGGGGTACCTCAGGGCCAGCCACTAAAGACGAGGAGAGACAACACTCAGAACTGGACTCAGAACACGTCTCTAAATACAAATGTTTGCTGTGGTCAGTGTTGGGGAGTAACGGAATATATGTACCATATTTATCAGATCTGGACCTTTATTTTGAAATCCATACCAAAATAAAACAATTTCTGGATATTACTCTTCAACAGCTGCTAGTTTTCAATGTAGGGACGTTAAATTTACACCAGTTACGAATATTATACAAGCGACCTTCTACAACCTTTACTTTTAAGGTCTGGACCTTTATTTTGAAATGTATGCACAAATACGGATAATCTTCAATACCTTCTACATTTTTTACTGTAGTGGCATCAATTTACACGAGTTACCAATTATCACACTAGCAACTTACTACAACCTTTATTTTTTGGATCTGGACATTTATTTCGAAATTTATGTCAAAATGTGATGATTTATGGATATTACTTTGTAATAGCTTCTACAATTATTACTGTATTGGCACTAAATTGGCACCAGTTATTATTATTATACCAGCAACTTACTAGAACCTTTATTTTTTAGGTCTGAGCCTTTATTTTGAAATCCATACCAAAATATATACATTTCTGGACATTACTCTTCAATAGCTTCTACAGTTTTTACTGTAGTGGCACTAAATTTACACCAGTTATCAATTATTATACGAGCAACTTATTACAACCTTTACTTTTAAGGTCTTTATTTTGAAATTTATATCAACAGATATGTTTATAAATGTCAAATATGACAATTTATGGATAATCTTCAATACCTTCTACATTTCTTACTATAGTGGCACCATTTATACCAGTTACCACTCATCATACTAGCAACTTACTACAACCTTATTTTTTAGACATTTATTATGAAATTCACACCAAAATAGGGCGATTTATGGCTGGGAAATGACTTATACAGACAGTATAGAAGTAAACTAAGTTAGCGGGTTAGCCACTACAGGCTGCAGTTTGACTTTCCCAAACTCCTCTGTCGAGTGGGAAGCAAAGTAATGCAGCAATTGTCCAATGGTTCATAAAAAGACTTAACCTGGCTAACGCCAGACTGCTGTGTGCGCTCGAATCATTTCAAACTGCACAGCAGCCTGGGGACTATGGCCGAAATTTTCGCATGGATTTGGGAACCAATCACAGAATGAGGAGGGACGGCAAGATGATGACGCGCTATTCGATATACGGAAGCTTGTAGTTTATTTACCGTGGATCTTACGGATAAAGATGAAAAAGTGTATTCACGGATCCAACATGACAGCAGCAGACGCGAGGGTATTTTTCGATCAAGCTTTAGACCTTGTTCTACAGCGGGGACGTCATACGTCATCTCATACGATGATACGATTGGCTGTGGCCTCGTGCAGACGCATGATAGACATTCGTAACGCCCAATAAACGAATCGTATCGTATGATCGATCGTAAACCACACCTCTCCTACGAGAAAATGAATTGGTGGTCCCCAGACTAAAATCACAAGTGATATTTAGTCTGGTGTTAGCCAGGCTAAAAAAGACTGGTCTTCCAACATAAAAACAAAGATAAGGCTTATCCATGGAGCATCAGACATGCTCCCCGTGTGTGCCATGCTTTTCCAGTGTTCTGATCTGCAGACTGGAGCGGCTGCACAACCCGTTCCCCCTTGTTTCTCTTGTCTAATTCTTGTCTAATTCGTGGTAAACAAATACTTTTATCTGAGTAATGTTGAACCAGTGGCCTCTGTGTGTTTACTCAGTAAAAAAATCAAGAACTTGGGTCACCTCTGCTTCTTACTAGTTTATAACGATTTGTGTTTTTATTCTGAAATTTCGCTCCTGGTTCTGAAAATATGGCCGAAGTCTCCAGTTTAGACTCTGGTGATGCTCCCCCGCATATTTCACTGCCTGACACTTCCGCTCTTGTGTTGATGTGACTCACGCTGTCCAGGCTGTAGATCGGCACCATCCACAGAATCCTACAACAGCCGGAGGAAGGGAAAGTTTTGAAATGAGTGCCTTTAACCTCCTTCATGAGTTTGTCTTGTTTAGTGAACTTCTACCTGATGATGGGCTTCTGCAGCTCCGGCTGGGTGTAGTGGACCATGTGCTGCAGGATGCCCCACAGGGAGATGGGGATGGTCAGGAAAACGAACACTCCGGCGATGAACCACGCTTTATTGTGAGTCCCGACCTAAAGGAAAACAACGTTATTAGTATCATGTAGGGCTTTTGACCACAGTGAATATTTGAATATATTGGGGAACTTCCATGTTAAGAATGATGAAGTGTTATTTTTACAAACCATCATCAGGAAGATGCAAGAATGTGTTGTCTTGGGTTGGCGCTTTGGTTGAGTCTATGGTTTATGTAACAGGGAAGCTGAGACTGAATGTTGATATGAAATGGGGGTGGGATTAAATAAGTTTTCTTCTTCCCACCCCCTTTCAGGCAAAATTGGAGCTTGTTTGCTTTTTTTTAATGTTGAATGAATATTGTTTGTCTTTTAATCTGGACCATGAGTCTGTAATAAAAAGGTATCTATATATCTGGAATATTAAAATGAATAATTTAAACACATCGCTTTGCCCTGAGCAGACTTCAAAAAGGCAGAAGAAAATACTTTCCACTTATTTTCCCCCAATTATCCTCCCATTTTCCCCCACAACCCCCTCCATCAATTTTTTTTCCACTTTTTCTCCCATTTCCCCCTATTTTCCTTTAGAATATTTCACCAAATTTTCCAATTTAGTTTCCTTTTTTTTCTCCCATTCTTTGCCCGTTTTTCCACTTTTCTATTTTATTTTTACAATCCCCCCATGTTTATTCCAACTTTCCCCCCCATTTTTTATATAAGTTGTTCCACTTTTCCCATTTATCTTGACCCCATTTTCTCCATTGTTTTCAACCCGTCCCATTTTCCCCCCTGTTTTTCCAATTTCCGCCCAATTTTTCTACATTTCTTGACATTGGAGATAAACTCCATATTGTAAATTTGCACAAACAGTCATTTTGATATTATCTTGTAGAAAGTACATTGCCCACATCTACCATCAATGACTGCCTGACCCTCTGCTCTGCATCATCCCCGTCTCACCACCACAAAATCCGACTTTTCTTTCACTACATCAGTTAAATAAGCATCTACAAAGTCTGCTCTGTGCACTACCTTGTCTTTCTGCAGCTCCCAGATGCAGAGGGGCAGCACGGCCACGAGGAGCAGGGCGTACAGCACCAGGACCAAGGGCCGAATCCAGCGCCTCCACTGGGCACAGGAGCAGGGCATGGCTGCTTCGGGTTCAGCTTCGACTAAAGGGACTGCTCCTACCTGCAGAGAAAAACACACCCAGGGTAAAGAATAAGAAAACAAAGTTATGCCTAAAGCCTTGTGCGATGATCCTATGGCGATGATGAGCCATATAGAGGTGTTCAAGAGTTGTTTAACCCCTTAACCGAGCACATTTTCTCCAGTTTGGTTTTACCCCAGTCCAAAAGCTTCTGGAAAAAAGCTGTGAAAATAGCAATAAAACTGAGACTAAAACAACGATGGAAATGTGACAAAAAAGTGAGAAAACATCGGCAAAAAAGTGAGGAAAAATTGATGAAAAAGTGGCAAAAATGTCACAAAAATGTCACAAGAAATTGACAAAAATGTGACAAAAAATGACAAAAATGTGACAAAAAAATGACAAAAATAGGACAAAAAAATGGCCAAAATGTGACAAAATGTGACAAAAAACTTACCAAAATTTGATTAAAAAAAATTGACCAAAAAATGACAAAAAATTGACAAAAAATTACAACAATTTGACATAAAAATGACCAAAAAAATCACAAAAATATGACAAAAAATACAAATATTTGATTAAAAAATTGACGAAAAAATGACAAAAATTTGACCAAAAAATTACAAAAATGTGATACAAAAATGACAATAAAATGACAAAAAAGTTACAAAAATGAGTTGAATACCTAACCAAAAAAAAGATGGAAAGAAATCTGATGACGTGAGGAAAAAGATCCTCTCGGTTCAGGCGGGAGTTAAGAGGTTAAAACAAATGGAAAGCTAAGGTTCTCTGTTGAAATGTTTAGACAAAATATTGCAATAATGAAGGAATCCTTTTTTGCTGTGGCCTTCACTCCCAACAAATGACAGTAAATCAAGCTCGACATTTGCGATCCAATTTCCTCTGGTGATGAAGTTGCTCAGGGCGTATTATAACAGTCGATTTCATTAGGAATATGGAGCTATTTTTACATCCTCTCACAGCGAAAGCAAGTCATCTCCGGCCTTTATAAATGTCATAAGCCACTTTATCGTCCGCACATGCTGAGTGTCTTCGTGATGTCCTTCATTCGGGTTTTTGGCAGAAATCCAAAAGGAACATCTCACTAAATGGGCGTCTGCCTTTGACCGTAACAGAGGGGGAGGGAGGAAACGGATGCTCTGCTTCAGCAAAAAGAACATCTACATATCTTACATCATATTTACCAACATAACTAGCCTAATTAACATCGATTGCTGCGATTTACAGATAAGAAGTTAGTATTTTCCATAAGAATTGAGGAATAATTGGAATTCATCCTTACAATCAACATCACTGTCTGGTTTGGTTCACTCACTCTCACCCACCGCAACATGCTCAATAAAACCAAAATCAAAATCAGCAATAAAATCATGGGTCAGGAGCAGGACTCACTCAGCAGCATCTATGACTCGAGAGTTCTGAGGAAAGGAACCCAGATCTCCACAGACTCCTCACACACTCTACACTCTCACTACGCTCTATTGCTGTCAGGGCGCAGGTTCAGGTCCCTCCCTCTGGGGGACAAAGAGGGCGACCTCCACTTTCCTCCCGACCTCCATCCGCCTGGCGCCTGCTGAATAAATGACTGTGTGGACCTTGGTCTATCAAAGGCCCATTATATTGTTTTTTAATGTATTTATTATTGCACATGTTGATTGTGTTGAATGTCTGTGGATGTACTGTTTTTATCGGGCCCGTACTGGCCCTTACTGGCCCGTGAATTTGATTTGAATTTGCTCTCATGGTCCAAAAGATTGCAGATTCCTAACATGTTTTGCTTCTCAAAAGATGAAATTGCCCTTTTACAACCATGGGCTAGGCTCCATCCATCCATTTTCTTCCGCTTTATCCAGGGCCGGGTCGCGGGGGCAGCAGTCTCAGCAGAGATGCCCAGACTTCCCGATCCACACACACCTCCTCCAGCTGTTCTGACCCCGAGGCGACACCAGGCCAGCTCGGAGACATAGTCCCACCAGCGTGTCCTGGGCCTTCCACGAGGCCTTGTCCGACATGCCTGGAACACCTCCCGCGGGAGGCGACCAGGAGGTATCCGGAACAGATCCCCATGCCACTTCAGCTGCTCCTTTTGACATGAAGGAGCAGCGACTCTACTCCGAGCTCCTCACCCGATCTCGAAGGGTGCGCCCTGCCACCCTGCGAAAGAAGCTCATTTGGGCCGCTTGGATCCTTATATCTTTTGGTCATTACCCAGATCTCATGACCATAGGTGAAGGTGGGAACGTAGATCAATCGGTAGTAGCTTTAATACTGGTCTTTCAATAATGCCAGCAAAATATGGCTACCTTCTTAGCACCATGTTCTCTTGCTTTCTTCTACAATTACACAAAAAACATCAAAAATACGTGGCTTTTGTTGTAAAAAAAGAAGAAAAAAATCCTCATAAACCTCGCTGTCAAAAACAAAGCAGGATACAAGAGAAGAAGCTAACTTGTTTTGCTAACCGAGCTAATCAGGCGGGACAACAATCGTGTCTGGAGATAAGGAAGCGTGATTTCCATTGATAAAAATACACAAAAATATGACATTATCACGCCATTATCCTCACTAAGTAACACTACAACGCATAATCTCGTAGTTACAACCCATTTATTGCGTTAAATCTGCCCATAAGCAGATATAATGACATTTCCGTGCTCGTTTTCGATCATATATATTGAATGCACGGACCTCGTTGTAACGGTTGGCCTGGTTTCCGTTTCCAGGCAACGGCGCATCCTCCCCTCCTCGCCTCCCCGCGTCTCCCTTCACCAAAATCGGCCTTTTCTCATGGGTTCGCCCCCCGATGAATCGATGAATGCACCCCTTTCTCTGGTGAAGCTCCGGGCCGGGGTGCAGGCTGTGTGAGGCGGCCGTCCGTGCTTCTCCTCCCCCGCTGGACCGTCTGGAGCTCCTCTGTTTACGCTTCGCACGTCACTCCTCATCATGTGGTACTTTTTTTTTATGCGATTGGATAAATATGGATGTAATGACGTCTGCGTATTGTTTGAGGTGATTACGCATTTACTTCGTCATTTAGGGCTTTGTAGGTTCCAATTTTACTCCTTTGTCGCTAATTAAGCTTTTATCTTCAAGGTTGTGTTTTTATAGCGCCGTCTCCAGCTGCAATGCGCTCATGCCGACGCTAGATGTCACTGTTGCAAGCTTAACCGAGCACATTTTCTCCAGTTCGGCTTTACTCAAATCGAACAGCTTCTCGACTGGAGAGCAACAGTGTAATGCCTCATTTGAAAGCTAAGGCCTACAAAGCTGATCCTAACTTTTTTGTTTTTGCTGGGTTTTTGTCGTTTTCAGCCTTGTTATTTTGACACTTTTTTCAAGAAGCTTCTAGATTTGCGTAAAGCCAAACTGGAGAAAATGTCCTTGGTTAAGAGGTTAGAAAGCAAGCACTTAAAAGCACTATTTGTTGGAAAAAAGACACTGTTATGTTCAAAGAAAACCTAGAATACTCCTATAACTACACATTTTACTTATATTATATATGATTTTACTACAAAAACATATAGCTTTTTCTTTCAAGATAATGTCAAGTTTCACTTTCTTCAATCTGAAACCGTTCCAGGTACTCCCTGCCAAGTTCTTGAGTACTCTCAGGGGTCCTCCTACCCCTGGTTGGAAAACACTGGTCTAAAGGATAATAAATCAAAAGGAGCAGTAGAATTCATACCGCATCCATCCATTTTCTTCCACTTCTCCGGGTCGTGGGGCCATGGGCGCAGATAGCGGGGGGGACGGGGGGGACATGACGTACCCAGATTTTCATTCACCTGGATCCGTCCCCCTCACTTTTATGAAGAAAAATATCTTGCAAGCATTTTGCAATGTGCGAAACAGCGCCTCCCTTGACCATTCACTTTGATATGCGGCGAGAAACGGTATTGCGCTCATGTGTTTGTGTTGACTGGGCTGTGCGTGTGTCAAAATGCGAAACGCGAGCTGTTGGTTTACTTGGTTATCAGACAGTGTAGCCTACGTCAGGACTGCTTTTTCATACGTCATGTGGCATGCTTGGTGAGTGATTAGAAACCGTACCAATACGCATTATTGTCTTGCAATGATGGGCAATTAAGTTTGATAGGTTGTCATGCCTGAGCAGCTTTGTCCCCCCCAGTTTCAAAAACCTATCTGCGCCCCTGCGTGGGGCAGCTGTTGGAGTTGCCCAAATCACATTGAACCAGCCCCTATGGCTCCTCCTGCAGGTGGTGGGTCCACAGCAGGACAGCTTCACGATTCTAACCGGCCCCGACAACAGAGCTCCAGGATCATTCGGGTGCTCAAACCCCTCCACCACATTAGGGTGGCGGTTCCAGGAGGGGATTCATACTTCAAAACACATAAAATTGCTTCTTTGCTGGAAGCATGTTTTAATGAGAAACACTATTTTTAATGTTTATAAAAGTGTCTTTATTAAAATAGCATTTTAAACTTCATTGTTCAATATAAATAGAAAGCATGTAAGACAAAAAATAGAAAAATGTCCTGTGTTTTAGCTCCATGGCTGGTTTGTCCTACATGATCCATTTCATTTAACACACACATACAAAAGATAAATAAAAAAAATACACACAAACATTAAAGTAAAGACTTGATTTTGATCGAAATCCAGGCCCTGAGATTCCTGTGGTTGACTCTTATTGTTCTTGGTGCTTGTACGGCAGACTGGCGGCTCGGTGGACGGGCAGAGAGGTGGATGTGGTGGAATCGGAATAACACCAGCAGCAAAGACACGACTGAGAGACAGAGAGAGACAGAGAGACACAGAGATCAGCTCACACTTCCATATCAGTGACAATGTAAGTTCACTTCACTCTCCCCTTTTTCGTATCTTTGACACTTGACCCTTTATTGCGTCTCCAAACTCAATCCTTGGTCTCCTTAAAAATGTATTATTTCTATATGAAGCAATTTGCAGAGGATTCTAGTTTGTGCTTCTGCCTTGTCATTATCCAAACACAAACCTTTAACCCCTAAACTCCCACCTGAACCGAGCACATTTTCTCCAGTTTGGCTTTACCCCAGTCCAAAAGCTTCTGGAAAAAAGCTGTGAAAGTAGCAAGAAAACTGAGACAAAAAAAATTGTGGAAATGTGACAAAAAAGTGAGAAAACATTGACAAAAAGGTGACGAAAAATTGATGAAAAGGTGGCAAAAATATCACAAAAATGTCACAAGAAATTGACGAAAAATGACAAAAATGTGACCAAAAAAATACAAAAATGTGACAAAAATGTGACAAAAATGTGACAAAAATGTGATAAAAAATGAAAAAAAAATGTGACAAAAAAAATAAAAAAATGTGATTAAAAAGAATTCAAAAATGTGATAAAAAATTGACCAAAAATGTGACGAAAAATGACACAAAAAAAGTTACAGAAATGATGGGGAAAAAAATGATAGAAAAAAAATCTGATGACGTGAGGAAAAAGATCCTCTTGGTTCAGGCGGGAGTTAAGAGGTTAAATAAACATGGTAAAAAGAAAACATTAAAACTACCTTGAAGCAGTTTTTGAATCTCTTGGACACAAAGTAGAGGATGATGGGGTTGATGCAGGAGTTGATGGTGGCCATGTTGATGCTGAGGTAGTCCATCACCAACAAGAAGCTGAAAGAAAACAGTCTGAGTGTAAAACAAACACTGTAAGAGCCGCCGCAGAGTGAGTGTGTTTCCTGTGGACGTACTTGAGCAGATTGCAGCGGTGCGCGTCGTGAGACCTGTAGATGGTTTTCTTGAGCAGACGGCTGAGGTGCAGAGGGAACCAGCACAGCGCGAAGATCAGCACCAAACTGAACACGGCTTTGGCCACTTCTCTGCGCTGAAGCGGGAGGAACAGCTCAGTTAAAGCAGTATGAAAAACGTGTTTACCTTAATAAATCCTTTCTGTAGTCCCTGTGGGGGTAATACAAGAGTTTATTGGATGATCGGAGGGTCTTTCATCTCCCCCTGGTGTCTCTGGCCAGAAAACCATTGTTGCAACTTGTCTGCCACCGGACTGGAGCAAGCAATACACACTAATGGAATCACGAAGAAGAAGCTAACATGCTAACGGGCAAAGCTAACTGCAGGCTAACGTCACTTTAAACAGTATTTACAGCCAAGTTTGAGTGAAAAAAATTATTTCCATTGTATAATTGGATGCACAATATCCCTCTCTCCCTTCGCCTTTCCTGTCAGCGTAGTATTTACTCTCCAAGACAATTAATAAGTAAAAAAATCGTAACTTGCTACGACACCTGCAGTTGCGCTTATGGCCTCTAGGGGGAAGAGTTGCTTAGTACTGCTTTAACCCCTTAACTCCCACCTGAACCGAGCACATTTTCTCCAGTTTGGCTTTACCCCAATCCAAAAGCTTCTAGAAAAAAGGTGGGAAAATAGCAATAAAACAAACTAAAACAACGATGGAAATGTGACAAAAAAGTGAGAAAACTTTGACAAAAAAGTGATGGAAAAAATGACAAAAATGTGACAACTAATATCAAAAAATGAAAAAAAGACCAAAAAAATGACAAAAAATGTGATTTAATGTGTGACAACAACAAAAAAGACAAAAAAATTGATTTAAAAAAATGACCAAAAAAAAGCTACAAAATGAGTTGAACCCCCCCCCCCCCCCCCCCCCCAAAAAAAAAAAAAAAGATGGCGGGAGTTAAGAGGTTAAAAAGGATTAGTCAATTCTCTAATATTTACAATAAGGATTCAATGTTTCTTCATAGATTTATATGTGAAATTGTATCTTAACAGGCCATGTCTTTTTACTAATCAATTATTCAGTAGTTCCCAAAGTGAGGGTCTGAAGAAGAAGATCTTTATTTATAGCACCTTTCACAGACATAGTCACAAAGCACTTTACATGAGAATATTGCACATTCACTCCACACTCTGTAGCTTCAGTTTCCCCTGAGGGAGACTGACAGAAGTGCTGTGACCACCACCATACACACATCATTCATCATTCATCCTGGCCTATTGTACATGTTTTTAGTGGTAGGGGAAACCGGAGTACCTGGAGGAAACCTACACAGACACGGGGAGAACATGCAAACTCCACACAGAAAGGGAATCGAACCCTGGACCTTCGTAAGATGATCTTGAGATATCTGACATTGAATTTGATGTATTTTTGATTGAAAAAAAAAAATATTTAGTGGATTTTTTTTTTAGTGGAAGCCAAATATTAAAATACAGTATCCAAACTAAACCAGACTAAACCCCCGCCTTAAGTGAGCACATTTCCTCCAGTTCGACTTTACCCAAATCTAAAAGCTCATTTGAAAGCTAAGACCCGCAAAGCTGATTTATATGGGTTCCTTTTCCTCGTGTTGTCACTTTTTCATCCCTGTTCACATCATATTTTTGCTGGGTTTCTATTGCGTTTTCGTAGCTTTTTTGTTGCTCTTTTGTTTGCATTTTCATCTTTGTTTTCATCTCTTTTTATTTATTTTTTTTAGCTATTTTGACTCTTAACTCCCACCTGAACCGAACACATTTTCACAGTGGAAATAGCAACAAAACTGAGATGAAAACAATGATGGAAATGTGACAAAAAAGTGAGAAAACATTGACAAAAATGTGCCAAAAGAAATGGACAAAAAATTGACGAAAAATTACAAAAATGTGCCTAAAAAAAGACAAAAAATGACAAAAATGTTTTAAAAATTTGACCAAAAAATGACAAAAAATTGACCAAAAAATTACAAAGATGTCACAAAAAGTGACATTTTTTTTATTTTTTTAATAAAAAATGGACGAAAAAAAAAAAAAGTGATAAAAAATTTACAAAAATTTGATTAAAAAATTTAGGAAAAAATTACAAAGTTACAAAAATGAGTTGACTACCCAATAAAAACATGATGGAAAAAAATCTGATCACGTGAGGAAAAGATCCTCTCGGTTCAGGCGGGAGTTAAGAGGTTAATTTGGGTAATGCCAGACTGGAGAAAATCTGCTTGGTTAAGACGGGGTTAAAGGGAAAACTTTTTCACTTGACTTTCTTTTCACTAATAATAAGCTTATACAAAGAACTAAACAAGCCGTGTACCTGTCTGAGGTGTTCGCTGAGGGAGATGCGCAGCTTCCCCGTCTGCCGCAGCATCTCGCAGGTCATGAGGGTGTAGAACAGCGCGGAGACGAGCAGCGGGACGCAGAAGTAGAAGCCGAACAGCCACCAGTCCTTCACGTCGCTGTAAAACTGGACACGGAAACTCACATGAAAACACTCAGTAGCTCAAAGTAATACGGTAAGTAGAGCTTCTCAGGATCTGTAGTGTCTTGTTGAGAACTTATTACTTTTACTCCGCCAGATTGTAAAAGCCTAACTATGCACACTCTCTGAACTCCATCTTAACCGGGAAGTTAAACGTTTGATAGATGTGTCTCCTCTCGCTCACCGTCATGAAGGCGCTGGACGGCTGGAGCATGCAGGTCTGGATGCTGATGTTCCTGTACTCGAAGCGGACCATGTCGAAGCCCACGGCCTCGGGAACCGCCAGCAGCACGGACAGCAGCCAGATCACCACGATCTCCGCCGCCGTCACCATGGGAACGCCCGTCACCTGCACGCGCGACCAGGACGCCACGGCACGGTACCTGCAAAAAGAATATCAGTGATATCAGTTATCTACATGTGGCAAGGCGGGGTTTACTTTGATTTGACTTTAAATGCCACAACGCCACCTGGAGATTTAACTAAATGCAAACTGACAAAGTAAAAGGCACACAGGTTCGCTATAATGTATAATATCAGGCAGACAATGTTCATATTACAAAGGGTTCTTTATTTTACTAGTTAGCATGTTACTATAAGTTAAGACATCAGTTCATGCCTGTTGATTTCCATTGCAGGGCGGCACAATTAGTTCACCTTTATGCAAGTTCAGTACTAGTTGTCGATAATTTCAGTTTGTTATCCAGTACCAGGTTTTCGTTGCTTCAATTCACAAATCAACTTCGTAGTAGGGATGGGCGATACCACATTTTTTGGAATTGATACGATACCGATACTTTTGGGGTCATTTTTGTTGATACCGATACCGATACTGGTCATTTCATAGGGGAATGTATTTCAATCAATATAAATCTCTCAAACTCGTTATTTTATATAATTAACCGGTCAATTCAAATTATATTACCCTAACTGGTTAATTAAACAATACTAATATGAAATTGAATACATAAACACAATTTTAAATTAATACTTAAATGACAAACAGAACCTAAACCAGAATGATAGGACTGGTTCAGTTCAATCCTTTGCTGTTGGGACTGTTTTGGCTCAGAACAAAGAAATAAATCATCCTTTTGTGTTGATAATTGCTGCCCCGCCTTCTTTTTACATATGCAAATTAGTATCGATACTTTTTGCCCAATATCGATACTTAAAAGCCCTTTGCCCTTTGGTATCGATATATCGATACTTTGGTGTCAATCCGCCAATCCCTACTTCGTAGTCAAACAGTCTGACCCGCTCCACAGAGCACCTGAGGCAAATAACTTATAACACCAGACTAACCATATAAATGTCTGTGTCAATAGAGTAATTTTAACCATTTTGCATTTAAAATAACTTATATTTGAGCAGCATCAGCTTTGTGGTTGTATAAGCTACGCAGCGGCGGAGTGATCTGCTAGAAAATAGTCCCTCAAAATGCAATCATTCATGTGATGCAAGGTCAGTTATATTCCAAAAATTACTCTATGGACACAGACATTTATATGGTTAGTCTGGTGTAATAAGTGATTTGCCTCAGGTGCACTGTGGAGCGGGTCAGACTGTTTTTAATGCAGGCTAGCTGATACCATAGACATGCACTAGCCTTGCACTAGCCTAGCGCCACGAAACTCTTCAAATATAAGAACTGCATGAATTGCAAAAAAAAAAATCTCCAGAAATCAGTAGCACTCTGGATAACTAGGAAATGAGGCCCTATGTCAAAAATCCTGAAATATCCCTTTAAAGGAGCATTACCGCCTCCTACTGTTCCGGAGTAAGGGTCAGCCAATGAGCTTACAAACTACACCCACTACGACGCAACGGCACGAAGCCAATAATAAAAACAAAACATTTACGTGGCAGAGCCTGTCTGTAGGCGATACTGCCACATACAACACAAGTTTGGAAATGGGCTCCTGGTAAACACTTCTGGAAGGAGTGTGTTGACGGTAATGTGTCACCTGTCCACGCTGAGGGCACACAGGTTGAGGACCGTGATCCCGACTGAAGCTTTCTGCAGAAACGGAAACAGCTTACAGAGAAACAGCCCAAAGGAGGAGTCGGCGAACGGCCAGCGCATCCACAAGAGCTGCAAACAAACAGAGAAACACACAGAATGACTCTCAGTATCAGGAGAGAGACGATACATTCTGCAGATCAATATGAGAGGGTTTAGGCTGTGGCCGTTATCAGCGTGGGAAGTGGGTCGTCTCTAGGGCGGTATCTGTGACTGTGAGGTATTTTGAGCTTTTATCAGAGGAACACTCAAGAGACAGAGACATGAGGTGCAACAGAGATTAACAGGTTATATCTAAACTTAAATGTGTCTTATTTCACAACCCTGACCCTTCTCAAATGGAGCTTGCAGACCTACAAAACTCATCTAAACAGATCTTTGTCCTTGTGTTGTTGCCGTAGCTTTTTCATAGCATTTTCTTCTGCTTTATCCGGGGCCGGGTCGCCGGGGCAGCAGTCTCAGCAGAGATGCCCAGACTTCCCGATCCCGCACAACTCCTCCAGCTGTTCTGGGCGGACCCCGAGGCGACACCAGGCCACAGAGACATAGTCCCACCAGCGTGTCCTGGGTCTTCCACGAGGCCTCATCCCAATAGGACATGCCTGGAACACCTCTCAAGGGAGAAGACCAGGAGCCATCCGGAACAGACACCAGAGCTGGCTCCTTTCAGCATGAAGGATCAGCGACTCTACTCCGAGCTCCTTATATATTTCCATTCATAATAAATAGCTCCTGACAGTTAACTACTGTGTTCGTTAGACTGGCCATTTCCCTGTGTGTATTTTATCCCCAGAATGAGAAATGATCTGAGATTTCCTATCTACCGCTGCACTAATTCTCCTCCTGTTTTCACGCAGAGGGGGCGGGGCCTCAGCAAAAGTGCCCGGATGTAGCTCCCATAAACAGGAAGAACCAAAAAAAGCCACTACAACAGACCTTCTCACACAAACATCACCATGTTCTGAGAGTTTGTCCCGTCACTTGCCTTGTAGACGTTGATGGGCACGTCGATGGTGATGTAGATCAAGTCTCCGAGGGCCAGGCTGGCGATGAGCGCGTTGGGCCCGTTCCTCATGCTTTTATTCTGGCAGATGATCCTCAACAGCGTCGCGTTCCCCACGATCCCCACTCCGAAAATCAGGCAGGACAGAACCGTGTTGATGTACTTGAACGCCGTCTTGATGGAGGTCTCCTGCGTGCAGCGCGGCGGCGACATCGGGCGGAATCTCCCGGAGGAGTTCAAATGCACCGGCTTGAGCTTGGGTTTCAGCTTCTCGGCCTCTATCGATTTGTGACTGTCCGGGACCGACTTTGAACTTTCAATCGTTTCCTGCTCCAAAACCGAACTCAACAAGAGGTTTCCGTCGTCGTTTTCTTGCGGTAAATCCGAAAAGGAGTCGTTGAGGCACAGAGTGGGGTCGAAAAGCAAAAATGCAAAGACTAGAAACAAAAAGGAGCGTTTGGAGTTTGAGAAACTGATGGAGTGATGTCTGTTTCCCATGTTAAGGCTGGAGATTGTGGCGAAATATCGAAAGAAGTGTGTTGTGGCAGCAAGTCCAAAGGTTAGGGGTCAACACGCAAACACCTAGACGACTGGAACGCTCATATCTGGGGGGATAAAGAAATATATTCAGAAAAACACACACAGATAAAGGAAAATGCTCATGAAATGTTAAGTTTATGAATTACTCTCTCTTAAATTGCCTTGAAATCCTGCATTATTATGAATTTAAGCCAAGACTTCAAGCCTCCACCTACAACATTTCTATGAATCTATCAAAATATATCCATCTCGTTGAAAGTATGGCCTTGCAGTCAGTGGAAAAACATGAACATTGAATGCTTCAAGTCAAAGGATTCCAAACTTTTCAGACTGAAATCCCCAAAATATTGATGCAAACGATTAGTAAACTCCACACTAAAATGTAAGTAGTGTTTATATATACAGTTTCTAGTCAAATATAATGCTTTTTAATGCCATTTTCAAGCCCAAACATACATTTTTAGGGCACGTACCATTACTTGTTGAACTTAAGCAGCAAAAACAGTCCAACAATGTCAAACCTGTAGAAGTTTACATTTAAAGCTTCTTTATTGATATTAAAGGCCTTAATTTTGACACAACCAGGACTGGGTGCCGATACAGTTTTCCAACCAGTACTTTAAAGCAGTACTAAGTAACTCATGCCCCTAGAGGCCATAAGTGCAACTGCAGGTGTCGTAGCAAGTTGAGATTTTTTAACTTATTAATTGCCCGTGAGAGTAAATACTACACTGACAGAAAAGACAAAGGGATATTGTTCATCCAATTACACAATGGAGATACCGGTAATTTTTTTCACTCAAACTTGGCTGTAAATACTGTTTAAAGTGACGTTTGCCCGCAGTTAGCTTTGCCCGTTAGCCTGCTAGCTTCTTCTATGTGATTCCATTAGTGTGTATTGGTGACTCCGACCTGGTGCAGTGAAGTTGCAATTGTGGTTTTCTGGCCAAAGACACCAGGGGGAGATGAAAGACCCCTCCAATCATCACATTAACACTTGTATTACCCCCAGAGGAACTACGGAAGGATTTATTAAGGTAAACAATTACTTAGTATTGCTTTAACGATACTTGGTTTTTGATACTGATACCTATACGAAAATATTTGTCATCTAGAATGAGAAAGCAGAGCAACAAATGGACAATATCGGGTATATCTCCAATGTCAAGAAATGTGTGAAAAATGGGGAATAATTTGGGAGAAATTGTGGCAAAAGTGAGGAAATATTGAGTTAAAAAAATGGGCAAAAATAGGGGAAAATTTGAAAAATGGAGGGAAAATATTAGTGGAAAAAACTAGGAAAACAAGAAAAAAATGTATAACAAATTGGGGAAAAATGGGCAAACATTGGGCCCTAAGCTACGAAACAATAATACAAGTCCATTATTTTTTTTAATCATCTCCTAAAATCGTGCTGCTTCAGGACCCCGACTTTTGGGAAGCTGCCATAGGTACATAAAAATATAGGGTTTGTAAATAAAGCTTTCAAAATTACACACAAATAATAAACCACCTTAGGAATGTCAAGATTAAAACTATAAGAGACAAAAATCTAGCACATACAATGGTGTAGTGTAAAAGCTGTATCTTACCGTAAGATGTTTCCAAACCAAAACATGGAGACAAAGTGTTGGACTGGCTCAGATGGACCTTCTCTCTCTCTCTCCCTCTCTGACTCCTCCCTCCGTCATCAGCCCCAGATCTCATTCAGATCAGAACAAACTCGTAAACAGCACTTAACAGGTTTTTTTCTAAACTCCTCCTCCTTTGATAATTTTCCACTCGGGGTCAGTAAACTCCGTCATGAAATCCAGACCACAGCCGACGTTTGAAGCTCGTTTATTGAACCCTGTTTGCGACTTAACTTTATTGAAGACGTGCATATAACAGGTTTAGAACAACATGTTGAGGCCTATATAAGAGTCAGTTAAATAACGCCTGGATTTAACTAACTGTTCTGGTCTGTTGTTGCTGCAGTTCTGGTCTGGGATCCCAAAGAATGAGACCAGCTGATGATCTGGACATCCAAAATTATATTCCATCCATGGATTTCTTCTTCACTGATGGATTCATCTGGCTCACATAGGTGGACAATTCATAGAAGTTTTCCAGAAACTTTCAATGGGAACTTTAGGAGAAATAAAACTGTTGAAAAATCAATCGGGGAACTATTAGCTCCCCATTAATTTTGTTTTCGAACCATGAAACTATATTGACTGACTATATTGTCAGGTCAACACAGCACAACTTTCCTAAACCTTCATTGTGCTTCATACTTATTCTTATAAGCAGTGGAACAAACATAATAAAAAATTATCAAATTGATTGGTTAAATTCACCCGTCTCTGATGATCATGACAAACACTGACCACAAGGAGGAGTGGGCGGGGCCTGTGTCTGACACAGAGCTGCATTAAAGCAACAGGCCACAGTTTTTCCATACTGAGATATGATCTTACCTGAGCTTAGATGAGTTAATGCGTACCTGTCTGGTCTTTGTGCCCGTGGAAGAGCTTGCTTCCAACTTCACCCCCGTTTGGAGCCATAGGGATACATTGGGAGAGGCCAAATGCTAACAACATATTTGGTCTTTTTGCGTGACTGAGGGCATGCACAAAGACCAGACAGGTACGTATCAACTCGTCTAAGCTCAGGTAAGAACATATCTCAGTGTGGAAAAAACGTGGCCTGTTCCTTTAAACAGAACAGTCCTCAATTATAGACTTTTAAAACAATATAATATTGTAACACTGCACTGAAAGATACAAACATGAAATTTGTATATTTCATTTCCAAAAGTTCTCTTTTGTATCAGCCACAAACTAAAACTCTGTCCTCTTCACTTGTCAAAGATCATTTCTTTGAGACTTTTCATCTCTGCTGTGATAGATATTTCAGTGAACAACTGTCAAATCAGATTTTTATGCTTCAGTTCATATCTGTCTGTAAAGAAGCAGCCTTCAGTTGTGTTAGCTTCCTGTTGATTCCATTAAAGCAGTACTAAGTAACTTGTTTATCTAATAAATCCCTCTCTGTAGTCCCTGTGGGGGTAATACAAGTGTTATGTGATGACTGGAGGGTCTTTCATCTCCCCTTGGTGACTCTGGCCAGAAAAACACAATTGCAACTTGTCTGCCACCGGACCGGAGCCACCAATACACACTAATGGAATCACGAAGAAGAAGCTAACAGGCTAACGGGCAAAGCTAACTGAGGGCTAGCACCACTTAAACAGTATTTACAGCCAAGTTTGAGTGAAAAAAAAAATTCCATTATATGATTGGATGTACAATATCCCTCTGTCCCTTTGCCTTTTCTGTCAGTGTAGTATTTACTCTCACAGACAATATATGAATAAAAAAAACGCAACATGGTACGACACCTTGTGGCCTCTAGGGGCAAGAGTTACTTAGTTCTGCTTTATATCCCATAAATTCCCATTTATTCCCAAAGAATGTGCTGTAATCAAAGCTAAAGGCGCTTTTTAATTTTTTTTTACGTGCATAGTAGTTTTTCTGAGTTCATAAGTTTGTCTGAGTTTACGCTAAATGAGGACGGAGCTATTTTCTTTCCACGATCAGCGTAAACAAATCCGGTATAGGGCGTTTAAGTGATGTTACTCTCACTAACCCCGCAGAAGCTCCCATGCGTTTCTCTTATCGGATCATGTTTAGAGTCACGTCCACTTCCTTCATGTTTATCTCTCTGTCATTTTATCAACAAACCACACACAGACTCCAGCTGCACAAAGACTTCTGCAGAAGAACTTAAAGAAACATGCCCCGCACTATCACACTGATTCAAAAGACAGGTTTAACATCAGCCCTGTCCGCCTCTCAGTCTATGGCATGATTGCATTCACTTGACGTTTGCTCCTCAAACTCTTCAAAAGCGACACTTGTTACGGGACAAATTGTAAAAGTGAACGGGGATTAGCTGATGAAGAGCGTCCTGTCAAATCAGAACCAGTGAAACGGCGAGTTTACGAAGCCACAAACGACAGGAAGCAGCCTCAGTCTCAGTCTCAGCTGCCGCCAATTTCCACCAAAACATTAAAACTTCAGAACAAACGCTTCCAAGAGGCACACGATCCAAACCACAAACCACTCTCTCTCCCCGACGGAGTTTCCATTCGTCTGCGCTGACACCTTTAAATGACAAAATAGGATAAATGTTTTGAATTAGGTGGACGACTTTGTGCAGAGAGTAATTGTCCTCTTTTTATACTTTTCCCCCCTGCACATTGTAAACTTGTGTAATTATTGTGAGCCTTTAAACACTTGCAGTTTTGAATACACTTTTGGATAAAGTCAAACTGGAGAAAATGTGCTCGGTTCAGGTGGGGGTTAAAACGTAAAATTTCGTTGACTACATGCAATTTTGGTCGACTGATACTAGACCAGACCTGCGTAAATTTGCCCAGCACTGGTCTAGTATGAGATCAGTAGAAATGATGCAATCCGGCCCACGACTTGTAGGGCATAAAATCCTGAGTATGTAAAAAAAAAAAAAGTAAGTCTCTAGCCCATTCCTTTGCAGAGTTATGATTTTTTAAAGAAATTACCAGAATGCTCACTCCAGCCACTAGGGGGCTTCTTAAATAAAAATATAAAAGGAAAGAATTCCACACGTGTCCAGCAGAGGGCACTGACATAATAAGAGGTCCGGATATAAACAGCACATTGGCTACAGTCCTGTCAGGGTCATTATTTTTAATTTATTGAAAAAAGTTTCCTCAATAGTATTTTCCCAATCAAAACATATTTTTATTTCAGAGCTTTTATTAATGAACCCTGGCAATACACTCCCCTGTATGCTTTGGCCCCAGGGAAATTTACTTGGATTTAGTGTTGTGTACAATAGGATAAAGTTGCAGAAAAAGTTTGAGTTATTGTTGGTGCAGCTCCGACTCAATTCAGGCTTCTTATGTGGCCCTTCTTATGTGGCCCCTTATTGCCCTTGAATAAAAATGTAAGACTTTTTTTTTTTTTTTTTTTTTTTTTACTAAATCTCTACTAAAATTAAATTGCATTTCTATCAAAACACTAAGACTAACTTTAAAAAAAAATGTCAAAATTAATTAATTAAAAACCCGCGACGTTCTTGTTTATCTGAACAGCGTAGGAATGCGCTCCGCCCCTCTCCGTGTCCCTCGTTACCATGACGACGGCGTGATTCGGCTGCAGCGGCGTTGGAGACAAACTGCGATTAAAAAGAAAGAAAAAAAGACCAAAAACCTCCATTTTACTCCGTGTAAGTGCGAGTTTACGTTCAAGACAGTCAACTTTAAACGTTTACCGTCTTTAAACTTGAAAACAACAATCTGGAGCCTTAGTGTGGATCAAAACAAGAGGAACTGTGTCCGTGATTTGTTAGACCGCGCACGTTATACTTGCTATTTTACGTTATATCGTGATCGTAACGTTAAATATTGTTGTGGAAATGCATACTATAAATATCAACTTTGACCTTTGAGGTGTTCAGTCAAATGTTAGCCAAAAAAGGATGGTCGAAATCTTCCATTCTGATGCTAGAAAAAGATGAGTTAGCTTAATTTGCAAACACGCTCGTGAACAAACCACGTGTTTAGAATGACAATTTTTCCTTATTTTTATTTTTTATTTTATATTGACTTTATATGACCATTATCAGCTGTTATATCCTAAAGATAAAGCTAGAACGGCTTTTTTATTTTTTATTTTTTGTATTTATTTTTTGGGATGGCCTGTGATGTCAAAACCGCTAAGTATTATGGGAACAGGGGTATATTCATTGATAATAAACCTGTGCAGAATTTAAAATGTTAAATGCATGAGTTATCATTCACATAAAAGTAACTAACAAAGTAATTCTCTGCAAAGTACTGGAAGTCTGTGGTAACTTTACTTCAAGAATATATGTAGCACTAGTTTTAACTTTATGGTGCATGATTCAAAGGAGCTGCATTGTAAAATATCCTAATAAAATCTGTTTCTTTCAAGCTGAAGGACGTCGTGGACATGGCTGTGAGACGCACCAACAACAAGTCATTTCTGCCACCAATAGTCAAAGGCAAAAAAGGCAAAAGTAACAGGTAGATTTTAATTTTACTTTACTCCCAAATAATGTCCTACTCATTCATGTTTTCGTTCAGGTTCAGTTCAATTCCTGAAAAGCCTCAAGCAGATCTTTCCGATCTCTCTGAGCAAGAACATTTCCGGTAAGTACATGTCACTTTGTATTTTGACTCTGTTTTCATTGAGAGATCTGACTCATAATTGTCTGATTATAGCTGTTCTTGCGACTAGCGCCCTCTAGTGGCATTGACATGGATGTTCTTCTGGAGGATTATGACGCTTTAACCTCTTACCTCCCTCCTAAACTGAGCGCATTTTCTCTAGTTCAGCTTTACCCAAATCTAAAAGCTTCTCAACTGGAAAGCAATAGTGTAGTACCTCATTTTTATGTTTTTGTCACGTTTTTATCACTTTTTTGATGTTTTTCCGTCACGTTTTTGTCACTTTTTTGTTGTGTTTTTGTCTCGTTGTTGTCACTTTTTTGTTGTTTTTCTGTCACTTTTTTGTTGTTTTTCCGTCACGTATTTGTCACTTTTTTGTGGTGTTTCTGTCACTTTTTTGTTGTTTTTCCGTCACGTTTTTGTCACTTTTTTGTTGTGTTTCTGTCACTTTTTTGTTGTTTTTCCGTTACGTATTTGTCCCTTTTTTGTTGTGTTTCTGTCACTTTTTTGTTGTTTTTCCGTTACGTATTTGTCCCTTTTTTGTGGTGTTTTTGTCACTTTTTTGTTGTTTTTCCGTTACGTATTTGTCCCTTTTTTGTTGTGTTTCTGTCACTTTTTTGTTGTTTTTCCGTTACGTATTTGTCCCTTTTTTGTTGTGTTTCTGTCACTTTTTTGTTGTTTTTCCGTTACGTATTTGTCCCTTTTTTGTGGTGTTTTTGTCACTTTTTTGTTGTTTTTCCGTCACGTTTTTGTCCCTTTTTTGTGGTGTTTTTGTCACTTTTTTGTCACTTTTTTGTCACTTTTTTGTCACTTTTTTGTTGTTTTTCTGTCACTTTTTTGTCACGTTATTGTCACTTTTTTGTTGTTTTTCCATCACGTTTTTGTCACTTTTTTGTGGTGTTTTTGTCACTTTTTTGTCACTTTTTTGTTGTTTTTCGCTCACGTTTTTGTCACTTTTTTGTTGTTTTTCCGTCACGTTTTTGTCACTTTTTTGTGGTGTTTTTGTCACTTTTTTGTTGTTTTCCGTCACGTTTTTGTCACTTTTTTGTGGTGTTTTTGTCACTTTTTTGTTGTTTTTCCGTCACGTTTTTGTCACTTTTTTGTGGTGTTTTTGTCACTTTTTTGTCACTTTTTTGTTGTTTTTCCGTCACGTTTTTGTCACTTTTTTGTGGTGTTTTTGTCACTATTTTTGTCACTTTTTAGTTGTTCTTCCGTCACGTTTTCGTCACTTTTTTGTCACTTTTTTGTCACTTTTTTGTCACTTTTTTGTTGTGTTTTTGTCACTTTTTTGTTGTTTTTCCGTCATGTTTTTGTCACTTTTTCTGTCACTTTTTGTTGTGTTATTGTCACTTTTTTTTATCATTTTTTTGTTCAGATTTGTGTAAAGCCGAGGGTTAAGAGGTTAAATCTTGCTGTCAACTGATAATAATAATAAGTGATCGATTTTTCTTAAATGTTCTCCCTTTCAGACGCACCAAAAGTCTGAAGCAGGTCATTTGTGTGGAGATGCTGCAGGACGGCTTCCACAGGTGATTGTTCTGGGGATTGTTTTGTGTTTTATAAAGCCAAACTGGACAAGTAAGAGTAAGAGGATAAATGTGTCTTTCAGGTCGTTCGAGAGGTTCTTCCACGTCCTGGACCTGGACCAGGAGCGACGGGACACGACCTGCCCCACGTTGGCCGACACTCTGCCGCCGCCGCTCGTGCAGCAGCCGGAGAAGCTGCACACGATGCGGAAGCGCCTGATGAGCGCCGAGCATGCGGAACGCTCAGGTACAAAAGAGGATTTAGATTTTAGATACAAGACGTACAATATCCATCCAACGCAGACAAGTCACAGCTGCTTGAAAAGGAGTGGGAAGTTTTACTCTTATTAATTCTCTACCTCTCTTTCAAAGGACTAGATTACCCCATTCAGAACAAAATTAAGACAAATCATCCACACCACTCTTATGCCAAGTACATTTTTTTTTGTCTAATCTTGTGAGTGATGGAAAGATTAGTTATTCAAGTGCACCTTCCTTCCCTATACGAAAATATTTGTCATCTAGAACTAGAAAACAGAACAATGATGTTTGGAAGATCTGCACAATATCGTGTTCATCTCCAATGTCAAGAAATGTGTGGAAAAATGGGGAATAATTTGTCCAAAAGTGGAGGGAAACTGGGAGAAATTATAGATACAGACGGCATCGCGTCATAGAAGGGGGCGTGGCCTCGCCATGGGGGAAAACAGAATCTTTTGGGAAACACAATTTATCTTTTTCGCCATTTTCTGGTGGAATCTGAACTTATTTATCACATACAAATAAAATCAAGTCTACATCGGGTCCATATGGATGTTTATTCACAGCAGTTTGTTCAGTAGAAGTGAAAAAACGGCAGTCGTAGCTATTGCTAGCATTAGCGCGACGCTAGCATGAAGCATTATGTTAGCATTCTCTGTTATTTCTGTATTTATGGGCTGTTGAACCACTTTGCTCTTGCCCATGTCTTTGTATCTTTATTTAGTAGAAAACTATATTCATAATTCAGCCTTTTTTAAAGTATTTTTTGAATACTTAAGAGAAAGTTTAGATTGTTTTCCCCCTTGACTGTTTTAGAAACATGACCATATATGGGCGATTCCAGAAGGCATTTCCAGTCTGTATTTATGGCAAAAAATAAGGACTTTTTTTTTTTTAATGCGGCAAAAATAGGGAAAAAGTGGAGAAGACATTGGGGGAAATAGTGAGGGGACATTTTAGTAATAGAAAAAAATTGGGAAAACAAGATAAAATTGATTTAAATAAAAGTGGTACCTGCATTCGATACTGTCATTTTTCAGATACCTGATACTCTGCCCTACCTCTGAGTAAGTCATTTTTGTACATGTTGAGGTAAATTATTGCTTTTTGCCTTAAATGGGATTGGTTTAGTCTGTAACTCCACTAGATCTTTACTGTAATGTATGCTCAATATAACCTGGATAATCCTTATAGTTTAGTGTAGTTGTTTCCTCACACTCCTGCACAAAAAGTCAGGGAAGGTGTTCTTCAATTCAGACGCCAAACTAACCTAACAGAGGTCTTTCTGCGCAGGCTCCTGGTCCGTGGTGTGTGAGCAGTTCCTCTCGTTGGCGCTTTTCTTCTCCTCGCCGAAGGACCTGTGGCTGCGGCTGCACTTCCTCCACGTCTGCGCAGACAGGGAGCAGGGCCGCAGCTCGAGAGCCGCCACCGAGGCCATCGTACATCTGGCCGAGATCTACCTGGAGCAGGGTGAGTCATGTCCGCTGACGGGTCACAGCAGCTCCTCAAAGCACCTGAAACGCAGTGCTGGCGCTCTTGGTTTTGTATTTGATTTACCATGATATTAACCTCTTAACCCCCACTTTAACAGCGTATTTTCTCCATGTGAAAGGAATAAAAGAGCTACGAAAAAGTTACGAAAATGCAACAAAAAGCTACATAAGAGCAATAAAAGAGCAGAACAAAAAGGTGACAAAAAAGTTACATAAGAGCAATAAAAGAGCAGAACAAAAAGGTGACAAAAAAGCTACATAAGAGCAATTAAAAGAGCGGAACAAAAAGGTGACAAAACAGCTACATAAGAGCAATTAAAAGAGCAGAACAAAAAGGTGACAAAACAGCTACATAAGAGCAATAAAAGAGCAGAACAAAAAGGTGACAAAAAGCTACATAAGAGCAATAAAAGAGCAGAACAAAAAGGTGACAAAAAAGCTACATAAGAGCAATAAAAGAGCAGAACAAAAAGGTGACAAAACAGCTACATGAGAGCAATAAAAGAGCAGAACAAAAAGGTGACAAAACAGCTACATAAGAGCAATAAAAGAGCAGAACAAAAAGGTGACAAAAAAGCTACATAAGAGCAATAAAAGAGCAGAACAAAAAGGTGACAAAAAAGCTACATGAGAGCAATAAAAGAGCAGAACAAAAAGGTGACAAAAAAGCTACATAAGAGCAATAAAAGCGCAGAACAAAACGGTGACAAAAAAGCTACATAAGAGCAATAAAAGAGCAGAACAAAAAGGTGACAAAACAGCTACACAAGAGCAATAAAAGAGCACAACAAAAAGGTGACAAAAAAGCTACATAAGAGCAATAAAAGAGCAGAACAAAAAGGTGACAAAACAGCTACACAAGAGCAGTAAAAGAGCAGAACAAAAAGGTGACAAAAAAGCTACATAAGAAAAATAAAAGAGCAGAACAAAAAGGTGACAAAAAAGCTACATGAGAGCAATAAAAGAGCAGAACAAAAAGGTGACAAAAAGGCAATGGAAAAAAAACATCAAAAAAGTGATGACGATAAGACAACAACACGAGGAAAAAGATCCATTTCGATGAGTTTTGCAGGTCTTAGCTTTCAAATAAGGCGTGACACTGGCCTGTAGGCAGTGAGCTCCATTCAAGAAGCTTATTATGTCATGTTAATATGTCATGACAGTGTTTATGATGTGAATTAGCACTGTGAATGTGTTTTACCCCCAGAAGGACTACGGAAATGATTTATTAAGGTAAACAAGTTACTTAGTGCTGCTTTAACCTGGTGTGAATGTGATGTTGTTCCTGCAGGTGAGCTGGAGGCGGCGCTGCGGTACGCGGAGTCCGGTCTCTCTCAGGCGGACGTGGGCGGCTGGCTCGACTCCTCTGGGTTCCCCCTGAAGAACAAAGCCCAATACGCTCTGTGCGGCATCTTCACCCGCCTCGCCGACGACCCGCTCAAATCCAAAAACTACATCAAGGCCACAGCGCTCCTGCTCCAGGCGCTGAACAACGCCGCAGACTGTGAGTGTGTTGAAAGTGGTTTTGTACAACAACAAATGAACGAACTGAAGTAATTTGAATTGTAGCAGGAAACAAACAGATTGAAGGAGAAGCCGTGTACAGAATGGGAGTGGCCTACCAGCTCGCCGGAGACCACACCACAGCCAAGAAGGTCATTATTGATACTATTTAAGAGTGATAATGATGGAAAGGAATGATTATCCTGTCCTTTTGCAGTACTTGAACACTTATATAAAGATCTGCCAGGAGCTGGACAACGCCTCTGGGATGGGAAAGGCCTACAGAGCAATGGCCAAGTCTTTGGAAAGGCGAGGACACTCATTCATCTGTCAGCAGGATCAAACAGTCCCAAACATACAGCAGATATCAACTGACCTGCAGTGCTGCTTTAATATTATTGGATATTTTAAGCAATTTTTTCTAACACTTGGGTCACATTTCTTCACGCTGACAGTGAGGGGAACACAGAGGAGATGGTCCGGTGCCTGCAGATGCTCACGGATCAGTTGACCATCATCCTGCCGTGTGACCGGGTCGAGGCCTGTCTGAGTCTGGGCACAAACTACTTCAACAAGGTACTAGAAATTGGTGTATTGATACTTATATCATATATTTCAACCTGGATCGACTCAAACAGAGACAAAAGCAGCGATTAGACAGAGTTATTGACATGTATTTTTGGCGATCAGACCCTGGCAGTATCGATATATAGTGTATATTAAAGGGGGGGTATTATGCAAAATCAACTTTTTCAAGCTTTACATCATGTTATTATGTCATTCCCTCATTAAAAACATGCCTGAAGTGTTGCCTTGGCACATTCACGTATTTTTGAGTAATCTGTAAAAACTCTGATGGCGGCCATTTTAGGGATAGGTTTGCCTGAGTCCTCCTAGGAACACCCCCACCTCCTGGAGACGCCTCCGAGCTTTCGTCACCAGCCGAGTAACCAACCACTGCTCCTCAGCAGAACCCCCTCCCCACTGATGCCACAGACAGCGTGTGGAGGGGGCGTGTCGGAAAGGCTCAGAGGTTCTTAAAGAGACAGAGGCCTATTTCAAGACATTCACTACAGCCATTTTGAGAGAGCAATTTTATACAAGGCAGTTATTCTAATTTACTGCATTTACAGACCAACAGAAGGTTTGGTCATCATTGTAGTGTGATATAGACTGGTGCTATGTGATTGAAAAAAGCATAATAGCCCCTCTTTAAAGTTAGTATGGCCTTAAAGGGATATTTCAGGATTTTTGACATAGGGCCTCATTTCCTAGTTATCCAGAGTGATTTCTTATTTTTTTTAAATTCAGGTAGTCCTTATATTTGAAGAGTTTAGTGGTGCTAGGCTTGTGCTAGGCTAGTGCATGTCTATGGTAACTAGTAGCCTGCATTAAAAACCTCTTCAAAGTCATGGGGTCGTCCTCCAAACGTTGCCGTATCTGATTTGTAGAAAGCTCCTTTGTGAATCCCACGTGTAGTAATAGCGGCCGCAGGTGCAAAATTGTTATATTTAAACAATGATTCAGTCGACACAGACGTATATGGGTAGACTGGTGTTATAAATGATTTGCCTCAGGTGCACTGTGCTTGGGTCAGACTGTTTTTCATGCAGGCTACTAGTTACCATAGACATGCACAAGCCTAGCACTAGCCTAGCACCACTAAACTCTTTGTAATGTTGTTGTGTCCTTGGGCAAGATACTCCACCCACCTGTGAATGATAAATACAATGTAAAACAACATTGAGAACAGAGAAAGCGAAAAGACTGACTCTTTGTTTCCAGGGAGACTTGGATCAGGCCTGCGAGTATTACTCCAGAGGCTACGAAGCAGCAGAGAATATAGGATACGAGTTACAGATGAAGGCGAATGTAAATCTCTTTTGTTTATTTGTTTGTTTGTTTAGTTTTTATGCCCCAGCCGTTGATTCTCATGTCTGACTGTGCTTCAGATGCTGCTGGGTCGAGCCCGAGCCCGGTCCATGATGGGACAGTTCGCTTCACTCATCCTGTCGTCCCAACCCTCTCGCTCTTCACTGCAGACGCTGATCAAATGGAAGGACAGGAGGGAATGGCCCGAGAGCATTAACGAAGAAAACAACACCGTCTCTCCCACTGAGTGATAAAAAACTGTTATGTAATAAATGTCTAGTATTGTCACATTGTAGAATATATTATACATTCATTTAATTTATGGGTGTTAAAATTGGAAAAAGCTTAGTTGTTAACCTAGAATATTCCACAGTTTGTTTTCTTTGGTGCTGAACATTTTGAACAGAATCTGCAAACATTTAAGTTCAAAAAGTAGCGTATGAAGACAAAATGAAAGTAGTTTTATCAATCATTGAAGTAGCATCATTAGACAAACCTCTTTGATGCATAAGTAGCTCTTCGTTGCTTTTGTTACATAAAAGTACCTCATGTGAAAGGGTGGGAGATCCCTGGCTTAATATGTAATTAAAGCAATAATAAATAACTTGTTTACCTTAATAAATCCTTTCCGTAGTCCCTCAGGGGTAATACAAGTGTTAATGGGATGATTGGAGGGTCTTTCATCTCCCCCTGGTGTCTGGCCAGAAAACCACAATTGCAACTTGACTGCCACCGGGTCGAAGTCACCAATACACACTAATGGAATCACGAAGAAGAAGCTAACAGGCTAACGGGGAAAGCTAACTGCGGGCTAGCGCCATTTAAACAGTATTTACAGCCAAGTTAGTGTGAAAAAAATAATTTCCATTGTATAACTGGATGTACAATATCCCTCTGTCCCTTTGTCTTTTCTTAAGATGCTACGGCACCTGCAGTGATGCATATGGCCTCTAGGGGCATGAGTTTCTTAGTACTGCTTTATGTGCATGCTAAGATACAGGAGTTTATATGATGTGATTCATTCATGATTAACGCACTAATTATGCTTTGATAAACTGTGAGTTAAAGCTTTAACTTTGACAGCAACAGCCCCCACACCTGCAGCACAGTGGAGGCGTCACAGGAAACAAAAAAGGAGAAAGATGGTGAAAGACTGTAGTGGAGCAGAGGAAGAGGAAGGAGGAGGAGCAGACCAGTGCAGGACACCATGCTCTGAAACAGGGACAAACCCTCTGGTCTGTTTCAGCAGATCAGAGGAGCACTGAAGGCAGCCAGGCAGGTTTCCTCCGGGTGCTACGGTTTCCCACAGTGGCGGCACGGCTCAGTCACAGCTGCTCAGGACTAACACCTGAACAGAATTTCGCTGTACGGTTGTACAATGACAAATAAATCACTTACTTACTGACTTACTAACAATAATATTAGTAAATGTAGCATAATATTGTGCTTGTTTTTTTTATTTTTTTTTATTTTATTTTTTTAAGGGATGTATTTATTTATTTTTCCCAGATTGGATTAGCGTCACGGAGTTCAAAAATTAAGTTTAAGTTTAAAATTAACTTATTTACAAAAAAATATATAGAGAAAAAAATCTATCTAACTTAAAACACAAGTTTACCGGGTTTTTTTCTCATTTTAGCTTCTACAATACAAAAAAATAAATCTAAACATTTTTTTAAAGTATTTTTTCTCACATAATTTTTACGTGCGCTTTCCGTAACGTCTTTTTCCGTGCGCCTCTTCTACCAGCACTACGCCCCTCCTCTTTGCCCACGTGTCCGGAAGTGCCCGCTCCACTGTTGTGTTTTCATTTTCCCCGTAGTTTCCTCCATCGCCGCCTCCGCCTTCGGACCATCCGCAACCGGACCGAGGGGAGCTGGAGGAGCGGAGGCCGGGCTGGAGACGCTGGAGGCCGGACGCGGAGGTGAGGAAGGCCCCGGTCCTTGAACCATGGGCCTCTTCGCCAGGATCAGGAAGGAGTGGTTCATCATCGGGATAGTGCTCGTCATCTTATCCGCCAAAGTGCATCCGAGCTTCGGCATCAAGGGAGGTGAGGGGATCAAGAGAGCGGTGGATCATTTCCTTCTCGTATTTATTTAGTTTTACTTTTTATGGCTTTAAATGACTGATCAATTATACTTTTCCGAATCGCTCAGGCGCTACAGGGAACTCCAAAATTGGCTAAATCAAATACTACCGCCAGTGCCATCGTGACGAAACTGCGTGTACGGAACAGAAAACTTGCCCAAACTTCCTTTTTCTTAAGTTTACGTTTTTGTTTTGTTTCTGAGTCAGGAAGGAAGAACGAAAGAAAGAAAAAAAAAAATTCTAACAACCACATAAGCCCCAAAGAATGCTTTTAACCCCTTAACCCCCACATGAACAGAGTACATTTTCTCCAGCTTGGCTTTACCCAAATCTAAAAGCAAAAAAAGTGGCAAAAGAGAAACAAAAACACAATTGAAAAGTGATGAAAAAGCAACAAAAAATCCACAGAAAAATGACAAAAAAGTGATAAAAAAAAGAGAAGAACAGAACTTCCAAAATGAAGCAAAAAACGTGCTGTAAAAGCAACAAAAACACAACTAAAGAGTGATGAAAAAGCAACAAAATATCGACAAGAAAGAACGAAAATAAAACGAAAACACGACAAAAACACTTACAGAAAATGTGACTAAAAAGTTACAGTCTGCTGTGTAGGTCTTAGCTTTCAAATGACGCTATAAGCTTTGGCCATGAAGCTTTTAGACTTGGTTAAGGCGGGGTTTAAGAGGTTAGCCATTTACTTGTCTACCTAATTTACTTAAAGGGGCTAGATGCAAGTTGGCTATTTTATACTCACTACTGCCACCTCAGGTCATACGTGTAACTGCACCTTCTAAGCTCGTGCATGACGGCACTTCAGACCCGAATTAACACCTTTTTGAGTGACAGTGCAGGATTTTAGAGGCAGTTGTGGTGAACAGGTCTGAGCTCATTCTATTAGGACATGGCTGGAACATGTAGGGGGAGGAAAATACTTAGTTTAAACATTTTTAACTCTGTCTAGTCCCTTTAACGCTTTTTTAAAGAACCTTTACAAACTGTGCTCGGCTCAGGAGGGGGTTAAGGGCTTAACAATAAAGTCATACAGGATTAACATTTGCCGAACACACTGGCTCCTCTGTGCTGCAGAAGGACACGTCACACTGGTCCACTCTGGATCAAACATCCTTCAAACATGCCTTTTGTTTACAGTGTTGAGCCTATTTGACAGATGATAAACGTTACAGTTTTACGAGGCTTTAGGGCAGGATTAGTGCTGGAGGTGCTTTAAAGTCACACACATCTTATCTCAAAGATTAGATTAGTCTGAGCGGCTGCTACTGCTTTGAGTGACTCTGGAAAAGGTACGTTAGCTTACGGCGTGTAGTGCCCACGTTTACTCAGATTAGCTCGTCCAAATATTGACAGAGCCTTTACTGGTGTGTGTTTTGGATGGTTTTAAGAAGTGAGGGGAAAGTTCTTGTGTTGGTGACGCTACAGTTTGTTTTGTGAAAGTGACCTGTCCCGGCGGCTGCTGTTCACAGAGGTTTTGTCAATATCCTCCTGAACCGAGGACATTTTCTCCAGTTTGGCTTTACTCAAGGCTCAAAGCTTCTGGAAAAAACACGTCAAAGTAGCAACGAAAATAAGAAAACCAGGATGAAAATGCAACAAAAGAGAAATGAAAATGTGATGGAAAAAGTGAAGAAAAAAGTTATGGAAATATAATGAAAAATGTGACAAAAAAAGTGAAGAAAAAGTTAAAAAAATTCACAAGAAATGGCAAAAATGTGACAAAAAAGGGGGCAAAAATTGGACGAAATAGTGAACATTTTTTGACATGAAATGCAAAAATGTGACAAAAAAGTGAAAAAATAAAGGTGGCGAAAATATGTTGTTGAAAAAGTGACACAAATGTGATGAAAAAGTGATGAATATGTGATGAAAAATTGGCAAAAAATATGACTAAAATAGTGAAAAGAATTTGACGAAAAGTGAAAAAAATGACGAAAATGTGATGAAAATGTTGAAAAAGTTTGAAGAAAAAATGAAGAAAAAATGAAGAAAAAATTGAAAAAAATTGACAAGAAATGACAAAAATGTGACAAAAAAGTTACTTAAAGTAAAAATAAAGGTGACAAAAATGTGACGAAAATATGTTGAAAAAGTGACACAAATGTGATGAAAAAGTGACAAAAAATGGACAAAAAATGACGAAAATGTGATAAAAAGTAAAAATAAAGGTGACAAAAATGTGACGAAAATATGTTGTTGAAAAAGTGACACAAATGTGATGAAAAAGTGATGAATATGTGAGGCGAGAGGAGAAAGCGGAGAGAGGCGAGCCGCCGTCGAGGTGAAGCTGAACAGTTCGTCTCCAAACTCAGTCAGTGCCGCTAAACTCTGTTCGTGGTTGAAATGTAACTTGAAAAGGTGGTGCTGAACTTCTGGTGATATAAAGTTGTGCTGTTTCGTGTGGGGCTGTGGCCACGAAATGAGTTGTTTGTGCCGTTATTTTAACCGAGAAATGAAAAAGGAGGCGCTGAGGTGTTTTTCCGTCTTTATTTCACTCTGTCATTGCACGCTGCTTTCTGTGTGTTCACATTTGGGACGGGAAAATCACCCACATTTGATTTCCTACGACTGGAGTCTAGTCGTGTCTTTGTGCCCCCCACACTACACGATTCGAACGCCAGTCCAGTCGTGACCCCCCCCACACTACGAGACACGACTCTGTGACTCTGTGTGAGCTGACCTTAAGACCGGGGTTGTGATATCGTGTCTCCATGGTAACGCAGAACAGTCAGCGCCGTAATGGAGGATAATAAACGAAAAGACAGCTTTCCACGGACTTAAAGCCGGCAGAAACGTATCGATATCTTTCTCCAGAAGTTGGAAATGAGCTCAAAGTCAGTTCACTCTCAGTATTTCAGCTCGACTGTTGCTCTATTGGGCAAAGCACTTGGGGTAATCATGTTGTTTACATCTATTCAACTAAGAAAGGCTGAAATACATGGATTCTGTGTTTGTGTCTCGGCGTCAGGTCCATTGAAGCCAGAGATCACCATTTCCTACATCGCCGTGTCGCTGATTTTCTTCAACAGTGGGCTGTCGCTCAAAACCGAGGTGAGACAGAAAGACTTTCAAATCTGATCCTGATTCAGACACAGTTATTATATTTGTCCAGACTCAACTTACAAAGGATCAGACAGTTGCATCAGTGCAAGTGTGTTGTTATCCATTTTGCAACAACGTGTCTAAAGATGTTGTGACTTGAACTGAATCCGACTTGAAGGTTTCATTACATTTATGCACTTGATACTAAATGGTATTGAGTTTTCTGTATGAGGACCATGAGCAAAGAGGAGCCATTATTGGTACTTAGGGCTGGGTACTATTAAATAAAATAAATAAAAAACCTTTAGATCCAAGTTTTGATGCTGTGGGTCCAGGGACAGGATTACAGGAAGTTGCTTGGTTGTTTCAGTTCAAATAAATTGCCCAATTTTTACCCAACCCCCCTATTTTTTCCTCTCTTTTTTTGCCCCATTTTTCCTAATTTTTGATTACTAGGTTTTTTCCTAATTTTTGCCATTTTTCCTTAATTTTTTCCCTCATGGTTTTAATTTTTCCCAATTTTTTATTACTAATATTTTTCCCATTTTTTCCCCTATTTTTATATATGTTTTCCTTAATTTTTTCCCTCATGTTTTTCATTTTTTCCCCAATTTTTCCAACTTTTTTATTACTAATACTAGCTGAGACCCGGCCTTCGGCCGGGCCTCGCTAGTCTCCACATTTGATATTCAGAGATTGTGAGTGATTACAAAGAAATGTCCAACCCGTCACACAGTTCAGCTGTAGGCCAGTGGTTCCCAACCCATTCCAAAAACTATGGCCACTACAAATGAATAAAAGAATGAAGGCTCAAAAAAATTTCAAACAAACTGCAATTGGAGTGTTTGATGCACCCGTGCTCCTCTCTTATAAAGTACGACAATATGTTCGCTAAACTCAGGGAATAGAATTCAAGAGACAGTGGAATAATTATTGATAAATATTAGGGGTTCAGCTTTAACGGTTTGGTTCACGGTGCAGGACCCGTGGTTTGGTGCAGCACGGTAGTGTACAATAAAAAAAAAATAATGAGTAGGTTTTGAACTGAAATAGCCTAATGATCGTTATTAGACAGTATTTATAACCTTACAATAAAATTGGCAATGCGTTCAAAGCTGCTTTAGAATCAAATGTACCTCTGGGCTCACAATACGTGCAAGCAAAATAGAAAACAAATGGTACAGCAGCAAAGTTAAAAAAAAAAGGGAAAAAAAGTACGCAGTGCAGGCCATGCGCTCGTTAAGTTGTTTCATTTTCGCTTTGACTCACACGGAGGAGAAATCAGTCGGAGCAGCGCGTGTGATTAGAGGCTCGTGTTTGAGCAGGTTTTGGGCACGCACGCACACGCACACACATACACACACAGGCACACATCGCCCTGTTTGGATGCGCGCACACGCACGGCAGTCAGATCTCGTGCACTCGCGTTTGTGTGACAGCGGGTTGTCCTCGGACAGCAGCACCGCGGTCCATATGGACCCGTGGCCAATGCCCGCGGCCGGTGGGACCGGATGTCCACGCACACACTCAGTACTGTCGCCAGGCTTCCTGGTGTTCCCAAACGGTCTCCCATCCCAGTCCTAACCAGGCCCGTCCCTGCTTAGCTTCGGAGGAACGGTCTCCCATCCCAGTTCTAACCAGGCACTTCCCTGCTTAGCTTCAAAGGCGGTATGGGAAATAAACATGGCGGCGCCCAGGCGGCAGCCATTGAGATAGCGTTTTCTATAATAGATATTTCCTATTTTTTTTTTCAACCATTGTTTCATATTTGCCCAATGTTTTCTTCAATTCTTTTCTTCTTTTTTCCACAAATTCTTTCTCTTTTTCCCAATTTTTTCCCCTCATTCTTTCTCATTTTTCATTACAAATATTTTCCTTATTTCTCCCCATTTTGCCCAATGGCCTCAATTTCTCCCAGTTTTCCCCCATTTTTCCAAAATTACTTCCCATTTTCCACACATTTCCTGACATTGGAGATGAACCCGATAATGTAAATTGGCAGATCTTCCACACATTATTGTTTTGTCTTCTTGTTCTAGACGACAAACGTTTTCGTATCGGTATCGTTCAGGTATTGCCATTGTAAACCAAGCGTCTTGAAACTATAGGGAGTAAACAGTGAGTCAGGCTGTGACTGTGTGTGTGTTTTGCGTCTGCAGGAGCTGACCAGCGCGCTCTTCCACATCCGCCTGCACCTGTTCATCCAGAGCTTCACGTTGGTTTTCTTCCCGGTGTCCGTGTGGCTCCTGCTGCGAGTGTTGGCCTTGTCCAGCATCGACCAATGGCTGCTCCGAGGGTAGGGCTGGATACGTTACATGTCTTTCTATACCGGTGCTTTAACGATACTCGGTTTTCAATACCGATACTAAATTATGTGTCATATTGAACCATTAAACAGATTAATAATGTTCATTTATTATCTATTTCCCTCCATTTCTTTTGCATTTGTATCATTTGTTTGAGATGAAACAACCAAGAAACTTCCTTTAACTGGGACTACAGATGAAAATTAGCCATTGTGGCTAACTCTGGCATATTTACATGTGGACTTTGAGGACTCATGTTAATTAATATGCACTGTCCCATCTTAAATAAATAAATAAATAAGGAAATAAACTACAAAAGGACGAAAAAAACACTTTCCAATTTTTTTCCCCATTTTTAACACATTTTTTAAATTGCCCCCCAAATCTTCTATATTTCTGTCATTTTCCCCCCAATTTTGCCCAAAAATGTTACCCCTTTTTTATGATTTTTCCCATTCCCCCCCCCAACTTTCCCCCAATTTTTCATTTTTTTCCCTCAAATTTCCCTCCCAAATCTTCTATATTTTTGACATTTTTAAATTCTCCCCCTTTTTTATGATTTTTCCCATTTTTTTTCTCCCAAATTTCCCCCAATTTTTCATTTTTTCCCTTAAATTTCCCCCCCAAATCTTCCATATTTTTGTTATTTTTCCCCAATTTTTTTCCCCAATTTTGCTCAAAAATGTTCCCCTTTTTTTTATTTTTCCCATTTTAAATTTTTCATTTTTTTTTTTTTCATTTTTTTTCTTTTTTGTTCTTGTTCCCCAATTTTCTTGTTCCCCAATTTTCCACCCAAATTTTCCATTTTTTTTGTTCATTATCTCCCAAATTTGTTTCCCTTTTTTCATGTTTTTTCCCATTTTTGTTTTTATTTTTATTTTTTCACAAATTTCCCCCAATTTTTCCCAAATTTACTAAACATTTTCCACTTGTTTTTTCTAATTTTTCAAAAAAATTTTTTTTATTTTTTTCAACTTGTCACTTTTTTAAATGTATTTTTAATCTTTTTTTTTTATGAACAGCATCAAAACGTGAATATAAAGATTTAATATGTCTTTTCGGTTTCTGCTTTCAATACATTCATTTTTTTACCAGTAAAACCTAAACCTTTTTATTATACCTGACTAGTATCGTTTCACAGTACCCAGCTCTATCAGAGGTCACTACTGTATCAACACTTCTGCTGTGAGACACTGTTTCACACACGCCTGACTTTGCACGTATCTGGAGTATGTGTCTGCAAACACGGCTGTGGCGTGGAGGAGGGGAGGGCATAAAGGAGCACATTCATATAGAGTCCACCGCAGAGGCCCTGGTACGGTCAAACCCCAGAGGGAGAAGAATAAAATCAGCAAGTTTAGGCCAGTCACTATCACTCCTATATCGACTTATCGTTCAAAAAATGAATGTGTAGCGCCTCATTTGAAAACTAAGATCCGTTTTGTAGATCATAGTGTTTCCTTCTCCTCTTGTCGGCCACAAGAGGGAGCTGTAACCCTGTCAGAGATCCTGCGTGTTCTCCTTTGACCCTGTCTCTCACTCTGCAGGTTGCAGACTGTGAGCTGCATGCCTCCTCCCGTCTCCTCTGCAGTGATTCTGACCAAAGCCGTCGGTGGAAACGAGGTGAAGCTTTTTCTAAAGACACGGCAGCGCCTTAATATAGTGTGAACTAAACCTCCTCAGACTCTTGACTCCGGCCTGTACATGTGTGTCCACAGGCCGCCGCCATCTTTAACTCCGCTTTCGGGAGCTTCCTGGTAAGAACTAAATGAGCCCCTTCCTTCTGTTCTGCACCTCTGAGGAGCTGTGTAAGATCACGGTGAACATGTGTCAATATTCACATCAAAGGAGGCTCCCCTTCTTCAAAAACACACTCTTTTCCAACCTAAATGTAAAGCTTTGTGCGTGTCTTCTCTGTGAGACAAATGGGATTAGATCAAGGCTTAGAAAAACCCATATCGTCGACCTTGAACGTTGCAGAAACGACTAACTAGTGATGGGCTAAACTTTTTGTATCATGTAGTGTCGTACGCAGCAGCGAGCAGCAGGGGGCGCCAGTCGAACGAGACCAACACCTGGCTCATTTTGTCTTTGGGGATTTATGTAGGCCACCACACGCCGATCCTGTGGGTGCTATTGGGCTCCAGTTCTAGTCATGACTTAATGTGTAGAATGAGCTCAGACCTGTTCACCACAACTGCCTCTTAAATCCTGCGCTGGCACTCAAAAGTGATTACTTCGGGTCTGAAGTGCCTTCATGCACGAGCTTAATATAGAAGGTGCAGTTACACCTAAGACCTGACGTGGCAGTAGTGAGCATAAAATGGCCAGCTTGCATCCTGTCCCTCTAAATCTTTGTCAGTGACTTCATATTTAGATGGTTGTATCACTGTTCTGTACCACTGTAAATAAGCAAACATTTATCTTGGGTTTTAACACATATATTTGTTGTTTTTAGGGGATTGTTGTGACTCCTGTGCTGCTACTTTTTTTCGTAAGTTCCCTCCTATCATATTAGTGAATTGTAATGTCCATAGTAAACATAATTCTCACTGTTCGTTAATTGTTTTGTAGCTGGGATCGTCGTCTTCCGTTCCCTTCTCCTCCATTTTCTCTCAGCTCTTCATGACGGTGGTGGTGCCGCTCGTCCTGGGACAGGTCTGACTGCTTCACTAAATAATAATAATAAAGATGTCTCTCTCTCATCTTAATTTAGATTCATTCATTATGTCATTCATAAGAAAATTTACTTAAGAATAAACTAGTCCAGTACCCTATAAGGTGAAAAACTACTGAAAAAGGATGTTCCACTTTATTAAGCACATCATTTTCAAGCAATATGGGAAAGAAAAAGGATCTCTCTGCTGATGAAAAGCGTGAAATAGTTGAATGCCTTGGACTAGGTATGAAAACCTTTGATTTTTCCTGAAAGATTAAGCGTAATCATCGTACAGTTAAGAGATTTGTGGATGATTCAGAGCACACGCGGGTTTGTGCAGATAAAGGCACAATGAGGACGGTTTCTGCCAGACAAACACATCAGATTAAGAGAACAGATGCTACAAAGCAGCCGAATGTTTTCATAGCAACGGTTGCTATGAGATATGATTGGACAATGACTATTTTAGGGCGGGGTTTAGCGAATGGTTAGATGTTTTTTTTTCTGCAGCGTTCAACCAAGAACTGCAAGAACAAACTTTCCTGTCTCCATCATTTTGTTTCCCATTAAATTCTCATTTGCCTGTCTGTACTTCTACTGCAGTAATATTTGAAGTACTCTCCTCTGGTGCCAGGTGTGCCGCGGGTTCCTCCGCGAGTTCCTGGATCGTAGGAAGCCCCCGTTCGGAGTGGTGAGCTCCTGTGTGCTGCTCATGATCATCTACACCACCTTCTGTGACACTTTCAACAACAGCAGCATCCAGCTGGACCCCACCAGCCTGCTGTTCATCGTACTCATCAGTATGTACTTCTACTGCCTTTGAGACTACTACTACTACTGCAGTCTGGAATCACAGCCGGCGACGTCTTAGGAGCCCTGGTTTTTAATCTTCTTTTTCTCAGTTTTCTCCATCCAGATCAGCTTCATGCTCCTCATCTTCACCTTCTCCACCAGGTCAGTCCCAAAACAAAAACACTCATTCAAACATCATGCATCGAAATGTTCTTGTATTGTTTTGTTTTTTTTGTCTCAGGTCCAATTCCAGCTTCAGTCCCGCAGACACTGTGGCCATCGTCTTCTGCTCCACTCACAAATCCCTCACTTTAGGTACGAGCTGCTTTATTTAACTGTCCATGTTTACCAAGTGTTGCGCTCTTTCCTCAAATGTTGAAGACGGTTACGGCCTTTTATCAACAAACCACCGATCGATCGATTTGAATTTCTCAAAAGCCTGTTTTGTCATAATCAAAGGCCGTTTTTGGGCCGTGCAGAGAAACGGTGCAGTATTGACTTATTAAGGGACTAGATGCAAGTTGGTCTTTTTATACTCACTACTGCCACATGTAATAGCAGGTTTGTAATAGAATTGTGAATATGAAAATAACTGCTATAAAATTATTGGCATGAGGATGACGCACTAACGCAAGTATTTGAATTTATCTTCAAGATTAGCATAAGTTTCACATTGTTCCGGTAGTATCTGTAAGAAACTGTTTTTATTTTATTTTTACCACCTCTGGTCTTATGCGTATTTGCAACTTCAAAAGCTCGTGCATGACGGCACTTCGGACCCAAATGAACAACTTTTAGAGTTTTAGATGAACAGGTCTGGGCTCATTCTACACATTAGGACATGGCTGGAACATGTAGGAGGAGGAAAACACATAATTTTAACATTTTTAAACTCTGTATAGTCCCTTTAACGCATTGAGTGGGGGGGGGATTACAAAACTAGACACTCTAATACACCTTATGTGTGGTTTTGGTAGCTCTGTGATGAACAGAAGTCAAATAAATGACAAAAAAGTAAATAAAAAAGTAAAAAGTCACGATCTGGACATTTCATATGTATTATTGCGTTTCTTGTCTGGGCTTGGTGTTGCGTAGCAAACAGCTGTAAACCCGACACGGACAGATCGAAAAGTTGAGATTTAAACATTTCTCTCAGTTTTTAAATGGTCAAAATTGGTCCAAGGACGACTGAGAAGCATCCTGTTAAAGTCTTTATTCCAGAACCAGGCTGTTTAAAGCAGTACTAAGTAACGTGTTTACCTTAATAAATCCTTTCCGTAGTCCCTGTGGGGGTAATACAAGTGTTAATGGGATGATTGGAGGGTCTTTCATCTCCCCCTGGTGTCTCTGGCCAGAAAACCATGTTTGCAACTTGACTGCCCCCGGTCCGGAGAAAGCAATACACACTAATGGAATCACGAAGAAGAAGCTAACAGGCTAACGGGCAAAGCTAACTGCGGGCTAACGTCACTTTAAACAGTATTTACAGCCAAGTTTGTGTGAAAAAAAATATTTCCATTATATAATTGGATGTACAATATCCCTCTCTCCCTTCGCCTTTCCTGTCAGTGTAGTATTTACTCTCCAAGACATTTAATAAGTTAAAAAATCGTAACTTGCTACTACACCTGCAGTTGCGCTTATGGCCTCTAGAGGGAAGAGTTACTTAGTACTGCTTTAAATGCACACGATCAAGAACACGCGGTGTTTCAAAACGTGTCAACAATGTTGTCGTCGAAAATTTGCATTTGCCTCTTCACATAACGTGAGTGTCCGTCCAGAGAGGTGAGAGTTGGAGAGGATTTAATCAGAAAGGAGAGAGTTTCATAAAAGACTAATTATCTTAGAATCTAGGGAAAAAAAGGTGTGATTTTGATTAAACTAGCCTCTGTTTAGCTTTGGATTTCTCAGGAACCGAGGCACGTAGAATTAAACTGTTTTCACCTACGGAGAGCTTAGATTCTCATCTTTAAAACGATCGAAGCCATGTATCCATAGCCGTAACACAGAATATGCTGTGGTGCTACAAATGTCATGAAAAATGGTCTGGATTGTTGGCACTCAACAGCTAAATCCCAAAACAGAGCGGCCTCAATGTGTTAACAAGGTATGATTTTAAAATAGTTTAAAAGTCATGTTTGTGTGTTGACTTGAATATACACTACTGCTCAGAAGTCTGGGGTCCCTTAAAATGTCCTTATGTTTGGAAGAAAAGCACAATAACATTAATTTAATCAGAAATACAGTTTAGACATTGTTAATGTTGTGAATGCTTGTTCTAGCTGGAAACAGGTGATTTCTAATGGAATACCTACATGTGTGCAGAGGTTCTAATGCTACATTGTGCTAGAGCTATAGCTTGTGTTAAAGGGTCATTGATGATTGGAAAACCCTAGTTTATTTATGCAGCTGAAAACCGTTCTGATTAGAGAAGCTTTAGACCTGGCCTGGGTGAGCCCAAACTTCTGAGCGGTATCGTATTCTCTTTTTTCAAATACTGAATACGTATATTTTTTGTCTGAATATGTAAATGTTTTTTAAACGGACTCAGGAAAACGATCTGACTGTGCACGAAGCTCTCAGCTAATGGGATTCATATAAACAAATAGGTTGTATTTTTGGCCTCACTCGCTCATGTCTCCTGCACACGTTGATGAAAGGCCGGCTGGTTCTTCGGTTCACATGGATGTGCACAGACGAACACGTTTATGATCGTGTTCACAGGGAGGGCGCGGCCAAGTCAACCACAGAGTGAGAAATGGTTTGAAAATGTGTGCCGATAATTAGGCACATTCCACAGAGTCTTTTGGTTAGTTTGGCTTCATTGTACGTTCATGTTTCCTGCAGCTACAGAACCAGTAACACCGGCAGATCAACTCCCTGTGCCAGAACAACTGATCACATTTACCTGAAGCCTGAGTCCTCGTGGATACATGATGAAATTATAAAATAACGTCTGTTGTAAGAATTTCTATTGGGCTTATTATCGATTATGAACATAATAATTGCATCAAAAATAACAAATTTCAAAAGTGTGATTTATCTGATTTTAAAGAGACTATACGGAGTTTAAAAATGTTAAAATTATGTATTTTCCTCCCCCTGTTACTTCGGGTCCAAAGTGTCATCATGCACGAGCTTAAAGGGATGTTTCAGGATTTTTGACATAGGGCCTCATTTCCTAGTTATCCAGAGCGTTGCTGATTTCTGGAGATTTTTTTTGTGTGTTATTCCAGCAGTTCGTATGTTTGAAGAGTTACGTGGCGCTAGGCTAGTGCAAGGCTAGTGCATTTCTATGGTATCAGCTAGCCTGCACTAAAAACAGTGTGACCCGCTCCACAGAGCACCTGAGGCAAATCACTTATAACACCAGACTAACCATAGAAATGTCTAATCCGGAAATATCCTTTTAATATAGAACCTGCAGTTACACGTATGACCTGAGATGGCAGTAGTGAGCGTCAGAGTTAGAAGCTTGTTTTATCCTGAGAAGAAAACTTTAAACTCTCACTTCTCTTCACTCCGTTCTCCGCTCTGTCCTCCAGGCATTCCCATGTTGAAGATCGTGTTCGCGGGATTCGAGCAGCTCTCCCTGATCTCCGTCCCGCTGCTGATCTACCACCCGGTCCAGATCCTGCTCGGGTCGGTGCTGGTGCCCAGTATCAGAACGTGGATGATGTCCAGACAGAAGGTACGTGCACGGAGACGACGGGGGGGCAGATAAAGTCATGACACCGGTGTGGTTTGGAGTGAGAGGCCGACACTAGACTGTGTAATGTTTATCACATGGACCAAGAGATGTGGGAAGGTGAAGATGAAGATAATTTCTAACTTCTTTGTCTCGTTAATGAAACCTCGCACCGATACCACTGTTTCTAAAACTGATACGAGTACTTTGATTTAAGCACTTGCTGATACCGAATACCGATACGAGTACAAGGCATTTTCTTCCACAGACTTTTTGAAGTGAATATAGTGTTTAAAGACTCACAGCAGATTGGTTTGTAATTAGTTATTTTATTCATTTACATTTCCTTTAGTAAAGTGGACGACACTTTTAAGAGAAGTTATATCAAAATTTAACAGATGCTATTTTATTTATTTGTTTTTATTCAATATTATTTTTGGTTTTTGTTTCTCTGTCCATCATAGACAGAACAGCTCATGTCCAAAAGCTGCTCAGTGCTTGTGCTTTATTCATTTATGTATTTTTATGTAACAATAGTATTGAGATGTTACTTATTACTGCAGATAAATGGTCTCTTTTCTCCTTTACTTCAGCTCCGTGTGGATTTTCTCGTGTGTTTATAGAAACTTATCCAGTAGCTTCAGCATTTCCATTGTTTTGCTGCAGCTCATTTTGGCTCAATATAAACATGCTGTATGTCTTTATTTTTTGATTTTTTTGAGGACCTTTTAGTCGCTGGGTTAGTTTTTCAGATGAATAAGCTCCTGGGCTTAAAACTGCATCAGAATCACCAAAACTGTGATGAGTTAGCGGCTAGTTAGCAACATTAGCCTGTATGTTGTAAACACTGCAGACACTGCAGCACTAACAACATTTAGCTCTGGTTAAATCCAGCACAGACTCTGATTTAGGGAGTGTCGTCTGTAATAAAGTCAGCTCTATGTGGAATATTGGATTTACACTAAACTATTCTCCAGTTTGTTGCTATTTTCTCTCCTGTGTCCTGTGAGAGCACCGGACACAGGTCAAGTGGTATCGGTTTCTGGTATCGGGACCTCGTTAATGAGTACAAGTGTGTGGTATCGGTATCGGTATCGGTGCATCTCTACTTTTTAATGCCACAAATGCAGGAAAAAAACAAAAATGGTTCATATTTGATTTCTTACGATTGCCAAAAGAAAATTGGTCGAAACAGGCCCAAAAATAAGGTACATTTTGGTATTTTCAATGAATTTACACAGTCAAAATTGTTCAGCTACATCTTAATTTTCCAAGAAATTTAGATTTAGTGAATAAAATGTAATGCTTGCTATGACATTTAAGGCTTTTATTTTGGCACAGTTCATTTGAATGACTTTTATTGCCCTGCAGAAACCGTTTAAATGGTTTTAGCTAATCAGTGATAGAAGACACAAAACAAAATCCCCACTTTCATCTCGGGGTAAACTCGCAATACACTAGAATAGGTAGTAGTATTTATTTACTCCGCCTTCCCTTTTGAGTTCATCTCTTGGTCCATTTTACTGAAGAACCGGAGCCTCCCTCATGTTGTGACTAACTCGCGGCTGTGTCTTCTCCACAGTCTAGTCTGTTGTTGAGATAAGCCACACTGCCCCTGTGTCCAGTGAGTAAAAAGACCAAAAAATAATTCACCACTGAGTCCAGCAACTTCAAAACAGGAAACTTTCATTCTGGTTTGTGCGACTTGCTGGACTCACTGTTGCCTTGACCTAAATTGAAGGGAAAGAGGGTGATTGTGGGTGATTGTGGGTGATTGTGGTGGGCTGGTTCTCATAATTATCACTGGTGTTAAAGTGCACATGACAGGTTTCATGTTGATCACAGTTTTACATCAGCAACATGTCAGTTTAATGGAAAAAAGCTGGGGAACGATGGAGAATTCCTTAAATGATCTTTGGCTAAAGTCTTACCTCGGCTTACAACCTAGCAGGCTTTGAGGAGGGGAAAAGCACAACAAGCTTCTAGGGCTGGGTACCGTTCGTTTTTTTTTTGTTTTTTTTCTCGATTCCACTACTTTAACCTCTTAACTCCCGCCTGAACCGAGAGGATCTTTTTCCTCACGTCATCAGATTTTTTTTCCATCATTTTTTTGTTGGGTACTCAAGTCATTTCTGTAACTTTTTTGTCATTTTTTGTCCAATTTTTGTAATTTTTTTTGTTAATTTTTCATCACATTTTTCCTTTTTTTTTGTGTCACATTTGGTCACATTTTTGTCATTTTTTGGGGATTTTTTGCCGCATTTTTGTGATTTTTTTCATCCATTTTTTATCACATTATTGTCATTTTTTGTCACTTTTTTGTCATTTTTTTCATCCATTTTTTAAATCAAATTTTTGTCATTTTTTTGTCACATTTTTGTCATTTTTTGTCAAATTTTTGTAATTTTTTTGTCAATTTTTTATCACATTTTTTGGCATGTTTTGGTCACATTTTTGTCAATTTCTTGTGACATTTTTGCTGCTAACTTTTACCGTAAAAATTATTTATTATTCACTTGAAATTATACAAAATAATCTGAATGAAGAAAAAACTTGTGCTTGTTCCATTGGCAAGAATAGGTTTTATCTCCTCTAAGGCCAGACCAAATCTACCTACTATCTTTTAGGATTATGGCCTATAGGTGCTCTGCTAAGACATTTTAACCCCTTAACTCCCACCTGAACTGAGCACATTTTCTCCAGTTTGGCTTTACCCCAGTCCAAAAGCTTCTGGAAAAAAGCTGTGAAAATAGCAACAAAACTGAGACGAAAACAATGATGGAAATGTGACAAAAAAGTGAGAAAATATTGAAAAAAAAGACGAAAAATTGATGAAAAAGTGGCAAAAATGTCACAAGAAATTGACAAAAAATTTATGAAAAAACGACATAAATGTGACAAAAAAATGACAAAAATTTGATTAAAAAAATGACGAAAAAATGTGACAAAAATGTGATAAAAAATTGACAAAAAAAAGGACAAAAATGTGATAAAAAATTGACAAAAACATTACAAAAAATTGACAAAAAATTACAAAAAACATACAAAAATCAGTTGAATACCCAACAAAGAAATTATGGAAAAAAAATCTGATGACGTGAGGAAAAAGATCCTCTCGGTTCAGGCGGGAGTTAAGAGGTTAAGGAATTGACAGTTTTTTTTTCCACATTTCTAGAGTACTTTAACAGGCATTTGATCTCTGATTTGGGTCATAATATTTCTCAAAATCATCTCGAGGGCCAGAGTTTGATGATGGAGGGCCGGTTTTGGCCCCCGGGCCTAACATTGCCTACCCCTGGTTTAGTGTAATAATCGAAACAGTATTGCACAACCCTTATTCAGAGGCTTTAAAACTATTGGTCCAGTTCCGTTTTGGCTGAAAGTGTGGTCTAACCTGTCCTCTGCGCTTTAACTGCACCTCGTAATGTGTTTCTTCTGCTTCAATTATCCGGTGTCGCGGGTAATTTATTGCACAACGGTGGAAAAATATTTGGGCTAAAGGACAACAGACGAAACACTGACTCTTCCCTTTAACCTGAAATAAACTCAATTTTCTTTTCGTCCCCAGGCTCACTCGTTTTTGGACACAGTTTAAAGTTTCCCCCCCGGGTTGTGACTTGGACCTACGCATCCTGTGCCTTATTCCAAAACGAAGCGACCTCAAACGGACACACGAGTTCCACGTATTTAATCTGAAGTATTTTGTTATTTTTATATGATATAGTTTATTTAGATACTCATTTGCGGAGTACAGGACCGAGGGTTACTGGGAACATGTTATTTTACATATATGGACTGCTGTTACTGTGTTTTGTAAAGTTTAATACATTTAATTAAGAGGAAGCTTCGTGGCTGCCGTGTTTTTATTTTACAGGATCGTAAGCAAAGGCTTTTATCCTCAGTTCTGCTTTTATCCTCGGTTCTGTTTTGCGAAAGGTCAGATCCGGTCTGGAAAGTGGATGTTTTGAGGAGAAGTTAACAAGGATTGCGTGTGAGTCGCGTCGTTGTTCGTCAATTAGACACGCAATACAAAAGACTTTGGTATGTGCTTGTACTATGTAAACAAAGTAGTAGGTAATGAGAAGCGAGCACAGTGTTCCTGGTGGGTCCCGAGGCGTTCGACTTTACCCAATTCTAAAAGCTTGTTAAAAAAAAAAAGGTCAAAATAGTGACAAGAAGGAGACGATGAAAACACAGAAAAAAAAGCATCAAGAGAGCGACATAAAAGTGATTGGAAAGCGCAAAAAAACAACAAAAGCACAACACAAATGCAGCAAAACAGGCAACAATAACGTGACAAAAAATACAACAAAAAAATGTGTAATGTAAATGTAATAACTTGTACCTATGGGTTAGATACTGTTGTGGATTTTCTTGCTTAATAAAGCTTAAAGCAGTACTAAGTAGCTTTTCCCCCTAGAGGCCATAAGCGCAACTGCAGGTGTAGTAGCAAGTTACGATTTTTTAACTTATTGTCTTGGAGAGTAAATACTACGCTGACAGGAAAGACAAAGGGAGAGAGGGTCACTGTGCATCCAATTATACAATGGAAATAATTTTTTTCACTCAAACTTTGCTGTAAATACTGTTTAAAGTGACGTTAGCCCGCAGTTAGCTTTGCCCGTTAGCATGTTAGCTTCTTCTTTGTGATTCCATTAGTGTGTTTTGGTGACTCCGGTCCGGAGGCAATCAAGTTGCAAACATGGTTTTCTGTCCAGAGACACCAGGGGGCGATGAAAGACCCTCCAATCATCCCATAAACACCTGTATTACTCCCACAGGGACTACGGAAAGGATATATTAAGGTAAACACGTTACTTAGTACTGCTTTAGGAGATGTTGTCTAGTCAAAAGGTGAGGTTTAATAGTTTCGATAGAGTAATTTTTACCATTTTGCATTTAGAATAACTTATATTTGAGCAGCTTCATTTCATTTATTAATTTAATTGAATGGGACAGTGCATATTAATGAACAGACAACTAGTGCTGTAAATATGCCGGATTTAGCTCAAGGCTACTTTCCATCCGCAGTCCCATAAAAAAACAAGACAAGAACATACAAAATACAAAACATATAAGCCACAACACACAAGCAGTGCATTACAGACAAACCAGGCAAGGACAACAACTACACCATACATAAAGTGCATCTCTTTCATACGACACTCCCCTCGTCCCGCCCACTCACACACCTGTACGTGCAAGTATTTAAAAATACGTTCCTGTCTTAATGCCTTTTAATGGTCACATCTTTGTTGGCAGAAAAGCCGTTCTTTCAGTTGCCTCTTAAATGAGACGTAGGCGCTGCTTTCTCTAACGGTCAAAGGTAGCGTGTTCCGACTAGAACAAGCCTTAATGCAAAGCACGTGTTGAGAAAGCGTGTGCCTCCGGATCTGTACCTCACAGCCCCCCCCTGACTGCTGATCGAGTGCTGGTCTCACAATTGGCTTGTTGCACGGTGTGGCTATGCTAGTTCCTCTGACCTGAAGGTGTGAGCGCCTGGACTTCCTGTCGGTTTTCTTTTCCTGGAATAAAAATCATATTTTCTAAAGATTACGTTGTGGGCGGTGAGTTCCCGGTCGATGATCATTTATTGTGTGTTGAAATCATGATGTAACGAGTTCAGATCGGAGACGCCTGTGATCATGAAGGATTGATAGTTTGTCTTGAAGCTAAAGGCTAACATGCTATGAAAAATATATATAAAAGGCACTATTTCAAGTTGTGTAATGCATTAACCCCTTAACTCCCACCTGAACCGAGCACGTTTTCTCGACGAAAACAATGATGGAAATGTGGCAAAAATGTCACAAGAAATTGACCAAAAATTGACGAAAAATGACAAAAATATGACACAAAAAATGACCAAAAAATGACAAAAATGTGACAAAATGTGACAAAAATGTGACAAAAAAATTACCAACAAATTACAAAAATGTGATAAAAAATTGACAAAAAAATGAAAAAAAAATCTGATGACGTGAGGAAAAAAGATCCTCTCGGTTCAGGCGGGAGTTAAGAGGTTAAATTAGCCTTTAGCTTCAAGACAAACTCACTGATCCTTACAAACATAAACGTCTCCTATATGGAAATATTTCTACCAGAAACTCACTGGTCTAAGCTAATCTTAATGGAAATGAATACGAACAGGAAGTACTAGCGCCCACAGCTTCAGCTCAGAGGAACTAGCGTAGCCACATTGTGCAACAAGCCGATTTCTTTTTTTTATAAATTCCCGAAGAGGAGGCGGAGCCTGGTCATGTAGCACTCTATAAACAAGGCAATTCATTTTAAAACATTTTAGATTTTCAAAATTTAAAAATGTATATTTGTTTATTAGAGCCCATATGTGAAAAGACTGGGGTTTTTGATCAAGTACCTTAATGGCTGCTTTGTATAACTGCTGAATGGGTTTAAGCGCAGCGGCACCAGCAGAGGACCAGGCCCGTGAAACAATATTCAATATGGGAGAATATCATACAGTGGAGGTATGACTTTGCTCCTTCTGTTGTAATAAAGGGTCGAATTTGTTTATAGTTTTTAAAATTGAATTTGATGGTGTTTGTGGCCTTTTTAATGTGCTTTTTGAATGTGAGGTTGGGATCCAAGATTACTCCAAGATATTTAAAGTGGGTCACTAACTCCAGCTCCTCACCATCCAAAAACACAGACGATCTCTCTTGTTTCAAGGTTTTTTTGCTAAACATCATGCAGACTGTCTTTTTTTAGTTGAGCTTGAGACAACTTTGTTTAAGCCCTCGGTGAGTTTGGCAATAAAGAAACAGTTTGCTCTCTCAGTAGAATGGTTTGGACGAAAGCCAAACTGCATTCTGTGCAATGGAATGAATTCTTTATCAAGGTGTGTCATTAGTTGATTTGCCACGCACTTTTCAGTGACTTTAGATATAACTGGCAAGATGCTGAACGGTCGGTAGTTTGTGAGTTGGTGTTTTATCCCCCGTTTTAAAAACTGGGGTTATAGTACCCTCTTTCCAAGAGGACGGAACTGTGTTCTCACTAATTGACTGATTAACCAAGTCAGTGATAGGTTGCACCAGTGCCTCAGCGTGAGTTCTTAAAAAATTGGTGTCGATACCACGCACGTCCCTGGCTTTCAAAATTTTGAGGGTTGAGATGATTTTAACAACCTCCTCCGCGGATATATGTTGCAGCTGGAAGATAGGGTGCTCTTCATTTAATGAGAGTGGCAGAATAGTAGAAGGAGGGAAGTTCTTTGTTATTTCAAATATACTGTCAATGAAATAATTGTTGAAAGCATTGGATAGAACCAAAGGATCACTGATCAATTTATCATTTACTGCCATCTCAAGAGGTGGAGCCTCTGATTTTAAGTTTTTCCCAAGGAGTTTATTTAGGATTTGCCAAGTTTTTTTCCATTACCTTTTGTACTTTCTGTTATGTTAACAAAGAAACTTGCTTTGGCTTTTCTTAAGGTTCGCGTGACTTTGTTACGGTCAGTAGGCAAGCCAGTTTTCCAGCATTTTTTAAGCATCAGCTTCGTGGTTGTATAAGCTACACAGCGGCGGAGTGATCTGGAGTTATAAGTGATTTGCCTCAGGTGCACTGTGGAGCGGGTCAGACTGTTTTTAATGCAGGCTAGCTGATACCATAGAAATGCGCTAGCCTAACTGGAAAATCCCTTTAATTATGTTTAATAATGGCACTAGGTTGTGTAGTGTCTGCCTGTGGACAAGTAGCGTTACTGCTCTTTGTCTGGGACGGGAAATGAACCAGAGAGCACCTGTTTAGCACCAAAGTCTAAAGCGGGGGTAGGCAACGTCAGGCCCTTCAGCATAAAACCTTTGGAGAGAATTTTGAAGAAACATTTATTCATAAATCGAGTCCCCAATACATGAAAAGGACTCTGAAATGTGAAAAACACTGCCAATATTTTCACATTTCCCAGCAAAACACTGGATAAGGTCATGTATTATGTGAAAAACTTATATTTGTAGAAAAAAGGTGCTTTACTTTGGGCTACGATTGTAAGTTTTGGCCCTTCAAATTGGCCCTCCATGACACTGGTCTAAAGTCTGCAAAACCACCCAAAATAGTAAACAAGAGCCCAGAATAATAATCTTTTGAGAAACATTATTTATAGATACGTCCTATAGGTGAGTGTTCACTATACAAATATCCCGTTAAGATACCTTTACCTTTTACACATGTGTCAAGGGTGAAAGGAGTGTCCTTATTAATCAACTCCTAACCCAACAACAAGAGAGCGATTTCAATAATCTGCAGAGGAGCAAATACAAGATTTCTTTAACCCGATATTCCCCTGTCTGGAATATTTGTGCGTGTGGGGAAAATGAGTGGATTTCTACCGTCGGGAACCGGAGTGGGTTCGGAGGCGGGCGGTTCTATCGAGCTTCATTTGTGGGGAAAGATATCAGAACAAAGATATCAGCAGCAGCATTAATCATTAAGCCAAACCGGGGTGTTTCCATTAAAAGTCTGACCAGTGAACGCACCAAAACTAGAAATGCATTTGCCTGGACAAGCGGGAAAACAAGGCTGGAAGGTTTAGAGTTTGTAGGAGCTAAACTGTCTAAATGTTCTGATTTTTCTGGTGTGAACGTTCACGCACCACTTTTTGCCCCGGCACTGTAGTTTCTCTCGTGTCCAGGCAAATAGTTTTGGTTCGTTTATTGGAAACGCCTCTAATGGAAATTTTACCCAGAGTCAAATGAGTTTGTAAAACTGAGCAGCCGATTTCCATGGAACTCAGATAAACAAGAGCAAGAGATGTTTCGGCTCTCTCTGATGAGACGGGCAGCTTTAGCCCGTGTGAAGTACTTTGAAGCTAAAGTCTTAAAAATTTGCCTAGGGCTGGGTGTACCGTAGAAAAAAAATTGATACCGATTATTGTTCTTTGATACCGATACTTTTTTCGATACCTATGCTAAATTATTTTTTGATATAGAACCATAAAACTGAGTTATAATGTTAATGTATTGCTTTTCCTTTCATTTAATATCTTTTATCATTTGTATCATTTGTTTGAGGTGAAACAACCAAGAAACTTCCTGTAACGACAAAAGGGCAGAAAAAAACATTTCCAAGTTTTTATCATTTTTTTCCCTCATCTTTAACCAATTTTTTTCACCTTTTTGTTCCCCAAATTTTACATATTTTTCCTATATTTCCATTTTTAAGAAAAAAAAATCCCAATTTTTTTTGCCCAAAATGTTCCATATTTTTTCCCTAAATTTCTCCCAATTTTTTTCCTTTTTATTTTTTATTTTTTCAGCTTGTATTTTTATTATTATTATTTTGTATTTTTATTTTGATGACCAACAGCCTCAAAAGTTGTATACGCAGATTTTGTATTTCTTTCCTACCTGCTGTCGATACTTTAATTAGCCTTAAGGCTCATTCATACTTCACAAGACACAAGAACTTCTTGTTCTTACACCCTGAGCTGCAGAACAAAATGAAGTCACTTTTGCCTTGTCGCCATGGAAAAGTTTTGTAACTGACAGTTCCATGGCGATACCTATGCTAAATTATTTCTGATATCGTTAGGCACATAGCATAATTGCCTAACTCATTTTGATTTTGATTTTGGAAAACATGTAAAAAGACGTTTTATAGGAAACACATTATTTATAGATACGCCCTATAGATGACTGTTCACTATACAAGTATCCCATTATATCTTTACCTTTTACACATTTGTCAAGGGTGAAAGGAGTGTCCTTATTAATCAACTCCTAACCCAACAACAAGAGAGCGATTTCAGCAAAGACGATAAAGGAAAACAATCATTATGAAACACATAATGGTGGACGGTGAAAAATAATCTTCAGAGGAGCAAATACAAGATTTCTTTAACCCGATATTCCCTTGTCTGGAATATTTGTGCGTGTGGGAAAATGAATGGATTGGACACACCTTTAATGGAAATTTTACCCAGAGTCAAATGAGTATGTAAAACTGAGGGCTAGGGTTATTTCCATGGAACTCAGATAAACAAGAGCAAGAGATGTTTCGGCTCTCTCTGATGAGACGGGCAGCTTTAGCCTGTGTGAAGTACTTTGAAGCTAAAGTCTTAAAAATTTGCCTAGGGCTGGGTAAACCGTAGAAAAAAAATTGATACCGATTATTGTTCTTTGATACCGATACTTTTTTCGATACCTGTGCTAAATTATTTCTGATATAGAACCATAAAACTGAGTTATAATGTTAATTTATTGCTTTTCCTTTCATTTAATATCCATTACATTTGTATCATTTGTTTGAGGTGAAACAACCAAGAAATTTCCTGTAACGACAAAAGGGCAGAAAAAACACTTTCCAAGTTTTTATCATTTTTTTCCCTCACCTTTAACCAATTTTTTTCACCTATTTGTTCCCCAAATTTTACATATTTTTCCTAAATTTCCATTTTTAAGAAAAAAAAATCCCACATTTATTTCTTTTTTTTTTTTTCGTTTGTTTTTTTCCCCCAAAATGTTCCATATTTTTCCCCTAAATTTCTCCCAATTTTTTTCCATTTTTTTTTTTTCATTTTCTTTTTTCAAATTTTTTTCATTTTTTCCCATTTTTTCAGCTTATACTTTTTTATTATTTTTGATTTAGATTTTTATCATTTTTTCTTTTAATCTTTAACCGATTTTTTTCACCTTTTTGTTCCCCAAATTTTACATATTTTTCCTAAATTTCCATTTTTAAGAAAAAAGCTCACAATTTTTTTTGCTAAATTTTGTTGAAAAAATTCCCACATTTATTTCATGTTTTTTTTTTTGTTTGTTTTTTTCCCCCCAAATTTTCCATATTTTTTCCCTAAATTTCTCCCAATTTTTTTCCATGTTTTTTCCCATTTTACCTGTTTATCCAAATGTTCAATTATTATTATTATTATTATTATTTTTTCATTTTTCCAATTTTTTTTTTCCAATTTCTTTTTCAATTTTTTTTTTAAATTTTTTCAGCTTGTATTTTTATTATTTTTTCTTTTGATGACCAACAGCCTTAAAAGTTGTATACACAGATCTTGTATTTCTTTTCCACCTGCTGTCGATACTTTAATTAGCCTCAGGACATGTTCAGAGGGGGGATCATGAATAAATAAGTAAGTAAAAGATTCTGCGTGTTGAGCTGCGAGGAAATCGATGGCTCATTTTGTAACACAAGCTTTCAATACAAGTTCCATTGCTCTTTTTTGGCCCATAAAATGTCTCGTATTTAAAAAGGTCAGAGTCGTTATCGCCCCGTCTCTTGCCACATCATCTCCAGTTCATTTTGCTCCTATTGTGCTGATCTAATTGTGCGGAGAGAGGGGGGAGAATTTTCCGGCGTTGCTGCACAGATGGCGGCTCTCGCGCTCTGTAATGAAGAGATCCGGGTCTTGCCAAAATATTTCAAAGACTGTAACACGTCCAACTCGCGGAACAAGAGTCAGCCCAGTCGATTGTGCTAAAAATAAACTCCACGCAGCGTTTAACAGCCTTTTGTTCCATCAGAAAGTTGCCAGTTTAGCTCAATATTGTGCTTTGCATTGAGAAAATGAAACAAACTGTTTAGTTTGGGAAGAATCGGGTAGGTAGACCAATAAAAACATTTTCTATCACGTTATGAATGAAGCTTGTATGTACAAAAATCATAACAAAGACATTTTAGTAAGTTTATTTTTGAGCAGTTTACATTCTTTTCATAATCGTTGTATTAAACATTTACATTTCCTGGTGATACAGCACAATCCGGTCTGTATTAAAGATAAGAATTCAGAGCAACATATTCGATTCCAGAGTCAGGTAGTACTCAGCTACATTTAGTAACTTTCTGAAGAAATTCTATGTGATGACAATTAAAATACCTGAAAATACATTTGTTTAGTCTTCAGTAACAGTCCAAATACAAATTTACAATACAGTCCAGCAGCAAGTTTGAATTAGAATAATGTTTTGCAGTTTTTAACCCTAGAAAACTATCGCTCAAATTCAAAACACCATCACTAACGCCGGGTGATTTTACAACTGAGAAAATCCACCCAATAAAGAATAAAGAACTTCAAAATCTATCAATACATGACACATTTGAGCCGTGTTCTTTTGTATTTAACTGTGTCATGTCTAATATAATGAAAGAAAAGCATCATGAGGGGACCAGATGAAAATGCTCCAAAATTATTGGAAAATTAGGAATTTGGGAACAAAAAATTCCTAAAAAAATAAAATAATGAAGATGGAGACTTGATTTTTGGTCCATTCATTCCTGGGACACGTGAGACTTCTCTGGTGAAAGCTCAGTGTCCTCGGCACAAACAACCGCAGGAGAGACAAATGTCATGTTTTGAATGGGGATTAATGACCTGCCGACTAAAACAACTATGTGTCACTCACTTGCTGTGAGACCAGAGACTCCGAACTCTTTGACAGGAGCAAAGGTGAAGTTGCAACGTTAATGTGGCAGCCCTGAATGTCAACCTTGAAAGAAAACAAGATTGCCTGATTAAATGCACTAACCCTGCCCTGCCCTATCACTATTGTAAACATGAGCCTGTGGGATAAAGTGTGTTTGGATTAGAAAAATTCCCAGGCCAGCAAAGATGTCAAAGACAAAGCTAAAACTACCCACAGACACTCGGATAAACCATCATAATGAAAATCACATAAATGTATTTGCCCGGGGAAAAAACGCCCTGCAATAGTGTCTCGGGTTAACAAGCCACATTAGTGAAGGCTTTTAAAGTGCTGAACTGTTTGACCTCCTCAGTCTAACCGGCACATTCACCTCTGGCAGAGCCTCGAGTAATGCACTCAGAGCTGTTTCTTTAGCTGATCAACTCTGCCAGAAGAGCTGGGGCCAAATCATCTGTTACTTTGTATATGAGACTCGGATCGATGAAGATTGAAGGCTGTAAAAAGGTTGCTCTTTTTTAAATTGTACAATGATGATCGTGCCTCAGCTTTTTGTCCTTGTCTTTGATGGCTTCACTCTGACCTCTTACACTTTACCCAAATCTAAAAGCTTGTTGAAAAGATTGTCAAAATTGCAACAGAAACGAGACGTAAATGAGGATGGGAAAAAGCATCAGAAGAGCTCCAAAAACAAAATGTCAACAAAAACGTGACAAAGAAACAGTGCGACGACAATGTGAGGAAAAAGATCCGTTTTGTAGGTCTTTCAAATTAGGGGTTACACTGGCCTACGTGCTGTGAGCTCCAGTCGAGGAGATTTTAGATTTGGGTAAAACTGAATGTGCTCAGTTAATGCAGGAGGTAAGAGGTAAATTTTAGATTTAAAGGGATATTTCAGGATTTTTGACGTAGGGCCTCATTTTCTAGTCCAGAGTGTTGCTGATTTCTGGAGATATTTTTTTTGTAATTCATGCAGTTCTTATATTTGAAGAGTTTCGTGGTGCTAGGCTAGTGCAAGGCTAGTGCATTTCTATGGTATCAGCTAGCCTGCATTAAAAACAGTCTGTGCACCTGAGGCAAATCACTTATAACACCAGACTAACCATATAAATGTCTGTGTCAATAGAGTAATTTTTACCATTTTGCATTTAAAATAACTTATATTTGAGCAGCATCAGCTTCGTGGTTGTAAAAGCTAGGCGGCGGCGGAGTGATCTGCTAGAAAATAGTCCCTCAAAATGCGATCATTCATGTGATGCAGGTCAGTTATATTCCAAACATGATTCTATCAACACAGACATTTATATGGTTAGTCTGGTGTTATAAGTGATTTGCCTCAGGTGCTCTGTGGAGCGGGTCAGACTGTTTTTAATGCAGGCTCGATGATACCATAGAAATGCACTAGCCTTGCACTAGCCTAGCGCCACGAAACTCTTCAAATATAAGAACTGCATGAATTACAAAAAAAAATATCTCCAGAAATCAGCAACACTCTGGATAACTAGGAAATGAGGCCCTGTGTCAAAAATCCTGAAATATCCCTTTAACTTGACTTTTGAAATGTTTATTCATCAAACAAGAAAATCAAGCATTCAGCTTCAGAGCAGATGGTGGGATAATCATAATAATGTTCCTGTCAGTTGAGAAAAACTGTAAAACTACAAATCCTACAAACCTCGAGTGAACAAAACAAATCAACAGCGTCCCCTTCAGTCCCCCGGTGTTGCCAGTATGTCGTATTCCGCCAGCAGCACGAAGCTGTTCTCCCTGATCCTCCTGACCCGGACCAGGTCTCCGCACTCCTGCACGTGGATGAGGCCCCTCTCCCCGCGGCTGTACTCCTGCTCCCGGTCGTGTAGCGTCACCTGCGTCCTCTTCCTGCACGCCTGCCTGTACACGTACCTCACCCCGACCACCAGAACCATCCCGAGGCCGGCCGAGCACCCCAGCAGCATGCCCAGCTCCCACGCGCTGTGCCTGGGGATGATGTCCGGGTACTTCCCCTCCCGGTCCGGGTCTGGGTATGGCGGGAGCTTGGCCTTGACCTCGACTTTCGGTTTGGCGTTGCGGTCGGTGTTTTGCGAGATGCGGGATACGGCGGAGTTCGCTTCGGCGTCGCGGTTCGGCAAAGCGACGACGATCGGCGTTTTTGGAGGTAAAGTCGTCGAAGAAGTCGCGATTCGGTTTATGAAGGATCGACGGGCGGCGGAGGGTCGGACATTTACGGGACTGGAAGTTGGAGAAGGCGGTTTAGCCATTATTCCATCGTCTATCACAACATTCGGAGGACTTGAAATGGGCGACTGAGTTGGAAGCTTTGGAAAATTTGCCATTGTCATAGTTTGCAAAGTTGACGAAAGACTTGGCGTGCTATTCTTAAACAAATTTGGAAATCTATTGTAGCCTTCAAGTGTGACCTTTGAAGCCGCAATAGTTGAACTTATTTGTCTGTGTTTACCATTTGCCGAAGAAGTTGTGACTAGCAATGGGATTGTTGGGTCTAATGTTGCTGTTTTGGAGCCATTGGGCCATTTTGGATTGAAAAATTCGACAGAAGAATGGTTCAATCTAGCAGTAGTAAGGATTTCATCTTTAGAAATCGGGGTCATTTTGTGGTCCAGATTTTTAAATTCAGACGCTAGATTAGTTTTTGATTTGCTTGATTGAGTTGTCAGACCCCTCGCATCTCCTTTTAAGTCTGGTTTTCGATCGGAACTGGCAAAATTCAGACTTTCTGATGGACTATTTGATCCAACGCTCGATCTTTGCCTGGTTATCGAAACGGTGCTCGATGCGGGTTGAGAAGTGGAAGGATAAAACATAGATCGAATCGTAGACTGACGAGGTCTTTGTGGGAAAAGGTCAGGAGTTAATGTAGTAGAAGTCTGTGTTGGATTTATGGGGGGATTGGCTGCAGCTTTTGACGGGCAATCTTCTATTGTTGATGACATTTGGTTGAATTTGGTAGCAGTTGTCTTTGATGCCGCGCTAGAACTAGCTCTAGTTTTGAGGAGATAATAACTTGTAGGTTGACGAAAGGGGGAAATAGGAGCTCTTTGAGGAGTATTGTTCAGATCTACTGCAGATGAACCTCTTAATGATGGACTAGTCATGATGCTAGAAACTGGGCTCGTATTCGAAGAGTAAGACTTGTGTAGAAGTGTAGCAGTACTTCCTTCAGTTAATAGGTTTATATAGGATTTCAGTGTAGAAAGATGTGGCGTAGCTGTAGTAGGAGAGATTATAGTCAATGGGCTAACACTATGTTTGTCCAGAATTGATTGACTTGTTGAAGCTGTTGTAGGTCTTAAGGTTTTTTGGCTTGAATGGGTTATTTCTTTATTACCATTCACTCCAAAAAGTTCAGTTGTTGGGTCTATAGTTTCTTCAGAAGCTTGGTTTTGTTCGGAATTGGTAGCAGCACCAATTTTAGCCAAATCATCCAACAACGGACTGGTATAGGATGAAAAAGTCAATGGAATTGCCATTGTCGAAGAGGTGTTGGCATGTTCTAAGGATGAATTCAGCCAAGAATTTATGTCAATCGTTATGCCTTTCGGTGCTTGTTTAAGCTCTTCACGCAAACTCATAATTGAAGGAATCACACTACCTTCTTGAGATGTACTGTGAATGAAATTGGTCCCAACAATGGCCGACGAATTTGTTTCCAATGGACTTTTTGAAAAGGTGGTTACTGTGCTATCGCTATCAGAAGTTATAACGGTGTCTTCAACAGTAATAGCAAAAGTGTCATTGAAATTTGATGAATGAGACCCTTTTGTCGATGTGTACGCTGGGCTTGAAATGGCACTAGACTCTGAATCTTCAGACTGGCTCGTGCTGTCAATAGTTTTAGCAGTTTTAGCAATAGTTAAGCTGTTTTGTTGAAGAAAAGTAGTGTCTTCCAAAGTAGAACCATGACCCTTTATTGGACTGACATGGTATGTGGGAGCTAAAGAAGTGTCCTGAAAGGTTGTAGCTAATTTGACGTACCATTGACTTGCAGTATTTGAATTTGCACGGCTTCTCGTTTGAACGGTACTGGTGCTTTTTGGTTCAAGGCTGGAAACATGTTCAAAACTCAGCTGTGTCGTAGATGCTTCTACAGAGGCTTCGAAGGTCGGCCAGTGTTGCAAATCGACGGGGGAATTGTTTGACAGGGGACCAGATGGTGTAGAAACTTCTGAAACTAAAGTGCTTTCTTTTTGTGGAAAATCTGACTTTCTGTTTAAGACTTTTGCTGATTCCGATGTGTTGGCGATATTACGCAGACTGTTATCGAAGGTGGTTTGTCTGTTGGATTCAGTATTAGCAGTAGAAGATGATTGAGCGACTGTTGACGCCTTTGATTGAGAAAAATCAACTGGAAAAGACTTGGAAACATGGTCTAAATCATCACTAAGGGTTGTTGAAGTATATTCTTTTGACAATGTTGGAACCGTGGAGGAATCTCTTGGTTCAACTCTACTGTAGAATGGAAAATTGGTTGAATAATCATGTAATATTGGATTTTTAAAGGTAATCTTAGCATCTTTAGAGACTGTTGTTACCTTTTGGTCTAAGGTTGACGCAAGAACGGAAGAAAATTGAGAGGATTGTTGACCAGAATGAGGTGTCGTATCATTAGACAAAGTAGTCGATCTCGGTTGCTCGTTGGTTGTTGCATCATTTGTCAAACTGTTCGTCTCACTTGCCATTTCTCTTTCAGATAACGATTTTTGACGCAAAGTTGGATTCTGGTCAATTAGCAAACTTGTTGGGGTAATATATTCCGAAATTGTAGCTGCTTTATAACCGTTTGTGTGAGAAAACGTAGAAGTGGACGATGGACGTTTTGTAGTTTCTTGCAATGTTGTGCTGGATCTGTGACTCGAATCTGAAGCAAAAGTAGTTGAATTTGTTCGTTTTGCGAGAACGTTCATCATAAATTTTGCGGATTCATTGTGAAAATCGGTTGACACAGTATTTAGCGATTGACCAGCGCCGGATTTTGACCTAGAAGTTGAAGCAAACACAATGGAAGGAATAGTAGAAGCGTTTTGCATAGGACTTCCATCTTGTAATGTCGTGCTAGGTAAATGCATAGACGTTGAATCAAATGTATTGCTCGTAGGACCTTCTGTGATCAATTTAAAGGAATGTGTTGATCCATAAGAAGCAGTGTTCTGTGCTGTTGTTTGAGCAATTGTGGAACCTTTAAAAACTGTGGCTTTATCACGAAATTTAGACCCATGAAATAACGTTTGTGGGGTTGATGGTCTTGAAGTACCTGCCATGGAATTTGTGGCTTTTTGGTTGAAATCTGTTGGGAAAATGGTAGAAAATCCTCTGGAAATTGTGTACATTGATGCCAAATTTTGAGTTTTAGAAGTGGGACTAGTTGACGTACTTGGAATATCTGTATTTCGATCAGAATTGGTCAATTGTGTTGACTTACTTGTCTGTAGAAGTGTTTCTTTTAATTCTCCTAGTGTTTCATGTTGAGAACCGCTTGTCAAAACATGGTTTAACATTGTATTTATCGGGTTTGTAGTCATTTTAGTGCCAGAACTTATCGTAGCAATGTCAGAAGAGTCATTTAATGTAGTCCTTGTTATGTGTTTTCCTTGGACACTTGAATTAGGCGTTGGATATGTTGGAGATAAGGTCTTTGTGGTTATGGATTTGGTTGGTTTAGCTACAAATGGTGGAAATGTGGTTTTGTCGTCTTCAAATAGAGAATCTAAATGTAACAGAAGGTCTTTTAACCTTTTGAATGGGGCAAACTTCGTAGATCTAGTTGTTAATTCTTCTTGATGAACTTGTTTGGTTTGTGGTGCACCATTGGTCGAATGGTTTCTTTCAATCCAGCTTTGACTTGTATGTAAAGATATTTTAGGGGTTTCTGTTGCAGACTCTAACATATCTTCACTCGTTCCTTCTGTTTTTGCCAAATTTCCTGGAAAGCTTTGTTCTTTGCTCACAGATTGGCCAAATCCAGGTTTATGTGCATGACTTAAACTACTTGTTTCTGGCTGTTTTGACATTTCTTGTGCCTCAAAACCTTCTGTAACTGAAATTCCACTTGTCTCATTCATATTCTTCTCATTCTTCAGTAAAGTAGTCGCCAATCTAGTTTTTAAGATTGTCGTTTGGGGAGTTTGCGTTACACCGCTTGCATCAGAAAAAGCGTAATTTAGTAACGAGTCCAGTGAGGAGCTAGAGTGGGTAGCATTAACCAGAGGTAGCATGTTAGCTTCACTATCTTTGGCCGATCCATTAATTGCAGTGAATTTCAACGCTAATCTGTTGCTATCAGCATCTTCTGGGTTGGTCTGAGTGGATTTATCTTCAACCAGAGCTTTGTATCCTATGAAAGCGCCGATCCCAGCTCCTTTGGTTCCGTTCATCAACTTTACTTCGTTCTCTGGATTGGCTGCAGACACTGTGAAGTTGTCGAGAGGAGGGGAAGTGGGAGCTTCGTGAGTTCTGAACCTTGAAGGAGTTGCCAGAATTGAAGTGTTGAAGCCTGTTGTGTGTCTGTCGGTGGCTGGTTGGATTGCGGAAGTCGTGATGTTTGCGGTTTCGTCTTCTTGATCTTGACTTGAATCTTCATCAGACGTTTGAACTGGGAACAAAAGAGACATTCATTTTACTGTGATGTAGTATTTGATTGGGTTTTCAATAGTGAGTAGCCAGGGTTGTAGGATTTGGCACCGACCCACCCTCCTCTCTGCCTCTCATAGAAAGAGCTGTTGTGATTCCCTTGGATTTGTGGATTTGCCTTTAGAAATGGGGCTTTTTAAGCTCTTAACCCTCACCTGAACCAAGCACATTTTCTTCAGTTTGGCTTTACCCAAATCCAAAAGCTTCTCGCCTGGAGAGCAACATAGTAACGCCTCATTGGAAAGCTAAGATCTACAAAAGTGATCGGAACTTTTTTGACAGATTGTCGCAGCATTTTTATTGCCATTTTTTGTCACTTTTTGACACTTTTTCGACACTTTTCTGTTGCTTTTTTAACACTTTTTTTTACCTTTTTTTTTACCCTTTTTTTAAACGTTTTTTTTACCATTTTTTAACATTTTATTGACATTTTTTAACACTTTTTTTTACCCTTTTCTAACACGTTTTTTTTACCCTTTTTTAACAGTTTTTGTCACTTTTTTAACACTTTATTGACACCTTTTAAACACTTTTTTGACATTTTTTAAACATTTTTTTTAACACGTTTTTTTTTACCCTTTTTTAACACTTTATTGACACTTTTTTAAACACTTTTTTGACACTTTTTTAAACACTTTTTTTTACCCTTTTCTGACACTTTTTTAATGCTTTTTTTTAACACTTTTTTTTACACTTTTTAAACACTTTTTTACACTTTTTTTTACACTTTTTTTTACACTTTTTTGTCATGTTTTCATCACTTTTTTGTCTTATTCTTTTTTTTCTAAGCTTTTAGATTTGGGTAAAGCCAAGCTGGAGAAAATGTGCTTGGTTAAGAGGTTGATAATATTTGACACTGAAAGGGCAACAGCCTTTTCTCTCTCAGCATTTAAACGTTCACCTGTAAATAAATAAATGACCGAATATTCACAATGAGGTGTTTAATTATTGCACTTATTCACTGTTTCTCCATTGATTTACATGAAAAAGTGTAAGTAGCCACAATAGACTAGCCACACTAACACACTTTCCTCCCTAATAACTAGTTTAGTCAGAAACTAAACTGGATTTACATTATCGCTTCGGAACAAAATCTTTATAACTAATATGTCAGCACAATAAAACTAAACCTGGCACATGTTGTGGAGCCGTGACAAAACAAAAACAAATATCAAAACTCATGAATAAAGTCAGAAAAACCTTGTAACATGGAGTGAAAGCTTCCTCTCCAGCGCCCGCGAGTCCCATCATGCAACACGGGCGAGCGGATCCCAGTCCAGTAAACGAAGTACGACTGCACCACGGTCATACTGGCAACACAAGAAAAACCTCTGAATTACATTTGTGAATTCATAAATAGGGCTGGATACCGTTTAACAAAAACAATGCGGTATCGGGGAAAAAGTACTACAGGTATCGAAATCTGTAAAGTTTTGATACATGATTTGTTCCCCATTCCCTCTATTTTTTTTATTTCTTTCTTTTGCCTAATGTTTGCCCCAGTTCTTCCCATTTCTTTTTTTTCCCCTCATTTTTATAACTATTATTTTTCCAACATTTTTCCCCCATTTGAAATTTTTCCATTTTTATTTGTTCATTATTTATGCCCAATGTTTGCCCCCATTTTTCCCATTTTTTCTTCTTCTTTTGGCCCCAATTGTTTCTCGTGTTCTAATTTTTCCCCCTAATTTTTGCTCATTTTTTATTACTAATATTTCCCCCATTTTTCCCCCTGTTTTTGCCATTTCTAAAGGCAAAATTATTTGCCTTTAGAAATGGGGCTTTTTAAGCTCTTAACCCTCACCTGAACCAAGCACATTTTCTTCAGTTTGGCTTTACCCAAATCCAAAAGCTTCTCGCCTGGAGAGCAACATAGTAACGCCTCATTTGAAAGCTAAGATCTACAAAAGTGATCGGAACTTTTTTGACAGATTGTCGCAGCATTTTTATTGCCATTTTTTGTCACTTTTTGACACTTTTTCGACACTTTTCTGTTGCTTTTTAACGCTTTTTTTACCTTTTTTTTTTACCCTTTTTTTAAACGTTTTTTTACCCTTTTTTAACAGTTTTTGTCACTTTTTTAACACTTTATTGACACCTTTTAAACACTTTTTTGACATTTTTTAAACATTTTTTTAACCCTTTTTAACACGTTTTTTTTACCCTTTTTTAACACGGTTTTTTTAACCCTTTTTTAACACTTTTTGACTCTTTTTAACACTTTATTGACACCTTTTAACACTTTTTGACCCATTTTTTTACACAATTTCTCCCAATTTTCCCCCATTCCTCACACATTCCTTGGAGAAGAACCCGATATTGCAAAGTGGCAAATCTTCCCCACATTATTGCGCTGTTTTCTGGCTCTACACGACAAAATATTTTAGCATCGGTATCGAAATCTAAGTATCGTTAAAGTTCTGGTATCGAAAAATGTTTCCAGCCCTATTCCTAAAAGTAGATCTTCTTACTAAAAGCGCACGTCCCCCACGGGCCGGTCCGGCGCCCTCCACACGAACGACAGGTTCCTCTTCAGCTGTTTGTCGGAGTGCGTCACCGTGTCGCCGTCGGAGATGCAGCGGATCGTGTGGGTCCCGGGCGGAGTCAGAGTCCAGGCCCCGCCCACCAGGACCGCGCCCATCCCGCCCTGACTCTGCGGGCTCTCGGCGCGTCGAGCCTGGAGCAGGAAGCCCATGAAGTCACGAGAGCTTCTGACCGTCACTGCGGAGGAATCGGAGGTGACGCTAACACATGTGTCTTAAAATACTGTATACATGCGTTTCCAATGACATCACGCATAGTTCCGGCGGCCATTTTGAATACCAAAGTAGAATTATGCAGTACTACAACATGTAACAATATGTCTACTCAGGATGAAAATGAAAGACAACTGATTGACAGTGGCACTTTTATGTTCTTATGATCATTGCTCAAGTAGATAACAGTTAAAACACGGCCCCAGAGACGCACGTTTATGTGATATAAGCAGCAAATCTCTGTCTGTCGAACTACAGCAGGATTTACTAAAGATCTGCTTCACTCTGAAGACTAAACTAACACATCAAAGAGAAAACAGAAAACCTATCTCTGTGAGTTTTACAGTTTGTCATGTCAACAGTCTCAGTCTGAGTCAGTGTCTAAGCTGCTCAAGACGTTAGCATGCTATCGGTTAGCAACTATCAACCGCTTCAACATGATAAACACATGTGTGACTCACGTCTATGAACACTGAGGAAATACTACAGCAGGGGTAGGCAACGTCAGTTTTTTTCAAATTCGGCCCTCCTGCACCTTTGGCCCCCCAAGAGAATTTTGAAGAAACATTAATTCATAAATCAGAGACCAAATACATGAAAAGGACTCTAAAAAGTGGAAAATATTGTCAGTATTTTCACATTTTCCAGCAAAACACCCCATTAGGTCATATATTATGTGCAAAACTTATATTTGTAGAAAAAAAGGGCTTTACTACCCTCCATGACACAAGCTTGCCTACCCCTGTACTACAGTAACAGCTCTGACCTCTGTCACATGTTGTATCCAAGGCTAGATGTTTGGAGTGTGGTTCAGGGCTTTCTTTTGGAGAATTGTTGAAGCTAAATGCTAACCGGTAGCATGCTAACATCTTGAGCAGCTTAAACACTGACTCACTGGTTTTGTCACATGTTTTTACTGTTTTCTTCTTGAGCAATGATTACGATGAAATAAAAATGCCACGATCAATCAGTCGTCTTTCATTTTCATCCTGTGTAGAGATATTGTCACATGTTGTAGTACTGCATAATTCTACTTCGGTATTCAAAATGGCCGCCATAACTTCTGAGTTATGGCGGCCATTTTCTGAGACTGCAGGAGAGGCCCATCATGTCATGAAGGAGATTATTTGAACAAAAACCTCCACCTTAACCGAGTGCTTTTTCTCCAGTTCGGCTTTACGCAATACTAGAAACTTCTCGACTGGAGTTTACAGCCTATAGGCCAGGGTAACGCCTCATTTGAAAGCTAAGACCCACAAAACGAATCTTCTTCCTCATTATGATTGTCACATTTTTGCGTTTTCATCACCTCTTAGTTTCTTTTTTGACATGTCACCTTTTTGTGGCTAGATCACAGTTATTTTACACAAAAAAACAACTGAAAATGTGACGAAAACCTGATAACAAAAACAAGGAAGAAGCTTAGAAGAGTTTTGTAGCTCTTAGCTTTCAAATGTGGCGTCACCCTGGTCTACAGTCTGTAAACTCTCCAGCTGAGAAGCTTTTGGGTAAAGCCAGACAGGAGATAACGCTTGGTTCAGTCCAGTGTAATCCAATGGAGCTACCGTTTGTCTAGTCTACACAAACATCGAGACAATGCTCTTTTCTCATAGTCACTCTCACGGTTCATTTATGCAAATTAAACTCCAGTGTTGCATCTCTCGGGTGACATGGAAACTCGGTAAACAAAGCCTCGCCTTACCTGCCTCAGTTAATAATGGATTGTGGTTTAATGGTTGGGAGGGGCAATCCAAACAAAACTACTAATAAAAACACACCTTTAATGAGATACAACTTGTACTTTGGCAAATCAATCAAGCCTTAATACGAAAATGAACACCTGCAAAGAGGTATTAATAAGAAATGTTTGCTGTTCATTTTTACACCAATATGTTTAACTATAGACACAGACGGCATCTCGTCATAGAAGGGGGCGTGGTTTCGCCGGGGGGGAAAATAGAATCTTCAGAGAAACACAATTTTACCTCTTTTTAGCCATTTTCTGGTGAAATATGAACTTATTTATCACATAAATAAAGTCGAGTGTAAATCGGGCCCATATGGATGTTTTCTCACAGCAGATTGTTCAGTAGAAGGAAAAAAACAGCAGTTGTAGCGAGCGTTAGCTAGCCGTTAGCATTAGCACGTTGCTAGCATGTAGCATCAGGTTAGCATTCTTTGTTATTTATGTATTTATGGGCTGTTGAACCACTTTGCTCCTCCCCATACGAGCGATCGCGATGTCGTCACATCCGTTGGCCGTGGTAGGCATTTTACATTTTCATATTTGATAAACATTTTATTAAAATCCTATAATCAGCAAAAACAATGTCCATAAACAGGGCGTTGCTTCTCTTGCGCTGTAACAGATCTATCATTTTATAAAACCGAGTTAGAGGCCTGTATGCATCAGCTGCCTACCAAACATCCGGCGAAAATTGCGGAAGTAAACAATAACAGCGATCGCTCGTATGTCTTTGTATCTTTATTTAGTAGAAACTATATTCATAATTCAGCGTTTGTTAAAGTAGTTTTTGAATAATTAGAGAAAGTTTAGATTTTTCTCCAAATTGTTTTCCCCCTTAACTGTTTTCAAACATGACCATGTATGGGCGATTCCAGAGATGATACGACCGAGAATGCTAACCTGATGCTTCATGTTAGCATCGAGCTAATGCTAACGGTTAGCTAGCGCAAGCAACAACTGCCGTTTTTTCACTTCTACTGAACAATCTGCTGTGAGAAAATATCCACATGGGCCCGATTTATACTTGACTTTACTTATGTGTGATAAATAAGTTCATATTCTACCAGAAAATGGCTAAAAAGAGGGAAAATTGTGTTTCTCTAAAGATTCTATTTTCCCCCTCGGCGAAGCCACGCCCCCTTCTATGACGAGATGCCGTCTGTATCTATAGCTCCAAACTAGGTGAAGATAGAAGCTACCGAGCTCTTCCACGTTTCCCTATTTAAATATGGCTACGTGAAGTGTTACACTACAAAGTACAACTACACAAAATTAAACAATGTGGATTTTGTGGAACTATATTGTAAGGCATAATACCAGGAGTAGTTCGAAATCTGCGCAGTAATGTCTTTACTGTGCAGATGCCAAACTACTCCTGGTATTATGATAAGATAAGATGGTACTTTATTGATCTCACAGATGGAGAAATTGCATTATGCCTTACAATATAGTTCCCCTTTTTATCCGCTTATAGAATCCACCTTGTTTAATGTGTAACATTTACTACTCTGTATTCGTTTCGATCCGGGACTTTGTACCTTCAGCTTACATTATCTCCAGTTTTATGATTTCCGTTGGGCTTTGAGATACGGTGCTTGTCAGCTCCGTGTTCTGACATTTGCACGAATGATATTTGTGTAACTGATTGGTTACAGTATTCTATTTTATAATTACATTTTGCATGTTGTTAAGCCATTATTAATCTGGAAGGAAAGTATAAATCAAATCTATTGTTTTGGTCTTCCCCTTGAGTCAAACCTCGTCATTATTTCTTGGCTCAAGTTTAAAATTTGGAGAATGTATCAACATAGTTTGGGCCATTTTTTGTTTCCAACTAGACTTTTTAGATTACTATATTCTTGTTGAAGATCATTTATTTTCTGCAGAATGTGTAAAGTATAAAGTGTAAATTGGACAATATTTTTACATCATTGTAACTTTGGATTATTCCATTTGACGTTTTTTACTGTTAGTGTTGAACAATCAACTGTCATTGACTTCAACACGATAAACACATGTGTGTAACCGCTCTGACCTCTGACCTCTGTCACATGTTGTATCCTGTGGTTCAGCGCTTTCTCTTAGAGAGGTCAGAGCTGAGCTGTTGAAGCTAAATGCTAACCGGTAGCATGCTAACATCTTTATCACTGACTCACTGGTTTTTTCTCATAAATGTGCGTCTCTGGGGCCATGTTTTAACTGTTTTCTTCTTGAGCAATGATTACAAGTACATAAAAATGCCACTGTCAATCAGTTGTCTTTCACTTTCATCCTGAGTAGAGATATTGTTGCACGTTGTAGTACTGCTTTGGTATTCAAAATGGCTGCTATAACAACACAAGTCACATGACTAATATCAGGTGTTTTACCGGTGACCAGGTGGCCGGGCAGGTACCGCGCGCTGGAGGCATGCAGGGTCACGTGACTGAGGGCGGGGTCGTGAGGGTGAGCGTGCACGTGGCCGGGCACCATGCTCGTGCACGAGGATCCGCTGGCGCCGCGAGAGAACGGCAGCGCGGGACGAGGCAGCGCGAGCAAGACCAGGACCGGAATCAGGACTGGAGCGGACCCATCGTACCTCAGGCCTGTGGGGGACAGAGAGGGAGAGTCACTGAACACGCACGGTTTTATACAGCGCTTTTCTGCTTTGCTTCCAAGGTCTGACGGGATCGGGCAGAGTGAAGGCAGTGTGGCCACAAAACAAGAAAAGCCACAATCCATCAAACACAACAATAGCAATAATACACTCCATGAAAAATCCTTTTTCACTGGCAACCCATAGATGGATACAGGCGGCATCTCTGGAATCGCCTATATATGGTCATGTTTAAAAACAGTTAAGGGGGAAAACAATTTGGAGGAAAAATCTAAACTTTCTTTAATTATTCAAAAACTACTTTAACAAATGTTGAATTATGAATATGGTTTTCTACTAAATAAAGATACAAAGACATGGGGAGGAGAAAAGTGGTTCAACAGCCCATAAATACATAAATAACGGAGAATGCTAACATGATGCTACATGTTAGCATCGGGCTAATACTAACGGTTAGCTAGCGCTAGCTACAACTACCGTTTTTTCACTTTTACTGAACAATCTGCTGTGAGAAAATATCCATTTGGGCCTGATTTAGACTTTACTTTATTTATGTGATAAATAAGTTTATATTCCACCAGAAAATGGCTAAAAAGAGTGAAAAATTGTGTTTCTATAAAGATTCTATTTTCCCCCTCGGCGAAGCCACGCCCCCTTCTATGACGAGATGCCGTCTGTATCTATACAGGCGGGCTCTTTGGATTTGCCCATATATGGTCATGTTCAAAGCAGTCAGAGGGGTAAGACAAAGCGGAGGAAAAAAATAATAATAATTCTCCCATTTCTCCGCAATTCCTTACAAATGCTGAATGATTAATATATTTTTGCACTAAATAATGATACAGAGACATGGAGAGGATTAAAGTGCTTCAACAGCCCATGAATACATAAAAAAAGGGACAATGCTAACCAGGAAACTATGTTAGCTTCATGCTACATATGCTAATGTTAGCAACAATTGCTGTTTTCTTTGTTTCTACTGAACAATCTGCTGTGAATAAACTTCCATATGGACGCGGTTCAGACTTGACTGTATTTGAATGTGATAAATAAGTTCATATTCCACCAGAAAATGGCAAACAAAAGAGTGAAAAATTGTGTTTCCCCAAAGATCCTATTGTCCCCCTCGGTGAGGCCACGCCCCCTTCTATGACGAGATGCCTTCTGTATCTATAGGCTGTGACCTTTTAGATTCGGGTAAAGCTGAACTGGAGAAAATGCGCTCGGTTAAGGTGGAGGGTGTGAGGTTAACGTTTTTGAATGCACCTTTAAACCAAGGCCTTAAAAGTCATTAAAAAACATTGAATTGGATGAAAACTGGCTTTAAATCAACATTTATTAGAAAATACTTATCTTACTGAAATGCCAGATATCTGTATTAATGGGAATAAATCGAAACATGTGAACAAATACATAAAAATACATAACTGAGTAGAGTTTTCTCACCTGTATTTGCCGTCAACCTCATGTTTCTTGTGCTTTTAGTTCCAGCCCGAGCTCCGCAGTGTTCAGTTTAATCATCTAGCCTCTGGTCCTGGGACTTGGGGGGATTCTGGGGGGTCCAGGATGTGGAAGGAGGGGCTCAAAGTCTGCTCTGACGTCACTGCACTTTGCAAATGATGAGCAACTATTTCAACACCTTCTACACAAGTTTAGAGTTGGAAAGACACGACAGGGCCTAAGAATATGAGAATATATTTGAGGTTTATTTGACATATGCATATGGAGAGACATTTTGCCCAAGTGAGTGGACCAATGATGTAATGGTCAAAGTAGTCTTACATTGTTGAGATGCACAGATACAGCAGATACGTAAGGCACCATGGACAAGGGCATCTCTATAGATTAGATGACTGTTTATCCAAAGAACGCATGAAGTTATCTAGAAGGAACAAATGAGGTAATGCTCACTGATTATAGGTCACTGTATGTAATGGTCAAATGTCCATTAAGCATATGTGACATGATGAGAGGAATAAACAGTTAACCTCTTAACTCCCACCTGAACCGAGAGGATCTTTTTCCTCACGTCATCTGATTTTTTTTTTCATTTTCATTTTTGTCACATGTCATTTTTTGTCAAATTTTTATCACATTTTTGTAATTTTTTAGCAAAATTTTGTCACATTTTTGTCATTTTTTGGTCACATTTTAATCACATTTTTGTCACATTTATGTCACATTTTTGTCACATTTTTGTCATTTTTTTGTCAATTTTTTATCAAAATTTTGTCACATTTTTGTCACATTTTTGTCATTTTTTCGTAATTTTTTTGTCAATTTCTTGTGACATTTTTGTGACATTTTTGCCACTTTTTCAGCAATTTTTCGTCACTTTTTTGTCAATGTTTTCTCACTTTTTTGTCTCAGTCTCAGTTTTGTTGCTATTTTCACAGCTTTTTTCCAGAAGCTTTTGGACTGGGGTAAAGCCAAACTGGAGAAAATGTGCTCGGTTCAGGTGGGAGTTAAGGGGTTAATGGTTCAGATTTCTACAACAATATCGATTTTGTTCATCCTGTTCACAAAATCTGAAGACGTTTCTCATCAAATTGGTGAAAGAGCTCCAAACAGTGGGTTTCCTCCTGCTCAGAAGTAAGACGGTCCTTTCAGTGTTTGAGGTTTGTTTTGAGGTGCTGAAGGACGGTGTGATGCCTCAGATCTGGAGTGTGGACATTCTTCGGTCTGTGTGATTGTGAAGGATTATCTCCAGGCAGAACTCGGGACCAGGATGTGCCGACAGCTGTGGCCCGTCCCACCAACCCTCTGTTATTTACACTTTAATGGTTTAGCAAATCTGTCAGAGAAAGTCAGTTCTAGTGTTAAACCCACTCAGATCATTTTTAACACTCATTTATATAGTTCATTTTATCTATTAAGGTGTTGCTTTAATTGATTTGGAAAAAAAAGAAAAAGAAAAAAAAAGGCAGCATGTGGCGCAGTGGTTAGCGGCCTGCTTCACAGCAAGAAGGTCCCGGTGTAGCGATTTCAAACTACCCCCCATTCACCTTTCCCCCCCCGGTACTTTGAAATTGATTTCACAACCCCAGGGGTAACCTGAAACTGATTTCAAGTTACCCCCCCTGATTTCAGATTACCCCCAGGGGTAACCTGAAACTGATTTCAAGTTACCCCCCCTGATTTCAGATTACCCCCGCCGCAATATGTATTGTTTGTTTGGCACGGCTGTGTTACATAGAAAATGCCCGGATGTTTATTGCTAATAATAGCTACAACTCTCGTAACTTTTCATCTGGTAAGGTTAGCTTTAGTTCGTAAACTCCACTATCCTTAAGTTTAGGGCTAAGGTAAGGTTAGCTTTAGTTCGTAAACTCCACTATCCTTAAGTTTAGGGCTAAGGTAAGGTTAGCTTTAGTTCGTAAACTCCACAATCATTAAGTTTAGGGCTAAGGTAAGGTTAGCTTTAGTTCGTAAACTCCACTATCCTTAAGTTTAGGGCTAAGGTAAGGTTAGCTTTAGTTCGTAAACTCCACTATCCTTAAGGTTAGGGCTAAGGTAAGGTTAGCTTTAGTTCGTAAACTCCACTATCCTTAAGGTTAGGGCTAAGGTAAGGTTAGCTTTAGTTCGTAAACTCCACTATCCTTAAGTTTAGGGCTAAGGTAAGGTTAGCTTTAGTTCGTAAACTCCACTATCCTTAAGGTTAGGGCTAAGGTAAGGTTAGCTTTAGTTCGTAAACTCCACTATCCTTAAGGTTAGGGCTAAGGTAAGGTTAGCTTTAGTTCGTAAACTCCACTATCCTTAAGTTTAGGGCTAAGGTAAGGTTAGCTTTAGTTCGTAAACTCCACTATCCTTAAGTTTAGGGCTAAGGTAAGGTTAGCTTTAGTTCGTAAACTCCACTATCCTTAAGTTTAGGGCTAAGGTAAGGTTAGCTTTAGTTCGTAAATTCCACTATCCTTAAGTTTAGGGCTAAGGTAAGGTTAGCTTTAGTTCGTAAATTCCACTATCCTTAAGTTTAGGGCTAAGGTAAGGTTAGCTTTAGTTCGTAAACTCCACTATCCTTAAGTTTAGGGCTAAGGTAAGGTTAGCTTTAGTTCGTAAACTCCACTATCCTTAAGTTTAGGGCTAAGGTAAGGTTAGCTTTAGTTCGTAAACTCCACTATCCTTAAGTTTAGGGCTAAGGTAAGGTTAGCTTTAGTTCGTAAACTCCACTATCCTTAAGGTTAGGGCTAAGGTAAGGTTAGTTTTAGTCCGTAAACTCCACAATCCTTAAGTTTAGGGCTAAGGTAAGGTTAGCTTTAGTTCGTAAACTCCACTATCCTTAAGTTTAGGGCTAAGGTAAGGTTAGCTTTAGTTCGTAAACTCCACTATCCTTAAGGTTAGGGCTATGGTAAGGTTAGCTTTAGTTCGTAAACTCCACAATCCTTAAGTTTAGGGGTAAGGTAAGGTTAGCTTTAGTTCGTAAACTCCACAATCCTTAAGTTTAGGGCTAAGGTAAGGTTAGCTTTAGTTCGTAAACTCCACAATCCTTAAGTTTAGGGCTAAGGTAAGGTTAGCTTTAGTTCGTAAACTCCACTATCCTTAAGTTTAGGGCTACGGTAAGGTTAGCTTTAGTTCGTAAACTCCACTATCCTTAAGTTTAGGGCTAAGGTAAGGTTAGCTTTAGTTCGTAAACTCCACTATCCTTAAGATTAGGGCTAAGGTAAGGTTAGCTTTAGTTCGTAAACTCTACAATCCTTAGGTTTAGGGCTAAGGTAAGGTTAGCTTTAGTTCGTAAACTCCACTATCCTTAAGGTTAGGGCTAAGGTAAGGTTAGCTTTAGTTCGTAAACTCCACTATCCTTAAGGTTACGGCTAAGGTAAGGTTAGCTTTAGTTCGTAAACTCCACTATCCTTAAGTTTAGGGCTAAGGTAAGGTTAGCTTTAGTTCGTAAACTCCACTATCCTTAAGGGTAGGGCTAAGGTAAGGTTAGCTTTAGTTCGTAAACTCTACAATCCTTAAGTTTAGGGCTAAGGTAAGGTTAGCTTTAGTTCGTAAACTCTACAATCCTTAAGTTTAGGGCTAAGGTAAGGTTAGCTTTAGTTCGTAATCTCCACAATCCTTAAGTTTAGGGGTAAGGTAAGGTTAGCTTTAGTTCGTAAACTCCACTATCCTTAAGGTTAGGGCTAAGGTAAGGTTAGCTTTAGTTCGTAAACTCCACTATCCTTAAGTTTAGGGCTAAGGTAAGGTTAGCTTTAGTTCGTAATCTCCACAATCCTTAAGTTTAGGGGTAAGGTAAGGTTAGCTTTAGTTCGTAAACTCCACTATCCTTAAGTTTAGGGCTAAATTAAGGTTAGCTTTAGTTCGTAATCTCCACAATCCTTAAGTTTAGGGCTAAGGTAAGGTTAGCTTTAGTTCGTAAACTCCACTATCCTTAAGTTTAGGGCTAAGGTAAGGTTAGCTTTAGTTCGTAAACTCCACTATCCTTAAGTTTAGGGCTAAGGTAAGGTTAGCTTTAGTTCGTAAACTCCACTATCCTTAAGGTTAGGGCTAAAGTAAGGTTAGCTTTAGTTCGTAAACTCCACTATCCTTAAGTTTAGGGCTAATTTAAGGTTAGCTTTAGTTCGTAAACTCCACAATCCTTAAGTTTAGGGCTAAGGTAAGGTTAGCTTTAGTTCGTAAACTCCACTATCCTTAAGTTTAGAGCTAAGGTAAGGTTAGCTTTAGTTCGTAAACTCCACAATCCTTAAGTTTAGGGGTAAGGTAAGGTTAGCTTTAGTTCGTAAACTCCACTATCCTTAAGTTTAGGGCTAAGTTAAGGTTAGCTTTAGTTCGTAATCTCCACAATCCTTAAGTTTAGGGGTAAGGTAAGGTTAGCTTTAGTTCGTAAACTCCACTATCCTTAAGGTTAGGGCTAAGGTAAGGTTAGCTTTAGTTCGTAATCTCCACAATCCTTAAGTTTAGGGCTAAGGTAAGGTTAGCTTTAGCTCGTAAACTCCACTATCCTTAAGTTTAGGGCTAAGGTAAGGTTAGCTTTAGTTCGTAAACTCCACTATCCTTAAGGTTACGGCTAAGGTAAGGTTAGCTTTAGTTCGTAAACTCCACTATCCTTAAGTTTTGGGCTAAGGTAAGGTTAGCTTAAGGTTATGGCTCCAACCGCGGTTCCTGTAAGGTATCTTATGGATGAAGAAAGCAGTTGAGAGGGGGGTAATCTGAAATCGGGGGGATAGCTTGAAATCGCGTTCATCTTACCCCCGGGGGTAGCTTGAAATGGGGGGTAGTTTAAAACCTTTACACCGGGTTCGATTCCCACCTGGACGGGGCTTTTCTGTGTGGACTTTGCATGTTCTCCCTGTGTTTCCTCAGAGGAAACCAGTTTTCCTAAACCGTTTTAGTGGTTTCTCCTTCCTCTACAAACATGTACAACAGATGCTACTGACCATCAGCCATTTTTTTAATGATTTTTCAATGAATATGAAAGTTTGCTTTTCCACTCATAGTTAATGTGTGAAGCCATTTATGGTCAAACAACTGAGTTTGCCGATTTTTAATCATAATGGAAAAAAACACCAAAATGACCCTGATCAAAAGTTTACACACCCCAGTTTTTAATACTGTGTAGTTCCTCCTTTAGCATCTATGACAGTTTGGAGTCTTTTGTGGCCGTTGTGGATGAGGTTCTGTATTTTTTCTGGTCTCACGGGGGAGGCTTATTCTGCTGGAGCCACAGCAGTGAAACACCTCCATGTTTCACTGTAGGTACGGGGCACTTTTCATTATAGGCCTTGCTGACAAAAACAGAAGAAGAAAAAAATCTTACATCAAAATTCTGCACAATATTACACAAACATTTGCATTAAAGCATTTAGAGTTTCCCCTCTCACAGTAACATATGAAGTGATCAGTGGGGGAGACCGGGGCTATTTGTCACATTGCACAATGAGGAAGTGAAACTATAAACATCACATAAATTAAACTAAAGCAAGCTGGGAATACTCATTAGCAAAATCTTAAATGTAATTGTGTTAACTATGGTAATGCAAAAAATGTGTCTAATGCACTTTAAATATTCTCGATGGTGGCTCGGACAGTATTATGGTTTGAAAACTCACAGCACAGCAATATACTTATATACTTCACTTTATGTATAACACCTTTAACCCACCAGGTCAATGTTCGATCAGCTTTATTGTGACTCATGGTTCAACTTATGGTTCGCAATCAAAGGCCACTTAAATGACTCCTCCTCCTCTCTCTCTTTTCTCTTTTCTCTCTTTTCTCTCTTTTCTCTTTTCTCTCTCTTTTCTCTCTTCTCTCTCTTTTCTCTCCTTTCACTCTTTTCTCTCTTTTATCTCCTCTCTTTTCTCTCATACACTGTAATAAATAATATAGCAGTTCAACTTAAAATTCTATGTTAACTTTCTGCCATAAAGATTTGAGCTCATTGAAGGTACCGATATTGTTTCAATCAAGTAAAACCAGTAAGTTATAAATGGTCCATAAAGCATTGCTATAAATTGTTTCAACTTAACAGTTTCAGTTTTAACAAACCAACATGATTTGTTGTGCCAACCATAAACTTGTATTGCTTCTTCATATTAACGCAAGTGTGTGTGTTTTTTAAACTCACGAGGCTAAGTTAAAAACATCTTTGACCTATAATTGAATGTCAAAAGAAAACAATGTTTTGAGCTCTATGAACACATCAGGTTAAGTTATGAACAGATTTCAACTCATTCACTGTAGTTGAATGAAACCAAATATATTTGCTACTGTAACACAAAATACTACGTTTTTAAACAATGGTACCACTTACAGTCTAATGTTAAAAGAACTCAAATGTTTATGGCAGAAACTTCACAAACACTAGTAAGTTAACAGAACATCTACTTATAATTCCTGTTAACAGACAGATACAAGTGACAAGAGACAATTATAGTCAAGGCATTTTAATTTTCCAGTAAAAATATATACAAGTGCTTATAAAGTTACAAATGTTAAAATCTGATGAAACTTACACATTTTGTTCATACATTTAAGCAAATACATGTATATTTTTTGTATGCTCTTGTGTAGGCCTGTCACAAAAGTTCATATATCTACTTCATATAAATCTAAAATAATTTAGCATTTTACCAAAGTAAATGTTAATTGCAACTCGTGTTGTTGAAGATCTCTTAACATGTACTTTTAGAACAACTGCTTACTGAGATTTTGTTTTAGTGGTTTTTTGTGATTGTGACAGGCCGACACTTGTGTTGTAGACAAACTGGAGGCATGGCAGTGCCTCTGATGCCGCTCTGACAAAAACTGTAATATTGGTGTTAACAAAAATAACTAATTTTAAAATTACTTCTAAAAGGGGACAATTAAACAGGCCTGTTACAAATCAAAAATGTCTCAGAACAGTGAGAGAGGATGAAAAAAAATACAACAACATTTGCCTATAATAATGGTTTGTATCTTGTACCTGCACAGTCCATGTACTCCAGCGGAGCCTGTTCTAGTTTGATTTTCATGATGACCTTTAGCAGAAATGTGACGTTGATTTTCTCACGGTGAAGCACTAGGCTTTCTGTGACCACACCTGCTACAAAGTCCTGATGTGCAACAGCATCCTGCTCCTCTTCATAGATATTAAGCAGTCCAAGTTCCATTCGCTTCATCCAGATGTTTTGAATGGTCCTTAAGAAAGAAAAATCATACTGTAAGTGTCAAAACATCAAAGCGTCTTTACCTTTCATGATGATGTGTGAATTATTTATGTCTGGGATTAATATAGTGTCATTTACCTTTGCAATACATTATTCTACATTACTTTTTTACTTTTTTGTGATCATTCAACATCTTTCAGAGCTAGTAGGGCTGATATACTCAATATTTAAATAAGCTGCAAAATTAGAGGAAACACCGTGTAAGTCCTACCCATAGACAATAAATCAATAACCAGAAGGATACGTGTGAAAATAAAAATAGCGACTGGAAAAACAGGACGATATAGTGTGTGTTGGGACAAACGCATGGACACATGAATGACAGAACAATACTGTGCGATACCACACATTTGAAAACACCGCAGCAGAATGTAATTGGGGGGAAATGTGTCCATGAAATTGTTAGTGTGTACCTTTAACGAACATGTTTCACAATGAAAGCCAGGAACTAACAAATATGCATGTAATTATTATTGTTGTTGATATTTAAATTTTAGATCAAATTTAGTGTACTCACCGCACACATTCAAAAACACTGGATGGATCTTCTCGGAGGCAGTGCTGATCCCACCACCAGAGCAGCAGTCCTGTTCCTCTTGTGTTCTGCAAAAAGTGACAAATGTTGTATATGAGCAACTTTCCTTCATTATGTGGAGAAGATACGAGACACTGAGGAATAAAATGGCATCTACTGCATTTAGAAGTTCCAGAGTCTTAAGGATTGAGATTACTCTACAGAGATTAATAAAGGATAACTTAATTTCCCACTATACTTACATTTTTTACATGACACAAGGAGAAACACCTTCCAGGAATTGCTAGAACATTAGTGAAGCTCTAGCAGTCGGGGAAAAACTTCCTCAAGGCCGTCCAGAAATGAAGCCAGCAGTTCAGTTATAGCCACTCATTGAAATTCAGCTTTTATCTGTGAACAAAATACAAATAATGTATATTAGCAAGCACGCAAATAAAACAAAACAATAAACAGTAAACAGTTACATCACCTCATCACTGACAAGCTCTCTCTTCCACTGGGCCAACATTGGTTTTGTCATGAATGGGGCTGTTTTTACGAATTTCTCTCCATATTCTTCCAGTTTTCCTCCATTTCTTCTTCACAGTCACCTTCTTGAGGCTCCTTTTGAAATATGTTAAGATTAAACCTACTTAATCTCAAACATACTGCATAAATAAGCACACAATCGAAACTAATGCGTTTGCTACATATCCAGGTTGACCCAAAGTTTATATGCTAACACATTAAAGTAATTACTTTTTGTCATGTGCCAATAAATAAAACCGGGTTACTCCCTCAATTTCAGTAAGTATGTATACAATGTATTAGTATAAAAAAAAAACAATTTAGAACACATTTCATCTTTCTGCCTTTGCTGCCCTAGTGCCCCCTCCCTGACAATGCAAGTGAACGTGAATCTATAATTATTATAGTACTGCATTTCCAGACCTTTGTGAACGTGTGTTGTCTCCACGTCATGTTCACGGAGACACGCACGTGTCATAAACACACACCGAGCATTTACTCAGAATGACAACAGAATAATAATTTCATTTCAACAGTGACGCACAGACGTTTGACGAGCATTTAATGTTAAACTGGGCCAAAACGCAGATCATACTGACAGTGGAAGAATCACTTGGTCACGTTCAAACCTCCGTACGGAGCACGGGGCTTTACCAGCCCAGTGACCGAGACGGGTCTGCGGCCGGAGACACATGCAGTGACCGCAGAGCGTGGCCTGTTCTTGGGCTTGAACTGCGCTAGCTTAGCTTAGCACCCCTGCTAGCTTAGCACCCCTGCTAGTTTAGCTTAGCACCGCCGCTCCACTAAGCAGAGAAAAGTGGCGCGCAGCGTTGTACAAAACAAATAATAACGTAATGCGGAAATTATCGGTAGCAAAGTCATTGCTTGAGCGGTTAAAGTACTTGCTAAACAGTAAACTAACAGCCTTAGTAGTTTACCTTCGCACAGACACGAACTCAGATGAAACCTGTGGCATGGCTAGCCCAGTAGCTCCCCTCTTCCTTGTCTCTCTCCTCTGTGGGAGACTGGCCTGGACTTCGCCTGCTGTGTTACACGAGAAAATATTACCACGATGAAGCTTTTAGAGCAAATTAAAAACCCCACACTTTCTTCAAATAGCCCACCCCTTTTGAAGCTAGCTTTAGCACCGCATGGCTTACTTTACAAAAAAAAAAAAAATCCATATATCCATATATGGGCAGGACATGGCTTAGGGTGATATTGAACATAAATTATATTTGGCTAAAACACAAGTGAAAGATTGTTTCCTTACTTTAGCGCGATCCTCAGCGAAGAAACGTCCACTCCATTTGAAAACAAAACTGTTGAAATGTACCGCAGGACGGACTGATGTGGATGTTTTCTTCCGCCAGTTTGGTCCAGATTGATTTTTACCAACAACATTTCTTAAGCTGTTACAGTAAGAGTTATTATTAAAAATAAGTATTCACTCTCAAAAAAGCTGAATATTATTTTATATTATTTTCTAGCACTATATGTGTGGCGCAGTAATATGGTTGTGGGGTTACAAGATCCGGTCTCTTTCTAAAACTTACCAAACTAAGTCAAGTTCACATTTAAATGTTACCCCAACACACCTCAAAGAGTTATTGACCTTTGAACTTACTGACATAAGTTAAACATTTAAAACGATCATTGTCATGTGAAAACAAACTACACTCTTACGTTACAATAACAAAATGGGCATACGACTTTTAACAGTGTATCTCTCTTTTCTCTCATATCTCTCTTTTCTCTCATATCTCTCTTTTCTCTCCTCTCTTTTCTCTCCTCTCTCTCTTTTCTCTCTTTTCTCTCTTTTCTATTTTATCTCCTTTCTCTCTTTTCTCTCCTCTCTCTTTCCTCTCCTCTCTTTTCTCTCCTCTCTCTTTCCTCTCCTCTCTCTTTTCTCTCCTCTCTCTCTTTTCCCTCCTCTCTCTCTTTTCTCTCTTTTCTCTCCTCTCTCTCTTTTCTCTTTTCTCTCCTCTCTCTCTTTTCTCTCCTCTCTCCTCTCTCTCTTTTCTCTTTTCTCTTTCCTCTCCTCTCTCTCTCTGAAGGCAGATCTGTGGAGGCAGGAGCGATATCACTTCAGAAAGAACCTTGTCACACTCGGCTCCTCCTCTTCTCTCCTTTCTCCGACGTTCCGCACCAGCACAACAGGTAGGACGGCCCTGATGAGGTGATGGTGACAGGCGTTTCTTTAGGAGTATTTGCTGAACAAGTGCAGGACAGCTGCACATTCAGTCGCAGGCTTTCAGCTCCATCTCGTCTAACTACTGCAGGATCATTCAAGTATTCGCTTATATATATATTTGTACATGTTTTGGAATATTTCAGCGCCACAATGAGAGCTTCGCGGTGTCTCCTGCTCCTCCCGCTCCTCGCCGGGATGTCCTCAGGTGAGAAATCCTCTGTATTATTATTATTACTTTGTATTATTCAGGGCCATCGCAGGGTTTCTACAGGTCAGCAAGTCTAATTTGACTCCTTATATACCATATTTTTAATGCCACAAATGCAAAAACAAAATGAAAAATCCGCATATTTCCTTTTGTGAGATTTGGAAAGGGGGGAAAGGGAGCAGGCAACTTCTTTTGAGCAAAATACTGAGTCCAATTGTTTTGTCTTTTTGCCGAATTTTCATCACTTTTCTGTCAATTGTTCGTTGTTGTCGCCATTTTGACACTTTTTTCAAGATTTGGGTGAAGCCAAAGTGGAGAAAATGTGCTCGGTTCAGGCGGTTGTTACTCTCTTCTTCATAGGAAACGCATTTGATGTTTTAAAATGATATAATTCTTGAGTAAAAAAAGCAGGATTTCTCGATTGTGCGTCAGTTTCATGTCACACCAGCCTGTTTCTGCACCATTTTTTTGTTCTTCTTTATTACAAAGCATCTTGAACCGCAGTTGACAAATATTAAAACAAAAGATAAAAAGCAGAGATGAAGAATAGGCATCAGTCTTATTAGGAGAGGTTTTTTTGTACCATCGCTGCGGGACCCGGGGACATGAACTCGAGACTTTGCGCTCGTCCTACTATTCAAGTCTGTCTGTGCTTGGGCGCCTGAGCTCCACAGTCAAGGCTATGACAGAGATAGTGCGACTTTCCAGCCTGACCCAGTGTGATAAATAGTGATTTAAAAATGTTAAAATTAAGTATTTTCCTCCCCCTACATCAGGGGCAGGCAACGTCCGGCCCGGGGGCCAAATCCGGCCCTCCAGCACTGAATCTCTGGCCCCCAATCAATATTATTCGGATCAGATACCTATAAAAATGCGAGAAATAGTGTCTTTTTATAGTGTATTTTTTAAATGTCCTTTGCAAAACATCCTACTTGGTCATATATAATGTAAAACAGTGATTCTCAACTGGTGGGTCGGGACTCAAAAGTGAGTTTGTGAGAATACAGGGAACTTGTTTTCAATATTTTTCATCTGAAACTGCAAGGAAACACACAGGAGTCTGTTAAAATTAATATGATTGGGTTGGTTTTATCATAATTTCAGTCTTAAAAGCAAATCTAAGGCTTGTTCAATAAAAACATGTGTGTTAAAGAGGGGGTATTATGCTTTTTTCGATCACACAGCACCAGTCTATGTCACACTACAATGATGACCAAACCTTCTGTTGGTCTGTAAATGCAGTAAATTAGAATAACTGCCTTGTGTAAAACTGCTCTCTCAAAATGTCTGTAGTGAATGTCTTGAAATAGGCCTCTGTCTCTTTAAGAACCTCTGACCCTTTCCGACATGCCCCCTGAGGAGCAGTGGTTGGTTACTCGGCTGGTGACAAAAGCTCGGAGGCGTCTCCAGGAGGTGGGGGCGTTCCTAGGAGGACTCAGGCAAACCTATCCCTAAAATGGCCGCCATCAGAGTTTTTACAGATTACTCAAATATATGTGAATGTGCCAAGGCAACACTTCAGGCATGTTTTTAATGAGGGAATGACATAATAACATGATGGAAAGGTTGAAAAAGTCGATTTTGCATAATACCCCCCCTTTAATATAGAAGCTGCAGTTACACATATGACCTGAGGTGGCAGTAGTGAGAATAAAATGGCCAACTTGCATCAATCCCCTTTAACGTTATCCTCTAGCACTTGTTAAGTATTTAGACATAGTTGAGGCTTATATAGAGATTTCACCCGAGGCTATACATACATGTGCATAGTTGCAGTACATTTACACAGTCGGGGTTGACGTAGAGATATTTAAAAAGACGTCATGTAACTATGTACATGTAATGTTACGACTGTGGATAATTATATACTTACTTCACCGCACACGGCTCTATTTCTGCACCCAAAGGCAGTAACGTTCCTGTGAGTGATATCAGCAACAGGGAATCACATCAGTTAATGTTTGGAGTGGTTTAACCTCTGACCCCCCGCCTAAATCAAGCACATTTTCTCCTTCTCGACTGCAGAGCAACAGTGTGAAGCCTTATTTGAAAGCTAAGGCCTACAACAGTGATCCTGACTTTTTGGTTGTGTCGTCACCACATTTTTGAAGCGCTTTTGTCATTTTACTGTTGTGTTTTTGTTCCATTTTTGTTGCTGTTTTGGCACTTTTTTTCTTTTTTTTGGTCACTTTTTTGTTACGTTTTTGTCAAATTATTGTCACTTTTTTGTGTGGTTTTTTTTGTTGCGTTTTCATCCTCATTTTTGTTGCTATTTTGATGCTTTTTTTTTTTCTTTGAAGCTTTTAGATTTGGGTAAAGCCAAGTGGGAGTTAAGAGGTTAATCATTTAAACAGTGATGTTTTTTGCTTTTTCTTTTAGAACATTTTTGTTAAATTTCCTTTCAAAAAATGCTCTGCTAAGCTTAGAACTTCCTCTTCACACCAAAAACATAAGGAAAACAGGATTTTTAAATGCAGTTTTATGCTAAATAAATGTGTTAACTTTGCACAATATTTTACTGAAAGGGTCACATGTTATTTATGCACTGAGACTCAAAAAAAATCTTAACACTTTCTATGGAACGACTCGAGTAATAATCTATGGTAACACTTTATTTCACAGCACCTTGATACATTGCACCTAAATACATTTAGTACAAAGTAATGAGCTCTGTAACAATGTGTAATAACTTGTACCTATGGGTTAGATACACAATGGAATAACTTGCTAGTACTTAAATGTGGGTTAGAGTTATGTCATATTACATTATGTACCTACAAAGTACAAATACATATTGTTCCATTGTGTATCTAACCCATGGTACAAGTTATTACACATTGTTACAGAGCTCATTACACTGTACTACATTTACTGAGGTACAATGTATTAAGGGTAGTGTAATATTATTTCAGGTAAAGTCCCTCCTTCCCGGATCTCAGCAGCTTAATCAGAGCCTAGTCTCCTCCCTGTCGACCAATGAGACGAGCTCCTCCTGTGAACCAGCCCGTCAGGTCCAATCAGGAGGGAGGGGGAGGGGCTTGATAGTTTATGTTTGAAAATTCTGTCCATGCTCTCCTCATTTTGCAAACTTATTAGGGCTTTGTGGTTAAAGATGGAAGGAATTTGTTTGTTTTCTTAAAAATTTCTCTCTGTCTCTCATCATTAGTTAAAGACTGTCACTTTAAGTTTGGCATAATTCATTCAATGATCCTGCATGAGGATGATGTCCCCTACTTATGTCAAAATTGGGAAAACATGCACTTAAATGAGACTTACTGAAGGAGGGGATTTTGGATCTTTAGTTTGGTTTCTGAATAAACTTTTATTGAAAAATCACTCAAACCATCAACATTGTAAGTCAGTATAAAAATGGGAAAGTTGAAGCACAATTTGTCGTGAATCAGTGAAGTCATTATACGCCTTACCTTTACCCTGAAAATTTGAATAAAAATAAATATTAGCTGCCGGACCTTAATCTGATTTGGCCCCGTTTAATGAGTGACTGGGCAATTATTAACCGCTGTTTGCCTTCTTCATATAAGGTTTTAGTTTGATAAGTTCTGTTTGAAGTTTTTAACCTCTTAACTCCCATCTGAACGGATCCCATTTTCTCCAGTTTGGCTTTACAGTCACAAAAAATTATAAGAAAATAAGGATGTAGACGCAACAGAAATGTGACAAAAATGTTATAAAAACTCAACCAAAAAGTGACAAAAATTCAACAAAAATTCAACAAAAATGTGACAAAAAATGTGACAAAATTTCAACAAAAATGTGACAAAAATTAAACAAAAATGTGACAAAAATTAAACAAAAATATGACAAAAATTCAACAAAGATGTGACAAAAATTCAACAAAAATGTGACAAAAATTCAACAAAAATATGACAAAAATTAAACAAAGATGTGACAAAAAGTCAACCAACAAGTGACTAAAAAAAACAACAAACAATAAACAATAACAATGAAACAATAAAACAATAAAATGACAAAAACTCAACAAAAAAAAAAAGGTGACACAACACAGCAACAACGCGGGGAAACAGATCAGTTTGTGGGTCTTAGCTTTCAAATGAGGTGTTACACAGGCGTCTCATCATTAGTTAAAGACTGTCACTTTAAGTTTGGCATAATTCATTCAATGATCCTGCATGAGGATGATGTCCCCTACTTATGTCAAAATTGGGAAAACATGCACTTAAATGTGACTTACTAAAGGTTTTTCTTTCAGAGGGGATTTTGGATCTTTAGTTTGGTTTCTGAATAAACTTTTATTGAAAAATCACTCAAACCATCAACATTGTAAGTCAGTATAAAAATGGGAAAGTTGAAGCACAATTTGTCATTCATTATACGCCTTACCTTTACCCTGAAAATGTGAATAAAAATAAATATTTGCTGCCGGACCTTAATCTGATTTGGCCCAGTTTAATGAGTGACTGGGCAATTATTAACCGCTGTTTGCCTTCTTCATATAAGGTTTCAGTTTGATACAGTCGGTCTGTGTGAGATGATTGGGTTTTATTTGATTTCAAATGGACTGTTTGAAGTTTTTAACCTCTTAACTCCCATCTGAACGGATCCCATTTTCTCCAGTTTGGCTTTACCCTAATCAAAAAGCTTCTTGGGGAAAAAAGCACCAAAACAGCCACAGAAAATTAGAAGAAAATAAGGATGTAAACGCAACAAAAATGTGACAAAAATGTGACAAAAATGTTATAAAAACTCAACCAAAATGTGACAAAAATTCAACAAAAATGTGACAAAAATTCAACAAAAATGTGACAAAAATTCAACAAAAATTCAACAAAAATTCAACAAAAATGTGACAAAAATTCAACAAAAATTCAACAAAAATTCAACAAAAACGCAACTAAAAAGTGTCAAAATTTCAACTAAAAAGTGACAAAATTTCAACTAAAATGTGACAAAAATTCAACAAAAATGTGACAAAAATTCAACAAAAATTCAACAAAAATTCAACAAAAACGCAACTAAAAAGTGACAAAATTTCAACTAAAAAGTGACAAAATTTCAACTAAAAAGTGACAAAATTTCAACAAAAATGTGACAAAAACTCAACAATAAAATGCCAAAAACTAAAAAAAAAAAAAAACATAAAAAGGTGACACAACACAGCAACAACGCGGGGAAAAAGATCAGTTTTGTGGGTCTTTCAAATGAGGCGTTACACAGGCGTGTAGCCAAAGAGGACAGAGTAACTCTTGCCCCTAGAGGCCATAAGCGAAACTGCAGGTGTCGTAGCATGTTGCGTTTTTTACTCATTAATTGTCCGTGAGAGTAAATACTACGCTGACAGAAAAGACAAAGGGACAGAGGGATATTGTTCATCCAATTACACAATGGAGATATTTTTTTTCACTCAAACCTGGCTGTAAATACTGTTTAAGTGTTGCTAGCCCGCAGTTAGCTTTGTCCGTTAGCCCGTTAGCCTGTTCTTCGTGATTCTATTAGTGTGTATAGATGGTCTTCTTGTTGACATTTTGTGTTAGAATTAACGTCCTTCTACTCCCTTCGAGCAGCACAGATACTTCTGATGTCGCTTCAGTGGGAACATTGGTATAAGCGCCTGTTGAAAGTTTAAACGTTTTTTATTGTTTGTTTCTTATCTGTTTGTCTTCTGGGCTGGTCCACGAGTCTGTTGTAAAAAGGTGTCCATCTTTAATTTAAGAGACGACGGTTTTAAACTGAGCAGCTGAACCTCATCGAGACGGAGCCTTTCTGTGTGGAGTTTATGTTCTCCTCGTGTCCAGGTTCCCCTCCCACTAAAAACATGTACAATAGGAAGAATGAGAGTGTGTTCATTAAAGGAATAGGCCACCGTTTTTCCATACTGAGATCTGGCCTTACCTGAACTTAGACTAGTTGATGTGTAACTGTTGTTAGCATTTAGCCTCTCCCTCTCTCCACTATAGCTCCAAACGAGGTGAAGATAGAAGCTACCAAGCTCTTCCACGTTTTCCCTATTTAAACATGGTTACGTGAAATGTTCCACTACAAAGTATAATTACACAAAATTAAACAATGTGGATTTTCTAAACGGATAAAAAGGGGAACTATATTATAAGGCGTAATCACACCAGGAGTAGTTCGAAATTTGCGCAGTAATATCTTCACTTTACTGTGCGGATGCCAAACTACTCCTGGTATTATTACACCTTACAATATAGTCCCCCCTTTTATCCGCTTAGAAAATCCACATTGTTTAATTTTGTGTAATTATACTTTGTAGTGGAACACTTCACGTAACCGTATTTAAAAAGGGAAAACGTGGAAGAGCTTGGTAGCTTCTATCTTCACCTCGTTTGGAGCTATAGAGGAGAGAGGGAGAGGCTAAATGCTAACGGCGTCTGTGCTGTGTTTACGTGACTGAGGGCACACGTGAAGACCAGGCAGGTACAAATGAACTCGTCTAAGCTCAGGTAAGAACATATCTCAGTATGTAAAAACAGTGGCATGTTCCTTTAATATTTTACAACATCATACCGCTAAAAGGGATTTTTCCTATATTAGCATTTAGCAGCTGTTAGCGCAGCTTTAGCTGATGTTAGCATACATTTGCATGTAGCTTGCCTTCATAGTTGTATTTAGCGGTTTCTTTTCTGTTTTATTACAGCTTGGCTCCTCTGAATGATTCCATAACCCCCACCAGAGGGCAGTATTTGTCCACATTTGTTCTCATCGCGGCTCTAAAAACTTTTAATGGCGATCTGTACAGCAGCTCCTCTGTGGGGGCGCCTCCCACAACAAGTGTCGATACGAGCATGTAGATCGTTGTTATGTGGAACGACGGCTTATGAGGCCAAACGGGGTGAAGTTAGAAGAGAAAATCCGGTAAATACGGTTACGTGAAGTGTTGCACGATCCAAGTATAGCTACACAAAATTAAACATGACGATTTTCTACAAGCGGAAAGAGGTACTGTATTGTAAGGCGTAGTAACACCTTAGGAGCACTTCGACTTTACTGGATTTTTGACATAGGGCCTCATTTCAGTGTTGCTGATTTCTGGAGATATTTTTTTTGTAATTCATGCAGTTCTTATATTTGAAGAGTTTCGTGGCGCTAGGCTAATGCAAGGCTAGCGCATTTCTATGGTGTCAGCTAGCCTGCGTTAAAAACAGTCTGACCCGCTCCACAGAGCACCTGAGGCAAATCACTTATAACACCAGACTAACCATATAAATGTTTGTGTCCATAGAATAATTTTAACCATTTTGCATTTAAAATAACTTATATTTGAGCAGCATCAGCTTCGTGGTTGTATAAGCTACGCAGCGGCGGAGTGATCTGCTAGAAAATAGTCCCTCAAAATGCGATCATTCATGTGATGCAAGGTCAGTTATATTCCAAAAAATACTCTATGGACACAGACATTTATATGGTTAGTCTGGCGTTATAAGTGATTTGCCTCAGGTGCTCTGTGGAGCGGGTCACACTGTTTTTAATGCAGGCTAGCTGATACCATAGACAAGCACTAGCCTTGCACTAGCCTAGCGCCACGAAACTCTTCAAACATAAGAACTGCATGAATTACAAAAAAAAAATCTCCAGAAATCTGCAACACTCTGAGCCCCCGTGTCAAAAATCCTGAAATATCCCTTTAATGCTCCTAAGGTGTTATTAGGCCTTGCTATATAGTTCCCCTTTTTATCCGGGAACATGTTTAATTTGGTGTCACTACATTTGGTAACTACTCACGTAACTGTATATAAAAAGGAGAGACGTGGAAGAGCTTGGTCAAAAGTGAGGTCCAGTCGAGAACTGATTGATTGATCGGCCTGTGTTTCCCTCAGCGCTGCCTCCCGGCGTGAGCTTGTTCTCCGTGATGTGGGGGGAGAGCGAGACCGTGGCAGACGAGATCCTTTACTCGTCCTCGTTCCTCCAGCAGCTCCGGTCCGGAAACGTCACGCGGCGCTGCTACGACCTGTTCCACCAGCAGGAGGCGCTGTACATGGGGCTGGTCTACAGGACGTTGGAGGTCAGTGAAAACATAATCTGTAAAAACAGGGGTCAAAAGACTGATACTACTGATCGAATACTATGCTAAGCAGAAAGTACAAATCTGTTTAACCTCTTAACCCCCACCTGAACCTGAACGGGCACATTTTCTCCAGTTCGGCTTGACCCAAGTCGGAAAACAGCGACAAAAATGAGATGAAAACAAGGATGGAAACGTAACAAAAAAGCAACCAAAGAATAACAGTACAGTGACAAAAAAGCGATGAAAATGTGACAAAAATTTTACAAAAATGTGACGAAAAAGTGACAAAAATTTGGCGAAAAAGTGATGAAAAAGTAACAAAAAAGTGATGAAAATGTGACAAAAATGTGACGAAAAAGTTATGAAAAAGTGACAAAAAAGTGATGAAAAAATAACAAAAATGTAACAAAAAAATAACAAAAATGTGACGAAAAGTTACAAAAATTTGACAAAAAAGTGATGAAAAAGTAACAAAAAAGTGACAAAAATTTGGCGAAAAAGTGATGAAAAAGTAACGAAAAAGTGATGAAAAAGTAACAAAAATGTGACGAAAAAGTAACAAAAAGGTGATGAAAAGGTGACAAAAATTTGACAAAAAAGTGATGAAAAAGTGACAAAAATTTGACGAAAAAGTGACAAAAATTTGACAAAAAGTGACGAAAAAGTGATGAAAAAGTAACAAAAAAGTGACAAAAATTTGACAAAAAAGTGATGAAAAAGTGACAAAAATGTGATGACAAAAAGACAAAAACGCAAAGGAAAAAGATTTTTTATTGGTTTTGTAAGTCGTAGCTTTCAAATGAGGTGTTACAGAGGCCTCGGCTCTGAGCTTTTAGATTTGGGTAAAACTAAACAGGAGGAAATGCACTTGGTTAAGGCGGCTGATAAGGGGTTAAACAAGTGTAAACAGCTTAAAGGGACTATTCTGAGTTTAAAGGGTATCTAACCCCCCCTTCCAGAGGCTCAGTCTGAGAGTGTCAGATTTGAAAATCTCAACAGAAAAGGGGCGTTGCCTGGAGGACTAAGGGGCACGCGGGAGGGGTGAGGGGTGGGAGGGGTTTCGGGGTCTGATTGACAGGCCTGAGTCATTTGACTAACGATGCACTCGCAACGCTCCTCGTAAACAAAGTTCGAGCACAGCGAGCTAACTTATTTAGCAACATGGTGAGACAGCTCTACAGCTCTCTTTACACAGGACAGGCATCGTGGCAGACAGCGGCCTTGTACCCGAGACTGCTCTGAGGCGCGGGGTTATTTTATTAGTGATTCCGCTGTCATTTACAAAGCTAACGGCTTAGCATTGAGCAAGATCGATGTTAGCATCGCAGCTAAGGGACCAAACGTAACTGTCCTGGCTACTTTCAGAATCTACCGATCTATTTTAGATGTAGACTTTTCACTGTGGTCTACATAAACATTGCAGATGTATCTCAGTGTCCCAAGCAGAGAATGTGTGAGGTATAGAGACTTGATTATATGTATTACAAAGCTTTATTTTATTTCTCTCACAGCAAAGTGCACAAAACATGTCACATAAAAAAAAAAATATTGTGCAAGAACACTGTCCTAGAAATAGTTTTCGGTTGGTCATTGAAGATAAAGCAGATAAATCATCCATGTTTATCTAAAGGCTTAACTAAGGGTCTGTAACATTAGGCTCTTGGGTCCACAAAGTCATTTCTATTACTACATTTAGTGAATTACAGGTTTAACCAATGTAACACACGCACTGAACTACCACTAAATGATGAGTAAAGGCTATAATAAAGTCTTTACACGTATGCTTATTTAGTTGAAATAGTGAAAATGATAGATCTTATTTTTTTGGTAAGTTTTCTTACTTAATTTTGTACTTCCTGGCTTTTACAACATTGCAATTACCCAATGCAATTTTTCTTTTGTTAATCTTACTACGACAATATCAATCAATCAATAATGACAGTTTATATTTCATTTGAGGATCAAGCTGCATGTGGTACTCTATTCACTTAGTCTACCTAGATGTGTGCAATAAACAAATTGAACAAATACAATTTAAATTAATACTTGCCATACAATATCGAACTTGACTGTTTAATACTTAATTTATGGAATCAGAACTAGAACACACTGAACTGAATTTTTAAATGTGGCTCGATCATCCATCAAACTTTGATACGCCTTTTAGATTGATATAATTACAGTTTTGAGGGGAAAAGGCATTAAAAACATAGCAGTAAAGCTGAATTCTTGCATCCACAGTTGAGCTACAGGATGGCTTAAATTAACCAAGTAGCAGTAGCTCATGTACAGTATGCTGCATGCATACATGCAGGTCTTCTCAATGCACGGGAGACAAAGTTGACTTCTTATGGCTATACAGTTGTTGGGTTGCAGGTTAGTGTTCTAAAGGCCTATAATGTTATATAGAGGTACAATTATTTCATTTTTGAGGAAATGTTTGGTCTTGTATAAGAAAGATAATGGACCCAGTGACTGAAATTAGTGATCATTTTTGTAATTCATACATTTATTTTTTTGGCTGCAACTTGTGAAAGTGTAATGCAGTTAATATGAAAAACTGGCTCCTGCCTCCCCACTGGGGAGTGTGACATCACATTTTAGAACCTGCAACCCAGCAATACCAACTAAAATAATTACACATGCACCATTAAGTTTTCAGCTTCTAGAGACAAAGTGGTGCTGGTTCTACCTCACCAAACCATCCTGTGAAATATCTGACAGAAACAGCTAAAGGCTTCATTTTGTTCTTGGATTGCTGATCAGTGTCTACAATTAAATCTTGCATGGAACATTGATTTCATCTACTATGTTGTCCAGTGGCATGTCAGCTTATAGAATTCTTCATATTGCCATGTTTACTCCCATCGTTCTATATGTGGTTGGCGACTGTCCTTGTCCAATGTGCCTCCATTTCCAGAAACATTCTTTCTTTGCCCGATAGAGAGGTCGTCTGAAAATGTGAATTGAAATGCTATAAAAAAAATTAAAAAACACACAAAGACATGAATTACTTTAAAAGGGAAGTCTGTCATCAATATACTGATCAAATGCATCACCGTGTGATCCGATACATACAGTGGACATGAAGAATGGTTTGCATGCATTTTCTCCACCTCTTTCTCCACCTCTGACTCTGCATGGACAAGAAAAGTCTGTTACAACTCAGCATACATTTTTGCGTGCAAGATGTGTTAGCATCATTCTAATTTACATGTAAAATATAGTCCTCAATAAGGCAAAAAACTGTTTTCAATGAGAAGAAATATAAACCACTTGGGGAAATAGTAATATAAACAAAATGATAGGTGTCAACAAATGCATTTATTGGTCAACACTAAAAACGATTCTCCCACTTACTGGTGTAAAATACAATACTCCTATGCTACATTTGTTAGAATTTTAATGCGAGTTGAGCAATATTGTGATGTGCTCACCTACAGGTACTTATGACAGTTCAAATGAGTGGCCAGTCCTGTCTTGCACACACCTCAAGCTGGAAAATCCAGAAAACCACTCATACACGGGCTTTTTTCATCCACTGGACTTTGGTTCATGGTTAGCCACTGCTCTCAGGCAACACAGTCTGCATTCTGAAAAGATTTTGTTCCATACTGCCAGGCCAGTCTGAAAATATAATAATGCATATTCCACAGTCAATCCATAATCATCTGAGAATTCTAATGGTAACTGGTGCATTATTTCCCTGTAATCGCACAGTTCGTCTGAAAATCATCTTCTATATCACTCCACTGCAGCAATTTCCACAGTAATGATTAAAAATTAAGCTACTATTGTTGTGGAAGTCGCTTTAGATAAATCATCTGAAAAAACTGACTCTGCGTTGTGCAGTAAACCTGTGTAATACACAGCTTCTTGTTGTTTAATCCTTACTTATTCTACATTTGCTAAACTAGCACTATAGTCTAGCATTATAAACTAGCTATGTAATCTACGTAATATATTTGCCACACAAAATTATCAAGCCAAAACTTAACATGCTCACCTTATGTCCTCTTGAAAAATCTGGACCTGTGCCTGCTCACAGCCTCCTGCTTGTCTGGCCTCTCATACTGGGCACAGAGTGGTTCAGGCACAGGTACTTTGTCTGTGTGCTCCTGGTATGGGAGAGGATCCTCAACCACACTTTCAAACAGCAGGGCCATTAGTTGGTCAATATAGACTGTAAACAAAGCACAAAACATTTGTCTTTGTAAAAGCATTGGTTGTGTTGTTTTTAATGTGACATACCTGAGGTAGCTCTGGTCTTCAAGGCTCGCACGGTGTAGTCGCCACGTTTGTACTTTGGGTACACTATCGCATACCGCAGTACACCTTCAAGTGTTGTAGCATGTGACCTTGTAGCATTTTCATTGTAGTGCAGGGCAGCAATTTGCAACCTACAACATTTTTAGGTACAGATTCACACAACATTTTTTTTTTTTTAAATGTATGTATGTATTACCTTGCTAACATTCCTCTGAAGGAGAAGCCTGCACTTTTGGGGGAGAACCTAATTATCAGGCTGTGGAAGGCCTCAAGGGTTGACGTGTGGTACACCGGGCTGATTTTCTCCACATCCTTCACAAAGCGTGGAGCCAACACAATGTCACTGAGCCTCTCACATGCTGCTGTGCCTACAGAGTAAATTACCATGACATAATTGTAAAGCAATTTTTGTTTCGAATGACAATGCCAACCTTACATTTTTGAAATGTACATAAAATACAATGAGTAGAGGGCCAGTATTACTGATAACAAATGCAAAACTTACTTGGTTTGAGCCACACTCTTGACCCTTCCCCAACCAGAGGCCCGTGTAGGCACCGAGGGAACAGGGCATTGTCGTGCGTGTGCACATTCTGCATGTGGTTGGCCACAGACGTCCACTTAGCGACAGCCTCCTGTCCCGAGGTGGAAGTCGAAGCTGCCCAATAGAGGTGATTTACCACGCTTTTTCTCCACTGGCCAGCGTCCTGGGTGCTCTTTCTCTTTGCGAGCTCATCAATTTTTTTCCCAATTCCTAGAGTTTAAAATACATATTTACTAAATGCAGAATAACCATAATATTACACAGCATTCCCCAAATGCATACCCTTTCCCATGTGCCATGGGTCAAAGTAGTGCCTGATTTCCTTCTTTTCCTCCCTTAAAAACTTTTGCACGCCGGTGTGTCGGTCCGTCACAATGGCCTCCACATTGACACCCCTCTCTTCCAGCATAGTCAGACTCCGCACAAAGCCCTCCTTCTCCATGCGCACGCTGTTTCCAACCTCATTGCTCTAATAAGACAAAAAATAAATTAGGTGCTGAAATGCACAGAGTGATCCCAAATTACATATTGAAACATTCCTTGAATTCCATTACCTGGACTAGCTGGATGTCAATGACTTTGTTATTACTGAGATTCATCATGGTGTAACTGCCATATTTGGCCGAATGTCCTACACGAATGCAAGTTGTACGTTAGCTGACTTTTACTTCTGATAAATGTTAATGAAATGTATTTACCAGGTGAATCTGCCCGCATGTCCCCGCCCAGTGACACAGAGCCGCTTTCAAGAGCCTCCCTGATGAGGTCCTCCTGCTCCAACTTCCACTGCCAGTTGACCGTAGGGATGAGGAGCTTTGCCTGATGCCTGTAGAAGCACTGCTCTGACAGTCCCTGAATATTGAAGGCCCTCAAGAACTATAAAAGGAAAAAATAGGTTATCAACTGATAATAGATGGAAACAAAATCCAAACAAAATAATTTGTGCTGTACCTTTGAAATCTGACTAAACGATGAGCCGGTGAACAGCACAGCAGCACAGAGCTGTAGGTTTCCAGCTGGGATGTTGTTCACCATGGGCTGACTGGACCACTGACTGGAGAACTCACAGCGAGGACACTGTTGACTGACCCGAAGCAGTGTGCCGACTGTGATGGTGTCCACAGCACAGCGACCAGTGCAGACAGGACAGCGCCTGAACAGCTCCAGCAGTTGGTCCTCGTGAACAATATATTTTTTGTCCTTGTGTGGAGGGACTTCAGTGGGAATGCTATATAAAATAAAGGATATTTCATCCCTCAAAAAAACAGGAAGCTGTATATATTTTTTCTATTAAAAAGCTAGATTTCCTTTGTACCTTGAACAGTTCACAGTGCTGGCACTGTCATCGATGTGGAAGCTGGGGTCAGACGCTGACACCTCACACCTTCTCCTTTTTAAAGGTGTAGAGGCTGCTCTGGGACTGTCAGGAAGAGGGATTTCCATCAGGTCCTCAGTACCACAACCGACGCTTGTGTAAGCGGTCCGGGCTTGAGTAGCTGTACAAAACACAAACAAAATAAACAAACATGTTAAAAATGGCCGTAATTATCATTTACACAAAACAGAGTGTTTTTAGAAATAAAATGACTGTATAAACAATAAAAAGAGATATCACCTTTGCTTCGCCTGCTCGGCTTCACATTGGCCTGGACACTTGCATGCCTTACAATGACTGGATCAGTCTGGCAGCCAAATTCTCTGGTCACTGGCTGAAAACGTAAAAATACATATTATTTTTAAAATGTACACTACAGAAGAAGGGTAATGTGTTACATTTCCTTAGTGCATTTAATTGTTGTCTAATGCAGATTAGTGAACGTAAGCCAACATATGGATCCCAGCACCAGAGCACCCAATAACCATACGGTCCACCTGGAGTGGTCAGCCCTCTCGCCCCTCACTGACCACGATCACATATCACACGAGCGCGCGCGGAGCCACGGGCACCTGCCCGGTCAGTTTAGCCACACATTAGATGTTAGCTATCCGTTAGCTTTATAGGTTAGCTTGTAGATGCACTCACGTTTTGCGCAGCTGTTGTCAAATATGAAAGCTACTGTCATCGCGAAAATGTAGACTAGTTTGGTGCTCAGTCTCAAGCACAATTACGCGCGGTCTCAGCGTAACTTTATTGTGCAGACTGATGCATTAGCCACTCCCGCTAGCTACAAAAGGCTATAAAAGTTCACATGTCATAATATACAGCGGTGTAACTGTCAGCTCACCGTCTCATGCGGTTCATAGCTCTCTGTTTGAGCGGGGTTAGAGAGTTGCCAGACAGCTGATGGATGCAGACTGCTGTTCCTCTGCCCAAGTCAAGTGAACGAGTGCGGGGCGCACCGCTTGGAGCACACGCAGCCACAAGCCTCACCCAGTGCATAGTTTATTTACACGCCAGATCCCGCATTGTTTGAGACACTACTACAATCTATTTCAACGTGCACTATCGAAATTCTACTTACATGACATTAGTAGCAGTTTTAGGTTGTTGTTATTCTCACTCACCTCAGATTGGCGCCTGAAATCGTCCTGCTGGCGGGGCAGCAGTGTCGGTGGGCTCAGTCGTGGAAGAGCAAGGGTGGGGACTGCCTCATTCTTCAAACGAAGAACCTTACTGTAGCCCAGCTCAAACTCCAAGGAGTTGGCGAAGGAATCGCAAGCAAAATGTTGGTTGCAAACTCCAGCACGAGGCGGGAGTTCGCAGTTTTCCCCCAGGCCAATTGCGCGCAGCCACTGGCGCCTAATTTCTAAGTCCTGAGGAAAGTAATGTAAACCTACAGAACTATGACAACCTACAACACTACACTTTCTCCCCATCCTAACAAACAAGACTACAACACTACACCTAATATTACACAATACAGAACACTAAATACAGCTAACCTAGCTAATTCTTATGCTAAATGCTACTAATCTCTCACTAAGACTAAACTACAACTAAATCTAATAACTATCTAAACTACGACAAACTAATAAATCTAACTAAAAGCTATGCTAATAAATCTAACTAAAAGCTATGTAATAAATCTAACTAAAAGCTACGCTAATAAATCGCAAACCTGAAAATCGATATAAAGACACTCGCTATTCCAAACTCCAACTCGCTACGGGGGCGTGTGCGGAGTGGGCTGCTTTTATACTCCACAGAAGAGAGGCCGCTGACGTCGGCGCCCTCCTGCTGACGTAAGCGCCCCGCTCAGAGCTAATCACGAAGGAAACCAACAGTAAAGCATGTAATGCACTCGATAAGGTGCAGATGGCGCCACACAGACGGTTTTGGACACAAAGACAGGATTTCAACAAATATGCACTAAATTGTTAAAATAGTGACAGATACATGTAGACAACACTATAAGATACCCATTTATACAACTTAGCTAGAAAAAAAAGTTGATTTTGGGGTTAGTTGTTCTTTAAACATGTTAAAACTAAGTATTTTCCTCCCCCTACATGTTCCAGCCATGTCCTAATATAATGTGTAGAATGAGCTCAGACCTGTTCACCACAACTGAGCTTAACAATGAGCTTAATATAGAGGCTGCAGTTACACGTGTGACCTGAGGTGGCAGTAGTGAGTAAAAAATGACCAACTTGCATCTAGTCTCTTTGAAGAAACAATCAATTCACTCTCTGTACGGCAACACAACGGGGAAAAGCGTCCTTCCTTGTGGTGGCATTAACAGGTCATCCGCACAGCGCCACCTACTGTTCCGGCCTTTAAAATGACAAAACACACTGACCAAAATACCTTTTACTGTGGAGCCTTTTTAGTAATGTAGTGGAGTAGAATGTATTAAATTTATCTTTCAAATATCTGGAGTAAAAGTTGCCATTGCTGCCCCCTGGTGGCCGGGGCGACTCCAAAACACACAATGTAAATCGGATTCCAAAGGAGACTTCGCAACTCAGTAACACTGCTTAGAGACCTGCCTCCAAAGAGTTAGTTTAAAAAAACAAAAGCGCTGTGACTCATGTGACAGCGCTGGGCTGGGTTCCAAATACTGTAGATGGAATTAAAAAGTTGAACCTCTTGACCCCCCCCCCTGAACCAAGCGCATTTTCTCCAGTGTCTCCAGTGTTTTTGTCATGTTTTTGTCTATTTTTGTCGCTTTTTGTTGCGTTTTCATTGTTTGTTTGTTTTGTTTTTTTGCCACGTTTTTTCTAAAAAAAAAAAAAAAAAAAGTCAAGCCAAACTGGAGCAAAAAACACTGAACCAAAAATGTAATGAAAAAGTGACAAAAATGTGAAGAAGAAAAAAAAAAATTTCTAGAAAAAGTGAAGAAAAAATGACAGAAATGTAAAGAAAAAATTGATTAAAAAATAAATAAAAAATGACAAAAATGTGAAGAAAAAGTGTCGAAAAATGACAAAAAACTGAAGAAAAAAAATGATAAAAAACTGAAGAAAAAATTACAAAAATGTGAAGAAAAAAATTATAAAAAATTTAAGAAAAAATGACAAAAATTTGAAGAAAAAGTGTCAAAAAATGATGAAAATGTGAAGAAAAAAATGATTAAAAAATAAAGAAAAAGTGACAAAAATGTGAAGAAAAAATGACCAAAATGTGAAGAAAAAATGATACAAAATTGAAGAAAAAATGACAAAAATGTGAAGAAAAATGATTAAAAAATAAAGAAAAACTGACAAAAATGTGAAGAAAAAATGACCAAAATGTGAAGAAAAAAATTATTGATCTGACTGACCGCGATTAAACTGACTTAAACTAAGAGGGCCTCCAAAACCAATGCTGTTTTTGTGACAAGACTTTTTCATTATTAACATTTGGGTGTATAAAATATGAGCTGCAGGGCACTTGGCATGTTGTGTTATTCGTCTCCAGGGCGTTAACAGGTTTGGCCGAACTCTACCCTATCATTACATGCCCTGTTCTGTCTGTTTATCTCCACAGGCGTTGGACAAACCTGAGGCAGATCCGGGGGTGAGGTCTCTGCTGCTCCACACAAAAGACTTTTACAGCAAATCCTCCGAACAGGTGAGACTAGATTCTGCACATTCTCCCACCGACAGACAAGACAATGGGGTCGAGCCTGCGAGAGCCGCGAGGGCAGATACTCGCTGAGAAAATGTGCTTGTGGAGAGGGGGGGGGGGGTCAAGAGGTTAAAACAAGTCCAGTGGAGGCGCATGGACTTGAAGCACCGCCTCGTGACACGTTATTGTTTTACTCAAACCAAGCACATTGTTTTCAGTTTGTCATTACCCAAATCTAAAAGCTCTGTGAGGAAAAAAACATACATAGTGACGAAAACGAGACGTAAATGAGGATGAAAACGCAACAAAAACACAACAAGAAGTGACAAAAATGCTTGAAACGTGAGGAAAAATCAGTGTTGTATAAGTACTTGAGTAACCTTTAGGAGAGTAGTTATATCAATCAGTACTTTTTACTTCTACTTGAGTATTTTAAAGTTACAAACGTTTCATATTGGCATGAAATATATCTAAAAGTCATACTAGGGTTTTTCTAATCATCAGTTACTCTTTAACATGATTAGCTATAACACAATTGAACCTCTGAACACCTATGTGGGACAGGCATTCACCACATCAGCAATTTTACTCTCATTTGAGTAAATATTTTGTCCGCTCCACCCACCTCTGCTTGTGTTAGAATCTCCCTCTCACCAAAGCCTTGTGTGTCTCTTCCAGCGCCTCGTTGCCGCCCCCCAGTGGCTGCACTTCGCGCTGCAGTCGCTTCACTCCGCGGCTGCAGATGACCCGGTTTACCTGCTGGTGGCGCTGTCGGCCCGCCCCGCTCTGAACAGCTTCGTTCTGCGGTCGGTCCCTCTGCCCGGTCCGAGCGGGTCCAGCCCTGAGTCCAGGAGTCTGTTTCTACAATGGAGGGAGGAGAGTGAGAGAGATGAGGAGTTCACACAACGGTGAGTTTTTTTATACTGAAGTCAAATCAGTGTTAACCTCTGACCTCCCGCTTTAACCAAATCTAAGAGTTTACCATTTACCATTTTACCAAAGGTTTACAGCCGAGAGGCCAGAGTAACGTCTCATTTGAAAGACCTACAAAACTGATCTTTTTCCTGTCGTCACTTTTTTGACATTTATTTTCATTTTTTTTGTTTCTCTTTGGTGGCGTTTTTGCTCCTTTTTCTTCCCAAATTTTTATCACTTTTTTGTCACTTTTTCTTCACATTTTTGTCATTTTTTTCTTCACATTTTTGTCAAATTTTCATCCCATTTTCGTCACATTTTTGTCACTTTTTTGTCACTTTTTTGTAATTTTTTGTCACATTTTTGTCATTTTTTTGTCATTTTTTCGTCACATTTTGTCATTTTTTTGTCAAATTTTTGACAGTTTTCCTTCAAATTTTTTGTCATGTTTTCATCACATTTTCTCCAAAATGTTGTCATTTGTTCTTCATATTTTGTCACTTTTTATTCACATTTTTGTCATTTTTTTCATCACTTTTTTGTCACTTTTTTTCTCATTTTTTTAGTCAATTTTTTGTCCTTTTTTTGTCCTTTTTTTGTCACTTTTTCGTCTCATTTTTGTCAAATGTTCGTCCCATTTTTGACACATTTTTTTGTCATTTTTTGGTCACATTTTTGACACTTTTTTTCAATTTTCTTTCATTTTTTTGTCGCTCTTCTTTTGCATTTTCATCCCATTTTTATTGTCTATTTTCAAGAAGACTTTAGATTTTGGCTAAACTGGAGAAAATGCACTCGGTTGAGGTGGGGGTTAAGAGGTTAAATCAGCCTTCATTTCACTAAAAGTTATTGTCATTCTAGTCAAATGAATATTTCTGCTGACCACAATTACACTGTGTCTCCAAACATGGCTCCAGTTTAGTTCTTTGTTCATGAATCCTTTTGCTTTAAGGTGCAATGTGGAACTTCTTATGCTTGATACTTGGGTAATAAACAAACGACGAAGTTAAAGTTACTAAAGTTGTGTTTTTGTTTCAGGTTCAGCCAAGTGTTTGAGCGCCTTCAGAATCAAATGGATGTGTTTAAATCCATCAGCGTCTTCAGAGTCCACATGATGAACCAGAAGAGCCTCCACAAACACGTGTAAGAAAACCAGGACTTCAGCCCAGATTAAACAGTTTAGGCCGAGACTAAATTGGGTCTTTAAATTAATTTCTGTTCTTTTCTCTTCAGGGAGTGTCAACAATGAAGAGCAGAAGCTTTCCTTATTCATCATCATGTTAATACTGTGCTGTGAATGAAACTGACTTGTAAATAGCTTGCTAAATGTTTACTGAAAGGCTTACTGTAAATATTCGCTCCCTTTACTGTAATAGTGCCAACATGGCGACGTGTAAACAAGCAGCAACCTCCCTCTTTCTTGGTACAGCTGAACATTTTTTCTTCTGAAACAGTGAAGAGACACCGGACGTTCACTGTAGAATAAAACAGACGGTGAAAGACTGTTGTGGAGCGGAGGGAGCTGCAATAAAGCACTGACTTCACTTTAATGTCAGAGTCAAATAGTTGGACTGAATTATACATAATGTTTTATGACTGTCGTGAATGTTGCAATATTTTACAAAATGTAAAAAAAAAAATTAAAATGTGAATCTCAACCAGTTTTGTTTTATTCATCTAATTGTGTCAGAATAATATATATATGGTTTCAGCGACGAAGTGTAATAATGGATCGAGCCAAGTTTAATGGTGGTTTGGTTTTATTTTGTGACATACTAGAAACAAAGACTTTTTTCAGAGGAATCTTAAAGAGGGTGTATTCTGCTTTTTTCAATCACATAGCACCAGTCTATATCACACTGCAATGATGACGAAACCTTCTGTCGGTCTGTAAATGCAGTAAATTAGAATAACTGCCTTGTATAAAATTGCTCTCTCAAAATGGCTGTAGTGAATGTCTTGAAATAGGCCTCTGTCTCTTTAAGAACCTCTGAGCCTTTCCGACACGCCCCCTCCACACGCTGTCTGTGGCATCAGTGGGGAGGGGGTTCTGCTGAGGAGCAGTGGTTGGTTACTCGGCTGGTGACGAAAGCTCGGAGGCGTCTCCAGGAGGTGGGGGCGTTCCTAGGAGGACTCAGGCAAAGCTATCCCTAAAATGGCTGCCATCAGAGTTTTTACAGATTACTCAAAATACGTGAATGTGCCAAGGCAACACTTCAGGCATGTTTTTAATGAGGGAATGACATAATAACATGATGGAAAGCTGGAAAAAGTTGATTTTGCATAATACCCCCCTTTAAAATAAGCTGTTTATTAGTGTAAAAATCTGCAAAAAATGTTTGTTTGTTTTTTATTCAAAACTCAATAAATCGTGCATATGGCACATTAGACCAGGGGTGTCAAACATATCCGGCCCCTGCCCTGTAGACCATAAATTCAGAGTATGTAAATAAAAAAGTAAGTCTCTAGCCCAGGGGTCGGCAAGTTTTCTTGGCGGAGGGACGATTTTCTTTATTGTAAACAGACCAAGGGCCGAAGCCGCTGTTTATTAGCCCAAAGTAAAGCACAACACTGGAAAAATGACCATGTTAAATGAGATAAATGACTTAAAATTGCTTGAATTAAAGTTCTTCTATGTTGAAAAACAGAACAAAGTGAGTGCATCTTCTTCTTTTATGTTTAATTTGAGTCGGTTTGAACTAATCCAAGATACAAATCCTATAGCGCCAATTGAACAAGAATAAAACCCACTTGAAATCATGTGAAATGACAGAAAATTATCTGAATTAAGAGAATAACGACTACTATAGGTTTTATCTCGTCTCAGACCAGACCAAATCTACTCAAACCTTAGATTTAATCTCTTAATTCAAGTAGATTCACGTCATTTGTTCCTTAAAATGATTATTCTTTTTCCAGTGCACTTCTTTCAAATACCAGTGTTGTGCATAATACATGACCTCATTGGGTGCATTGACAGTATTTCTACCTTTATTTCTCCCATTTAACTCTAATGATGTTAAAAGTACTCTCTGATTTGTGTAATAATGTTTCTCAAAATCATCTTGAGGGCCAGAGGTGCTGTGCTGGAGGGCCGGAGTTATACATTTTTAAAGAACAACCAGAATGCTCATTAGCCACTAGGGGGCATTAAATAAAAAAAAAAGGAAAGAGTTCCACAAGTGTCCAGCAGAGGGCACTGACTTAACAAGAGCCATAGACTGTATATATAATAGACGGCTTCTCCTCACTCCTCCCCGTTTACCATAATGATCCCACAATCCCCCTGTTCCTAATAAGGGCATAAGGGCGGGATCTTCACTGTAGACTCCGCCCTTGTGTGACGTGTAGCTCACGCTGATCCAATGCTAACAGTCCGACCCTCATCAGTTCGAGATTTCGGAAATTTTCCTTACGAAAACCAGCCTGGTCCCTTTAATTGTAACTAACCCAGTGTTAGATTATGAAAATGAGGCGCCAGGCTCTAAAGTTGTTTTTCACGTTTTCTAAAGTCCAATGCATTCCAATGGGGGACTAGCAGCTATATGGAGGTACTACAGCAATGGCGGAGCAATGGCGGCACTTGCAATACAAGTGTAAGCCGTTGTTAATGAAGCTACAGTCAAGTTGGGGCTTTGACCAAATCACAGCTCATTATTATTCATTTATTGGAAACTTTTTCTCTATTATATGTGGCCCGCGACCCAAATGAGTCTGACACCCGTGAATCTTTTTGCTAAAACATAGTTAACACAACTGTTTTTAAGATTTTGCTAAAGATTGTACCCATTTTATTTATTTTTTGGGCCATTTTTGTGATGTTTAGTTTCATTTCCTTATTGGACACTGACAGGAAGTGACATAAATAGAGGCAAACAATGTTAACTATCGCCGTGACGACCATATTAAATGAGTCAAACTGTGAGACTTCACCTTTATTTACGTCACTTCCTGTCATTTCTTCATTAAAAAAATGCTGCTTTAACCCCTTAACTCCCACCTGAACCGAGCACATTTTCTCCAGTTTAGCTTTACCCCAATCCAAAAGCTTCTGGAAAAAAGCTGTGAAAATAGCCACAAAACTGAGACGAAAACAATGCTGAAAATGTCACAAGAAATTGACAAAAATGTGATAAAAAATTGCCAAGAAAATTACAAAAAATTGACGAAAAAATGAAAAAAAAAAAGACACAAATGTGATGAAAAAATGACAAAAATGTGACTAAAATGTGATACAAAAAATTGACAAGAAAATTACAAAAATGTGATAAAAAAATGACAAAAAAATGACAAAAATGTGACAAAAATGTGATAAAAAAATTGACATGAAAATTACAAAAATTTGACAAAAAAAATCAAAAAAAATCAAAAACTAAAATGTGACGAAAAAATGACAAAAATGTGATAAAAAATTGACCAAAAATCACAAAAAAGCTACAAAAATGAGTTGAATACCTAACAAAAAAATGATGGAAAAAAAATCTGATGACGTGAGGAAAAAGATCCTCTCGGTTCAGGCGGGAGTTAAGAGGTTAAAAAATAGAAAAGGCACTTAATTGAACCTTTTTAGTAATTTTCTTCACATTTTGACTATTTGGGTTGATCTACACGACATCAACAAAGTACAATACAATGCAAACTTCTTTTACAGCATCCTGTAACCTCTTAACTCCCGCCTGAACCGAGAGCATTTTCTCCAGTTCAGCTTTACCCAAATCCTGTAGGCCAGTGTAACGCCTCATTTGAAAGCTAAGACCTACAAAACTCATCTAAATGGATCTTTTTCCTCACATCATCAGATTTTTTTTCCATCATTTTTAGGGGGGGTATTCAACTCATTTTTGTAATTTTTTTGTCAAATAGTAAATTTTTTGTCACTTTTTGTCATATGTTCATCATTTTTTCATAATGTTTTTGTCAATTTTTCATCATTTTTTTTGTCTTTTTTTTGTCAATTGTTTGTTACATTTTTGCCACTTTTTCATCATTTTTTCATCAATTTTTGTAAATTTTCCATCATATTTTGTCCTTTTTTGTCACATTTTTGCCACTTTTTCATCATTTTTTTGGTCAATTTTTTCTCATTTTTTGTCAATTTTTTGGTCATTTTTTGGTCATTTTTTTGTGACATTTTTGCCACTTTTTCATCATTTTTTCATCATTTTTTCATCCATTTTTTGTCAATTTTTTGTCAATTTTTTGTCAATTGTTTGTGACATTTTTGCCACTTTTTAATCATTTTTTCATCATTTTTTCGTCCATTTTTGGTCCATTTTTTTGTTATTTTTTGTCAATTGTTTGTGACATTTTTGCCACTTTTTCATCATTTTTTCGTCAATTTTTTATAAATTTTTTGTAATTTTTTTGTCCTTTTTTGTCAATTTTTTGTCACATTTTTGTCACTTTTTTGTCACATCTTCATCATTGTTTTCGTCTCAGTTCTGTCGCTATTTTCTCACCTTTTTCCCAGAAGCTTTTAGATTGGGCTAAAGCCAAACTAGAGAAAATGTGCTTCGTTCAGGTGGGAGTTAAGGGGTTAAAGGGGCAAAATCAATGTTTCCCTAGAAAAAAAAAAAAAAAAAAAAAGTCAGGTACAGGTCCTTTAAGTCTCTCATCTGGAGTTGGGCCATTGTTCTGCGCTCACCTCGTTTTACCCACCACCACCACCACCACCACCACCAGCAGCAGCAGCAGCCAACCTGTGCCTTTCGCTTTCAACATGTACCATCCCCGTGTGCGCGTGTCCGTGCGGGTTCACGCGTGTCCTGCCCTTGTGCCGCCGTGACACAGTCAGGCACACGCACGGGCACGATCAGATAGAGGAGAGAGAGAAAGAGAGAAAGAGAGAGAGGAGGAGGAGGAGGAGGAGAGGATACAAAAAAAACCCTCCATGCCCTGTGTGCTCCGTGACCGACCCTCGTCTCCTATCCGTACCCGGACTCCTGCGCGCCGCTTCTCCCCCTCGGCGTGCCACCTCTCTCGCCCACCCACACACACACACACTCACTCACATCCACGGGGGCTGACACGGTGACCAAACCCGGGGAGAAGGTGCTCGGTCGGGGTAGAAGAAGCCAGCCGCCTTCGCCATGGCACTACTTCTTCTCCTCTCTGCGATAACCGCGCGCACAGACTGCACCATCACCTCCTCCTCTCCTCTTCTGCCGCCTCCCGCTGCCTCCTGCCCGCTTTGATGCCGCTGGTAAGTCCGAGACAGCACCTCCTCCTCCTCCTCCTCCTCCTCCTCCGCCGCGAGCCTTCATCGGGACAGTGCGCGTCGTGCTTTTTTTTACGGGACAGCGCGAGCCTTTGGAGGAACGCGAAAAGCGGGGACGCGTGAAAATGACTTTGGAGCGGCGGGGTCTTGTGAGGTCGGGTTACCGTGCGAGCCAGAGCCCCGGCGCACAGCCATTTAGACAGAGAGGGGGGGTGGGGGGGGGGTGCTCTTGACACCTGCCCTTGTTGTCCCCAGTATCGCGGGGGGGAATGCTTTAAAAATGCTTTGGAAACGGGGGGGGTGGTTTGGAAAGATGGCGATTAGTGGGTCAAATTAGCTCGTTATCTAACGCTGACACCGGCCGGACGTGACTTTAGGGGTCGCCATGTTGCGGAGAGAGAAAGGGAAGCATCGTGGCTGGGGAGTTTTTTGTGTGTGTGTGTGGGGAGAGAGGAGGGAGGGGGGGGTTGACACCGGGAGGAGAGGGCAGTCCGTGGCCGCCTGCGCTCGCTCCTCTCCCGGTTGTGCGAGGGATGGTTGGTTGGTGGTTGGTTGGAGGAGCGGTGTCGCCTGGAGACCGGGAGCTGAGCCTGAACACGGGGTCGAGCGAGGTGTGAGGAGCACAATGAGGACATTCTCTCCGGACGCGCGGAACAATCGCTGCCTGTGGAGCGGTTAGAAGTCTCGTTTTTGTGTCGGCGCGGGGTCTTCTTCGCAGCGGCGGTGTGTTTACCGGGACCGGGCGGTATATCGGGGGAAAACTTGCGATTTGCGATACGTGCGTGATATCGATGTATCGTTCAGCTGATTCTGTTTTGGGGCTCAGTGTTTTTCAGTGTTGCCTGTAGTATTTCTAATTAGATCAGTCTTTTAGTGAAGGAGTAATGTATCGGATTACAACTGAAAAAACGTGTAATTAGATTATACTTAAAACGCCGTATTATTTGTAAAATGCCAAAACTTTAAAAACAAAATAAAAAAATAAATAAAAGTGGCCTAGGATAGATTGTTGTTTACTATATTTACATTCATCTCTTTACCATCACCTGAACCGAGCACATTTTCTCCAGTTCGGCTTTACCCCAATCGAAAAGTTTCTTGAAAAAATCATAAAAAATAGCAACAAAAATAAGAAGAAAAAAAAACGAATATAAAACGCAACAAAAATGTGACAAAAATACGACAAAAGAAGCCAAAAAAAAAAAACGACAAAGAAGCATTGGGCTCATTCATACTTCACATGAATGAGCCTTCAGTCGACTGGAACTGGCCCGTAGATTCCCCAGTCTCCTCCCTGAAGGCTTTACCTTAAAGGGATGTTTCAGGATTTTTGACATAGGGCCTCATTTCCTAGTTATCCAGAGTGTTGCTGATTTCTGGAGATATATTTTTTTGTAATTCATGCAGTTCTTATGTTTGAAGAGTTTCGTGGCGCTAGGCTAATGCAAGGCTAGTGCATGTCTATGGTATCAGCTAGCCTGCATTAAAAACAGTCTGACCCGCTCCACAGAGCACCTGAGGCAAATCACTTATAACACCAGACTAACCATATAAATGTCTGTGTCCATAGAATCATGTTTGGAATATAACTGACCTGCATCACATGAATGATCGCATTTTGAGGGACTATTTTCTAGCAGATCACTCCGCCGCTGCGTAGCTTATACAACCACGAAGCTGATGCTGCTCAAATATAAGGTGTTTTAAATGCAAAATGGTTGAAATTACTCTATTAACACAGACATTTATATGGTTAGTCTGGTGTTATAAGTGATTTGCCTCAGGTGCACTATAGAGTGTTTTTAATGCAGGCTAGCTGATACCATAGACATGCACTAGCCTTGCACTAGCCTAGCGCCAATATAAGCCCCCAGGTGCCCTTTGGGACATGCCCAGTAGCCCTGGAGACTTTTTGTAAGGTATAAAACACTTAATTTTCTTGAATCTGATTCTTAAAAATACATTTATTTCTGTTCTTGTGACTCAGTACGAGTTTAAAATAAAGCTAAGTGAACAGTGTACGTTTAAGTCTTTGGGAGTTGTTTTTAACTGGTAGCTCTGGAACAACTCGATGCTCTTGAAGTCGCCCTCGGCTGAGAAAAGCTTGGTGACCCCGGCCTTGAAGAGACTGTGTGATGGTGATTCTGACGTCACTGTCGACTTTACAGTAAATTACTGCTGGAATGACAGTAAACGTTACTCATTGATCTTCATTCCTCCCTCACTGTCTCCTGTTCTGCCCTCTCTCCAAACACCCTAATAACTCCAGAACAATTGGCCTGTCGACTCTTCATCCAAATTCAAAGTTTTTGTCCGGGCACGGTCTGTTCTCTGGCCTGTCTGGTGAGGTTTGTCATCAGTGCCGTCAGGGAACTTTGGAAATGACTCAAATTGTCCCCATTCATTGTCCCGTTTCAGATGAATGAAAGTGAACCACGTCCGTCCCTCAGACCCGCCACAGCCGAAGCCGCGCCGACTCCTCCATGCTTCCCTCCACGAGTCCTGATTTAGCCGCTGCTCTCTCCTCTTTGGGCCCGTTCTGAGCGGTTTCTCTTTTTTTCCCACGGAGGGAAAGGTATGAAGCGTGGGCCGAGTGTGCTGCCGCCCGCGTGTCCGAGCAAAAGCCTGGCCAAGACGCGGCGAGGCGGCGAGCAGGAAGAGGCGGAGGCGGAGGAGAAGAGAGGCCCGTTCGCGAGCGCCTTCCCGTCGGCCACCGCTCTGTTCAGCCCCGACGTCAGCTCCAAGATGGCCTCCGACCTCCTCATCAGGCTCTCAGGTACGAAAAAACAAAACACACATCGAGTTTAACCCCTTAAACTCCCGCCGGAACCGAGCACTTTTTCTCCAGCTTTACCCCAATCTGAAAGCTTCTGGGGAAAAAAAGGGTGTGAAAATATCAACAAAACTGAGACGAAAACAAGGATGAAAATGTGAAAAAAGTGAGAAAAAACTGACGAAAAATTAAGGAAAAATTGACAAAAATTCGACGAAAAATTGAGAAAAAATGACAAAAAAGTTAAAAAAAAAAAAAAAAAAAAAAGCGAATAATTTGACGAAAAATTGACAAAAATTAGACAAAAAAGTAAAAAAAAAAATAATCGAAAAATTTGACCAAAAAGTGACAAAAAGTGACCAAAAAAAAAAACGTTAAAAAAATCGGAAAAAGTGAAAAAAAAGTGAAAAAAAAAATTTGACGAAAAAGCAAGGAAAATTCGACAAAAAATTGAGAACAAATGACAAAAAGTGACAAAAAAGTAAAAAAAAAAAAAAAAGCTAATAATTTGACGAAAAATTGACAAAAATTCGACAAAAAAGTAAAAAAATAATAATAATCGAAAAATTTGACCAAAAAGTGACAAAAAAAAACGTTTAAAAAACTCGGAAAAAGTGAAAAAAAAAAGTGAAAAAAAGTGGGGGGAAAAAATCGAAAAATTTGACGAAAAAGCGAGGAAAATTCGACAAAAAAAAGTGAAAAAATTGACAAAAAAGTGATAAGAATTTGACGAAAAAGTGACAAAAAGTGACAACAAAAAAAAATCGGAAAAAAAATCGGAAAAAGTGACAAAAAAAGTGGGGGGAAAAAATTGAAAAATTTGACGAAAAAGTGACAAAAAAGTCGCGAAAATTTGACAAAAGTGAGATGACCTGCCCAACAGAAAAAGTGATGAAAAAAAATCTGATGATGTGAGGAAAAAGATCAATTTAGTTTTGTTGGTCTTAGCTTTCAAATGAGGCGTTACACTGGCCTACAGGATTTGGGTAAAGCTGAACTGGAGAAAATGCTCTTGGTTCAGGCGGGAGTTAAGAGGTTAAACACCAGGCATCATCTACAGCAGTTCAACAGGTTCCAAATCCTGCATTGTCCATATAAATAAATGGTGCAAAAATCTGATATAAAGTAGATTTGTGTAAAATATCCAATGTTCATTTGCACCAACAATAAGTCAACATTTTTCTCTGTGCAGCCTAAAAATGTCTTTGTAGTAACTGATTTTCTCTTGACGTCTGCGGTCCTATGTAAACTAAATACAAGGGAAGAGACGGGCTTATTCCACTGTATATAGTAAAATAATTAAAGCACAAGAGCCACAAAGCGGTGCCTTTTAACCTCTTAACTCCCGCCTGAACCGAGAGGATCTTTTTCCTCACGTCATCAGATTTTTTTCTCCATCATTTTTTGTTGGGTATTCAACTCATTTTTGTAACTTTTTGTCAAATTTTTGTAATTTTTTTGTCACATTTTTGTCTTTTTTTTTTGTCTTTTTTTGTCAATTTTTAATCACATTTTTGTCATTTTTTTGTCACATTTTTATCACATTTTTGTCTTTTTTTGTCACATTTTTGTCATTTTCTTTGTCATTTTATTGTCAATTTTCAATCCATTTTTTGACATTTTTTTGTCACATATTGTCACATATTGTCTACTACTACTACTATTACTACTACTGGAGTGATATGAAAGACCTGTATTACAAGCACAAACTCCGTTGCCATTGGCAGCGGTCATTATTTTTGTCGGAGGTCCTCTATCAGAAAATAAATAACCGGTGGAACGTTGGAAAATCCCATTCCAGTCAATGGAGCGTTCTTCTTGCCATTTGTGAAGAGCCGTATGATAAGTAGGCTGTGAACTGTCCAGTCAACCCTCAACTCTAAACCTAACCCTAAGACGGCAGGTAACAGGGAAAGTTCCAGCTCTGGTACAAATGAATAAAAAAATTCAAGTGGTCACAATGAGTTTCCGTCACAGGGCGGTGGACACAGCCTTAGAGAGGGGGTGAGGAGCTCAGTCACTCAGAGAGAGCTCGGAGTAGAGCTGCTGCTCCTTCATGTCGAGAGGGGCAGGCCCATTGGCACGAGGCCCCCGGGAAGAGCCAGGACACGCTGGAGGGACCATATGTTGACCTCACCTCCTCCAGAACAGCAGGAGGAGGTGTGTGTGGGGAGGGATGTCTCAGCGGGAGAAAATGGATGGAACAAATAAATGTAATATGACTCTGACAAATATATAACAATTTTTAGAACCAACTTGCCAAAACATCTCGTACGTAAGTATAGCAATCCTGTAGAACTCTGTAGTAGTTTATGGTCATTTCATAAACATGAAATGGCATGAAGTTTCTCATCTTCATCTTCACTTCTCGGCTGAATGATCACTTTTACTATAGTTCACTTTGGAAATAATTGTCATACTTTCTGCGAGGTCCTGTAAACCTGTGGCATAACTACAATATGAAAACTTTCTCGTTGTTGTATGTTGTTCTTGTACCTGTAAAGCCAAAGTGTGTATCTGGGTGTAAACTATCCCGCGCTCTCTTCTCGTACTCACATACTCCTATATTCAATCACAAATCCCACATGATTCTGTTTGAATAATCAAATGTCCACCGCCCTGCGCCGCTCTCGCCCCTGAGTGCTGCAATCCGAGCCCGTCTATAACCACTTTACTCCATCATCTCCTCCTTTCCCCGGTGCAGAGGCCACGCAGAAGGCCCGAGTGCTGCCCGGGATGGGAGCGGAGCCGCAGGCGGGGGCGCGAGGCGGGCAGCAGGACGAACCGGGCCTGGCCTTATCCCCGGACGGACCGGGCGCGAGTCCAGAGCCGCCGTCGCTGTCGCACACGCCGGAGTCCAACAGCGGGACGGAGACGCTGGCCTCGGATCTGCTCAGGAAACTGGCCGGTAAGAGAATACATTAAATATGCATTTGTTAGAAAATAATGACTGTATTTATGGTGTGATGGCGGGTGGTCACTGTGCCATATTTTATTTTTGTCTTTTAAGATCTTTAAACATCACATTGCACGACGTGAGGATCGTGTGTGGTGTTTATTCCCACGGGAAAGTGCAGGGAAAGTCCTGTAAAATGCGGAGTCGGACCCGCTCAGGCCCGGCCTCTGTGGCTTTGACTCTGGCGATGTGCTGTGTAGACGGGACACTGACAGATCCCCTCTGCAGCGAGAGGAGGCTCACTCTGAGACTAGCCTTTCAAAACATCAAACTCTGCCTGATGTCGGTCGCACCTCATCTTTTATTTTAAATCTTTGACCCTGTTTCACTGTACGACCTATGACCTGTGATTTTCAGCAACGACCTAAGACTTTCCCCATGTCGAGTCTGAAACGACTAATCGATTAATCGACGACTAATCGATTATTGAAATAGTCCACAACTATTTTGGTAATCGATTAATCATTTTCTGGTTCACACAGACTAAAATGGAGCAAAAATGACATAAAAAATGTAGTATTTTTGATGAAAACCTACTTTGATTTTATATTTAGGGTCTGTCGTGTTTTGTACATTGTAAATTTCATTAATAGAGCCTTCAAAAAACATTTCCCTTTAGTTTACTCCATCAACACATCCTCAAACAGCGTCACTTAAGCTATATGTGATTAAAAAATTGAAAAAATAAAATTTTCCTACACCAGTCACAGCCAAACGATTAATCGATTACAAAATAATCGTTAGTTGCAGCCGTAGTCGAGTGATCGTTCGTCATATACGGCCGTGAACACCCGGCTCAAGTTTGTCAAGTAGTTTCACTCCTGGTGAGGAAACACTGGTCACAAACACAAGATATTATTGTGTCTGTTTGGAACATCAGTTAATTGACAGTTTATCTAGTTTAGCGAGGGATGGACAGAGACGGATCGGGGCGGCGTCAGCAGTGATGCGGTCGCTGTATCGGTCTGTTGTGGTGAAGAGGGAGCTGAGTCGGGGCAAAGCTCTCGATTTACCGATTTACCGATCGATCGCCTCCAGGCATGTTCCAGGCATGTCCTAGTGGGACAAGGCCTCGTGGAAGACCCAGGACACGGTGGTGGGACTATGTCTCTGAGCTGGCCTGGTGTCGCCTCGGGGTCAGAACAGCTGGAGGAGGTGTGTGTGGACCGGGAAGTTTGGATAGTTTATCTCCAATTTTAAGAAATGTGGGAAAATTGGAAAAATGGTGAAAAAATAAAAAAGGAAAGAAAGTGGTGGGGATTTTCTTTTTAAAACGGGGTAGAAAGATGGGGAAAAGCGTGTTTTTTTTTTTGGGGGGGGGGGTTTGCCCTTTTAGTCTGTTCAGGTGCAACAAAGCGATCAATATTAATAAATGGTGCCAATTTAGTGCAAATACAGTCATAATTGTAGAAGCCAATAAAGAGTAATATCCACATTTTCATATATTGACATACTGTACATTTCAAAATAAATGTCCAGATCCAAAAAATAAACGTAGTAAGTTTCCAGTTTGATAATTGGTAATTGGTGTAAATTTGGTGCCACTACAGTAAAAAATGAAGAAGCTATTGAACATTATTCATACATTGTCATTTTTCAAATTTATATAAACATATTTGTTTACATAAATTTCAAATTAAAGGCTCAGACCTCAAAAATAAAGGTTGTAGTAAGTTTCTAGTATGATATTTGGTAACTGGTGTAAATTTGGTGCCACTACTGTGAAAATGTAGAAGCTATTGAAGATTAACCATACATTGTCAAATTTCAAATTTATATAAACATATTAGTTTACATAAATTTCAAAATAAAGGTCCAGTAGTAAGTTTCTAGTACGATAATGAATAACCGGTGTAAATTTGGTGCCACTACAGTAAATAATGTAGAAGCTATTGAAGAGCAATATACATACATTGTTATTTTTTGGTGTGGATTTCAAAATAAAGGCTCAGACCTGAAAAATAAAGGTTGTAGTAAGTAATGTAATAATAATGTCTCTCTCTTTGTCACCGTCCACAGAGCGGCAGGAAGTGAACGTCCCCCAGCCGGTGCGGGTCAAGGAGGAGGAGGAGCCAATGGAGGTCGACTCTTTGGCCGCCTTTGACCTGAGCCAAAACTGTGCAGTCACGGGACAGGCCGCCCTCCCCCCGCAGACCGCCATGAACCTTTTCAGCATCAAAACGGAAGAGGGCGGGACCAAGACGCCGGACTCGCTGCAAACCGGAGCCAACATGGCCGACCGCGTCGTCTTCGGGCTCAACAGCTTTTATAATTCTGCGCCGCGAACGGGAAATACCTTCGAGGTGAAAGTTAAGCAGGAAGACTGTGGCGTCTCCGGAGCCAAAATGGTGGAACAGCTCTTCTCCAGCGGGAAGATCGAGGATGTTTTGAAAGCGTCTGATCCGTGTTTTAACGGGGCGAAGAAGAGGAGCGGGTTCGTGTCCGGGCTTGACCTGAGTCGCCGGAGCGTCATCAAGTCGAACGCGCCGCTGGTGATTAAGAGCGAGGAGCCGCTGTTCTTCGGGGCCAAAATGGAGGAGCAGTTCGGCGCAGGAGCCAAAATGGCCGACCAGTGCCTCAGGGCGGTGCTGTGGCAGGACATGTCCGTGAACTTGGCCTCCACTCTGCTCCACCAGCTCTCAGGTGAGCGGCTCCACTTAAACACATCAGTGCAGCCGGGGGGGGGGGCTCTTTTAAATCAGATTAATCACACTTTAAATGTGATAATACGAGCTTTATTCAGTTATTATACTCATTATTGATAAAACTTAACATAATCCGCTCACATGTGTGAAACAAACTAAAGCCCCTCAGATCCAGATGTGTAATGTCTCTCATGTGCTTTGTCAAACATATGAAGCCATTCATTTGCATTTAACCTATGATTAATCTGTTCCTCGTCTTTTGATTCATCAGGAGTTACAGCTTTAACTTTGACAGTTTTCAATTTTTACGCAATTTTACAGAAAAAAAAGAGAGTGTCTTTTCAAAAAAGTGACAAAGCTACATAAATATCCTTGAACTTATGCACCTGTTTTAAAACTGCAATCATTTTACTCATGTGCGGTTTTTTTCTTTACTTTTTTCTGGGTTTCCACAGGCATTAAAAAGCATTAAAAATCATTAACTATTAACTACTAAGTATTGAATTCAAACTGGCTTTAAACCTAAATTTATTGGGAAATTATGACATTTCTCAACAATTTTAACTGTATGTATGGAAAATACCAACATTATGGTCTAAAACAGGGGTGTCAAACATACGGCCCGCGGGCCTGATCCGGGCGCGAGATGAATTAGTCCGGCCCATGTCCTGTAGCCTGATAACCCACACCCACCTCTTTCTGCGCGAAAGGTGGGTCTGGCCACACACGGTAAACAAGTTGCTGATTGGCGGCTAAGGCCGAACCAAACCAATCATGACCGTCTCAGAGAAATGACAAGGTTCACTTGCGGCACCACTATGTTGTTAGTTCAATTAGCATTAACATTAGCCAAAACAAATCATGGATGAAGTAGTCGAGGATTTTGCCTCTGCGTTCTCAGCGTGAGTTTATATTCACTTCATATTTTTTTAATTGGACTACAGCTGTCGTCACATCCGCTAATTGCTAATTGGTTTATTTCACTGACAATCTGTGCGCGTTAGGCCCGCCCCTTCAAACTTCTCCAATTGCTCCGTGACCAGACTCCCTGTGTGGCAGAGCCAGGGAACATGTCCTGTAGAACATAAATTCCAGAGTATGTCTATCTACCCCATTCCTGTACGGAGTTATGGATTCTTAAAGACTAACTAGAATGCTCATTCCAGCCACTAGGGGGCATTACATCCAGCAGAGGGCACTGACATAATAAGAGCTCAGGATATGAACAACACATTATAGCCACGTGGTAAATGGACGGTCTACCCCAGGGCGGCTGTGGCTTCAATAACAGCTGATTGCTGAGTGTGGAGTGAATGAATAATGACTATGTAGCACTTTGAGGAACTTGTGACACAGGCTTGTAAAGTGCAATACAAGTGTAAGCCGTTGTTATTAACCTCTTAACTCCCGCCTGAACCGAGAGGATCTTTTTCCTCACGTCATCAGATTTTTTTTCCATCATTTTTTTGTTGGGTGTTCAACTCATTTTTGTAACTTTTATGTCATTTTATTGTCATTTTTTGTCACATTTTCATCATTTTTTAGTCAATTTTTTTTAATCACATTTTTGACATTTTTTTTGTAATTTTATGTCAAATTTTTATCACATTTCTGTCATTTTTTGGGTCAAATTTAATCACATTTTTGTCACATTTTTCGTCAATTTTTGTCAAATTCTTGTGACATTTTTGCTACTTTTTCATCCATTTTTCATCACTTTTTTGTCAATGTTTTCCCACTTTTTTGTCACATTTCCATCATTGTTTTCGTCTCAGTTCTGTCGCTATTTTCACAGCTTTTTTCCCGAAGCTTTTGGATTGGGGTAAAGCCAAACTGGAGAAAATGTGCTCTGTTCAGGTGGGAGTTAAGGGGTTAATGAAACTACAGTCAAGTTGGGGCTTTGATCAAATCACAAGTTTTTATTATTCATATATTGGAAAAAAATGTCTCTCTCTTATATCCCCGCCGTGGGACACCCCTGGTCTAAAACATATTTATTTATTTGTTTATGTGGTCGGGACAGTGCATGTTAATGAACATACACGGACACATGCATGTAAACACGCCACACCGACTCATAGACAGGGGCTGATTTTTAGTTGCAGTTTATTTGAGCATTTTACATTCTGAATTTACATCATCACATCACAGTAATGACAACTCAAAAGGAGGCGGCTGGAGCAAGAAAGCTCAGAAGTGCCTCCTCCATATTCAAAAGTGATTTACTCTCGTGCATTTCAGGATAATGCAAGTGGATGTAAAACGTAGTAGTTTATCCTTTCAGTAGAAAAAGGCTCCATAGCACTGAGAATATACATGCCTGAAACTGAAACTGTGGTACAAGAGCAACTCGTGTTTGTACAAATTCACATTACGTTGTAAATTATTGAATTATCCAGGCACAAAACACTTGTCTCACTCCGGCACATGCACGGCCAGAGCGTGTTTACATAACATAACAAGTTCAGATTTTCCCTTTTCCACACACACACAGCCCTGTGGGTGAATTACAGATATGCACTGGAGGAAACCTTCACAGACACGGGGAGAACATGAACCACACAGAAAGGCCTGTTTTGTAACTGATGATAAACTTTTTCCGTATCCTCCAATCAACATTTCTCAAAAATTCTTCAAAGTGCGGCCCAGGGGCCAAACGTGATGGGCCAGACCGATTTTTGTTGAATTGCCGCACTTCGCTTGAGATGGTGCTTTTTACTGCAAGTTTGATAATTCTGTAACTTCAAAAACTAACATTCTAATGTGAGATCAGTTTGGCACTAAAGAGACGAGATCAGGTGTAATATAATTCAGCCCCATTCATTGGAAAAGGTCCCGAGTCCTGTGTGAACCTAAATGGCCGCTCAATCTCTTCCTACTAGGGATGGGCGGATCGATACCACAGCATCAATATATCGATACCAAACGGCTACTTTTTAAGAATCAATATTGGCCAAAAAGTATCGATACTAATTTGCATATTTAAAAAGCAGGCGTGGCAGCAATTTTAAACATAAAATGATGATTTACATCTTTGTTCTGAGCCAAAACAGTCACAACAGGAAAGGATTGAACTGAGCCATATCATTCTGGTTTAGTTTCAGTTTTTTTTATTAAAGTATTAATTTGGAACTTTGTTTATGCATTTAATTTCACATTAATATTGTTTAATTAACCAGTTAAAGTAATATAACTTTAATTTACTAATTATATAATAATAATTATATAAACTAACCAGTTTTAGAAATGTATATTGATTGAAATACATTCACCCACATAAAATGGCCAGTATAGGTATCGGCATCAGTATCGAGAAAAATGACCCCAAATGTATCGGTATCGTATCGATTCCAAAAAAATGTATGTAAAATGTGTCACCCATCCCAGTTCCTACGCAGCCTGTTCCTTAAAAGGGCAAAAAGGCGGGAAGCCCTGCTATCGAGGAGCGGGCGGTGCCTCCACAGAGCTCCAGAGCTTGATTGACAGGCTCTGGAGTCTGGGTCACATGGGTCATAGTGAATTTTAGAAAAAGGAAAAACTCTTTGAAACCAGGCTTTTAAGCTGTTCTTGGGAAGTTTTGAAGTCCCATTAGAATCAATGCTCCCAAGTGTCTCTTGGAGTCGCCCCCTGGCCACCAGGGCGTGGTATTACAGGACCATATAGAAGCGCGTTCCTCGCCCATTGGAATTGATGCAAGTTGGCTATTTTATACTCACTACTGCCACCTCAGGTCTTATGTGTAACTGCAGCTTCTATATTAAGCTTGTGCATGACGACACTTCAGACCCAAAGTAACAACTTTTTGAGTGACAGGTCTGAGGTCATTCTACACATTCGGACATGAGGAAATACATAATTTTAACATTTTTAAACTCTGTATAGTCCCTTTAAGGCTCCGAGTCTAAGGCATGAGTTAAACTGTGACATGTGTGGCCCTCCGTGAAAAAGGTGTGGACGCTTCTGATAGACCAAGAATCCTCAACCTTTTTTATCAAAAGAAAGATTCTTCCAACACACAATGTTTTAATGACTTTTTATTAATTAGCCTCTTCAAATAAATCCTTTTTAGAAAGTGTAAATGGAGAATATTAATGTACGACGGGTGCCTTGGATTTTATTTGTTTCTCACAAGGTTTTCACTCTTAAAACACAAAAGAGCGCCTTCATCACAGAACAAGAATCACAGAATCAGACACTTTAACTTTTCAAAGTGAGATGGCGGCGGAAAAGGTTTTAAAGCTTTGTTTTAAACTGAACTCTTAAATATCAGCATTCTGGTGATTTTGCCTGTATGTGAATGTGTTTATGGCCTGTCGACTCTCACTGAAATATGACTAATGTTCCCAAACAGAGAGAGTCAGTAAATCCAGCACTCAGATGGTGGAGAGGACGCCCACTCCAGTCAGAACGAGGTACTGCAACAGTGCTTTTTTTTCTCTCTCTAGTTATCCATCTTTCAACCGTCCCTGACCCTGTTTTGTGCTTTGTTCTAGCCCTGCGCTGATGCTGAAAACAGAACAAAGCTGCTCGACTCCCCCTTTAACCACGAACCAGCCTCTTCCAGGTAAAAACCAACAACAAAAAACAAATTTTTAACCTCTTAACCCCCACCTGAACAGCGCACCTTTTCTCCAGTTTGACTTTAACCAGATCTAAAAGCTTCTTCGGGAGTATTTGGGTAAAGCTGAACTGGAGAAAATGCATTTGGTTAAGGCGGGGGTTAAGGGGTTAAAGCACAAACTCCATCCATGTGACCAGACTATAAAATATTAAAGCTTTCTACTTTTACTCCACTACATTTGAAAGATAAATACGATATAATTAAATATAACAAGGTGTCAAAGTGAAGTTAATTTGACCATGTGCTTTGTTCCTTTTAAAAGCCTAATAATGTACACTTTAAATGTACTGTCAAACATCACTGCAGGGGCGGAGCTAGAAGGGGGGCCTGGGGTGGCACTTTCCCCCAGTGGAATTTGACTGGCCCCACTTTAATGGAGCACATTTTCTCCAGTGCGGCTTTACCCAAATCTACAAGCTTCTAACAGCCTACAGATCAGTGTAACGCCTCATTTGAAAGCGAAGACCTAGAAAAATGATCGTTTCCGTGCGTTGTTGCCGAGTTGTTATCACTTTTTTGACGCATTTTTGTCACATTTTTGTGATGACATTTTATAATAACTACACCTTATTTAGCCTTAAAGGGGGGGTGTTATGCAAAATCAACTTTTTCAAGCTTTACATCATGTTATTATGTCGTTCCCTCATTAAAAACATGCTTCACGTATTTTTGAGTAATCTGTAAAAACTCTGATGGCGGCCATTTTAGGGATAGCTTTGCCTGAGTCCTCCTAGGAACGCCCCCACCTCCTGGAGACGCCTCCGAGCTTTCATCACCAGCCGAGTAACCGACCACTGCTCCTCAGCAGAACCCCCTCCCCACTGATGCCACAGACAGCGTGTGGAGGGGGCGTGTCGGAAAGGGTCAGAGGTTCTTAAAGAGACAGAGGCCTATTTCAAGACATTCACTACAGCCATTTTGAGAGAGACATTTTATACAAGGCAGTTATTCTAATTTACTGCATTTACAGACCAACAGAAGGTTTCGTCATCATCGTAGTGTAATATAGAATGGTGCTATGTGATTGAAAAAAGCATAATACCCCCTCTTTAAAGCAGAACTAAGTAACTCCTGCCCCTAGAGGCCATGAGCGCCACTGCAGGTGTCGCAGCATGTTACGGTTTTTCACTCATTAATTGTCCGTGAGAGTTAAGTTCACTCAAACTTGGCTGTAAATACTGTTTAAGCAGTGCTAGCCCGCAGTTAGCTTTGCCCGTTAGCCTGTTAGCTTCTTCTTCGTGATTCTATTAGTGTGTTTTAGGGCCTCCGACCCGGTGCAGGGAAGTTGCAGTTGTGGTTTTCTGGCCAGAGACACCAGGGGGAGATGAAAGACCCTCCAATCATCCCATAAACACATGTATTGCCCGTTAGCATGTTAGCTCCGTGATTCCATTATTAGTGTGTATTGGTGACACCGGGTCGGAGCAGGGAAAGGTCCAGGTGTGGTTTTCACTTGTATTAACCCCAGAGGGACTATGAAAAGGATTTGTTAGGCAAACAAGTTACTTAGATCTTCTTTAATAAATGATGAGTTAACACTTAATTCATCATGAACAGTTCATTAGTTAATGGAGCTGTACCTGATTGTACAAAGAAACAGGGTCACTCAAATTTCAAATTGCTATTTACTGGTCCATCTGAAACTTTCCTAATGCATTTACAACATCAAAAATCGTCACAGGGACTGAGTTTAAAGGGGCTAGATGCAAGTTGGCCATTTTATACTCACTACTGCCACCTCAGGTCATACGTGTAACTGCACCTTTTATATTAGGCTCGTGCATGACGGCACTTCAGACCTGAATCAACAACTTTTTTAGTGACAGTGCAGGATTTTAGAGGCAGTTGTGGTGAACAGGTCTGAGCTCAATCACATTAGGACATGGCTGGAACATGTAGGGGGGGGAAAATACATAATTTTAGCGTTTTTAAACTCTGTATAGTCGCTTTAAACCAGGTTTCACAACTTTCAGGGAGGAAAACTGTCACTTCACTGTAAAATATGCCTACTAGCCTGACATTTTCTGACTGTTTAAAAGGCTTTAAAACCAGTGTTTTTTGGATAAAAACAAATTTTAACAACAAATTTTATTCCAATAACAGAAAATAAGGGGATAGCTCCTTTAAGTGTGACTAACACTTAATAACTACTCAACAATAAATAAGTGAATAATGTGAAGAACTATTCATTCAAGTAGTTATTAATGAAGTTATTTATTAATCACAATGAATCACAGGTGCTTGTCATATAATTAGAATATCATGAAAAAGTGCATTTACTTCTGTAATTCAACTTAAAGAGGCTAGATGCAAGTTTGCCATTTTATACTCACTACTGCCACCTCAGGTCATACGTGTAACTGCACCTTCTATATTAAGCTCGTGCATGACGGCACTTTGGACCCGAATTAACACCTTTTTGAGTGACAGTGCAGGATTTTAGGACATTGTTGGAACATGTAGGGCAGGGGTAGGCAACGTCAGGCCCGGGGGCCAAATCCGGCCCTCCAGCATAGAACCTTTGGCCCTCAAGATGATTTGGAGAAATATTATTATACAAATCAAAGTTATTTTAATCGTTGTAGAGTTTAACCTTAGCCAAGCACATGATTTTTGATTGACTTTTTTGGTCACTTTTTTTTTTTTTTTGCTGCGTGTTTGTTGCTTTTCTTGTTGCATTTTTGTTTTGTTTTTTTGGCGTCTTTTTCATCACTTTTTTTCAGATTTTGGGTTTTTTTGTGTCACTCTTTTGATTCTTTTTTGAAAGAAGCTTTTTAGATTTGGGGAAGGTCAAATTGGAGAAAATGTGTTCAGTTTAAGGCAGAGGGTGAAGTACTGAAAAAATGTGAGAAATACTGTCAATTACTTAAAAATGTCCAAACAGAAAACCAAATGAGGTCATATATTATGCACAGCACTGGCACTGGTCGAAAGTGGTGCTTTAATTTTGGCTAAAATTGTCAGATTTGGCCCTTAGACTATTTACAATAAAGAAAATCGGCTCTTCTCCACGCAAACGTGCCTACCCCTGATGTAGGGGGAGGAAAATACATCATTTAACATTTTTAAACTCCGTATAGTCCCTTGAAACTATGAAACTAATATATGATATAGACTCATTACATGTCAAGCCTTAATTTTGATGATTGTGGCTTACAGACCATTTTTAAAATATTGTAATTTTCTGAGATTTTTAATATAGGGTTTTACAAGCTGAGCCATAATAATCAAAATGATAACAAATAAAAGCTACATTTGTTACTTTGCATGTACTGAGTCTGTCATACAGGGGCTGGACTGGGACTGAAAAACAGCCCTGGACTCTGACCTGCCTGACCCAAATTAGCGTAATTGTGCACTTCCACAAATACATATTTTAACCTTTTACCACCCGCCTTAACATTAACGAGTGCATTTTCCCCCAGTTCGGCTTTTTATTGTTATTTTTTTATTGGTATCATCAGCAAAAAAAACAGAAGCAGAATCATTAATATAAATAATGAATAATAATGGTCCCAAAATGGAACCTTGTGGTGCACCATACTCCACGGAATTCCTTTTAGATTCATGTTTTTTTATACTGGGCTTTACCCAAATCTAAAAGTTTCTCGACTGGAGATCAACAATGTAACGCCTCATTTGAAAGCTAAGACCTACAAAAGTGATGGAAACTTTTCGTCACGTCGCCACATTTTTGTCATATTTGGTTGTTTTTTTAATCATTTTTTCTATCATTTTTTGTTGTGTTTTTCTCATGTTTTTGTTTTGTTTTCATCCTCTTTTTCTCGCTATTTTGATGCTTTTCTTTTTAGCTTTTAGATTTGGGTAAAGCTCGGTTGAGCCAGTGGCCCTTCTGTGCTCATTAGTTTCAATGCACTTTTTCATGATATTATAATTATATGACGAGCACCTGTAACTTAAGTGTTAACTCATAATTTATTCAGGCTAAATGTGGTGTAGTTATTATAAATTACCCATTTTTGTTGTGTTTTTGTTGCCTTTTCATCCTCATTTACACCTGGATAATAACACTGTAAAATGTGCTCATGTAGGTGGGGGTTAAGAGGTTAAAGTTGCGACAAAAGAAAAGAATATCGCTGTAATGTTTGTCCGAGTCCTGGTCTTGAGGTCGAGGATAACGTTTCCGTCCTGTTCTGACTGAAGTTTCCATTTTAATTAAATGGCCTAACGAGGCGTCCTCAGCCTCATCGGTGTCGCGTAAACAGCCTGAATATTTACTCCCAGTTGTATTCGCCGGCGCTGCTGCGTTTTTTCCTAATGTTACTTTATTATTAAAACCATTACTATTTAATGATACAGTCCACAGCGATGTTGGGCCTTTGGGTTTTCAACAAAGATGAACGCACATAAAGCTAATCACCTCCGCTGGGAAAACAGTAAAGGGAATTTGGAAAGAAGTTGGATTTACTGAAATGTATTTGAATAATGAAGCCTTACTTTTGTTTCTGCTCCAGAGACGAGCCTCAGACGGGATCAAACCACAGGAGGAGCTTACTTCTACAGGTACAAACGCTTCCACAGGACATACTTTGTGTACGCGCTGGGTTAACCCCTTAACTCCCACCTGAACCGAGCACATTTTCTCCAGTTCGGCTTTACCTCAGTCCAAAAGCTTCTGGAAAAAAGCTGTGGAAATGGCAACAAAACTGAGACAAAAACAATGATGGAAATGTGACAAAAAAGTGAGAAACATCGACAAAAAATGGACAAAAAAATGACAAAAATGTGACAAAAATGACCAAAAAATGTGACAAATTGTGACAAAAAAATGACAAAAATATGACAAAAATTTGATTAAAATGTGACAAAAAAATGACAAATATTGGATTAAAAAAATGACAGAAAATGTGACAAAAAAATGACAAAAAATTGACAAAAAATGACAAAAAAAATACCCAAAAAATGTGACAAAAATGTGATAAAAAATTGACAGAAAATGTGACAAAAAATGACAAAAAAAGGACGAAAATGTGATTAAAAAATGGACAGAAAATGTGATAAAAAATTGACAAAAAATTACAAAAAAATTACAAAAAATTTGATAAAAAATTGATGAAAAAATGACAAAAATGACAAAAAAGTTACAAAGATGAGTTACCCAACAAAAATCTGATGATGTGAGGAAAAAAATCCTCTCAGTTCAGGCGGGAGTTAAGAGGTTAAAATACTAAATAATACTACATTTACCAGTTTTGGGGGAAATATTAGTAGATATCGATTTGAAACTTTTGCTGTTACTTGTTACTGACGAATCCGAGCTCAAAGTGAACCCTCTCCGCCTCTTCTTCAGGTGTCACGTGTGCGGGTTTGAGACTGAGGGGCGGAGCCTCTTCCACGGCCACATGACCGAGCACCGCCAATGGGAGCGCGGCCTGTTCTCGCTGCACTGCTGCGCCTGCGACCTCTCCACCAATCAGGAGCCGGAGATGAAGGCGCACGTCGACACCCACCTGCACCGCGACGCCCAGGCGCTGAGCAGGTCAGAGGCACCGGGGGGCGATAGGGAGTGGACCAGGGGCAGTTAGAGAACCAGGGGGCGATAGAGAGTGGACCGGGGGTTAGTTAGAAAACCAGGGGGCGATAGAGAGTGGACCGGGGGTTAGTTAGAAAACCAGGGGGCGATAGAGAGTGGACCGGGGGCTGTTAGAAAACCAGGGGGCGATAGGGAGTGGACCAGGGGCTGTTAGAAAACCAGGGGGCGATAGAGAGTGGACCAGGGGCAGTTAGAGAACCAGGGGGCGATAGAGAGTGGACCAGGGGTTAGTTAGAGAACCAGGGGGGCGATAGAGAGTGGACCAGGGGTTAGTTAGAGAACCAGGGGGGGAAAGACAGAATATAAAGACCTTCATAGTAACAGAAATGTTTGCAGATTGTGTTCGTAAATCAATTATTAATGTAAATGTGACTTGATCCACTTCAGAGTCGATCATCGGCTTCTGTAGTAAAGTTTTCAGGAGCTGCTTAAGGCCTGAGACTAAGAGCCACAGGTACAGGCTGTGTCTAAACCAGAGACACTTCCCCTCAGTTTTACAGGGTATTTGTATAAAGTACCCAGTACATGTTATTATGCAGCACATGCTGAAGTACACGCTGTACTGAGCATCTGCAGCTCCTTCATTACCGACTGTGATATTTATGTCATTTCAGTCCAAGGTCGTCTCTAACGCTCCTGTTCTGCTCCAGATGCCCTCCCACTCCTCCTGCCGTTGCCGTGGAGACGGCCCCGGAGCCCAGCGCCCATCGCTGCCGGATCTGCCAGAGGTCGTTTCCAGGGCAACAGGAGCTGCTGGTGCACTTCCAGGGTCATCGCCAAGGCAACCAGTACCGGTGCGACCGCTGCGGTCACCTGACGCGCACGGCCAACAAGCTGGTGGAGCACGTGCGCGTGCACACGGGCGAGCGGCCCTTCACGTGCGCGCTCTGCCCCTACAGCGCCAAGAGGCGAGACAGTCTGCGGCTGCACTGCAAAGTCAAGCACCCCACTGCCGTGCACGCCCTCACCGCCCACGTGCACGCCAACGGACTCGTGCACAGAGACATCGTGCACGCGCACAGGCTGCTCACGCCCCTCCCTCCCCCGCCCCTCGCCCCTCTGCCCTCTGCCCTGGACCAGCCACAGTGGAGAGACCTGTCCCCTCTGCTGCCAATCACAGTCCTGCTCAACATCAGGCCCCGCCCCTCCGACCACACTGGCCAATCAGAGCCCTGCCCCACTGCAGCGTCTTCCTGTAAACAGTCGTACATGCGTTACCTCGGACTCTCTTCTCTCTGAATGTCTCTTTACTCCACAGCTTTTCACAGCAGGCAGTGTCCCATATCAATGAATGTCCAGGTCTCTCCGCCTCAGGCCCCAAGCTGCCTCTTCTGTAACTACAAACTCCAACAATCAATGCAAACATAATGAACATTTCAAAGCACTGCCTACTGTCAAAACCTCCACTTCACTCAGTTGACTTTCCTTTTGAATCATCCAAGGCCGACACATAATTCTTCTTACTGTTTCTTAAAGTCCTCATTATGAGCTTTATACAGACTTTACCAACATTTTATACCTAAAATATCAGTTTGTGTAGAGAAAGTTATATTAATCCTGCTCTGAATACTTGCAACTTCTGCGGGCAACAGTGAAGCAGTTCATTTAAAGCCACACTGCGAAACAGTTTAGTTCATCTTTCATGTGAGTGAATCTGGATTTTCTACAATATCCTTGGGTAAATGACGGGCTGTTTAGTTTGCATTAATAAAAACAACTCTAATCATTAGAACTTGTGCATTAAAAAATATGTTAGATCAGTTTTCCTTTAACAGCATTTCATAAGCTAAAATACAAACACTTGGCCACTTCAGCAGTGGCTATTTTATTTTATTAGGCTACTTAAAGCAGAACTAAGTAACTTGTTTACCTCAATAAATCCTTTCCGTAGTCTCTCTGGGGGTAATACAAGTGTTTATGGGATGATTGGAGGGTCTTTCATCTCCCCCTGGTGTCTCTGGCCAGAAAACCACAATTGCAACTTTCCTGCCACCAGATTGGAGGCCCCAAAACACACTAATGGAATCACAAAGAAGAAGCTAACAGGCTAACGGGCAAAGCTAACTACGGGCTAGCACAGCTTAAACAGCATTTACAGCCAAGTTTGAGTGAAAAAAAAAAGATTTCCATTGTATAATTGGATGAACAATATCCCTCTCTCCCTTTGTCTTTTCTGTCAGCGTAGTATTTACTCTCACAGACAATTAATGAGTAAAAAAACACAACATGCTACAACACCTGCAGTGGCGCTTATGGCCTCTAGGGGAATGAGTTAGAATAGAATAGAAAAACAGAAGAAATAGATTTCCACTATTACTTAGTTCTGCTTTAAGCTATTTCTATTATCGTTTCTGACCCAGCCTTGATTAGTTGCCTTTAGCATTAGCATGCTCCCGCTAGCTTTAGCATACCCTTTGCGTGGCGATCAAAAATACATTTGTGGAGGTGAAAACTAACTTCAGCTTCAAAATGACCTACAGCATGTCCATATTCACTTAGATGTAGGTGGTAAAAGTTGTGTTTTCAAAGCAGTGAGAGCCAAAACAAATATCGGTTCAGTATCGCATATTTGTAGCCAGATATCGTAGTATCGGCTCCAATGTCTGATACCAGTTCTGGATATTGGAGCATCCCTAGTTTAATTAGGTAATTCCAAACTCTTAGAGATAGATATTGACCAGTTTCTGACGACTTTAAGTCCATAGAAAGCTGTCTGTTATCCATTAAACTTCGTTGTGTCCTTGGGCAAGACACTTCAACCTACTTTCCTCTAGTGTAAAGCACTTTGGGCCTGATAAAGGTAGAAAAGCGCCATTTTTACCTTACAATGTTGCGCAGTGTGGCTTTAATTTTGGATTTTATTTCTTTATTTCAAAGGTGGACAGCACACGTCAATGAACAAAAGGAAGTGTCGCTGATTTAGGCTAGTTTTTATTAGTTGTCTCTAAAAGATAAAGTAATTTAAGCTAGGGCAAAATCTACAATAAAATCAAACTTAATGTGGACATATCATGGAATAACAGCTCAAAATGAGACTTTAACATGATTTTACATCGCTTTTGTTTACTCCTCTTTCTTTCCTTCCCTCCTCTCTCGAGTCCATCCCTCGTTTCTCTGCGCTGGATGTAAATCTTAAATCGAACGTACTGTCTCTGACTCTTTTATGGGAATGTCAATCAGCTCCTGTCGCGATGCACTGAACTCACGGACGAAGAGGCGTTTCTATCGGACTTTCTGCCTTCTTTTTTCCTTTTCTTTTTGTGTTTGCTCGCGCTTTTGCCTGCTTTTTAGCCAGAGTCGTATAATCACTGAACTTTTAGGGATTTGAGCTTGTGACATATTTATTATTGCCTGTTTCTCACTTGTCGTTCTGAAACCACAGCTTTAGGGGGAGATGCATCTTCATTTTGGTTTTAGTTTTCAGTTTGTAGGATGCGGTGATGTCCCTCTCGCAGATGGGGCAGGAGTCAGTATTGTACCTGATGAAAAGGCCGCCTGACCTTGGATGTAGTCGCTTATATCAGCTCAGCTTTCAGAACTTCTCACAAACATCTTCTTGCAGGGTCATTGTGTGTTGACCCTGGGGGGTTGCCAAGTATCAGCAGCCAAGCCATCATGATCTGGGGCTGCTGTAGTTGGTCGGGTAAAGGTCCAGCAACACTATGGGCCCGATCTGTTCTTACCTGAGCTTAGATGAGTTGATACATACCTGTCTGGTCTTTATGCGTGCCTTCAGTCAAGCAAAACGGCTAAAGATAGTTAGCATTTGGCCTCTCCCAATGTATTCCTATGGCTCCAAACGGTGGTGAAGTTGGAAGCTATCACCCTCTTCCACGGGCACAAAGACTAGACAGTTACGCATCAATTCGTCTAAGCTCAGGTAAGCACATATCACAGTATGGAAGATCTGTGGGTCCTCAGTCACACAAATCGAGTATATTCCTATGGCTCCAAACGGTGGTGAAGTTGGAAGCTACCACGCTCTTCCACGGGCACAAAGACTAGACAGTTACGCATCAACTCGTCTAAGCTCAGGTGAGAACATGTCTCAGTATGGAAAAACGAGCACATTTTCTCCTGTTTGGCTTGACCCAAATCTAAAGGTTTCTTGAAAAAATGTGTGATGAAAAAGCGACAAAAACATTACAGTCAAGTCCACAGTCTGTGCTTAGAAACACTAGATCGGGCTCTAAAGCCACCTTTCCACTGAACACGGTCCTACCATGATCTATGTACTCGCCTTGTCACGCATCGACTCTACCCAGTACACGCTTGTGTTTCCACTACACGACACAACCGCAGTCTGAGAGAGGAGCGCGCTGTACAGAACATCATCAAAAGTTTTGTAAAAGATCAAATGTGGACAAAAGCTGCCCTCTGGTGGGGGTTATAGAATCCTTCAGAGGTGCCAAGGCAAATAATACAGGAATTAAGCAGCTAATAGAGCTCCACAGTCCCGCCTCCTCTCCGGTCCGGAAGTAAAATTCCCCATCCTTTGAGACCGTATTGATTTTCAAATAATGTCTTTAACTCCGTAACTATGTCAGTTTGGGCTGAATCCAGCTCTGTGGTTATAAAGCGACCGCAAAGTCAGACGCAGGTGAAAAAAGCACGTATGAGATCGATCTAGTTTAACTGCGAGCCTTCGTCCTAGAACTACATTACCCAGCATGCTCGGGAGTCCCATGATCTACTACAGGGCTTTTGATTGGTGGAGCTTCACGTTCCCGCATATGTTTATTTATTGTAATGTAGAAAACATATTATAAACAATGTATTAAAACATAATGCAGGCAGATAGTTGACGTTTTATCCATATCTAACACTGATAGTAAGAAAAACGTCAGATGGATCAAAAAAATTTTCCCAACGATCCAATTAAACGAACCACCGATCATTTTTATTCCAATTAGCAGGATTCAGATTGTTTAATAGTGAAATAATATAGAACTTTTGTCTGCAAAGTAAAAGAAACTCGCCGTGTTTGCTGAAAACCTGGTTGCCTTGACCAGCGGGCGCGATGTCGCAATGGTTCTTGGGATACGGAGTTTCTATAGTCAGGAAGTGAATGATGTCACAGTCTTGTACCTTTGCCTTTTCTTCAACATGTCGTCTTCTTTTTGGATTGAAATGAAACATTTTATGGTCACGAATTGCTACAGAGCTGATTAGCTTTTGCGGTGACATTAAACTCTTAATATTTGAATTTTTGGAAAATCGACGGTCGTGTAGACAGGGATTTTTTGCTTCCAGACCAACAAGACCGCAAGGGGCGGGACTGTGGAGCTCTATTTACAAACTATGATGGTATACAACATGCAACACACCAGCTAAAGTTGCGCTAACAGAGGCTAAATGCTAATACTGGAAAAATCCCAGTTTAGAACAGTGGTGTGATGTTGTGAAATATTAAATCCGTATGACCTACATGTTAAAGGAACAGGCCACCGTTTTTCCATACTGAGATATGTTCTTACCTGAGCAAGACGAGTTCATTTGTACCTGTCTGGTCTTCACGCGTGCCCTCAGTCACGTAAACACAGCGCAGACGGCGTTAGCATTTAGCCTCTCCTCCTCTCCTTATAGCTCCAAATGAGGTGAAGATTTTCTAAGCAGATAAAAAACAAGTACTCCTGGTATTATTACGCCTTACAATATAGTTCCCCTTTTTGTCCGCTAAGAAAATCCACATTGTTTAACTTTGTGTAACTATACTTTATCGTGTATCACTTCATGTAACTATATTAAAATAGAGAAAAAGGGGAAGAGCTTGGTAGCTTCTATCTTCACCTCGTTTGGAGCTTTTGAGGCACTGGGCTGTGTAGTGTCTGCCAGTGGAAAAGTAGCTTATGCATCCAAAGACTTACCTGAACATGACCAGGTTATGGTGGTTATGGTAATGGATTTCTTCTTCTCTGATTCTGGCATATTCCAATTCACTGGGCTCACATTGTGAAAGAGTCGAAGCACGAGATGGATCGGCCGCCGCAGAGTCCAGATCTTAACCGCATTGAGAATCTTTGGGATGTTCTGCAGAAGGCTTTGCTCAGTGGTCACACTCTCCCATCATCGATACAAGATCTTAGAGAAAAATTTTAATACAACTCTGGATCTGATGACTTTGCAGAAGCTCATTGAGACAAGCCATAGCTGTAATTAAAGCTAAAGGGGGTCCAACTAAATAGAACTTGTGACCTTTTTTTTGGGTCAAGCAGTGTATTATCCATCAAGCTGCCCTGGGGACGATTGAGAGAGACAAGGCTGCCAATAAAAGCGGTTGAAGTGCCTTGCTTAGAGAGAAATTTGACCGAGATTATCACTACTGACTAAACATTCCCTGCACTTTTCCCCCTAAAACTCGTGGTTTCTGAACTGACGAAGCTCGAGGATGATTTTAATATTTGTGTTGTAAATTGAAACCGTGTTTGTGTTTACATTAACCGCGCGAGACGAGAAATGTCCGAAGTTGCACTAAATGTTGTTTTGCTTAAGAGAAGAAAAAAAACATGAGAGGATTTAAGCTGGTTTTGTTCGCACCACTCACTCTTAGCCCCCGCGGCGCACCGTAGCGTAGGAAACATTTAGCCTCTTATTTTGAAATGTCTGACTGACGACGCGGGTCCGACGTCCCGTCTGTAACGAGAGGTCGAGGTTGATGCACTTTAAGCTTTGGCGCTGAAAACTCCCAAACGGACAAATGCTGCAAAACACTGTCAAATTTAAAATAGGAAAATGGTTGAATAGCGAAAATGTATTACAAAGAAATTATTACCATCAGTTGTGTTTCCAAAATGTATTTTATTTACCTCAGTGGTTGGTAATCTCACCTCACAGCAAGGAGTCAATTCCCAAACGACAAGGAGGCCTTTTTTGTGGAGGTGGTTTGTTCTTCCTGTGTACGCTCCAGCTTCACCCACCACTAAGAACATGTACAAAAGGGTCCTCTTTACTGAACAGGACTTTCCTTAAAAAGAAATTCTGAATCTCTGTTTTTACCGTCTAATTAAAGGAGCTATAGATACAGACGGCATAGAAGGGGGCGTGGCTTCGCCGAGGGGGAAAATAGAATCTTTAGAGAAACACAATTTACACTCTTTTCAGCCATTTTCTGGTGGAATATGAACGTATTTATCACACATATGTAAAGTCAAGTGTAAATCAGGCCCATATGGATATTTTCTCACAGCAGATTGTTCAGTAGAAGTGAAAAAACGGGCAGTTGTAGCTAGCGCTAGCTAACCGTTAGCATTAGCCCAATACTAACATGTAGCATCATGTTAGCATTCTTCGTTATTTATGTATTTATGGGCTGTTGAACCACTTTGCTCCCCTCCATGTCTTTGTATCTTTATTTAGTATAAACTATGTTCATAATTCAGCATTTGTTAAAGTAGTTTTTCAATAATTAGAGAAAGTTAACATTTTTCTCCAAATTGTTTTCCCCGTTGACTGTTTTCAAATATGACCATATATACAGACGGCATCTCTGGAATCGCCCATATATGGTCATGTTTGAAAACAGTTAAGGGGAAGAAAAATCTAAACTTTCTCTAATTATTCAAAAACCACTTTAATAAGTGTTGAATTATGAATATAGTTTTCTACTAAATAAAGATACAAAGACATGGAGAGGAGCAAAGTGGTTCAACAGCCCATAAATGCTTAAAAAAACGGAGAATGCTAACATGATGCTTCATGTTAGCATCGTGCTAATGCTGACCTGATTTAGACTTGACTTTATTTGTATGTGATAAATAAGTTCATATTTCTCCACAAAATGGCTAAAAAGAGTGAAAAACGTTCCCCCTTGGCGAGGCCACGCCCCCTTCTATGACGAGATGCTGTCTGTATTTATGCATGGAATGATGTATAGCAACACAGTGCTAACTTCCTATGCTGACGGCTATAAGTCTCCCCTTTTGGCCTGGATACTACTGTCTTTACCACTGTCCTTTCGTATTAGTATTATCTCTTGTAAACAAAAATATTCCTCTGCCTCTCCAAACTGAACTGTCGAGCCAGTTGTCGAGACAGTTAGCAAGTCGGCTAGTCCGGGAGACTTTTCAGACTATTTGTCCTAAAACCGTTAGCATCAGCCATCGAACATCGCGCAATATAAATGATCCAGATGTTTTTAACTGTTGTCAACCATCTACCACATTTAGGTCAAAGCCTTGGTAGAGATGAATAATGAATGTACAGACCTTTTGAGATTTTACTGATTTTAATTAGCATCTTAAAGTGTCCTCTGAGCTAAATGCTAACTCATAGTCGGTTAAGTTTCTGCTTTTTGTGGGGTCGGATACACACCCTATGGCCACTAAACACCATCTTATAATATATTATTGATAAAGAAACCACAGAAGTTATATAAATGGGGAGGCAACGTTCCATTTAAAACTGTCAAGGATTCGACAGCAAACAAAACGTGCTAACGTGCTCAGAGCTAAAGGAGAGTTAGCCGTGTCTTGTTGATACAAATAAACATTTAAACAGTACGTGGCAGAAAACATGCAACTTTTTGGACAGTTGCTCACCAGATATTGGAAACTTTACACAGAATGTACATATTTCACCAGAAGAGCTGTTTTAGCCTTGAAGCTAAAGGCTAATGCTAATTTGATGCCAACAAATGTTAAAATAGTGGCAACATATAAACGATTTTTTTTTTATGAAACACACTCGGTTTGCCGTTTAATTATGTTCTTTAATATTTCTCATTTTATACTTGATTTGCATGGAAATGTTGACAGGAAGTAGTCTGGCCAACAGGAAGTTAGCCAAAAACATTCATAGAACCTGTTAAAATAAACCAAAAACATGAGTTGCCTTTCCTGAAATTTGAGCAGACGTCAATCAGTTTTATCAAACACTATTTCAATTGTTAAATTAAATGCATTTTTTTGGAAACACTGACTAAATCTTACATTGCCCAGTATTGAGAACGTAGTTATGAAGCATATCGATGTTTCCGACGCTGTAAAGATACAGTGTAAAGTCGGGCATTTAAACACAATAGCTGAAGTAACATTAGGGTATGTTTAGTCGTCTGGAATCGTACGCTGTGGACTGTAAATCGACTTTGGGAGTAAACCTTTGTTAGAACTCCAAGGCTGCACATGTATCCTGAAATGTATAAATGGTGCTACAGGTTCGAGCCTGAGGACTCTTTGCATGTTTTAATATTAAGGAAAAAGCATGAAAAACTAACCCCAGACTCATTAGACTCAACGATGCGATTGTACATCATTTGTATTTGGTTTCTCTGAGCTGTTACTGTTCGCTGCTGCAGAAGTCTCCCCACGGGGACCAATAAACTTCAACTAAATTTACATTATGCTGTGGGATCTTTTGGTGTCTTCTTTTCATTGTTGTTTAGTCTTATTTTAGTCGACGAAAAATATCTGGACCTTTTAGTCTTAGTTTTAGTCTCATTAAAAACTTTTACTTTAGGCCACTGTTTTTCCATACTGACATATGTTCTTACCTGAGCTTAGACGAGTTGATGTGTACCTGTCTGGTCTCTGTGTGTGCCCTCTGTCAGGCAAAACGACCAAAGATGTTGCTAGCATTTGGCCTCTCCCAATGTATTCCTATGGCTCCAAACGGGGCTGAAGTCAGAAGCAACCACACTCTTCCACAGGCACAAAGACAGGTACGCATCAACTCGTCTAAACTCAGGTGAGAACATATCTCAGTATAGATACAGACGGCATCTCTGGAATCGGCCATATATGGTCATGTTTGAAAACAGTTAAAGGGGGAAACAATTTGGGGAAAAATCTAAACTTTCTCTAATTATTCAAAAACTAAATGCTGAATTATAAATATAGTTTTCTACTAAAGAAAGAAGTTCAACAGCCCGTAAATACATAAAAAAACGGAGAATGCTAGCTTGATGCTACATGTTAGCATCGGGTTAATGCTAACGGCTAGCTAGCGCGAGCAACAACTGCCGTTTTTTCATTTCTACTGAACAATCTGCTGTGAGAAAATATCCATATGGGCCCGATTTACACCTGACTTTGCTTATGTGTGATAAATGAGTTTATATTCTACCAGAAAATGGCTAAAAAGAGTGAAAAATTGTGTTTCTCTAAAGATTCTATTTTCCCTCTCGGCGAAGCCACGCCCCCTTCTATGACGAGATGCCATCTGTATCTATGGAAAGACGGGGGCCTGTTCCTTTAAAGGAATAGGCCACCGTTTTTACATACTGAGATATGTTCTTACCTTAGCTTTGACGAGTTCTTTAGGACCTGTCTGGTCTTCACCCGTGCCTTCAGTCACGTAAACACAGCGCAGACGGCGTTAGCATTTAGCCTCTCCCTCTCTCCACTATTGCTCCAAAACTTCAAGATAGAAGCTACCAAGCTCTTCCACGTTTTCCCTTTTTAAATATGGTTACGTGAAGTGTTCCACTACAAAGTATAATTACACAAAATCAAACAATGTGGATTTTCTAAGGCGTAATAATACCAGGAGTAGTTCGAAATCCGCGCAGTAATCTTCACTTTACTGTGCGGATGCCAAATCACTCCTGTATTATTACGCCTTACATTATAGTTCCCCCTTTTATCCGCTTAGAAAATCCACATTGTTTAATTTTGTGTAATTATACTTTGTAGTGGAACACTTCACGTAACCATATTTAAATAGGGAAAACGTGGAAGAGCTTGGTAGTTTCTATCTTGACCTGTTTTGGAGCTATAGTGGAGAGAGGGAGAGGCTAAATGCTAACGCCGTCTGTGCTGTGTTTACGTGACTGAAGGCACGGGTGAAGATCAGACAGGTCCAAAAGAACTCGTCAAAGCTCAGGTAAGAACATATCTCAGTATGTTAAAACGGGGGCCTATTCCTTTAAAGGCAACGAGTTCCACATCCCTGCCGCTTTCACAGAGAAGCAATTCTGTCCAAACTTACAAAACCTTGTATTTTCTACAGCAAATACTGACGGAGCAACTTCCCCTTGTATTGGAGTAATAGAAGAAGTACTTTGACCATCACTGTCCATGAACTAGAAGAGTTCCCGGGTGTTGATCACGGCCATTCTCCCTGAGGCACTGGTTGAAGGATGGGTCAAGTGCAGAGGACAGATTTCCTAACGCTAATTAACACATAAAATAAACATATGCTAAAAAAAAACACTTTATTTTTACGTAACAAGTCAAACGAAGGCGATGCCCTTTCTGATTCTCCTTTGAACCCCGACTAAATCCCCCGTATCTCCCCCGTCTCACCTCTCGCCTCTCATGTGTGAACGGATGAAGGTCACGATCGCGGGGGCGGTCACGTGACACGTACCCGCCGTCTCCACGGCTACGGCCAGAGAGGCGGTCTCTATGGCGACGGCTTGGTACGGGCTCGGCCAATCGGGGAGCGGCAGCGTCGGGCAGGGCACTGGAAGGTAAGGCCAGGGAGGACTTCATTTGAGCCTTGGAAAATAATGATAATGAAATGATGTTGAATGAAAATATAAGTTCTCGTATAGTGCACTTTTCTCAGGGAACCATGAGTACTTTATATTGTATTTGGAAAGACTGAGAGGTGATGTGGAATATTTACATCAAGTCCATTATTGCGTTTAAGTTGGCCTGAATGGTCGTTTTAAAATCAGCCACGCTCTCCCCTGGCTCTCACACTTTACCTTTATCTACTTCTTTTTCACGGCTTTTTCCAATCACGGCTCTTTCAAAACACCGCTGTTTCCTGAGTCCTCTGCAGCGCTGACCTTTGATCTTTTGCCTTTTCAGTCGGCGCTGAAGGACGGAGCGAAACATCAGAGAGAGGAGGAGGAGGAGGAGGAGGAGAGGAGGGGAAAAATAACACGATCAGAAAGTGTCGATGCGAACACGCTCGCCTTCAATGTCACTCCAAAAACCGACCTCCAAACGCTGTGAGAAACATTCCCTCCTGTAAATATTTGAAAATGAAGATGCCGGAACAGAAAGAGACGTTTGATTTGGAAAAGGAATTTTATTCAATCAACACATTTCATTTCTGTCGACCCAGTCCTGCAGCGTTCAAGCCGCGAAACTCACAGGTAAAGGTGAAAACAAGAATATCGTTCAAAAGTGAAACTACTGTATGATATAGACTCATTACATGCAAAGTGAGACATGCCAAGCCTTTATTTGTTATAATTTTAATGATTGTGGCTTACAGTCCATTTTGTGAGCCATAATGATCCAAATAATAACAAATAAAGGTTATACATATGTCACTTTGCATGTAATGAGTCCATATTAGTTTCACAGTTTAAGTTGAATAACAGAAATGAATGCACTTTTTAATGATATCCAGTTTTCCGAGTTCCACACGTAAATTGTTGGCTCGTTTCTAGCTCTCACAATTCCTCCCACACATCAAAATTCTTCTCATGGGTTAATTATACGCACATTTCAGGACAGTAAAATGGATCAAGACAGAACTCCATGGAAAGGTATTATTCAAGGGACTCGATGGAAGTTGGTCATAGGTCTTCTTCTTCTTCTTCTTCTTCTTCTTCTCCTCCTCCTACTTCTTCTTCTTCTTCTTCTTCTCCTCCTCCTCTTCTTCTTCTCCTCCTCCTCCTCCTACTTCTTCTTCTTCTTCTCCTCCTCCTCTTCTTCTTCTTCTTCTCCTCCTCCTCCTCCTACTTCTTCTTCTCCTCCTCCTACTTCTTCTTCTTCTTCTTCTTCTCCTCCTCCTACTTCTTCTTCTTCTCCTCCTCCTCCTCTTCTTCTTCTTCTTCTCCTCCTCCTCCTTCTCCTTCTTCTTCTTCTTCTTCTTCTTCTTCTTCTTCTTCTTCTCCTCCTACTTCTTCTTCTTCTTCTCCTCCTCCTACTTCTTCTTCTCCTTCTCCTTCTCTTCCTCCTCTTCTTCTTCTCCTTCTCCTCCTCCTCTTCTTCTTCTTCTTCTTCTCCTCCTCCTACTTCTTCTTCTTCTTCTCCTCCTCCTCCTCTTCTTCTCCTCCTCCTCCTCCTACTTCTTCTTCTCCTCCTCCTCCTCCTACTTCTTCTTCTCCTCCTCCTCCTTCTTCTTCTCCTCCTCCTCCTCCTACTTCTTCTTCTCCTCCTCCTCCCTCTTCTTCTCCTCCTCCTCCTCCTACTTCTTCTCCTCCTCCTCCTTCTTCTTCTTCTCCTCCTCCTCCTCCTACTTCTTCTTCTCCTCCTCCTCCTTCTTCTTCTCCTTCTCCTCCTCCTCTTCTTCTTCTCCTTCTCCTTCTCTTCTTCTTCTTCTTCTTCTTCTTCTTCTCCTTCTCCTCCTCCTCTTCTTCTTCTTCTTCTTCTTCTCCTCCTCCTACTTCTTCTTCTTCTTCTCCTCCTCCTCTTCTTCTTCTCCTCCTCCTCCTCCTCTTCTTCTTCTCCTTCTCCTTCTCTTCTTCTTCTTCTTCTTCTTCTTCTCCTTCTCCTCCTCCTCTTCTTCTTCTTCTTCTTCTTCTCCTCCTCCTACTTCTTCTTCTTCTTCTCCTCCTCTTCTTCTTCTCCTCCTCCAACTCCTACTTCTTCTTCTCCTCCTCCTCCTCCTACTTCTTCTCCTCCTCCTCCTTCTTCTTCTCCTTCTCCTCCTCTTCTTCTTCTCCTTCTCCTCCTCTCCTTCTCCTTCTCCTTCTCCTTCTCCTTCTCCTTCTTCTTCTTCTTCTTCTTCTTCTTCTTCTTCTTCTTCTTCTTCTTCTTCTTCTTCTTCTTCTTCTTCTTCTTCTTCTTCTTCTTCTTCTTCTTCCAAAAAAACACTTGGTAAACAGGATTCTAATGGTGACTTCACACCTCCCCAGCACTGCTGCAAAGCCTGGCTCCAAAGAGTTTTTTTTTTTTTACTAAAAATTGCTCTGACCCATGTGACAAGTGGAAGCCTAAATCTCTGATTGACAGGCTCTGTGGAGGCTCGTAGCCGGTCTGTGAGTGTGTGGCTTCCCGCCTATTTGCTCTTTAACCTCTTAACTCCCACCTGAACATGTTTTCTCCTGTTCTCCAAATTCTCCAAATCTAAAAGCTTCTTCAAAATGGCAACAAAAAGCGAGAAGAAAATGAGGATGTAAATTGACAAAAATGACAAAAATCTAGCAAAAAGAGAAAGATCCAGCAAAAAATGGCAAAAATACAGCAAAAAAATGACAAAAATACAGCAAAAAAAAAGGCAAAAATACAGCAAAAAGTGACAAAAGAGCAGCAAAAAAGTGACAAAAATTGACAATAATCCAGCAAAAAAGTGACCAAAATCCAGCAAAAAATGTGACAAAATGCATTAAAAAAAGTAACAAAAGTGCCATTAAGCACGGCGCATTGCACGCTCGCCAGCAGCTCCAGAAACTCCACCTGCGCCTCCGTCCGCTGCGCCAGTGACTTCACCACTGCACCATGGAGCACAGTCAGATGCCCTCCCTGTGATCTCGAACCCTCCCAGTGAGTCCGATGCTGGCCTGTTCCTACCTGAGCTGAGCTGGGCATGGACGCTCTTCATGGAGGCATTCATCTGCCTCCACTGCATGAACAGAAGAAAAACAAATCTTACATCTTTAGATCCAAGTTTTGATGCTGTTGGTCCAGGGACAGCATTAAAGGAAAAGACTTGTGGTTTCTTTCAGCTCAAATGATACTTTTCCCCCATTTTTTCATTCATTTTTTTCTTATTTTGACCCAAGAAACTACAAAAAACTCTTTAATACCACAATCAATATTTCTGAAACTAAACAGAGAGTCACTGAACATACTAAAATGCTGTACCTGCTGCTATAAAAGTACTATTTACCAAAATTGGTACATCCGGGTTAGCGAAGATAAATGCTAACGGCGGAGCAGCTACGCTAACCCAGGAAGTCGTGACTTTAGTAAATAATACTTTTTTAGCAGTAGGTGCGGCATTTTTGGCTGATGAGTCTGAGAAATAAATAGGTTCAGTAACTCTCCGATGAGTTTCAGAAATATTGATGGTTGTTTTTAAGAGTTTTTAATGTTTTTGTCTCGCATATTTTTGGCATGCAAGGACCCGGAAGCGGAAGTCGTGACGTTACACTTAACAAACATATTTTGATGCTTTTCTTTTAAGCTTTCAGAATTGGGTAAAGCCCGGTGAAGGTAAGAAGTTAAGGAGAAACTTTAGAGGCCAGACCGGTGGCCCTTCTGTACTCTTAAAGAATACATGCCTTTCAGTCATGTGACTTTTGTTGGCCAGTTTTAACATTTTTAAACTCTGTATAGTCCCTTTAAGTGTGACGTCACACACACAATACTAAGCCTCTTCTGGGTCCAAATTGTTGCGAGTTCAAGGGATAAACACAGCTAAATACCAATACATTTACCGATAAAAGGCCACAAACTGTTTTTCACCTAATTTGAGAAATATAGCTCACTTTTCATTTCATTTCTCCAGGTAAAATGAAGATATTTCGATTTTAAAATAAGCCTTCAAAAATTCAGAGTAAATGTAATATTTCTTTGTGATCAGATATTTAAAAAGAGCCTTGTAGTGAGCTCTATAGCAGGTTAAATCCCATCGTAGTGAATAAGGCTAAAGCTGTGGAGCGATGACATCATCACTTAACAAACGTATATTTTTCTCATATTTTGCCAGTGACAACCTATTTTGAGGGTGTGATTCTGCGCCATCGGCCCCTCTGCCCTGAACATAACACAAATATGCACGTCACAATAAGACAACAGGCCAGAGAGGGTGAAATGTCTTGCCCAAGGACGCAACAACAGTCTGCACCGGCTTTGATGGGATCAGGCTGTGCGGAGAGTGTCCGGTTTTCAGCTGCAGTGAGTGGACGCCGCCAACTTGGATCCTTCAGCTGTAAAGAGGAAGAAAAATCAATGTCGTTCACTGGAGGGAGGCTGAGCGAGAGGACAAGGGCAGAGGTGAGGTCATGCATCTAAATGACTTTGTACTGAAGGTTACATGTTATATATGTATAGGGTAATTCTATAGGATTATGTCACAGTAGCAACAGCATGACAAAAGATGCCCAGTGCGTCAACGTCGATTCATGATTGTTTTGTTTTTTCACTCTCAATCCAGAATGTTGAGGGCTCTGTTTGGAATAAAATGATTGAGTGCATTCCCTCTATTGTTTTTAATACTTGCCGTGCTGATACTTTAAGATAGTATAGATAGTAAGATCATTTCAGAAGGTCACCAGATAAAATAGGAGGCATATTTTCTGTACACGGGTCAATGACGTATAAGGGGTCTAAAACATATTTTCAAAAAGTGTTTTCAAAACTGATGCATATTTTGAGTCGATAATTATGTGTTTAAACAAGTTATGTTTGTTAAATAATATTTAAAAGTATTTACATATTACATATTTTTTTGACGTACTTGTAGGTTCTCTGTATAAAAAAGTGTCAGGTGGTGCAACCGAGTTTTTTTCTAAAATTTAAATAGTTTCCAAAAATGCTTACAAAGTGAAATCTATGTCAAGTATCTCTTAGACAGCCTTTCTCCTCTGAACATTTCATCTGTAATTTGTAACTGATTAAAAATTAAAGAAGGTTAACTTCGCACATCTCTTTGTTTTAAACAGGTGCGTTAGAGAAGGCATAGAGGCCAAATGTAGAAAAGGAAAAATCTCTCGCACACTGTATACTTGCAACACCAGTGTTCTTTTATTAATGCAACGTTTCGGCCAGTGGCCTTCGTCAGGCAAAATGTTTTTTGTGAATGAGACACAGGAAGCTGTCATAATGGCCTATGGCTAAACATAGGATGTATGTTGTATACATATGCTGCCTATGTTTAGCTATAGGCCATTATGACAGCTTCCTGTGATGCAGCCGGCCACACCCTATTTAAGGATGGCTTCTCATTCACAAAAAACATTTTGCCTGACGAAGGCCACTGGCCGAAACGTTGCATTAATAAAAGAACACTGGTGTTGCAAGTATACAGTGTGCGAGAGATTTTTCCTTTTCTAACTGATGCTGAAATCAGCAATAAAACCAGAGGACCAGGGACCGAGTGCTCTGTGTCAGCCCAAAACAGTTATCAGTTCAGTATCAGATATTTTAAACCAATATCTGTTTTTTTGTTTTTCTAGTATTGACTCTGATTACTTATACCAGTATTGGATCAGTGCATCTCTACAATTTTTAAATGGTAAATTGACATATTTTGCAGTTGCACCACTTGACTGTCTGGTTGCACCACCTGACATTAGCAACTCATTTCAAATGAAATTGGCTTTTATGTGGACTCTTACATTAGCTTTAGCATTTGTAAGCATGGGCATACATTTACTTTTAAAACACTGATAACTGTTTTTGTTGTGTCTTGTGTTTTCCTCACACATTTATGTCATTTTCCTCACTTTTTCCATCACTTTTCTGTCACTATTTCGCTGCATTTTCATCCTCGTCTTCGTCTAACTTTTATTGTGATTTTGAACATTTTTTCAAGAGGCTACTAGATTTGGGTAAAGCCGAATTGGAGAAAATGTGTTCGGTTAAGGCGGGGGTTAAGAGGCTAAAGGAACAGGCCACCGCTCCATACTGACACATGTTCTTACCTGAGCTTAGATGAGTTGAAACACACCTGTCAGGTCTTCATGTGTGCCTGTGGAAGAGCGTGGACGCTTCTAACTTCACGTTTGGGGCCATAGGAATACATTGAGAGAGGCCAAATGCTAACAACATCTTTGGTCGTTTTGTGTGACTGAGGGCACGCACACAGACAGGTACGTATCAACTCATCTAAGCTCAGGCAAGAACATATCTCAGTACGGAAAAACGGTGGCCTGTTCCTTTAAAACACTTTTTTTTTCTACTTTTATTATAAATGTAATAAAAAATGATTAAAGTACTTTTTACGCCTGCTTGCATATTTCCGTTAACGTTAAATATTTTCTTGTTAAAAAAAAATAAAAAATAACAAACACAACTTGATGACGTTGTCCGTTGCAAAGTGGGCACGGCCTCGACTGTTGCTATTAGCATGAATGCTAAGTGCTAAAGTTTGTAGTTTCACTTTCAGAGTCAGTCCCCGCGACCAGCCAGCGCCTTCCGAGGAAACGAAACGGAGAAGTGTCACTGCTGCCCGGTGCTCACACCACGGAGCCGCTAATGTAAATATTATACTATGCTTAAGCGCGCCGTGAGCACTTTTAGATAAGGGTTTGTAAAGTTTGCGCCGCTAGCTGTCAAAGCTGCTGCGTGTAGTGCAGGTTTTAGCCGTTAGCCGTTAGCATGGACAGCGTTGGAGACAGGCGAAGTTACGAGGAGAGGGGCGCCGAGAAACACATGGACGAGTACCTCAGATCCATCGGTCTGCACAGGAAAAAGATCGCCAAGGATGGGTCGTGCTTGTTCCGGGCCGTGGCTGAGCAGGTAAAACACGGAAAAACACCTAAAACTAGCTTTGAATGTGGGAGCTACCTGCGGTTGTTTTACTGTTATGAAAATGCCCGTGTGAGCCATAACTGCTACACCACACCTCAAGTGCATTTACAGTACATAACATTCCTTTCATTACAAGAATTTCCTTGAATATTGAAATTACACTTTGCACTAAACAGTCAGGGGGACTTAATGTTTTGCTTTCATTTACTGTGTTGAGTTTTATTGGACAAAAGTGATGAGCAAGATATCAAGAGCATTAAAATCTTACTGTTTGTTTCCTTGCACCAAAGAAACCAGGCCTAATTTATCACATTCATCTCGCTTTAAACCTCTTAACCCCCGCCTTAACCGAGCACATTTACTCCATGTCGACTTTAACCCAAATCTTAAAGCTTCTTGACTGCAGTTTACAGCCTATAGGCCAGTGGTTCCCAACATTTTTTGTCTTTCGTACCCCTTTGGCCTTTCAGTGGTCAACCTTGTACCCCTCACCTCAACGGTGTTACAGTTTATTTAGAAAGTATTTACTTAAAAATGGTATTTGTAAGAAAAAAAACATCATAGCAGTCAAAATTAACCTAAAATTCTCTCAAAGCAACACATTTTACTGAAAAATATAGCTTTTCCTATAAAAAATGATGTTACATTTTCCCCTTTTTTCAATCTGAAAGAGTTCCAAGTACCCCCAGCTAGGTCCTCGAGTACCCCTGGTTGGGAAACACTGCTATAGGCCAGAGTGACTTCTCATTTGAAAGCTAAGACCTACAGAACTCATCTAAACTTCTTCCTTGTTATGATTGTGATGTTTTTGTCCTTTTACGCTGGGTTTTCGTCACGTTTTTTTAAACTTTTTTTTATACGTTTTGGCCAAAATGTAAATGCTACAAAAACGTGCTGAAAATGTGGCAAAAATATGACAAAAAAGCAATCAAAAAATTAGAAAAATGTGGCCTAAAAAAAGCAACAAAAGTGTGACAATAATATGACAAACGTGACAAAAATGTGGCAAATTGCAACAAAAAGCAATGAAAGTATGATATAAAAATGAGTATAACGAGAAAACAAAAACTAAGAAGACCTTTAGATGAGTTTTGTAGGTCTTAGCTTTCGAATGAATGAATGAATGAATGGTTTATTTTGGTTGATGCATTTAAATACAATACGTACAATTTCCAAACAGTATCAATAACAAAACAAATACGTTTGTTAAGTGTGACGTCACGACTTCAGACCGGCAAATATGCGAGAAAAAAAACTTAAAAAACAACCATCAATATTTCTGACACTCAACGGAGAGTTACTGAACCTACTTATTTCTCAGACTCATTAGCCAAAAATGCCGCACCTACTGATAAAAAGTAATATTTACTAAAGTCGGTACTTCCGGGGTTAGCGTAGCTGCTGCACCGTTCTTTCCCCACTAACCCGGATGCACCGACTTTGGTAAATGTTACTTTTATAGCAGTAGGTTCAGCATTTTTGGCTCATGGACCTGATAAATAAGTCTGTTCAGTAACTCTCTGTTGAGTAGGGCTGAAGCGACTATTCGATTAATTGACGACTAATCGATTTATTTATTTTTTGTAATTGATTAATCGTTTTCTGGTTCACACAGACTTAAATGGAGCAAAAATGACATAAAAAATATTAGTATTTTTGATGAAATCCTACTTTTTTTTATAGTTAGGGTCTGTAGTGTTTTGTACATTGTAAATTTCCTGAATAAAGCCTCCAAACAACATTTCCCTTTAGTTTACTCCAGCAACACATCCTCAAGCAGCGCCACTTAAGCTATATGTGATAAAAAATGTAAAAATAATGGTTAGTTGCAGCCCTACTGTTGAGTTTCAGAAATATTGATTCTGGTATTAAAGAGTTTTTTGTAGTTTCTCGCACATCTGCGAACCCAGAAGTAGAGCTGTGACGTCACCACTTAACAAACGTATATTCAACCAAAACAGGAATAGGCTGAAGCAAAGCTTATTTATGCCTATCCCTGTTCAAACCACATAACTGATACTGAAGCAGCTTCTCACATTAATAATATACATGATCAAATAAAAATAATTAACTATTTGGTGACTTACAGACAGAATAATGAATGATATAAACACATACACACTGGCCAATAGGCTGTCACCTCCAGTCGAGAAACCTTTAGATAGAAAGCTGGAGAAAATGTGCTTGGTTAAGGCCGGGGTTAAGAGGTTAATGGACACTTGCTCCTCAGTATCACCACCCATTCATCCACTTTACTGTTTTAATCCTACTCCAACTTGCAGTATGTTTTTCATTGTGCCGTCTTTTGTAGGTGCTGCATTGCCAAAGCTTTCACATCCAAGTTCGAGCCCAGTGTGTTGAGTATTTGCGGAAAAACAGAGAGAACTACGAGGCCGTAAGTGTATTTTTAAATATTGCCTTGTTATCAAAACCGCAACAAAACTCTCAGTGAGTGTTATTAATGCTACACCGTCGGAGATTACAAGCTATAAAATACTTAATTAAGCGTTCACTTTTAATGAATCTGTTGCTAGTCAAAGGCAGGGGACTCATTTCTCTACTGGACACAAGAAATCTACCATAACCATAATGTTACTCAATAGACACAGACGCGGACTTCCCCAAACTATAATAACACTGAGCTGACTTCTCTTTACAGTTTATTGAAGGAGACTTTGAGGATTACCTGTATAAACTCCAAGATCCACAGGTAAATCCCTTTTATATGCTACAAAAGTGTGTAAATATTAGCACTGTTTTGATTTGACTGCTCTCACCTTGTTTTCCAGCAATGGGTCGGAGAAGTGGAGATCAACGCACTTGCCATGATGTACAAGTAAGTCACAACTGATCACAATACTACGCCCTGACAGAACTAAATAGTGACTATATGGGTAGAAGGACGCTGAGGCTGGAGACGGGACACCAAACTGTACATAGGGCTGGGTACTGGTAAATGTTTTTCAATACCAGTACTTTGACCATACTTGGTTGTTGATACAGATACATGAATGATGCTTTTTTCGATCCCTTTACGGAAATATTTGTTGTCTAGAACCAGAAAACAGATTAATAATGTTAATTTATTCCTTTTCTGTCCATTTAATTTATTTTGCATTTGTATCATTTGTTTGAGGTGAAACAACCAAGAAACTTCCTATAACTCCAAAAGAAAAAGTTTTCCTTTTTTTTTTTTTCCCCAATTATTTTCCCTAATATTTCTGTGGGTTTTTTCCCAAAATTTTAAATATTTCTGTGGGGTTTTTATCCCAATTTGTTTGTCTTTTTTTTTTATTCCTTCCCAATTTTCCCCCAACTATTCCCAGTTTTCCCCCATGTTTTTTTCTTCCTATTTTTGTTGTATTTTCCCCCCAATTGTTTTCCCTTCAATTTTCCCAATATTTCCATGTGTTTTTCCCAAATTTTTCGAAAACTTTCAATATTGTTATAATTTTTTTCCCAATTTGTTTTGATTTTCTTTTTCATTCCTTCCCAAATTTTCCCCAACTATTCCCAGTTTTACCCCATGTTTTTTCCCTTTTTTGTTATATTTCCCCCCCAAATTGTTTTCCCTTCAATTTTCCCAATATGTCTGTGTTTTTCCCAATTTTTCAATATTGGTATTATTTTTTTCCCAATTTGTTTTTTTCTTTTTTTTAGTCCTTCCCAATTTTCCCCCAACTATTCCCCGTGTTTTCCTTTTTTTTTTAATTCCCCCCAATTTTACCCACATTTTTCAACTTGTTTTTCTCTTTTTTTTTTCAGCCTCTTTCACCTTTTTTACATAACCACCATCAAAACATTGAATGCAAAGATGTATATTTCTTTTTGATACTATTACTTTTTCGATACTAGTAGAACCTAAACCTTTTTTTTCCGATACCAAACTGATACATTTAACGGACCCCAGCCCTTATCATACTCTAATCCCATTCTCTTGCTCAGGAGGGACTTTTGGATTTTCCAGGAGCCGGGTAGACCTGCTGTCAACATCACGGACAAGAACTTCAAAGACCAGGTAAGTCTGAATGAAATGTAAAAACGTGTTATTTGATGAGTTGTAAGAATTCTACCGTTGATCCCTTGAATCCAGGTGCGGCTGTGTTTTCTGAACGGGAATCACTACGACTGCGTTTACCCGATCAGCCAAGTCAAAAGCAGCGCCGTCTGCCAGTGTGAGTATCTCCACCCGTGTGTTCAGTCGACAGTAAACCTTGTGAAGTGGAAAGAATTCTTTTTTTTTTTTTTTGTTGAAGAAGTAAAGTAAAAGCCCTTTTTATTTTAGAGTCAGTGCTGTTCAGTAAGTGTCTAAATCTAAACGCTTTTCGGAATAAAAATAAATAGCGACAGAAGCGAGACGTTAATGGGGATGAAAACGCAGCAAAAGAAGCATCAGAAGAGCGACAAAAGCACAAAATGACATGGCAAAAAGGTGCCGACAAGGACTTTGCTTTCAAATGAGATGTTACTCTGCAGGGCCGTGGGAAGATATTTTGGCTAGGGGGTGCTGAGAGATAAGATTGCCCCCCAAAACGCTATTTCTTTGCTTATTTCCTATTTATTTAATATTGCCTGTAATGCATAGACGATCCACCAGGTGGTGCTGTAGGGCCCTCAGCACCCTGGGTTCCCACGGCCTTGTTATTCTGGCCTATAGGCTGTAAACTCCAATCCAGAAGCTTTTAGATTTGGGTAAAGTGGAAATGGAGAAAAATGTAGGTTTGGGTTCAGAGGTTTTACCGGAAGTTGAGATGTTTTTGTTCCCTTTTTTCGTCCTTATTTAGTTTTATGAAAAATATCTGGAGAATTTAGTCATAGTTTTAGTTTCATTACCTACTTTTTGTTTTAGTTTTGGTCTAATAATAGTCAAGAAAAACATCACTTGGGCTGAAGTAATGACTAAAAAAGTTGAGTCGACAAAATTAACTGCTGTTCAGGTTGTTCTGCCACATATAAAGGTAATCAGGGACAGTGCAGTAACAGTAGATACACTATAGGGGGCAGCAGAGGGAGGGAAGGGGAGATGAAGCCAAACTATTCATTTCTACTATGAAGAAACATCACTGAAATTAAAGATTGAAACACATTTCTCCTGTGTTTTCAGCGATCCTGTACGAGATTCTGTATGACAATGTGTGCCACGTGGACCGAGGAGTTTTGGGGATTTGTAACCGGACCCCGAAGCCCTCGGACGCTCTCATCGACGACTGCCTGGCCCCCTGTCCCAGCAGCGACGAGTCCGACACAGAGGACAGGTGACGGGCAGAATCAGAACTGCTTTTACTGAAAAAAACAGATCAAATAACGAGTCTACGGTGTATTGAAGTCGTTAATGAACATTTTGTCGCCTTTAGGCAGGAGAACGGGACGTGCGCCGCTGTGGTCAAGTCAAAGGTAACATAAGATCTTAAAGGATTGTCACCCTAAACGTATTTGACATTTCAATCCATGGTTCTCGTGTGTTGTGTTCAGGGCCGTGGTCGCGGTCGGTTCATGTCTGAGCGAGTGAAGCGCTCCCTGAACCCCACTCTGCTCCGGAATGTGCAGTTCGACCTGTGGCTCAAGTCCAAGAAAGGTCAGGAGCAAAACACTTCACTTACAAGGAACTTTTATATCGATGTGCCTGTATTAACCCCTTAACTCCCACCTGAACCAAGCACATTTTCTCCAGCTTTACCCCAATCCAAAAGCTTCTGGAAAAAAGGTGTGAAAATGGCGACAGAACTGAGATGAAAACAATGATGAAAATGTGAAAAAAGTGACGAAAAAGTGAAAAAAAAGTGACAAAAAATGGACAAAAAAATTGACAAAAATTTGACAAAAAAGTGAGAAAAATTTGACGACAAATTGAGAAAAAATGGACGAAAAAGTGATAAGAATTTGACCAAAAAAAAGTGAATAATTTGACGAAAAAGTGACGAAAAATGGACAAAAAATGGACAAAAAATGGACAAAAAAAATCAAAAAAGTGATGAAAAAAAAACTGATGATGTGAGGAAAAAGATCAATTTAGTTTTGTAGGTCTTTGCTTTCAAATGAGGTGTTACACTGGCCTACAGGATTTGGGTAAAGCTGAACTGGAGAAAATGCTCTCGGTTCAGGCGGGAGTTAAGAGGTTAAGTAGTGTCTAAGTTTCCATTTCTTCATTTTTTTTTCTTCACTTTTTGTTCCTTCATTAAAGGGGCTAGAGGCAAGTTACCCATTTTATACTCACTACTGCCACCTCAGGTCATACGTGTAACTGCACCTTCTATGACAGTGCAGGATTTTAGAGGCAGTTGTGGCGAACAGGTCTGGGTTCATTCTACACCTTAGGACATGGGTGGAACATGTAGGGGGAGGAAAATACTTACTTAAAACATTTTTAAACTCCGTATAGTCCCTTTAATGTCTCTTTCCAATTTCAGCTCAACAGAAGATGGACTTCTGCATCGCGGCTGGGATGCAGTACAGTGTGGGCGACCGCTGCCAGGTTTGTGTTCTTCATTCGTTCAATATTAGAGCTGTACAAACCAAAAGCTTTTATGTAAAAACGTGATTATCTATTGGAGGTAATGTCTTGCTCTGGTGGCCAAACCTTTTCATTTAACTTTTACGTATATGTGAGTTTTATATAGTTGTGCATTAAATAAAGTCCAGGCTGGAAAAATCGGGGAAAAATCGGATGGTGGGAGGAGGGTGGTGGTATTTTACAATATCGATTAAAAATGCTGATATCCCCGGAACTAAAAATGATAAAAACTTCCCATTTTTTGCATTGGAAAGAAATGAGACCTTCCACAATTTCCTAAAATATGTCTGTGTGTAATTTTGGGACAATAAGACACAGAAACCTTTTTTGTTTTGGAATCTTCTGATTTTTGTGTTTGAAACAAGCTTTCCCTAAAATACCTACTACATACTAATATACAGCGCCTCCTGCTGCCACAGTTCAACACTGACACATTTAGAAGCTTCATACACAGGATTATAGACATTTTCCAAAATTATCAGTGGTGCATGTCCACATCGACCTTAGAAAAAAACTTTACTGGCCTCTGTTAGATGTATTTGTATATATTTCTACGATTGAAGCCTTTACTATATCAATAAATGTTTAGCTATACGTTTGTTAAATGTAACGTCATGACTTCCGCTTCCGGGTACGAGCAGACCGGCAAATATGGGAGAAGAAAACTTTAAAACAACCATCAATATCTCTGAAACTCAACCGAGAGTTACTTAACCTACTTATTTCTCAGACTCCTTAGCCAAAAATGCCGTTAGCATTTATCTCCGCCATCCCGGAAGTACCAATTTTGGTAAATATTACTTTTATAGCAGTAGGTTCAGCATTCTTGGCTAATGGGCCTGATAAATAAGTCTGTTCAGTAACTCTCTGTGGAGTTTCAGAAATATTGATTGTGGTTTTAAAGAGTTTTTTGTATTTTCTCACACATCAGCGAACCCGGAAGTAGAGCTGTGACGTCACCACTTAGCCAATGTATAGGCTATTTGAAAGATTAAAAAAACAGACATCAAATTAAATAACTTCAAGTATCAGCCTATATATCGGCTATCGGCCAGCCCACCCCCTTCATATCGGTATCGGACCCCAAAATCCATATCAGTCGGGCCTTATGTTACTTGTTTTTACTCCAAAATGGCCGCTGTATCATGTTTTTTTACTTTTAGATCATAAATGAAGTATTGCTGGGTTGCAGGTGACATCACAGCATTCTAAAGGCCTATACTGTTATATAGAGGAAAAATTATTTTGTTTTTGAGGAAATTTTTGGTCTTGTACAGAGAGATCTTTGACCCAGTGACTGATATTAATGATCATTTTTTAAATTCATATATTTTCTTTTTAGCTACGACTTGTGAAAGTGTAATGTTATTAATAGGAAAAACTGGCTCCTGCCCCCCGCTGGGTCCGATGACATCATCACATTCTAGAACCTGCAACCCAGCAATTGCTCTGCTTTACCTTAAATATTTTGAAAATGAAAGCCCAAGTTTCCAATCGCTATAAACCAATATTTTATCTGACATTTTTGGAAAGTGCTCAGATGTTTTGGCCTCTGTTTGTCCTGGCACAATTCAAGAGCTGCCCGTGTTTGTTTTAAAACTCCTCTCTTTATTTCCAGGTGCGCGTCGACGCTTGTGGGCAGGTCTTCAACGCCACCGTGAAAAAGCTTTCCCCGAACGACAACGGCCCGGTGACGGTTTACAGCGAGCAAATCGGAGAGATGTGCGTCACCGATCAGCGTTACGTATAACAGTGTGTGGGATTATTGTTCATGTCTGTTTCTTTTTGTAGCGAGGTGCCACTGTGGAAACTGCGCCCCCCGAATGAGACCAGCTGGAGCACAGTGGTCCGGGAGAAACGGGTCACCAACGGACACGGAGGTGAGAGCCGAGAGCCTGAAACGGTCATTTAAATTGTCCCCGTCACAAAAAGCTGCGACCCCGTGGCACGAGTTACCGTCTCCTGAACCCTGTGATTATTTTTGGGATGTGTTCTCTTTTTAAAACCGTGTGAATTACCCTGAAAGTTGTGAAGGCCCATTACTTCATCTGAAATCATGACTCAGACGGCACAGGGTCCCAGAGCAGCTCATTAGTGCAGAGTCAAAAATAGACCAAACTCACCGTGCAGCTTTTTCAGGCACAAATATTGACATGTTTTGTATCCACGTGTCGTATGTAACGCTTTAATCCAAATATGGGACAAAATATTGGATCGTAATACTTTTTGCTGCAATACCAAGCATCAAAAATATGTATTTTCTTCCCCCTACATGTTCCAGCCATGTCCTAATGTGCAGAATGAGCTCAAACCTGTTCACCACAACTGCCTCTAAAATCCTGCACTGTCACTCAGAAAGGTGTCACTTCGGGTCCAAAGTGCACAAGCTTAATATAGAAGCTGCAGTTTCATGTATGACCTGAGGTGGCAGTAGTGAGTATAAAATGGCCAACTTGCATTTAGCCCCGTTAAAGGAACAGGCCCCGCTTTTCCATACTGAGATATGTTCTTACCTGAGCTTAGACGAGTTGATACGTTCCTGTCTGGTCTGGTCCGTGGAAGAGCTTGGTCGCTTCCAACTTCACCCCCGTTTGGAGCCATAGGAATATACTGGGAGAGGCCAAATGCTAACAACATATTTGGTCTTACAAAGACCAGACAGGTTCACATCAACTCGTCTAAGCTCAGATAAGAACATGTCTCAGTATGTAAAAACGGTGGCCTGTTCCTTTGTTTATAAACTTTAGACAATGATTCTTTTCTTTTTACTCATTTTAAGGTAAATATACTTGTCGTAATGGTTTACTGCATCGCAATATGTATCGCATCAGCCCCTGAGTATCATGATACATATTGGATCATGACAAAAGTAAAGAGCTACTTTTGGAAACTGTGGCAATGGAAACTTTCCTGTCTTGTACTTAACAATGTTAACAATATTAATTCTAAATCAATCTAATTTCTGCCTGATTGACTGAATTATGAACCCCAAAAAACAAGACTAATTTAAAGCAGTACTAAGTAACGGAAAGGATTTATTACCTTAATAAATCCTTTCCGTAGGCCCTGTGGGGGAAATACAAGTGTTAATGGAATGATTGGAGGGTCTTTCATCTCCCCCTGGTGTCTCTGGCCAGAAAACCACAATTGCAACTTGACTGCCACCGGACCTGAGTCTCCAATACACACTAATGGAATCGCAAAGAAGAAGCTAACAGGCTAACGGGCAAAGCTAACTGCGGGCTAGCGCCACTTAAACAGTATTTACAGCTAAGTTTCAGTGAAAAAAATGATTTCCATTGTGCAGTAAAAACATCGCAACTTGCTATGACACCTGCAGTTGCGCTTATGGCCTCTACGGGCAGGAGTTACTTAGTTCAGCTTTAAATTTTCTTCAGATACTTATGATCCAAAATCCACTCTAAAATTCTTTGTAACTAATACATGAACAACATATGGTTTCGTACATAATTTACATTTCATACCTGTCACTAAGGTTTTAAATTGATTTTAATAAATGTACTTAAAGTAATATTAGCATCTGTTTTGTCTCAGAGTGGGAGGACCGGGGCAGAGGCAGAGGTCGTGGTAAACCCACCTCTGCTCCCTCAGGCGTCCCTCAGGCCACAGCGCCACCTGGAGGAAGAATCTCAAAGCAGCACTCGTGGCCCCCACAGGCCAATGCAGACGAGCGTGAGGCCTCCAGCCGGTAAGGAGACCACTTAGAAAATACTCCTCATGCTTTCTGAGGGAAAGTTTCACTAAGCAATGTGTTTTTACAGGAAGTCTGATTCTGTGTCGTTTGGTTTGACGGAGAAGCAGCGTTTGGCCAGAGTAGAAGAGGAGAGGACCGCCGCTTTAGTCGAGCTGCGGTTCCCAGACGACAGGAGCTTCCCCGCACTCGGAGTGAGAGAGAAATTATGTTTTTAGCATCTTTCGTAGGTCTACATTATTCATCTGTTCATGTACAGTTTTATTGAGGAGGAAAAGGTCACACACTCTAATATTTGGTTGGACCACCTTTAGCTTTGATTACAGCTCCCTTCACTGTGGCGTTGTTTTATTAAACCTGCGATGCCAGAAGATCCAGTGTTGCATTTATTTCTACAGGTCACCCGATATATTGGATCGATATCTGGGGATTTTACAATATCGGCTATTGCTGAGTTAGATTTAACCCCTGAACCGAGCACATTTTCTCCAGTTTGGCTTTACCCCCAGTCCAAAAGCTTCTGGAAAAAAGCAGTGAAAATAGCAACAAAACTGAGACGAAAACAATGATGAAAAAGTGGCAAAAATGTCACAAGAAATTGACCAAAAAATTACCCAAAAAATGACAAAAATGTGACAAAAATGACAAAAATGTGACTAAAAAATGACAAAAATTGACAAAAAATGGACGAAAAAATCACAAAAATGACACAAAAAATGACACACAAAAAAATACAAAAAAGTTACAAAAATGAGTTGAATACCCAACAAAAAAATCTGATGACGTGAGGAAAAAGATCCTCTTGGTTCAGGCGGGAGTTAAGAGGTTAACCTCCATGGAAGCATGCTAACGCTAACAGCAACTTCACGCAAGCTGGGACAGAAACTATGTAGATTCACCTAAAGTAATAAAATAAAGTCGGCCATTGCTGGATAGGTCAAGTATTTGTTTTCACAGGATTATAGACCAGACATTTGGCGAATAGAAATCCTCGAAAATCAGCATCGGCCGTAGAAAAACCCATATCAGTCGACGTCTATTCATTTCTCACCAAGATCTTGTGTTGATGATGGGAGAGTGTGACCACTCCGCAAAGCCTTCTCCTGCACATCCCAAAGAATCTCAATGAGGGGTTAAGATCTAGACTCTGTGGAGGCCGATTCATCTCATGTTCCCTGATCCACTCTTTCACAATGTGAAGAGGAAATACATTAATGGAAAAACCTGGTCGTTCAGGAGGTTCAGGTCAGGACAGTTCGTTAAATCAAGGTGGACGCTTGTTTTTCCTCAGTTTTTTCCTCGTCGATGTCTTTTTACACTTAAAAAGAAAGTGGTTCAGGCTGACGGGTTTTCCCCAACAGGTCTGTATTAGTCAGTTCTGAGTGCTTGGATTTACAACTCCATTTAAAGTGGAGAAAATGTGTGTCCTTTGATTCACATTTAGAGGAACTCTCCTCCTCTGTTGTTATCCCTGAAGTCCAGCTCCCTGCTCTGCGCTCATCTCTGCACAAACCAAGGCCCGACTCCAATTTCTGGGCTTTGAATTTTTTCCAAGAGAACTTTTTACTATATTGAGTTGATAATGTTTTATTTTCAGACTCAGGCCGGAGTCCAGAGTGAAGCAGGGAAGAAGAGAGGAAGCGAGAAGAAACGCTTGCAGAAAAACACACGGGTAATAAATGTTTTCTAAATGTTAAGGTTGTGAAGGTATTTGTTACACATAGTAGTAAGACTTTTGTCCTGCCCAAACTACAGCAAGTTTTTGCAAATCAGTTTAAGAGAACATTGAAATTGGGGTTTAGATTTGGAAATAATTGTGCAGCTCTGTATTGTATCATGTGGTGCTCATTAATAAAACTGGTTGTAATAAAGCTCTGTTTTGATTTCAGAGGAGTCCGGTTGAAGAAAACGGCTCCACTTCTCCTCTTCCTTCCCCCTCTGTCCCAGCTCCTCCTCCCTCCTCTGTGTCCCCGCCCGCCTCTGATGCCCCAGTCCCTAAACCGAGCGGCGTCTCCTACGCCTCTGCCGCCGGCCCCGTCCTCCCCGTCCCCCCTCAGTCCGGGACGGTGCCCTCGTTGGGGAGGCCCGCGCTCCCTGCCGCCTCCTCGGTGCCCGCCCTGTCCTCGTTCCCCAAAGCCTCGTCTCCTCCCACCTTCATCGCGCCCATCGCCCCGTCGCCCGCCGCCGCGCAGAGCCTCATGGGTCGGGTCACGCCGAGTCCTCCCGGGTCGGCCGTTACCCACAATCCCCCCGTGGTGGCCGAGGCTCCGGTGCAGACGCCGAGCGCAACAAGTAAGACACCGCTTCAGAGGGATCTTTCTGTGTGGCGATTAGTTTAGTAGTTTAGTAAACAGATTACGTTTCCGCTGTACTGAAGGCAACTGGAGGTAAGAAAGGAAGTGGACCGGGTAATTTCATTAGGGGTATGCAGATGATGTCACAGCATGGCAGCATTGAGTTATGTCAAATGTAACGCTTTTATTTTATTGCCTAAATTCTGTATTTTCAATGCGGCAAATGCAAAAAAAATAAAAATTCTTGGCCTATTTAATTTCATAGAATTTCTAAATATTCAAAGAGGAATGAGGGGAAATTATTGGACACAAGATTTCAGTCAAAACTGCAGCACAATTTTAGACCATGGTTTGGCAAGTTTCCCTGATGGAAGGTGGAACTACAGCCCAACGTAAAGTACTACTTTCTACAAATATTATATTGATACCTAATGAGGTGTTTAGCATGAAAACTTAAACAGAATTGACAGTATTTTCCTATTTAGAATACTCTTTGCAGGTATTTGATTTGTGAAATTATATTTCTCCAAATCATCTCGGTGAGGTTCTTCGCTGGAGGGCCGGATATGGTCCCTGGTTCTGACCTTGCCAACCCCAGATTTTGACGAATTTTTTTTTTCTTTCGGACAAATATCTGCAGTAAAAATAGTTGAGCAATGCCATTGAGTTGGAATTGAGTTTTTGCCAGTTTGGACCCAATTCAACCTCTTAACTCCCACCTGAACTGAGCACATTTTCTCCAGCTTTACCCCAATCCAAAAGCTTCTGGAAAAAGTGATAAAAAATGTACAAAAAAATGACAGAAATTGATAAAAATTTGACGAAAAAGTGACCAAAAAATGGACAAAAAAATCAGAAAAGTTAACGAAAAAGGTGACACATTTTTTTACAAAAAATGTACAATAAATGACAGAAATGGATAAAAAATTGACAAAAAAGTGAGCAAAAAATTTGACGAAAAATTTAGAAAAAAAAATGCCGAAAAAGCAACAAAAAAATGAACCGAAAAAGTGACAAAAAAGTCACGAAAATTTGACAAAAATGAGATGACTGCCCAACAAAAAAAGTGATGAAAAAAAATCTGATGATGTGAGGAAAAAGATCAATTTAGTTTTGTAGATCTTAGCTTTCAAATGAGGCGTTCCACTGGCCTACAGGATTTGGGTAAAGCTGAACTGGAGAAAATGCTCTCGGTTCAGGCGGGAGTTAAGAGGTTAATACTTTTAATGACTTTTGAGGTCTTCATTTTTGCATAATTCACTTAATGCTTTTTAATGCCCCTCAGAAACTCGGGTTGTTTGCTCCTTTATATCATTATTGTCTTCCATTTCTTCCTAACAAGCTTGTGTGTTGTCCTATTTTGTTTGATTTTATATTTTTGCCATATTCTACATATAGAAAGGGGGTAAAATAGGCAAATTGCTATGTTAGCGTTACAGGCTTCACTTGGCCTGTGCTAAATGCTACAGCTGAAGCCACTTTGTCCATCACTTTTCAGTAGATTAGATGTCGTTTACTCACACTCTTCTTCACTTTTGCCTTATTTTTGTCATTCTTCAGTGTTAATGTTATTGAAATGATGTAGGATTACTGCAGTATTATTAATATTTAAACACTGAAATGTGCACTCTTGTTTTAAAGGTAATTTGTCGTCTGCTCCAGCGCCTCACAGCGACGTCTCCGAGTTCCAAGCATCGGCATCTGATCTGCTCCTGCAAAACCTGGTCCCAAACAAAATCCAAGACCCAGTCCAGGCCCCTGTCCCACAGCCCCAGACTGCCCCTCCTTCAGTCTGCCCCATTGCTCCCCAAGTCCAGCCTCTCCCTCAAACCGAACCAGTCCACTTTCCCCCGTCTCAAATCCCCTTCCTCTCTGCAGCCGCCCCGACCTCCTTTCACCCACCATCCCTCCCCCAAAACGAGTCCCCTGTCCCAGCCGCGCTCCCCAGTCCCCCGCCCCCCTCCCAACCCCACATGGAGTACCTGAACTCGGCCCCTAACCCCAGCCCGGACCTCCCTGTTCCGCCGTCTCCAGAGCAGCCTGCGCCGCAGCAGCTCCAGTACCCGTTCCCCCTGCACCAGCAGCTGTCCCTCTACTACCAGGACCTGCTCTACCCGGGGTTTCCTCTGGGGGACAAGGGACAGGTGGCCCCCGTCCCACCCATGTCCACCAGCCAATCAGGAGACGACCTGCCGCGAGGTGAGAAAACTGATGACGACGAATGAAAACTGAATGAAATCTGGTTGTTGAAGTCCTTTTATGGCATTAACGTGGATTGTCTTTTTCAGATATGAACATTTTAAGATTCTTCTTCAACCTGGGAGTGAAGGTTAATAACCAACATTATTCTCTTCACTATTTTTACTGTGTTTAGAGCAATATACTTACTACATAATCAAAAGCATGTTACGGTGAGACACGGGAGGTGAAAATGTTATCTAGCCCGATTTATTGAATTTTGAAACCCAAAATCGGGGCAAAATTTTAATACATCTCTATATCAATAAAATAAAACCATACATTTAACCTCTTAACTCCCGCCTGAACCAAGAGGATCTTTCTCCTCACGTTATCAGATATTTTTGGAACTTTTTTGTCATTGTTTTGTCCTTTTTTCCTCACATTGTCTTTTTTTTTTTGGTCAATTTTTTGTAATTTTTGTGTCAAATTTTTGTCAAATTTTTATCTTTTTTTTGGTCACATTTTTGTAATTTTTTTGTCCATTTCTTGTGACATATTTGCCACTTTTTCATCAATTTTTCGTCACTTTTTTGTCACATTTCCATAATTGTTTTCGTCTCAGTTTTATGGCTTTCTCACAGCTTTTTTCCAGAAGCTTTTGGACTGGGGTAAAGCCAAACTGGAGAAAATGTGCTCGGTTCAGGTGGGAGTTAAGGGGTTAAACCTGTTTCTTTTCATTTGTCAGTAATTGTCCTTTTTTCCCCCCATTCACCTGCAGTGTCTCGCCTTAATTAACCAAATTCTCCACATTTGTTTAATTGTGTGTTTCCTCCATCCTCAGTCGTACTCTTTGCCGATGCACGCTCCCCTCATCTACCTCCTGCCCCTGCAGCAGGCCCACTCCTTGCAGCCCCGAGCCCGGTCTCGCTCCCCGTCCCCCGTCTACCACCACCCGGCCGCCGCGCCCGCCTTTCCGCCCTTCAACCCGCCCCAGCCCAGTCCCCCTGCCCACCCTGACCCGTGCCACCCCGCAACTCCCTACCAAGAAGCCAATCTCCACGACCAGGCGCCTCCAAATGCATTTAACCCCGCTCACTCGACCCAACAAGCCCCGCCCACTGCCCAAAACCCACCCCCCAACACACAAGCCCCTCCTATCTCGGCGTACAACCCACCCCACAACACGGAAACCCCTCCCCACTCCGTGTACAGCCCCGCCCACAACACTCAAGCCCCTCCCCTCTCCGTGTACAGCCCCGCCCACAACACTCAAGCCCCTCCTCACTCTGCGTACAGCCCCGCCCACAACACTCAAGCCCCTCCTCACTCTGCGTACAGCCCCGCCCACAACAATCAAGCCCCTCCTCACTCAGTGTACAGCCCCGCCCACAACACTCAAGCCCCTCCTCACTCAGTGTACAGCTCCGCCCACAACACTCAAGCCCCTCCTCATTCTATGTACAGCCCTGACCACAACGCTCATGCCCCGCCTCCCTCTGCGTACAACCCACCCCACAACACACAGACCCCTCCCACTGCCTATAATGCGGCCAACGCCAACTCAGAAGCCCCGCCCACCTCATACACTCGTTCAACGCCGCAACAAATCCCTCCTACCGCGTTCGACGGCGCGCTCCCCAATCCGCAGCCCCCTCCCAGCGCGTACAGCCCGTCCCGCCCCTCGCAGCCGCCCGCCAGCGACGCCCCCTACCCGCAGTCCTACCCGCAGCACCTGCAGTGGCAGCCGAGTCAGGCGTACGGCGTTAACTACCAGTACAACCAAGCGTACTACCACCACCAGCAGCAGCCCGCCAACGGGGACACGGCGCCGGGGCTGAGGGCGGCCAGGCTCCCCGCCGCGCTGGAGGGGTCCGCTTCGGCCAACACGGGGAACGTGAACGGGGGACAGATGCAGATGCTGCCTGGAGTCACCTTTGGTACGTGGAGTTCATTTTGTCCCATCTTCAAGACGGGACATACTGTGTGGAGATTAGTAGCTGTGTCTCGGACCTGTGGGGTTCCCCAGGGGTCGGTTCTGGGGCCCCTATTGTTGTATATGCTTCCATTAGGTCAATTAATATCCAGTAACGACGTGTCCTATCACAATTACGCAGATGATACTCAGATCTCTGTGGGTGCACATGGGCCTAGATATATACTCCATATACTCCACGTAAATACAGGTCATCTTGAAGCTCTTTTACTAGAACATGAAAATCAAGTTATAAATCTAGGGGTAATCCTGGACTCAGACCTGAATTTTAACAGTCACATCCATTACATCAGGGGCCTATTTTCATTTAAGAAACATAGTGTCTAAACCAGACTTGGAGAGACTGCTGCAGTACATCCAAAATGCTGCTGCTCAAGTCCTGATAAGAACCAGGAAATACGACCACATTAGTCCAGTGCTCTGGTCTCTACACCGGCTTCCTGTCGCTCAGGGAATAGACTTTAAAGGGGGTATTATGCAAAATTGACTTTTTCCAGCTTTACATCATGTTATTATGTCATTCCCTCATTAAAAACATGCCAGAAGTGTTGCCTTGGCACATTCACGTATTTTTGAGTAATCTGTAAAAACTCTGATGGCGGCCATTTTAGGGATAGGTTTGCCTGAGTCCTCCTAGGAACGCCCCCACCTCCTGGAGACGCCACCGAGCTTTCGTCACCAGCCGAGTAACCGACCACTGCTCCTCAGCAGAACCCCCTCCCCACTGATGCCACAGACAGCGTGTGGAGGGGGCGTGTCGGACATTCACTACAGCCATTTTGAGAGAGCAATTTCATACAAGGCAGTTATTTTAAAGGGACTATATCATGCTATTTTAGCCATTCCAAAGTTAAGTATAGGCATTTATATGATATATTGTACCTCTACCACTATGGAGCACTCATTTTTGTGATAAATATAAGTGTTTTCTGGAGGTATTTTTCGAACCTGGAAGACACAACGCTTCGATTCAGTTAACTCCGCCCCCTCTCTCCGCACATACAACTTTACCGTAATATAAATAAACAACAATAAGTGAAGTTACTTCACGATGCAGTTATACAGAGTTGACATCTGCAACACAGCTTCTTAAATGGCTAACACACATGCTAACATGCTAATACACGTTTGGATTGACTCATCGCTCTGGTCCATCGCTGTTTACATTGTGGGACTCGCGTTGGTTATAAAAGTTAATCTACTTTGGTTCTGGCGAAGGTTCACCAAACATCCATCAGTGACAGTCACAGATAAGGAAATAGCATAACAACATGGCTAAAAGCTCCAAAAAGTCGATTTTGCATGATATAGGACCTTTAATTTACTGCATTTACAGACCAACAGAAGGTTTGGTCATCATTGTAGTGTGATATAGACTGGTGCTATGTGATTGAAATAATACCCCCCTTTAAAAAAGCTCTGGTGCGAAACCATGAAGAGACTTATTCACAAGCAAAGTCCATCTCTGACATGTTACAGCCGTATGAACCATCTCGGGCCTTGAGAACCTCAGGTAGGGGCCTCCTGGTGGTTCCCAGAGTCAGGACTAAACACGATGAGACTGTTTCAATTTCCTGCAGCATAAATCCAGAACAGTCTCAGTGACGACGTTTCCAAAACACACTCTGTCCATTTTACACAAATTTGCTCTTAAATATCCAAGTCCGTTGATACACATGTTTAATAAATAAGAAATGTTTTAAAATGATATTATATTTGACTTGCTTCTTAATAAAACATGTAACATTAACATGATCTTCTGTGTGCAGGTCACTCAAACCCAGACGTCGGGGAGAACATGATGCTGCTGGTGGATCCTCCTCTGGACAAACCTATAGTGAGTCACCGCTGCACAAATAAGATAAAGAGGTTTTCAAATGACACTGAACTCCACGTGGACCGAACGCCTTCTCCCTTTGACCACGTCCGGCTCTCATTTTTGTACTGTTGAATACTCGTCTTTCAGATCGCTCTTTACAAACGGTGACATCGCCTTGACTTTTTCACCAAAGCTTTATTCAAATCACAAAGTATGGTTTAAAGCAGGTTTTACAAAAGTGCATAATGATATTTTCCATCGTTCCTCTGCATCTCTGGTATCCGTTCCATTGCCCAAAGTGGCAGAAAATTCCTAATAAAATTGCAGGAATTGGGAACTTTAGCTTGGAAATGTGGGGAATTTCAAAAATGTAAAACTGTCAAAATCCTTGAAGTAGCAATACCTGATTATAGAGTGAAATGGAATTTATTTTGTCCTCCTGTAGTATGTTGTAAACTCGAATATTTGTGGGGAAAAGCGAGTGAAGACCATATCATCAACCTCCTAAAAACTAGACTTTGTGAAGCTGTTCTCTGATTATGGCAACAAACCGGTTCTGCTTCTAACCCTACATTTTGCTTAATGCTCGTTCTAATAAGTGCTGGGACAAACGGCACTGATTTATAGAATTTTATTTGATCAAACTAATTGGTTAAGTTCACCCATCTCTGACTTAGATCAGCCTAAACTAGGGATGAGACGAAAAACCGATTTGAATCGTTACACCGATTTGCGCACGAGAGATGCAAGTGCATCGGCAGAGAAGCCACAGATCGATGCAGTTCAGAGCATAAACATAAGATGCATCGGATTTTACGCGCTCATATCGGTTTAATCTAGATACGTTACGGATGTAAAGCCCCTCGGGCCACTGCGCGCCTCATCGCACATGATGCGCCTCCCACGAGGAGCGCGTGTGTCTTACCAGTAAACTCCAGGCTGAGAGCGGCAGATGTTCAGAAACACATCCGCGGTGTGGAGTCGGGTTTGGCCTCTGCGCTGTGTTGAATGAAGGACGTCCCGTGTGCAGAACGCCATGAAAAGTTGCAGGAACAAACGCTGATAAATATTCCAAACATCGCCATGATCAGCCATCTTAGTTTGCCCAAGTCATTACGTCCACTTAGAAGCGTAAAGAGTCCAGAAAGAGTCCAGAAATCCACTTTACTGCGTCTGAGCCAGGTGGAAGTACATGTGTGACTGCGCTGAGGCAGAGGGAGCCCCGCCCATTAACTAGCATAACCATGTGAGCTTTTCTGTGTGCGCTATTAATGTGGAAATAATGCACACAATCGCCTTTTTAATTTAACAATACTGATCATGGATTAATAATAATTGTCCCCCCAAAATTGTTGAAAAAAGCTAAAGAACAAACAATCTTAAGGTGGATAAACCCATAGAATATATAGGATACAAAACCAAAAAAAGTTTAAATATGCAGTCTACATAAAAAAAAAAATGTAGTTAACTTTTAAGTTGTCTTATATCAATTAATGGCCTCAATAATTGTGAATAGGCGTCAAATCTTAATTTATTTGAGCTGGTTCTGTTGAATCAATGCATCAAGCAAAGTGTGGATCACGAAACATGGAGATGCATCGTGATAATCGGCCTAAATGGAATCGTATCGGGCTGGTGGTGGTTACAGATGTGTGGATCCAGATGCATCGTGGTCATGGTGATGATTCGAATCGCATCGCAGCTCTGGTATGACCAAGTGTGTCTTAAATGAATCGAATCGTGGCCGGTGTATCGAGATGCGTATCGGATCGGACAGTGGCCTAAGATTCCCATCCCGAGCCTAAACAGAAGGAGTGGGCGGGGCCTGTGTCTGACACAGAGCAGAGTGACCTCTTAAAGAGACTAGATGCAAGTTTGCCATTTTATACTCACTACTGCCACCTCAGGTCATACGTGTAACTGCAGCTTCTTCAGTTGTTGCTGCGTTTTTTGTCACATTTTTGAAGAGTTTTTTTTGTCATGTTTTTGTCGTTTGTTGCTTTTTTATCACCTTTTGCCTGTTATTTTTTGGTACTTTTTTGTTGATTTATTGTTGTTTTTCCAGCCCGTTGATATCACTCTTTTTCCCCTTTTTGTTCTGTGTTTATCCTCGTTTTCGTTGCTATTTTGACACTTTTTAGATTTGGGTAAAGCCAAACTGGAGAAGACGGAAACAAACCTGGAGCGAGTGAAGCTCTTCTTTGTTTCCTGCCGTCGCCTGTGAAGTTTATTTCCTGTTTCTAAACCTTCTTCTTCCCAGGTGATCAACGTGCCCAAGTCCTCCAGCGGCTCGGCCTCGCCCGCGCTCTACAGCCCCGCCCACTCCTCCGACTCCTCCAACGCCCCGCCCTTCTACATGTCCCACCACAAGTCCTCGCCCTCGTACCACCGCCCGGCCAACCCCAACGCGCCCGCCTTCGTGCCGGCCAGTCACGCCGCCGCCCCCTACGGCGCCGCGTTCCTGCAGGCGCCCGAGCTGTCGTCCGTCAGCGCCGGGACGGAGGAGTGGGAGGAGCCCGAGGAGCAGCGCGTCCCGTACAGAGGTCAGAGGAGGGGAGGGGCCGGATACAGGAGCAGAGGGCGCAGCCAGTACAGAGGGAGAGGATACAGCAACCAGTACTACAACCAGAGAGGCAGCAGAGGGCGCTACTGAGCTGCAGGACAGGTGAGGAACGGAGGAACTGGAGAAAATGTCCACACTATTCCCTATATCTATTATAGAAAACGCTATTTCAATGGCCGCCGCCTGGGCGCCGCCATGTTTATTTCCCATACCGACTTTGAAGCTAAGCAGGGACGGGCCTGGTTAGGACTGGGATGGGAGACCGTTCCTCCGAAGCTAAGCAGGGAAGGGCCTGGTTAGGACTGGGATGGGAGACCGTTTGGGAACACCAGGAAGCCTGGCGACAGTAGTGAGTTTGTGCGTGGTTGGTGCTGGGGGCTACATCCGCTGCCGGCCCCCACGTTGCGCTCCCGCCGCCCGCGGGCATTGACCACGGGTCCATATGGACCGCGGTGCTGCTGTCCGAGGACAACCCGCCGTCACAACAACGCGAGTGCACGACATCTGACTGCCGTGCGTGTGCGCGCATCCAAACAGGGCGATGTGTATGTGTGCGCGCGTTTGTGTGTGCGTCGGTGCGTGTATGTGTGCGCGCGTGCATCAAAACAGGGCGGTGTGTGCGTGCGTGTGCGCGTGCGTGCGTGTGCGTGCGTGTGCGCGCGCGTATGTGTGCGCGCGCGCATGGACACCGGGCGATGTGTGTCATTTGCTTTCACGTATTGTGCGCCCAGAGGTACATTTTATTCTAAAGCAGCTTTGAACGCATTGCCAATTTTATTGTAAGGTTATGAATACTGTCTAACAACGATCATTAGGCTATTTCATTTCAAAACCAACTTCTTTTTTTTTACATTGTACACTACCGTGATGCACCAAACCACGGGTCCTGCACCGTGAACCGACCCGTTAGAGCTGAACCCCTAATATTTATCCATACTTATTCCACTGTCTCTTGAATTCTATTCCCTTTTAGCGAACATATTGTCGTTGTAGTTTATAAGAAAGGAGTACGGGTGCATCAAACACTTAAATTGCAGTTTCTTTGCAATTATTTTTTGCATTAGCCTAATTATTTTAAACATTTGTAGTGGCCATAGTTTTTGGAATGGGTTGGGAACCACTGGTCTACAGCTGAACTGTGTGACCGGTTGGACATTTCTTTGTAATAACTCATAATCTCAGAATATCCAATGTGCAAACTAGCGAGGCCCGGCCAAAGGCCGGGTCTCAGCTAGTAGTGACTATATAGTGCTCACGCCATTTTGTAGGGGTGTCCGAATGTCCAGAGAGAAAGAAGTAGGGCACTCAAAATTTCCCACAATGCATCTCGAAAAGTAGTGAGCGTCACTAAATGGGTCAATATAGACCACAATGCATTGCGAGAGTCAGAGAAGAGCCTGACAGTGACAGGTCTTTGAACTAAACAACACGACTGAAGTAAATCAAGCTGTTTCAGTCGTGCGTTTGTTTTTCTCATGAATAAACGACCTAAATATAAACGGTTACAGTGAAAAAATGCTAACGTTAGCTGCTAACCTTTATTTAGCTGGAGCTGTTAAATGACCGACAGCTCGATTAATCCAAGCCATTCATGTAAAATCCATGTGAAGTAAAAGCGTATCTGACTCGCATTTATCCATAAATATTCCACTGTCTCTGAGTTTGGTCTTTATCACAGAAATACATCATTCCCGGAGTTTAGTGAACTTTTAGCAGATGTAGTCACTCATTTTTTCTTTTTTCTTTTGTGATGATGGTTTTATTTTAAATTTAAATGTCAAATAAAACGCCTGTAAAAGTGCCAAAACAGTCGTTCTGTTTCATAAAATACATTTGTAACAATAGACTATAGGACTGGACAGTCTGTGATCTTGTCCCGTCTGCTGAGGGATCCTTCGGCCCTGGGTCTATAGCTTGTCCGTCCATGGGAGTGGATCTCTCCTTCTGTGGTTCTCCCCAAGGTTTCTCTTTTCTCCTGCCGGGTTTTTGAGTTTTTCCTTGCCGTGCTGGAGAGTCTAAGGACGGGGGACGCCCACGCCGCTCGTCGCTACCTCCTATTGGACATTATATTTGCCTGGATTCACCTGAACTTTAAATTGTCATATTTATTGCTCTGTTTTATTGCCTTAATGTTTGGTGCAGCCCTGTGAGGCGACTTCTGTTGTGATATTGGGCTATACAAAACCATTAAACCTGAAACTTAACAATAAATAAATTCAGATTAAAAAAAGAAAAAAAAACATCTGCACGCCGCAGCTCGGAGAAAGTAGTGGCTTCTGTCTGAATCAGTGACTATATAGAGCGGGCCTGTGTAGTGAATGAGGAGTTAGGGACGTTCGGACACAGCCTTGGTTAAGGTTTCTGCTTTCGTTTGGCGGCCATGTTTGAAACGGTAACTAACGCTCGGACTTCTTCTCCTCTCCAGGTCCCGCCTCCTGGATTCTTTCATTAAAGGTCAGCCAAAGATCCTCAAGTCTTCAAACTGGTCTCCTGATCCTTTAAACATGTCGTGCCTTTAGCGCAGCTTTTATTTTGAAAATGCTTTAGTCCCTTCAGTCGTAAATATTAGAGTCTAGTTTGCTGTGGCTGCCACTGTTATCCATGTACAAAAACGCTGCTATCCGTTCACTTCATCGGAATCCACGACGACACTGAGTAAAGCCTCCTTTAATCATTATAACACATTTGTAAATGTACCGTAAGTATTTATAAGCACGAAAACAGAGAAACACTAAACCATTCACAACGAGCTGCGCAAAAAACACAAACTTTCTTTAACCGTTTACTTTTGCTTTTAAATGAAACAAAGCTCAAAAACCTTTTGTTACTTTTTTTCCTTTAGTGACGTTTTTCACCCAGTGTAAAGATTTAAAATGTCAAGCTGGGAAACATATTGTGTAGAAGATAATATAAGATCGCTGTTTGGATATTTGTAAATTAGAATACATTCTAGTTTCATTCCAATGTCAAGAAATTGGTTGAAAATTGGGGGAAAATATAGGGGGAAATTTGGAAAAAATTAGGGGGAAAAATGGGAATAATTGGAGGAAGAAATTGGGGAAAATTATGAAAAATCTGAGAAAAAATAGGGGTGGAAAATTGAGGAACATTTTTTAAAAAATTGGGGTAAAATTGAGGGTAAAAATTGGGGAATAATTAGGAAAAAAGGGGGACGAAATTGTGAAAAAAAAATTGGGGGAAAATTTAGGAAAAATGAAATGGAGGAAATTGGGTGGAAATGAGGAAAAATTGGGGAATAGTTGAAGAAGAAACTGGGAAATATGTAGGAAAAATAGGGGAAAGTGTGTGGGGAAAATATTAAGAGAAAATGTAGGAATAAATAGGGAAAAATTGAGTAAGAAATGCTTTTTTTCCTGCCCTTTTGTTTTCTGTTCTGAACAATTATCTTCTTGAGCGACAAAGTGATGTCACATGTTTGCAGCACATTTTTGAACATCTCTCATGGTTTGTAAAGATATATATTTTTTTTATTGTTATTGAGAAAGTCCCAAAAATATAGAGAGATTCACATTTGTCACTATCATCCCGGCCCTTTATGGAAAAGCAACATTAACCTGAACACATGCGGCCTCTCCTGTTTCGGTGCTTATAAATGTTCAGTATTTACTAAGGCTTTACAACAACAGTGTGACGTTACTATAAAGTGTTTTCCGCATGTTCGGTCATTTCTTTCTTTAAATATCAGTACAATTTGAAAGTTTAACGCTGCACTCGAATACTGTAACGTGTGAAATGAACAGATTTTATGGCAAAAACGTCATTTTATTCAGAAATCAACAGAAACGTCAACAAGTGACACTAAAATGTTATCACAGATGTAGTAGAGTTTTCTACGCCGATGAACTTAGACTTTGTGAATGTAACTGGAATCCAACATTTGAACAATGGGCCAAAAACACTTCTTTAAGTATTGTATATATATTTAGAAAAAGGATCTGAGCACTTACCTCCACCTTTTTTTTTATTTTGAAGGCGTCTGTGTGTTTACATGCTTTTATTTTGGTGTTTCGTTTCCTTTCGTCTGTAAATCTTTGTTGAAACTCAGTGCCTTGTGGAAAAGTTCTGAACTGCTGTACAGGAACAAGGGCTGTAGACTTTGTAAAACGCTTGAATAAAGACAAAACTTGGTTCGCAAAGTTTGTGGGAATGTTTTTCTCCGGTCGAGAAGCTTTCAGATTTGGGTAAAGCTGAACGAGAGAAAACACTTGGACACCACAGTGAGCTACGAGTATTTACAAGCAGCTAATGAAACTGTCCCACGGTTTTTCCTCAACTTTTTAGCTCATATTATCTAATGGAAAATATATGCTAGCACCCACAAACATGGCGGATCTCCATGGCAACAGTGCCCCGAACCCTATTCACTTACTACCCTACACTGCTGGTTATTAGTGAAAAGTCTGTTAACCTCTTAAAGGGATATTTCAGGATTATTCACATAGGGCCTCATTTCCTAGTTATCCAGAGTGTTGTTGATTTCTGAAGATTTGTTTAATTTTTTATTCATGCAGTCCTTATATTTGGAGAGTTTAGTGGTGCTAGGCTAGTGCATGTCTATGGTAACTAGTAGCCTGTATTAAAAACCGTCTGACCCAAGTCTGCGCCTGAGGCAAATCACTTATAACTCCAGACTACCCATATAAATATCTGTGTTAAAGGAATAGGCCACCGTTTTTACATACTGAAATATGTTCTTACCTAACCTTAGTCGAGTTAGCCTCTCCCACATGTCACATAGCTCCAAAAAAGCTCACGATAGAAGCTACCAAGCTCTTCCACGTGTTCCCTATTTAAATAAAGTTACGTGAAGTGTTTTCATGCGAAGTATATTTACACAGAAATGTAACGTGTCGATTTTATAAGCAAATAAAAAGGGGGACTATATTGTGAGGCGTAATGATACAGGAGCAAAACGTCCGCGCAGTAACTCCTAAAGACTTCCCCCGCTCACTTCCGTCAATAACCTTTAGGAGTTACTGCGCGGACGTTTTACTCCTCCGCTTGCGTGACAGAGCGCACGGACAAAGACCAGACGGGGATATATTACCTCGGCTAAAGTGAGGTAAGAGCATATTTCAGTATGTAAAAACGGTGGCCTATTCCTTTAAGTGAATGTTTTTAATATAACAATGTTGCCTTTTAAATACCTTATATTTGAACTTCCTGGTTGTAGCTACGCAGAGGCGGAGTGATCTGCTCGTTTACCGGATCTACAGTAGTTTGTTTACCTGCGGCCGCATCACTACACGTGGAATTCACAAAGGAGCTTCCTACATATCAGATATGGCAACGTTTGGAGGATGACCCCATGATTTTGAAGAGTTTTTTTAATGCAGGCTACTAGTTACCATAGACATGCGCTAGCCTAGCAGCACTAAACTCTTCAAATATAAGGACTGCATGAATAAAAAATGTCAATCCTGAAATGTCCCTTTAATCCACACCTGAACCGAGCACATTTTCTCCAGCATCAAAAAAGCAACAAAAATACAAAAGAAATTGTACATCAGTTTAAGTCTTAGCTTTCAAATGAGGCGTTTCTCTGGCCTATAGGCTGTAAGCTCCAGTCAAGAAACTTTTTAGATTTGGGTAAAGAAAATGTGCTTGGTTAAGAGGTTAAAATAAATGACATTTTGCCTTGTTTGGGGATTCCAAGCTCAATAAATCAGACTTGGAATTAAATATTGAGCAGTGCAGGACGCCACGCTCTGAAACAGGGACAAGCCCAGGAGGCGGGGCTACGTTTCAGAGGAGCACTGAAGGCAGTACTCTGGTTTCCTCAAGGGTTGCGGGAAGATTTAAAGACAATTTTTAACATTGAATTTTATTTGTAGCGAGAAGTGAAAAAATATAATATCCAAACATTAGTGAAGCAGATTTTCCATTGTAAATAAAAACAGAACCTCTTTGTAGATTTGGTATCTCCATAACTTTATTGTTTTGTAAATGCATGTGTTAAAATACGCTGCTGAGTTTTGGCTTGGCGAACGCAGCTCGTTACAAACCGCTGGATCAACGGCACAAAAGCACTTATTTAAAACAATTTGCAACATTTTTCCCTCCGGCTCCTGAACGCAGCTCGAGGAGAAACGGCCAGAATCACGGTCTGTTTTACATAGTTTTTATTCGTTTATATATTGTTTGTTTTGCGTCTCGCTGACAGCGCTGCCCCCTGGTGGTCGGTGATGGTCGTGGTGCGATGGCGATGTCACAGGAAGTCACTGTTGGTCACACAGGAAGTCGCCTCTCAGTCGTCCAAGAAGAAATAGTTCCCGCTCCTCTTCTGCTCCGTGTCCTGGGGAGGGATTTCACAACAGGGTCAGGTTTTGGGTTTGGGCTGATCTGACCAAACTTTGGGATGAAATCTAAAGGAGCAGCTGTGAAGGTTTGAGGGCTGAGGAAACCCCCACCTGAACTGACCACATTGTCTCCAGTTTTACCCAAATCTAAAAAGCAACAAAAACTAGTAAAACGTGACAAAAACATGACATCCAACAGATATAAAAGAAAAGTCACTCCTCATTTGAAAGCTCTGTGTCTGGTACAATTATTTTTGCCTAAATAAAAGCTCGGGCTCCACAAACCCAGCCAAATAGCTAGCATGAACGTGCTTCAGTTAGCGCTAACTAGGGCTGAAAGATGCATCGTTATCGTATCGATATATGAACATTCAAGATATTAATATGGGCGGCGCAGTAGCTCAGCGATTAGTGCGCTCGCGTCACAGTTGGAAGGTCCCGGGTTCGATTCCCACCTGGACGGGGTCTTTCTGTGTGGAGTTTGCAGGTTCTCCTGTGTCTGCGTAGGTTTCCTTGGCAGAGGGACCGTTGGCACAGATGTGTGTCAGTCTCCCCCAAGGAAACTGAAGCTACAAGTGGAGTTTACACCAGTGGTTCTCAAACTGGGGGTCGCGAGACAAATTTGGGGGTCGCCAGATAGATTGTAGATAAAAAAATAAATATTTTTTATATAAATAATATAATATTTTGCTGTAGCATGTGTGTCCTATTTTACTAGAGAACCATCATTTGTTCTTAATTTGATTAATTTCACTTTTTTTCTTTGTTTTTTAAGAATTATATTGTCTTATGTTCCTATTTCTCACGGTGTGACCCGAGTAGGGGTCATGAACCCCTTTAACTGTTAAAATGGTGGTCACGACTCCAAAAGGTTGAGAACCACTGGTTTACCACTGAGTGTGGAGTGAATGTATAATTGTCTCATGTAAAGCCTTTGTGACCATGTCTGTGAAAGGCACTGTATAAATAAAGATCTTCTTCTTCTAATATAAAAAAAGCAACAAAATATCGGCATATATATTAAATATATAGAGATATAAACATTCAAAATATTTAAATTAAAAAAGCAAAAGTTTTCACCTAATCCATAGTTATATCATATTAATATTGATATCGAGAGAAGAAATTTTGTCCTCATCGTTCAGCGCTAACGTTATGGGGGAACTCTCCCTCACTTAGTCCTTCACTATTTTACAGACTATGAGCCTCTGCAAAACCATTCTCTTCTTCCTTCCCCTCAGGCCTCAATGAGGAAACCTTCAGAGCTTCACTCAGAGAAATTAGAGCTGTGACTTTAAGGCGCGCTGTCCCGCGCGGCCCACGAGTCCTGCAAAAGGTTCTGCTGATCATACTTTTAAATGAAAAAGAATATATAGGGTTAGGGTTTAGGTTAATATATAATTTAGCTTCTTCAAACTCAAAAGTGAGGCCTTTTCCTCTCACAATAAAAGCATCTCAGGTCTTATTGCTGCTTTCTTTTCATTAATAAACATCTAAATGATGTTAAAATGAACACTTAGGTGCTTCTAAAGGGAGGAGGGGGAGGTTTCAGAAAGGCCTTATGATCCTCCCTGTAGCTGTGTGTCTTTCCCCTCCACACCTCCAGGAGCGCTGCCTCGTCATCACGCCTCATTTCTCCGTCACCTCCTCTGGGCTTCATAGCGTCTCTGTCACTGACCTTGATGGAGTTGAGTTTGTTGATGCGGGGCCTGAAGTTGTTGGGGTCTCTCCTGAAGGTGATCTCCAGCAGCGACAGGAAGCGGTTCATCCCGGCGAGCAGACTCTGCGGCCTGAGACAAACAGGACTCCGTTATAAAACCTCGCTCTGTTATCGGATCACAGTTCCGTGTGTCTGAGCTCACGTGTTGGCGAAGGTGTGTCTGGAGGGGGTGCCGTCGAACACGATGACTCTGTCGGCGAGATACGTGGCCATGATGAAGTCGTGCTCCACCACAAACGCCGTCTTCTTCGCGTGAAGGATGTACCTGAGGAGCGAGGGCGGGGCAGGTGAAGGTCAGGACAGCGGGGGATCTTTATGGTACATTTTCTGCCATTATTTTAAACTAAATTAGTCCATAACTCATTTAAAAGCAGTGAATTCAATTTAGCAGTTTTCTTGAAATGTGAAAGTGAATCCCTCCTTTGTGAGATCAATAAATCTTATCTTCTAAAAGGTTCATGGTTAAAAGTCTAGATTACTCATCAACTAACCAAACTCTTGTTACCTACAATGCTAATAAAGCTACGTTAAAAGCTAGTTTTATTGTAAAATGTCGACGTCGATGTTGACGTTCGGACCTGGCGGCCATCTTGCCACAGGGAACGCGGTCACTCATAACATTGTGTTTTCCATGTCCTTTTTAAAAAAAAAACATAACTTGCTCAAGTTTTAACCGATTCTCAAACAGTTTGATTTGTTATAAACCTCAGAGATGTAGTTGTGACACTGCAAACATATAAACAATAAAAAAAAAAATATTTCAACATGTTCCAGCATTCAGAATTATACGTTTGTTAAGTGCGACGACTTCCGCTTCCGGATCCTAGCCATAGCATACCGGCTAATATGCGAGAAAAAAAATATTAAAAACTCTTAAAAACAACCATCAATATTTCTGAAACTCAACAGAGAGTAACTGAACCTACTTATTTCTCAGACTCATTAGCCAAAAATGCCGCACCTGCTGCTAAAAAAAGTATTGTTTACTAAAGTCACTACTTCCGGGGTTAGCGGAGCTGCTGCACCGTTAGCATTTATCTCCGCTAACCTGAATGTACTGATTTTGGTAAATATTACTTTTATAGCGGTAGGTGCAGTATTTTTGGATAATGGGCCTTCAGTGACTCTCTTGAGTTTCAGAAATATTGATTGTGGTATTTAAGACTTTTTTGTAGTTTCTCGTACATCAGCAGACCCGGAAGTAGAGCCGTGACGTCACCACTTAACAAACGTATTGCCACGTTAATAACGTTTGTAAGAAACCAAACCGTTTCTAAATCTGTGAAGATTTCAGTGAGATATAAGGATTTGTGTTCATGCTAATCACTCGCTTACTTGAGCCAGAAAGCTTCCCTGTGACAAGATGGCCGCCCGTTATGCTGGAAGTGACTCTGCTTTAAGACATCTAGCCTTTATATCTATGGTTACGACACCCAAATGTCACCGTATCTGAAGAATGACCAGTGTCGACAAATAAAAAACCCCGACCTCTTGATGACTCGAGCCGCCATCAACCTCTGCTCCGAGTCCAGATACGCCGAGGGCTCGTCGACCAGGTAAACGTCGGCCGGTTTCCCCAAACACAGCGTGAGGGCCACGCGCTGCAGCTCTCCACCCGACAGGTTCTGCACCTGAGAGAGAGACAAACACCGGGGTCAGCAGAGGCGGGACGGGTTCATCTTACAGAGTGAACGGCTCTTACGTCCTGGTCGATGATGCTCTCGATCTGCAGCGGCTTCATGACGTCGGTGATGAACTGAGGGTGAGTGTAGGCGTCGCGGATCTTCTCATGAAGCAGCGCCCGAACACTGCCCTGGGAACGCAAGAGGAAACACCACGACGGGTCAGAGAGACAGTCAGACAGATGTGGAGACTGAAACCATGAGGGAAGTTATTTATGACTCGTGAAAACTACATGAGCTGTTTGGAAGATGGGCAAATTTACAGTGTCGGGTTTCGCTCCAATGTCAAGAAATGAGGAAGGGGAAAAATTGAAAAAAAAGGTGAAATTAGAACAAAAAAAGGTAAATAATGCGAAAAAATAAATAAAAAGATAATTAAAAAAAGGAAAATTAGAACAAAAAAAGGTAAATAATGCGAAAAAATAAATAAAAAGATAATTAAAAAAAGGAAAATTAGAACAAAAAAAGGTAAATAATGCGAAAAAATAAATAAAAAGATAATTAAAAAAAAGGAAAATTAGAACAAAAAAAGGTAAATAGTGTGAAAAATAAAAAAAAAGATAATTAAAAAAAAGGAAAATTAGAACAAAACAAAAAAAAGGTAAATAATGCGATAAAAAAAAAGGTGAATAATTAGGGAAAATTTAAAAAAGGGGAAAATTAGAAGAACAAAAAAGGTTAAGTAATTTGGGAAAAAAGAAAATATAGAAATAATGGGGAAGGTTTTGAAAAACACATTGGTAAATAATGGTGGGTAAAATTGAGGAAACAATGGATAAATCATGAGGAAAAAAAAATGTAGAAAAAAATTGGGGGAAAATTTCAAAATTTGAAGGAAAAAAAGGGTAAATAATGAGGAACATTTTGAAAAACAAGGGGGAAATTAGTGGAACAAAAACAGTCAAGTAATGTGGGGGGAAAAAGGAAAAATATGGAAAAAACTGGGGGGAAATTAAAACAAAAAAAAGTAAATAATGGAAAAAATGCAATAAAAAAATGTGCTGAATAAAAAAGGGAAATAATGGGAGGAGAAAAAAAAGACAAATCAATGGAAAAAAATCTGGAAAAAATGGGGAAGAATTAGGAAAAACTTGGGAAATAATATTGAAATAGTGACAAAGAAATGAAATGTGCTGCAAACATGTACATTTCTGATGGTTTGCAAAAACATCGGCACATCATTATCAACCCTAAAAATATTGAGATATTGATTTTTATCAATATCCCTCAGCCCTAGTTTAAATACAATAAAAACTTCCAGTGACACAGTGTGAAAAAGCCTCAGATCATTTAAATTCTCGGCTAAAGGAACAGCTCGGAGCTTCGTTCATGTGGGAAAAGAAACATGACCCTGTGGACCTGATTTAACTAGAAAAGGCTTCACTTACTCTGAACTTGGGGCTGATGGTCTGGGGTTTGTAGCTCACGTTCAGGATCGGGACATCACCTGAAACACAAACAAAATGTCATATTTATTTTTCAACCCCCACCTGAACTGAGCACACTCCAGTTTGGCTTTACCCAAATCTAAAAGCTTCTTGAAAAACAGTAACACTGCAGCGACTCACCTCCCCCGTCCGGTTTGAGACTTCCCGCCAACATCCGGATGAAGGTCGTCTTCCCGGTGCCTGAAGGACAGAGACTCACTGTGACTCCGACGTTTCGGTTCAGACGTTTATTCTACGGTGAAGGTTCGTTACCGTTTTCCCCGAGCATCACCATGATCTCGGAGTCCGTGAACTCCCCGGCCTTGATCTCCAGGATGAAGTCGCCCATGGTCTTCTTCATCTCTGGATACTGAAGGGACAATACAAGGAGCGTCATTAGCTGAGTGAAGGAGTGAATTACTGACATGTGGGTAATATATCGTTTACATAAAATCGGAAGAATGTGGGGAGAACATGGGGGACAGTGTGGAAACAAACTGGGGGAAAAAAACTGGGAGAAAAAGTTGGAAAATTAGGAAAAATGTGTAAAATAAATGGGACGAAGCTGTAAAAATTGTGAAAGATTTGAAGAGAAAAAAATAAATAAAAAGGGGAACATAGGATAAAAAAGTGGGGGAAGAAAATTGGGAAAAATTGGGGGGAACAGAAGGGGGGAAATGAGCAAAATTGGGAGAAAATAGGGAGTCAAGTGGGAAGAAACTAAGTTGAAAAGTTGGGGGAAAATCAAAAACAAAATTGGGAACATTGGGGGAAAAAATAGGGAATAAATGGGGGGGGAAATGTGAACGAAATTGGGATAAAATAGGGGGAGAAATGGGACAAAAAATCGGAAAATAAAAATTTGGAAAAAAAATGAGATGCACTGAGCCAACTTTCGATACCGATACTGGAGTTCGAGTATCTGCCGATATTAACCGATACCAAGAGAGTATATTAAAAGTAGTTACTGTGAGTGCAATAAATCAATCAATAAAGTCAAATTTTCTCCTGCAAACAAGATGTTATCAATTATAGGCTATTAATTAATAAACTGTCATGGAAAAACATTAACAAAGAGAAACTGGACTTTTCTACATTAAAGATGTAGAAGATGATTAACTCACAATGATCTGATCTTTACAACTTGTGCATAACTAATATTTCAGATCAGCTTTTCATAAACTAAAGTACAAACACTGACTTTATTTTATTGGACAACTTAAGGTGACCAAATTATAGTTTTTGTCCCAGTCTTGTATAGTTGCTGCTAGCTTAAGCACACTGTGGCTCATCGCGGCATTTTGTGTGGTATCAAAAACTAGTTTGCAGAGGCTAAAACTAACTCAGTGATTCGAATCTCCAGGTTCTGCCCTTCGAAATGACCATATTCACCTAGATTTAGTCGGTGACAGTTGTGTTTTTAATGTGGTCAGAGGCAATCAAAGGTATCCGTACAGTATCGGACATTTGTAGCCGATACCCGATATCGTACTTTTTCTGGTATCAGCTCCGATATCCAACACCAGTATCGGATCAGTGCATAAAGCGATGTAAATTTACACATTTTTCTGACAGAGGCTGAATCTAAATCTAAAGGGTTTGACTCTAAAGAAGTTCTGCCTAAACCAGGAGTAAAAGCAGGATAAAAACTTGGTCTGGATCCAGCTCAGATCTCGGTCTAAACCACTTGAACATTGAGGCGGGGTTGTGACAGACCTGGTAGTGCCGCAGCCTCTTCACCTCCTCCTCATTGGCCGTTTCTGCCACTTTGAAAACCAGCGAGGTCTCCCTGAAGCGCAGGTTCTCCGTGGGAACATAACCGTCCAGGAAGATGTTGATCCCTGCCACAAAACGCACGACATACACAAGTCAGACGTGCATCGAGGAAGAGAAACGGAGAGTTCTCGCAAACGCTAAGTCTTTTACGAACCTTCCCTGACGCTGAAGGGCATGGTGACCACTCCATAGGCGCTGGGGACTCCGTACAAGCAGCAGATGAAGTCCGACAGATAATCCAACACGCTCAAGTCGTGCTCCACTACGATGATGAATCTGAAAACAGAACATGCAGCGTAAAAACCTCAACGCAGGAGCCACTTGAAGAGATTGTACAGAGTTTAAAAATGCTAAAATTAAGTCTTTTCCTCTCCATGTTTCAACAATGTCCTGATGTGTAGAATGAGCCCAGACCTTTTCACCACAACTGCCTCTAAAATCCTGCACTGTCACTCAAAAAGGTGTTAATTCGTGTTTAGGGATGGGTACCATTCGTTTTTTTTCCGATACCAAGTACTTTAACGATACCTGCTTTTCGGTTCCGGTGCCTTAACGGTACCTTTTTCGATACCAATGTTATTTTAACTCAATAAAAATAACGTGTATTGAAAGTCGCCTGTAACTTTGTGTTTTGAGCAGAATCTCCACTTAAGCAGAGATAAAAGAGAGAAAGGACATTATTACCTCCTGAGCTGCAGAGTCAGATCCACATCAGAGCACAGTTTCTTTCAGCTAAACTTTTCTAAACTCACTGCACTTTGACAAAGGGAAAGCTCCACACGTCGAAGATCCTTACATGGTGCGAGCTCTCACTCTGCCACTGATCATTTACCAAAACTGTACCAACAACGTCTAATACAGAGTGAGCGCTCACTTTTCTATAAACCATCTTGGATATTCCCCTCTCTGCAGATGCTGTAAAGCTCCGCCTCCGGGTCTGTCGCTAAAGGTAAAGACGTCTTTCTTGTTGTCACGGCTTGTTTTTTCTTTTCAATTTGCCTAAAAACTAAAGTTTCTTGTTCAGTCCTGGTTTATAACTGGTTTAGTTTAGCTCTGGGTTTTACAACCGGAGTAAGTCCTGGTTTAGACCTGGCTCAGTCCTGACGCAGACCGCGGCTCTGTCATCTCTATTACAAAAGTGTAGTACGTTGTAGCTTTGCTTCGCTTTAAGGCCAATTCATACTCCAGTTCTCGCGTATTGTAAAGTTTGAAGAGGCCTGTAAGTTATAGCTTTAAGGTGTAGCTTTTCTTTGCTCCATTTGCGCTGAAGCGGCTCATTATCTGCACATACGTGTATTTTTTAGACTCAATGCGGGTCTGAAGAGAAAAAGAACCGAAAACTGGCACCAAAAGAATTTAATTTTTTCGATACCACCCCCGACCGGAGCTTTTCGGTCGGTTCAAAGTAGGTAACGTTTAACTGTGCCCTATTCGTGTCCGAAGTGCCGTCATGCACGAGCTTAATACAGAAGGTGCAGTTACACGTATGACCTGAGGTGGCAGTAGTGAGTATAAAATGGCTAACTTGCCCCTTTAAGTGAAGAAAAAAGTGGCTACCTGTCTGGAGTGATGAGGGAGCGGATGGTGATGGCCGCCTTCAGCCTCTGTTTCACGTCCAAATAACTGGACGGCTCGTCGAACATGAATCTGCAACACATGAGCGACACATTCAGACTCTCGTTGTGCTGCGGTTGATTATAGATTGCTGGTGTCGAGCGCTCACATGTCCGCTCTCTGGATACAGACGACGGCGCAGGCGAACCGCTGCAGCTCTCCTCCAGACAGGTCCTCCACGTTCCTGTCCCGCAGGTGAGTCAGGTCTGGGCACAAAGATGACACACTTTAGTTCTGAAAGGATGAAGCTCACACTGGAGCCGAGAGTAATGACTTAGATACGTGAAGGACAGAGAGGAGGGAGAGGAGGCGATGTGGTGCGCGAAGGTAAGACACGGCGCGTCCTTCAAGGAAGACTTCAAAGACGGTACTGTGAACTAGGGCTGCTCGATTAATAATCACGATTATTTGTTGTCTTAAAAATTAAATGATTATTATTTTTTGCTAAATATTATCTTTGGACTGTTAAAGGGACTACACGGAGTTAAAAAAAGGTTCAAATTATATTAGATATGCTCCCGTTTCAAAAGTAATCACACCTGCTCAAGCAAACCAAGCTGAGCGACCTGATGACGTCATTACACAGCGCTGTTTGTTTATGTCGGACCAAAGCATGAGCCAGTAGCACGAGAAATGTGAAGGGAATAGAAACATCACAGCGGCATGAAAGCGTTTGTTGCAGAAAAGTCTAAAACTCAGATCTCACAAACAGCCCTGGACAAAGGATAGGCTTATAAACTTCCATTCTCTTTTCAGCAAAAGCACTTATCAGGCGTGATCTCAAGAGCTACGTATAAAAAACATTATATTATCAGACCGCTCAAACAAAACGCGCAGGACGGTTTTAATTGCCCAGCCCCAGAGAACCACTGAATATTGCCCCATTCGCCCACTGTATTTCTTAATATGGTCAAATTTGCATTTCCATTAGTGAAATATGAGCCGTAGTATTGACGAGCAGACGACGCCCCTTTGAGACTTTTACACACTAGATTTAACACATTAGTTTAGTTTAGCTCCATTGATCCCACAATCTCACATTATTTCATTACATAAATAATAGGTAGATCTCATTAACCCCTTAACTCCCACCTGAACCGAGCACATTTTCTCCAGTTTGGCTTTACCCCAGTCCAAAAGCTTCTGGAAAAAAGGTGTGAAAATAGCAACAAAACTGAGACGAAAACAATGATGGAAAATGTGACAAAAAAGTGAGAAAACATTGACAAAAAAAGAGACGAAAAATTGATGAAAAAGTGGCAAAAATGTCACAAGAAATTGACAAAATATTGATGAAAAAATGACAAAAATGTGACAAAAAATGACAAAAATTTGACAAAAAATGAGATAAAAAAAGGACAAAAAAAAGGACAAAAATGTGATTAAAACTTTACCAAAAAATGACAAGAATGTGACAAAAATGTGATAAAAAATGGACGAAACTTACAAAAATGAGTTGAATACCCAACAAAAAAATGATGGGATAAAAATCTGATGACGTGAGGAAAAAGATCCTCGGTTCAGGCGGGAGTTAAGAGGTTAAACACCTAAAACATGCATATAATGAGAAATGACTTAACGACAGATAAAAATAGCTCATGACGGATTTTTTACAACCATGTCCGTCAAAGTGATTCGTCAAACAGTGCAAACAGTTTTCCAAGATATCACACTCTCAATCTACAGCAAGATTTAGAGCCTGGACTTGTTTCGAGCCTGGTGTATAAAGGCGTTCTTACCCAGCTGCTTGCACACGATGGTCTGCGTCTCTGTGTCGTCTTTCCTGCTGAGGATGGCCCCCACTGACCCCTGCAGGCGGACGGAGGAGTTACACGTGAGCTTTAGACCCGGCAGTCTGACCCGGTTTAGACCCGGCTGTCTGACCCGGTTTAGACCCAGCAGTCTGACCCGGTTTAGACCCGGCCGTCTGACCCGGGTTTGGTTTAACTCGTACCTTGACGGTCTTGGGGATCTGGTCCACGTACTGCGGTTTCACGATGGCGCGCAGGTCGTCCTCCAGGATTTTGGTGAAGTAGTTTTGAAGCTCGGAGCCTCGGAAGTAAGTCAGAATCTCCTGCCAATCCGGAGGGCTCTGAGGAAAATGTTGCAGTATTATTCGCAATATTCAAATCATCAAATACTCCAGTCTTTTCCCGGTAATGAAGGATTTCCCTCACGTCGTATCTGCCCAGGTTGGGCTTCTGTTTCCCCGCCAGGATCTTCAGGGCTGTGGACTTCCCGATTCCATTGGTCCCGACGAGCCCCAACACCTCGCCCGGCCGCGGGATGGGCAGTCTGCGCACAACAGGGGAGAGGTTAAAGCTTTCTCGTCATTCAGGATAACTCAGTCTGTAAATGTTCTGCTCTGTGGCCGTTACCGGTGGAGCTTGAAGGCGTTGGCGCAGTATCTGTGCGTGGTCTCTTTTTCCAGGTTACTCGGCAAATTCACGATGGACAAGGCTCCGAACGGACATTTCTGGAAAACACACACACGGGACCAGAGCTCTAAGGTGAGACAAACAAAATGGCTCCTGATTCTTTGATGTGAACAGAAATCACTAAATTACCGTCGTTTCCAGACAATAAGTCGCACCTTTTGTCATAGTTTGGCAGGGGGTGTGTCTTAAACTCTTATACAAGTCAGCGTCTAACCGGCGCCACACCGCTGCTTTTACTTTTCACAACCCATTCAAAACTAGGCAGTAGAAATATGTCGGGTCTCAATGAACCACGGCTTTAACTCCATACAAAAACGTGCTTGAAAGTTGCCTAAACCTTCTTTCAGCATCCAGAACAACAATAGCAGTTTGTTGGTCCTCACCAATGGGGGAGGAAAGCCCTTGTTTTTGGTCCTCATTGCAGGGACCGCTTAAAAACCACCTCTAAAAATGTCTGTGACCATGTGACAACTCTGGGGTGGGTGTCATATTTTTAACTGCGCTAGTTTTTGTATATTAGAAAAAGAAAGTGGAAGCCTAATTCTATGATTGACAGGTGGAGCTCTGTGGAGGCTCCGCCTACCCCATGAGGGCGGGTCTTCTGACCCTTTGCCCTTTTAAGGAACAGGCTTCGCAGGAGGAGACTCCGCAGCCATGTTAATATCACAGTCCACTCAGGATCATTATTATGAATGGAACGGTGCTGCTCCATGTCAATACGTTTGTTAAAGGGACTATACAGAGTTTGAAAATGTTAAAGTTAAGTATTTTCCTCCCCCTACATGTTCCAGCCTTGACCTAATGTAGAATAGCATAGAATGAGCTCAAACATGTTCACCACAACTGCCTCTAAAATCCTGCACCGTTTCTCAAAACGGTGTTAATTTGTGTCCGAAGAGCCGTCATGCACGAAGAAGCTGCAGTTACACGTATAACCTGAGGTGGCAGTAGTGAGTATAAAATGGCGAACTTGCATCTAGCCCCTTTAAGTGTGACGTCACGGCTTCTGCTTCCGGGTCTGAGCAGACCCTTAAATATGTGAGCAAAAAACCTTAAAAACTCTTAAAAACAACCATCAATATTTCTGAAACTCAGAGCGAGTTACTGAACCTACTTATTTCTCAGACTCATTAGCCCAAAATGCCGCACCTACTGATAAAAAAGTATTTATTAAAGTCACTACTTCCGGGGTTAGCGTAGCCGCTGCGCCGTTAGCATTTATATCCCGGATGAACCAATTTTGGTAAATATTACTTTTATAGCAGTAAGTTCAGCATTTTTGGCTCATGGGCCTGATAAATAAGTCTGTTCAGTAACTCTCTGTTGAGTTTCAGAAATATTGATTGTGGTATTAAAGAGTTTTTTGTAGTTTCTCGCACATCTCGGGACCCGGAAGTAGAGCTGTGACGTCACAACTTAACATATTGTTGTCTTACCATATTTTACTTTAGATTTTTCTATCTTATTTATTTCAATATAATTTAAGCATGCCCCCAAAAGCCGTGTAGTTTAAGTTTTAGAGCTTATTTTGTTTATCTCAGTTCTGTGTTAGAAAAATTCCTAGTTTGTGAACCTGTTCTTAAACAAAAACTATTCTGATTCTGAATCTTATATCGACGATCCTCACCTTGATGCAGATGCCGCAGCCTATACAAAGCCCCTCTGAAATCAGGGCGATTTTGCTCTGTGGGGTCACCTCGATGCACAGTTTGCCTGAAGGGGAGCACAGGGGCGTGAGGACACAGTAAACTCACAGAAACACGCCTGTATGGGGAGCCACTCACCCATGCGGACGACCGGGCAGCTCTTCTTGCACTCCTGGCGACACTTCTTGGGTTTGCACTTGTCATGGTTCACGATGGCGATCCTGGTGTTTTTGTCGGCCATTTTCGGAGGCGACGGGGCGCGAGGACTGCAGCGCTGAAGGAGACGGTGTGGTTAATGCCCGGGACCCAAACACAAACTGCCCCAAGAGAACCTTTCACACCGAGGACCGCCATGAAGCAAGAACCAGGATCAAACATGGACTAAACTGTGTCTATAAAAGGATTGGAAATAGACCTAGATTAGACAAACTCAAAATAAAAAAAAACTAATATTGTGGACTTTTGATACTGGTTTTTGATACTGATACCGGAGAGATACTTTTTTTTAATAACTATACTAAATTATTTGTCATATAGAACCATAAAACAGATTTTCCTTCCATTTGATTTCTTTTGCACTTGTATCATTTGTTGGTGAAACGACCAAGAAACCTCCTTTAACCTCTTAACCCCCGGCTGAACCGAGCACATTCTCTCCAGTTTGGTCAAATCTAAAAGCTTCAGGGAAAAAAGCGTCGAAATAGCGAGAAAAACATGCCGGAAAAGCAACAGCAACACAATAAAAAAAGAAACAAGAAAATTTAAAAAATGAACTATGAAAAAGCAATAAAAACAGAATATGAAAATAAAAAACCCCTGATGAAAACGCGTCAAAAACCTTACAAAAAAAAGGGACATAAATGCAGCAGCAACGTGAGAAAAAAGTTATGATTATTTCATAACAGTGTTAATTTCATCAACTAAAATATTTAGTGTTAATTTTAGTCAAAGTGATATTTTTGACGACTAAAATTAGACTAAAACTAATGACTAAAATGTCCAGATATTTTGGTCGACTAAAATAAAAATGAAAAGGAGAGACTAAAATCATCCAAACCTCCTTTGACATATATCATGTAAATCCTCTGCCAAAGGAGCAGCTCTGAGCTTTATTCATGTGGAGCAGCTCCATGAAATATGATTATAATGAATATTATAAAGTCGACTAAATTTGTCTTAATTTTAGTCGACTAAAAATAGACTAAAATTGAATATATTTTTTTGACTAAATCTCGACTAAAATTTAATTACATTTTCGTCAAAAGACTAAAACTAAATTAAAATATGTTGTCACAGAACAGGTCTCAGCTTTCAAATGAGGAGTTCCTCTGGCCTGTTGCTCTCCAAGCGAGAAGCTTTTAGATTTGGGTAAAACTGAACTGGAGAAAATAAGAGGTTAATTACAAAGGGGCAGAAAAAACACTTTCCGAGTTTCTAGATATTTCCCCTAACTTTTTCTCTGTGTATTTCCCAATTTCTTTCATTTTGTCTCCACTTTCCCCACAATTTTTCCCCATATTTTCCCCCAATTTTAATTTTTTTTGTCATGTTGTCCTTCACTTTTTCCCCCTTTTAAATTTTGGTGCCAAACAGCATCAAAACTTGTATATGAAGATTGTCTACTTCTTTTTGGTACCTGCTTTCGTTTAGTACCTAAAGTTAAACCTTCTTTTGTGGTATCATTAAACAGTACCCAGCTCTAGTGACCATGAAGAAGCGTCATTTTTGAGATTCATCAGAAATATGTAAAAATGTGCCGGCAAATGTCAAAATTCACACAGTTTTGTTGCTCAAAAGGATATTTTCAGAGATTAAATAACCTCGGTCTGAACTCGGCTCCGGGTCAAACGTGGCTCTGAGGGTCACTGTGCTGAGGCCTCACTTTCAATTCACCTCAAAACACTCGGCAACAAAAGCCCCCAGTGTTTCAGCCCGGGCTCCACCTGAGCGACGGGATGGGCCACAGCTGCCCACAGAGTTCTCTCTTAGAAAGTCTTTTTTGGGGATTTTAAAACATAGAAAGATGAAGAAAGAACGACACCTGCCTTGGTAAAATGTCAGCAAATGTTTTATACAAATACAACGAATGTTACAGCATCAGCGCAGAGTCAGTGGAACTTCACACGCTTCAAAAAGACTCAAAACAAACAATCCCTGAGCTTTACAAGTATTTGGACACAGTATTTACCAGCAGTGACTCAGCAGCTGATGATGTTGTTCCACAGCTCTTCTCTATACTATTATAATGTCTTAAGCGACTTGTAGTTTATGGGTAATGTTTGTCATTTCTCTCAAAAAGGTGATTTTATTGATACTCTTTGAACGTCACATTTATTTCAATGGACATAATGTAATTTCTGAACAAGAGTCTTAATTGTCTCTTGTTCATCACTACAAACATCACCAACAAAAACGAGGGACTGGTCAATTAATCCCAAGTGTCCACAAACTGAAAAACTTAAGCTTCAAGGCATTTTTTTTTATACTATTTTGTAGAGGTGAGCAATATATTGTCTGCAAGATAATACCTTAAAGACAGTTTTGGAGAAATGTCTCCAGAAGCCAACATAAAAGTTGCTTAAAAATAAAATATATGTAGTGAAGTCTCTCAAAAAAGGGTAATAAGTGTATGTTAAAGACAACTACTTTTTGGAATCTATCCATCTATCTATCTATCTATCTGATGGTTTATTGTTACCGAGAAAGTCCCCCCAAAAAATATTCAGATATGCATTTTATCAGAATTAACCAGCCCCACACAGGAGACAGTTCAATCTAGGTTTCGTTTCTATGATCTTGAGCTAATCCTGGTTTTAAGCCTAATTTTGCCGAAGTTCCACTAAAAGGTTCTTGTGATGAAAAACGTTTTTAGTCAAAATCTGACAAAATAGATATGGTCGTCCTTCTGTGTCAAAAGATAAGAAAGGTAAACGCCCCTTTTTGTCACATATTGACTATTTATTTGGTGCTTGACTATGGGGCAAAAATAATGTTACCCTAAATAAAGGGCGGGGAAAGTCAGGCCTTTAACCTAGTTTATTAAAATAAGGGGAAATGCGTCTCCAAAGAAATAATCCCTCAGACTGTTTGAAAAAAAGTGGTTTTCAGGCCGGGAGTGCATTACGACTTGTATACGCCCATGTGGACATAAAGTAACCAAGATATCGCCTGATGTTGGAATCCAGTAATCCACTGTCACCATGGAGATCCGCCATGTTTGTGTCTGTTAGCAAACATCTTCCATAGACAAATATTAGCTAAAAACAGCACAAAAAAGTGGAGAGAAAAAAGCAGTGGAACAGCTCCATTAGCTGTTGAGTCACTAATAGTAAATACATCTGTTTTAATGTGAACAACAACTCCAGCATTTCACATTTTAAAACCTCCATTAGTTTATAATTGCTGCTAATCCCATGATGCTTATGTTGAGCCATATGACATCACAGTCCTGAACTCTATAGCCATATGCTGCACGTCTATATTACTTATAAACGCTTGCTATTCATAACATCACTCCCAAACTATGACATCTCCTCTCTGAAACCGTGAAGATTCCTGACGCAGATGCAACCGAACCATTGTCCTGGCCTTCATTTTATTTACCAAACCAAGCCCTTATGTTGAGCCTCTGACACAATCTTTACCAAACTGCAAACCGTGAGTCACTGCAGCACAGGAGGATCCCCCGTGGCCTTTAACTGCATCCACCACCGAGCGATTACACGACAAATCATCAAACATTTACGCACTGTAGTAGTCAATCTTTCTCCAAACAAATGATGGACATCGGCTCGTTCGTGACAGTTTTATGAGCGGGTAATACATTCCTGCATTGGCGCATTGGGACGGGCGGAGACGTGTAGCATCCGTCTGACGGCTGTCCTCGTTTAACCTACAATATTCGGGTTTCTATGGCCTATTTTAAGCTGTATACACCGTCTACGTGGCAATATAGCGACACGGCCCGGTTACAGCCACCATCTGTCATTCATACAAGTTTAGGGCCATGCAACTTTCCCGGAGATATCCAACGGTCAACGCACACCGCACGAAGCCATAGAGAAATAGTCTGTACGAGCTCAAATTAAGGTATAAAATCAGAGAACATACAAGTAAAATGAGGCGTTTGTTTAATCACCGTGGCTTATTGGGAGACTTTATGAAAAACAGCGTATAATTCGTCATATAAATGCTCGTTGCGTACATTCATTTCGAGGCTAACGTTAGCAACTAGGCCCTGCACTAACAGCTGCTACGATTAGCATCTCCGCCCGTTTCAATGACAATAACGACAAATATTCTTCCGAAATCCGTGTCATTGGGTTGAAAGACTTACCCCGCCCTCACTCCCTTTAATCGACTGTGAGAAAGGTGGTGATTTGGGGAAGTTAGAGGCAAATATCGGGAGTCCAAAGTTGTTTTTTTCCCCAGCAACGTGTTCCTCTCTGGAGCCGGCTGGAAAGATGGCGGGAGAGGCGTCATCAGCGCGCGACAGAGGACAGCGCCGAGTGGTGGCGTCATCAGCGGGCGACTTGGCGGCGGCGCAAAGTGGGATATTTTGGTGGAGAAAACTACACGCTTTAAAGTGTTTTTCGTGTAAAGAATAGGATCCTAAATGACTTGGGACAACGCGGGATAAGGTTACTAAATATCTGCGGTAGGGAATTTACCGCATATTTGTTTAATCTCCCAAAGAGCAGTGATTTGTACTTGTTTTTAGCATGTTAGCACTCGAAAATTAATTTCACACATTTATTAAAACTTGTGCATTTTTGTTATTTTATCATCATGTTAAACGTACAACCAAATATATATTCCAGAAGCTTGCTTTGAATGAGCTACTTAATAGATATGATTACCAATATACATCATATATACATGATTTGAATACAGTTCTCAGAATTTCTACAGTAAAATTAATCGAGAGGTATTGGACACGATGATGGCAAATAATCCAGTTAGAGTTTTGTGTCACCTCAAAGGGGATTGCGGTAATCTCTTTCCAAATATAGCATATATGAGTGTAACCCTTTGCATTTTGTATTTCCATACAAAATGTATACATTTTTACATTTAAAGGTACACTGTGTAACATTTTGGACTGTTGCGGCAAAACAAAACATGTTCCTAATGACAGAAAATGCTATTACTGCAGTGTGTAGTAAAAGAATGGACTTGGATGAGAAACTAACCCGTTTATATCTCAAATTCTACTGCCTGTTGTCACATCTCAATGGAAACGAGCTGGAGACGTACTCACTCCTGGTTAAGTTTACAGTCATATCTTAGAAGGGGTGAGCCTCATAAATGTTTGTTTGTACATTTATGGGGTATTTTTCAATGATGAAAATATCTGGTATAAAATAAATGCTTTTATTTCAATTTTATTTATAGGATAAAATTCTACGCGGTGTGGCTTTAAAGGAACAGGCCGCCGTTTTTCCATACTGAGATATGTTCTTACCTGAGCTTAGACGAGTTGATGCGTACCTGTCTGGTCTTTGTGCGTGTGCTCAGCCACGCACAACGACCAAAGGTGTTGTTAGCATTTGGCCTCTCCCAGTATATTCCTATAGCTCCAAACGGGGTGAAGTTAGGACCGATCAAGCTCTTCCACTGGCACAAAGACCGGGCAGGTATACATCAACTTGTCTAAGCTCAGGTAAGAACATATCTCAGTCTGGAAAAACGCTGTCCTGTTCCTTTAAGTGCACAGGTAGTGGACAACAGGGTTCCCGCTCAAATTGCCACCTATGTCTGACAATAAAAAACTGGACATTTCGACAATCTAATCAACCCTTTTGCTTCTAAGCAGTGCCGCCCTTCACACATCTAACCTTGTGATGGAGCTATATTAAGTACTTACTGTAAGTGGTTAATGTCAACGGATATGTTTACTAATATTACTATTAAAGATGCACTATGCAACTTTATATGTGGAAGAAAAAGTTGATATTTGTGTGTATTTGACATGGTAATGACCCAGTGGCTGTTTTAGTGGTCAGCATGACGCCTTTACTTTCCATCACAGTCGTCTCTTGGACGCTCCAGGATCCGTTGTTTGGAAAGTTTTCACTCCTGACTAGAAAACCTACAAAACAATTGATCCTGAAGTGTTGCAGAGACCACGGTGATCGAAAGTAAAGGCGCCATGCTGACCACTCCTACAACTTTTTTTTCCACATGTAAAGTTGCATAGCGCACCTTTAATAATACAATTTTGCTCTCAATAGTAATATACTTTTGATCGGTGTTAATTTTGACAACATATTTTATTTTTGTTTTAGTTTTAGTCTTTTGACTAAAATGTAATTTGATTTTAGTTTAGTTTTAGTCAAAAAAATATCTTCAATTTTAGTCTAGTTTTAGTCGACTAAAATTGCATGTTAATTTAGTCGACTAAATTTAAGACTAATTTAGTCGACTTTGCATTTATAATATTCATTCTAATCATATTTAATCTTGTTTCTCGACTTCATGGAGCTGCTTCCACATGAACAAAGCTCAGAGCTGATCCTTTGGCAGATTATTTCCATGATATGAGGCTCTTTCAGACGGTCAATAGAAGTTTGGATGATTTTAGTCTCTCCTTTTCATGTTTATTTAGTCTTATTTTATTCAACTAAAATATCTGGACATTTTAGTCAGAGTTTTAGTCTCATTAGAAACTTTTAATTTAGTTTTAGTCCCATATTAGTCGTCAAAAATATCACTTTGACTAAAATTAAGACTAAATATTTTAGTCGACGAAATTAACACTGCTTTTGATACTATTCTTTTGCTAGTTATTTATTTAGTTAATTGCTTTACATAATACGTCTATTTTGGCTTATTTCTTACAGTTTTTGGTTGTAGACACCTGGGGGCAGTAGTGGGCACAGGTAAAAGGTGATATACAGTATAGGAAGTTGGTTTGCTCATGTGGAATACAAGAATAATACATTTTTTGATTTGATTTTGCTTTTCTCACACTGCACATTACATTGTTCAGTCATCTCAGGTAGAGGAACAGCTTATCTCATTGCTTAGTCAGGTCTGTGCTTTGCCTTTGCTGCTCTTGGCTAAACGATACTGGCCTCTCACTGTCAGCTCCTCATCCTCCGTCTCTCCACCCATTTCCACGTTGTTTTCACTCACTCCAAAGACGATCTGCTGTTCTGCTGTGTTTCCTCAGAAGATGGCGACTCCCAGTAAGACCCCGCCCGGCGCCGACCCGAAGCAGCTGGAACGGACCGGGACGGTGAGAGAGATCGGGTCTCAGGCCGTGTGGAGTCTGTCCTCGTGTAAACCAGGTCAGAGCCACACCGTAAACAGACAGACTGTTTTAATGTTCAGACAAAACTAACGTCCTCATTTGTGTGGGCAGGTTTTGGAGTGGATCAGCTCAGAGACGATAATCTGGAGACGTACTGGCAATCAGACGGATCTCAGCCACATCTCGTCAACATACAGTTCAGGTAATGAGAGTCACATTAGGACAGGGGTTCTCAACCTGGGGGTCGGGACCCACTAGGGGGTCGCGTGACAAATTTGGGGGGTCGCCAGAGCATATAGATAAAATATATGTTTTAATATTATTATTATGGTGTCGTAGCATACATGCTATTCTACCAGGGTGTCATTACTTGTTCTAAATTTAATTCATATTTGTTTTAGCCATTGTTTTTTCTTTGTTTTTTAAGAGTTATATAGGTTAACCTCTTACCTCCCGCCTGAACCGAGAGGATCTTTTTCCTCACGTCATCAGATTTTTTTTCCATCATTTTTTTGTTGGGTATTCAACTCATTTTTGTAACTTTTTTGTCAATTTTTCGTCCATTTTTTGTCACATTTTTTCGTCAATTTTTTGTCACATTTTTTCGTCAATTTTTTGTCATTTTTTTGTCACTTTTTTGTCACATTTTTGTCATTTTTTCGTCAATTTTTTGTCAATTTCTTGTGACATGTTTGCCACTTTTTCATACATTTTTCGTCACTTTTTTGTCACATTTCCATCATTGTTTTCGTCTCAGTTTTGTCGCTGTTTTCTCACCTTTTTTCCAGAAGCTTTTGGATTGGGGTAAAGCCAAACTGGAGAAAATGTGCTCGGTTCAGGCGGGAGTTATGGGGTTAATGTCCCTGTGTTTCCCATGGTCTGACCCGGGTGGGGGTCACGATCCTAATTAACTGTTATAATGGGGGTCGCGGCTCTAAAAGGTTGAGAACCACTGCATTAGGAGATGATGATAATAAAAGAGAATGTCTTTGCTTTTTAACTTGAAGTGCCAAAGTGCTTTTTAGTTGTAATAAATGTTAAATCAGTGTCTCTTGTTCAGGAGGAGGACCACGGTGAAGATGTTGTGCATTTACGCCGATTATAAATCAGATGAAAGCTACACGCCCAGCAAAATCTCCGTCCGAGTTGGAAACAACTTCCACAACCTGCAGGAGGTCCGGGTAAGTCACAGCGGCCACAACCAAAACGGGACTGAATGAAGCTTGAGCGAAGGAGTTTTGAGCTTTTCTTCTGACTCTGTGTTTATACTTTGAGCAGCAGCTGGAGATGGTGGAGCCCAGTGGTTGGATTCACATCTCGCTTCTAAAACAGGTACAAAACCATTTCTTCTCAAATAGATCAAACAACAATAAGCCAGTGGTTCTTCAGTGGTTTGGCTTCAGGGCCCAACATTACACTCGGACAGTGGTTCCAAAGTGGGGGTCGCGAGATGATTTTTTTTTTTTTTTTCAGACAAAATCTTTTACATTTCTGACATTGAATTTGATGTATTTTTGATTGGAAACATCAAAATACAGTGTCCAAACCAATGCGCGAGGAAAGTCCTTCTCTGTGGTCCTCATGGTGGGGAGCTGACATTACTGTTCAACAACATATTTTAAGTTTTAGTCTTTTGACAAAAATGTAATTCAATTTTAGTCTAGTTTTAGTCGACTAAATTTAAGACAAATTTCCATCCATCCATTTTCTTCCGCTTTATCCGAGGCCGATCCACGCACACCTCCTCCAGCTGTTCTGGGGGGACCCCGAGGCGCCAGCTCAGAGACATAGTCCCACCAGACAAATTTACTTTGCATTTATAATATTCATTATAATCATATTTAATCAGGTCCTCTGCTTCATGGAGCTGCTCCACATGAACAAAGCTCAGAGCTGATCCTTTGGCAGAGGATTTACATGATCTGAGGCTCTTTCAGACGGTCAATAGAAGTTTGGATGATTTTAGTCTCTCCTTTTCATTTTTATTTAGTCTTGTTTTAGTCGACTAAAATATCTGGACATTTTAGTCATAGTTTTAGTCTCATTAAAACGTTTAATTTAGTTTTAGTCGTCAAAAATATCACTTTGACTAAAAATTAAAGCAGCACTAAGTAACGTGTTTACCTTAATAAATCCTTCCCGTAGTCCCTGTGGGGGTAATACAAGTGTTTATGGGATGATTGGAGGGTCTTTCATCTCCCCCTGGTGTCTCTGGCCAGAAAACCATGTTTGCAACTTGTCTGCCACCGGTGCGAAGAAAGCAATATACACTAATGGAATCACGAAGAAGAAGCTAACATGCTAACGGGCAAAGCTAACTGCGGGCTAACGTCACTTTAAACAGTATTTACAGCCAAGTTTGACTGAAAAAAAATATTTTCATTGTATAATTGGATGCACAATAACCCTCTCCCCCTTCGCCTTTCCTGTCAGCGTCGTATTTACTCTCCAAGACAATTAATAAGATAAAAAATCGTAACTTGCTTCTACACCTGCAGTTGCGCTTATGGCCTCTAGGGGGAAGAGTTACTCAGTACTGCTTTAAGTCTAAATATTTTAGTCGACGAAATTAACACTGGCTGACATTGCTGTAATACCACCCCCTGGTGGCCGGGGGCAGGATTCTAATGGTGACTTCACACCTCCCTAGCAGCGCGAGTGTGAGACCCATGTGACAGCGCTGGAGTAGGTGTATTTTTAACCACACAGGTTTTTGTACATCAGCAGCACTAAAAAAGAACACTGAATCTCTGGTTGACATACTCTTGAGCTCTCTGGAGGCTCGTAGCCGGTCTGCGAGTGCGTTGCTTCCCGCCCTTTTGCTCTTTTAAGGAACAGGCTTTGTAGGAGGAGATTGAGCAGCCATGTTGACTTCACAGATCATTCAGGATCATCACGCTGAATGGGGCTGGATCATAGATATAGTAAACAAGAGACTGATGATTATCTATTCAAATATGGCGTCACACTGGCCAATAAGCTGAAAGTTCTCTGGTCATTTAAGATTCAGGTAAAGCCGAACAGGAGAAAACTGGAGGGGTTCAGAGGTTAATTTCCTTGTTCTTCTGTGTTCACAGCTGACGAACGAGCCGATCAGCACCTTCATGATTCAGATCGCGGTCTTGGCGAATCACCAGAACGGACGCGACACGCACATGCGCCAGATCAAAGTGTACACGCCGGTGGAGGAGAGCTCCATCGGCAAGTTCCCACGATGCACCACGGTCGACTTCATGATGTACCGAACCATCAGGTGATCGGACTGAACTGCGGAAATCAAACTAACGACGGCTGGGTGGCAGATTACGTCACAACACTCTACAGGGCAAATTAAAGCCACACTGCGGAACATCCCAGGTCATACTATCTGGAGTTTCACCAATATATACGTAGTTTTTTCTGGGTTAGTGCTAGATCGTATGCTCCGGAGGGACGGTCTGCTGTGAGTTTGTATAGATCTATGAGTTGGTTTGTCTAAAAATACAAATAATCCTAATCCGAACCCTAATCCGTAAAGTTGACTTAACTCCCACCTGAACCGAGCACATTTTCTCCAGTTTGGCTTTACCCCAGTCCAAAAGCTTCTGGAAAAAAGCTGTGAAAATAGCAACCAAACAATGATGGAAATGTGACAAAAAAGTGAGAAAACATTGACAAAAAAAAGTGACGAAAAATTTATGAAAAAGTGGCAAAAATGTCACAAAAATGTCACAAAAAATGGACAAAAAATTGATAAAAAAATGGACCAAAAAATGTGACAAAAAATGATTAAAATTGACGAAAAAATGTCAAAAATGTGACAATTTGTGACAACAAAATTACAAAAATGTGACCAAAAAAGTGACAAAAAATGGACGAAAAAATGGACGAAAATGTGTTAAAAAAAAATACAAAAAAGTTACAAAAATGAGTTGAACACCCAACAAAAAAAATTTGGAAAAAAAATCTGATGACGTGAGGAAAAAGATCCTCTGGGTTCAGGTGGGAGTGAAGAGGTTGACCATTTCCCTGGCCCTAACCTTAATTTGTGTCATGATATCTCACGTTTTCACAGCAGACTGTCCCTCCGGAGCAGACGATCTAGCACTAACCTTTTTTCTGCTCATGGGGTGAAATATCTCGCAGTGTGGCTTTAACGTCGTCTTTCAACAATGTACTGGAATTTAGACCTTGTTTTCAATAATAAATGCTCAAGTCGACAGTATTTATTTAAAGGGCACTGACGCAGTCTAAAAACATGGTTCAGACGACTGCTTTTTGAAATGTTTCTAAGGAACACGGCTGGAGGACTGAGGGATTACACAATATTTCTAACAATAAAAATGTGAAAATGTAACGGCAATGTATTTTTTAAATGTGTTTGTCATTGTTTTGGACATGTTTCAGATATATCTTTTTGTTGTACATTATGACCCTACTGAAATCGCCAAAAATGCAGAACTGATTTCTCCGTATCCACAGTTACAAATCAGATTATTTTTTATTATTAAATCCTTACAATCCTTTTGACGAATATTTTTAAATAAAGTTGCCAAGTTTTTCATCATTGCCAAGTTCCATGTGTCTTATTTGAGTCAATAAGCATAATACAGTGTAACAGTGTAGTTTCAGTCAAATGGAGAGTGCGTTTTATCACATGGCCACTAGGGGGAGTCGGTGACCGTGATGGAAGTATATGGATCACACCAGGAGACCGTTTACAGTGTTCGCGTTAAAACTAAATTAAAACTGGCATTAACCCCTTAACTCCCACCTGAACCGAGCACATTTTCTCCAACTTTACCCCAATCCAAAAGCTTCTGGAAAAAAGGTGTGAAAATAGCAACAAAACTGAGACGAAAACAAGGATGAAATGTGAAAAAAGTGAGAAAAAATGGATGAAAAAGTGCCAAAAAATGCACCAAAAATGTACAAAAAAACGACAAAAATTTGACAAAAAAGTGAGAAAAATTTGACGAAAAATGTAGAAAAAATGGACGAAAAAGTGACAAAAAATTGACCAAAAAAATTGAAAAATTTGACGAAAAACTGACAAAAAAGTCACGAAAATTTGACGAAAATGAGATGACTGCCCAATAAAAAAAGTGATCTGAAAATCTGATGGAAAAAGATCAATTTAGTTTTGTCGGTCTTAGCTTTCAAATGAGGCGTTACACTGGCCTACAGGATTTGGGTAAAGCTGAACTGGAGAAAATGCTCTCGGTTCAGGCGGGAGTTAAGAGGTTAAAATCTCTTGGAATGTCTTGGAAAAGAATGACACAAGTTTGTCAAATACAAAAATAGGGTTCATTAACACATCCAACAGCAGTTTTGGCTGATTGGATAAAAAAAAAGCAACAAAAAGGTGACAAAAAAACAACAAACTGATTTAAAAAAAGGAACAAAAGACACAAAAAACACAAAAAAAATTGACAAAAACGCTTCAAAAATGTGACATAAAAGTTATAATCAGTTTTGTAGGTCTTAGCTTTCAAATGAGGCGCTACACTGACCTATAGGCTGTAAGTTGGATCCCCCAGGGCTGCCCTTTGTCACCGGTTCTGTTCATTACCTTTATGGACGGGGTTTCTAGGCGCAGCCAGGGGCCGGATCTACGTTCACTGAAAAACGTGACAAAAATGTGGCAAAAAAGCAACTATAACGTGATAACAAAAACAAGGAAGCTTAGACGAGTTTTGTAGGTCTTAGCTTTCAAATGAGGCATTACATTGGCCTATAGGCTAAAAGCTCCAGTCAAGAAGGTTTAGATTTGGGTAAAGCTGGAGAAAATGTGCTTGATTAAAGGAACAGGCCACCGTTTTTCCATACTGAGATATGTTCTTACCTGAGCTTAGGCGAGTTGATGTGTACCTGTCTGGTCTTTGTGTGTGCCCTCAGTCACGCAAAAAGACCAAAGATGTTGTTAGCATTTGGCCTCTCCCAGTGTATTCCTATGGCTCCAAACGGGGGTGAAGTTAGAAGCGACCAAGCTCTTCCACGGGCACAAAGACATCAACTCGTCTAAGCTCAGGTAAGAACATACCTCAGTATGGAAAAACCTGTTCCTTTAAGGTGGGGGTTTGAAAAGCTGTTTCACCTTCCAGGGGAGATTGTTGCAGATATTTGTTGTGTAAAACCCAAAGCCTCACCATGTTTAGTCCTGACTCTGGAACCAGTTGAGGGCCCTTTAATAAGTGACGCACATACTGTACTACTGTCTCCTCCTGGTATATAGGAGACCTGTAGTCATGAGATCTGGGTAAGCTTCCTTCGCAGGGTGGCTGGGCGCACCCATAGAGATCGGTTACATGGGAGGAGCTCGGAGTAGAGTCGCTGCTCCTTCATGTCGAAAGGAGAAGCTGAGGTGGCTCGGGCATCTGTTCCACAGCCTCCTGGTCACTTCCCTCGGGAATTGTCCCAGCATGTCCTATTGGGAGGAGGCCTCGTGGAAGACGCAGGTGGGACTATGTCTCCGAGCTGGCCTGGTGTCGCCTCGGGGTCAGAACAGCTGGAGGAGGTGTGTGTGGACCGGGAAGTCTGGGCTTCCCCACACTGCCCCCGCGACCCGGCCCCGGATAAAGTGGAAGAAAATGTACGGATGGCGTTTGGACACTGCAGTGTGTTCGATAGAGCTAGTGACGTTTGTTTAACCTTTTAACTCCCGCCTGAATCGAGAGGATCTTTTTCCTCACGTCATCAGATTTTTTTTCCCCATCATTTTTCTGTGGGTATTCAACTCAATTTTGTAACTTTTTTGTAATTTTTTGGTCATTTTTGGTCATTTTTTTGTCATTTTGTAATTTTTTTGTCAATTTTTTATCACATTTTTGTCTTTTTTTTGCCACTTTTTCATCAATTTTTCATCATTTTTTTGACAATGTTTTCTCACTTTTTTGTCACATTTCCATCATTGTTTTCGTCTCAGTTTTGTTGCTATTCTCACACCTTTTTTCCAGAAGCTTTTGGACTGGGGTAAAGCCAAACTGGAGAAAATGTGCTCGGTTCAGGTGGGAGTTAAGGGGTTAATTAGCTCTTTTCCCCACTTTTTATGATGTTTTAGTTGGCTAGGACTATAGAAACGTATGCTCGTACAAGAACATGGCGGATCTCCATGGTAACAGTGATTGAATGTTCAAATATATTAAATTAAAATGGAATTAATCAGGCCACTCTGCACAAAGCAAATGAATGTCGACAATATAATCATGATATAAGTCTACAGTTGGTCTCGGCAGATCTAATCCATATTTGGTCCATTTTCCTGTTTTTCGTTCATAAACCTGCTGCTTCTGCCGCGCTCGACCTTGATGCAGTTGTTATGGAAACCTCGCTCAAATCTAGGCCAAACATTGAGCTCGTGTAAAAGGCGTCACTGTGGAGACTCTGCTTTTCTCTCCAGTGAATGTAAAGCATTCAATAGAAAAAAGCTGCAAAGGCCATTAATAAAGAAGGCAGTATATAGTAGTACAGTATGTGCGTCACTTACAGATTACCACCTTAAAGGAACAGGCACCGTTTTATCATGTATGTTCTTACCTGAGCTTAGACGAGTTGATGTGTACCTGTCTGGTCTTTGTGCCCATTTGTGGAGCCACAGGAATATACAGGGAGAGGCTAAATGCTAACAACATCTTTGGTCGTTTTGCGTGATTGAGGGCACACACAAAGACCAGACAGGTACACATCAACTCATGTAAGCTCAGGTAAGAACATATCTCAGTGTGGGAAAACGGTGGCCTGTTCCTTTAATCAAGCACATTTTCTCCAGCTTTACCCAAATCTAAATCTTCTTGACTGCAGCTTACAGCCTATAGGCCAATGTAATGCCTCATTTGAAAGTTAAGACCTACAAAACTCGTCTAAACTTCCTTGTTTTTGTTGTCACGTTTTAGTTGCTTTTTTGCCACATTTTTGTCACGTTTTTTGTCACATTTTCATTGATTTTTTTGTCACATTATCAATACATTTTCATTTGTTTCTTGTCACTTTTTAGTTACATTTTTGTCACGTTTTTGTCAGTTTTTGGACATTTTTTTGCCACATTTTTGTTATTTTTTTGTCACATTTTCATTGATTTTTTGTCACATTTTCTATACATTTTCATTTGTTTTTTTGTCAGTTTTTTGCCACATTTTTGTCAGTTTTTTGTCAGTTTTTTGTCATTTTTTTGTCAGTTTTTTGTCAGTTTTTTGCCACATTTTTGTCACATTTTCATTGATTTTTTGTCAGTTTTTTGTCAGTTTTTTGTCAGTTTTTTGCCACATTTTTGTCACATTTTCATTGATTTTTTGTCAGTTTTTTGCCACATTTTTGTCAGGTTTTTTGCTACGTTTTCATTGATTTTTTGTCACATTTTCTATACATTTTCATTTGTTTCTTGTCACTTTTTAGTTACATTTTTGTCACGTTTTTGTCAGTTTTTGGACATTTTTTTGACATTTTTTTGCCACATTTTTGTTACTTTTTTGTCACATTTTCATTGATTTTTTGTCACATTTTCTATACATTTTCATTTGTTTTTTGTCAGTTTTTTGCCACATTTTTGTCAGTTTTTTGTCAGTTTTTTGTCAGTTTTTTGTCAGTTTTTTGCCACATTTTTGTCACATTTTCATTGATTTTTTGTCAGTTTTTTGCCACATTTTTGTCAGGTTTTTTGTCAGTTTTTTGTCAGTTTTTTGTCAGTTTTTTGCCACATTTTTGTCAGGTTTTTTGTCAGTTTTTTGTCAGTTTTTTGTCACATTTTTGTTACATTTTTGGCACATTTTCATAGATTTTTTTTCACATTATCAATACATTTTCATTTGTTTTTTGTCACGTTTTTTTGTCATTTTTTTGGTCATTTTTTTGCCACATTTTAATTTATTTTTTTGTCACTTTTTTGCCACATTTTTGTCATTTTTTGTAGCTTTTTTGTCACATTTTTGTTACATTTTCATCGATTTTTTGTCACTTTTTTGCCACATTTTTGTCTTTTTTTTTTTGCTTTTTTGTCACATTTTTGTCAGTTTTTTGTCAGTTTTTTGTCACATTTTTGTTACATTTTCATCGATTTTTTGTCACGTTTTCTATACGTTTTCATTTGTTTCTTGCCACTTTTTAACTACATTTTTGTCACGTTTTCATTGCTTTTTTGGTCTTGTTTTGACCGTTTTTTTTTATTTTATAGTGTAACATAACTGCGATGAAGCCACCTGTGACCAAAACACGTCAAATAACTAACAAAAACATGATGAAAACACAACCAAGAACGACAATCATAATGAGGAAGAAACTTAAGATGACTTTTGTAGGCCTTAGCTTTCAAATGAGGCGTGGCCAATCGGCTTTAAGCTCCAGTGGAGAAGCTTTTAGATTGGTCAGCCACTTTCCATAACTGAACACAAGACAAAATCCAGAACCCACTTTTATATAAAACTCATCTTTATTGAACCTTTCCATTCATTCACATGTTCATGACCATATTTTCTCTTTATAAAACCTGATTTTATGTACATCCTTTGCTTCTATATTTACAATATTTTACATGATTAATACATCTCCAGAGCAGCAGCGTCGATGTGAACACTCTCATTCATTTACAAACCTCCATTGACCACGCGCCGCCGGGGGAAGCGCCGCGTACGGGCAGCGCCGAGGTGTTGCCTAGAAACTACAGCAACTACGGTTAATATTAGAGGAGTTTTAAATTATTCATGCGGACGTGTCACGAGGGGGAAAAACGGAGATAAAAACTAACTGAGGACTGAGAAAACGTGTTGGAAGGCGAGATGGATTTCAGAATCAAAATCGATAACTTATAAAATACAAGAAAATTGCAGCAGAATTTATTCTCTGTACGGCAACACGACGGGGTCAAACCTTCTTTGTTGTGAGGCAGTGCAATGGACAGTACATCTGCACAGCGCCACCTACTGTTCCGGAGTGTGCGTTATTATTTTGCAGAAATGTAGCGGAGTAGAAAGTATTACCTGAACTATAAGTCACACTTTTTTTCTCTCCATAGTTTGGCTGTGGGTGCGACTTATACATCAAAATATATGTTGTTATGTTCACTGACCGCTAGAGGGCGCTCTAGGCTTGTGTACCAGAATCTGCTCAGACTGAACACAAGTGCCCCCAAAAAGAAATTATATTCTGCAGATTACAAACTGCAAGTACCGTATTTTCCGGACTATACGTCGCTCTGGAGTACGAGTCGCACCAGCCAAAAGTTCTGCTGCTCGATTAGCCTGCAGCGCCCTCTAGTGGCATGTGAAATTATATTGGAATTAAAAAAAGAAGAATTAAAATCACATATTAGTCGCTCCGGAGTATAAGCCGCACCCTCTGCTAAACTATGAAGAAAGTGTAGCTTATAGTCCAGAAAATATGGTAATCGAGCAGCAGAGAGACAGTTTGGAGTGAGCGAGAAACTTGTGAGGGACTGGTGAAAAGCACAGGCTAGTCTTACTGCAATGAAGAAAACAAACGAAACTAATCATGGGCTAAAGCTAATGGCCACAGCTAGAGAAACGAGTTCACAAATGAGAGCTTGAACAATGAGCTGCTTTTTTTCTTCCTCACTATGCATTTTTTGGCTGGTGCAACTTCTACTCCAAATAATACGGTGATAAACTAGTGAAATCCTTACACGGGTGTAAGAGTTTCTAGCCTGGGCAGCCAGTCAAATCTAATGCTTTTTAATGCCATTCTAATCCCCTATATTTTATATTTTTAATGCCACAAAGGCAAAAAAGAAATCTGGGCATATAGATACATATTTCATATGATTTGTAAACTAAACTTTCAGTCAGAACTGCAGCAGAATTATGGCACAATTCATTTAATGCCCTTTAATGCCCTGTGGAAACACTGGATAGCAGTGGCTCCCAACGTGTTTTGTCTTTCAGTGGTCAACCGTGTACCCCCCACCTCAAGGGTGTTGCAGTTTATTTAGAAAGTGATTATTTAAAAGTGGTATTTGAAAGACAAAGGACAGTGTTGCAGTCAAAATAAACCTAGAATTCTCCCAAAGCAACATAGTTTACTGAAAAATATAGCTTTTCCTATAAAAATTATGTTACATTTCCCCCTCTTTTCAATCTGAAATAGTTCCAAGAACACCCCCTGCTAGGTCCTCGAGTACCCCGTGTTGGGAAACACTGGTGTATAGTATAGTAATGTAAACTAATATAGTCTGTTAAAGGCCCTGTACGTGATTTTCAAGTCATAAAATAAACTTTGTCCTTCAATTTATTGTAAAATCTGACATTTGGGGAAAAAGGTCGATCATTTTTGTTTTTGTATTCGTTGCTTCCTGAAAGGTAACTCATGAAGAATTTGGAAAGTTAGGACTGAGCTTGTACCACAGCTAACAATTAAAATTCCACTCCCTCTTTATAGGGGCTAGATGCAAGTTTGCCATTATATACTCACTACTGCCACCTCAGGTCATACGTGTAACTGCACCTTCTATATTAAGCTCGTGCATGACGGCAATTCAGACCCAAAGTAACACCTTTCTGAGTGACAGTGCAGGTTGTGGTGAACAGGTCTGAGCTCCTTCTATTAGGACATGGCTGGAACATGTAGGGGGAGGAAAATACATAGTTTTAACATTTTTAAACTCCGTATAGTCCCTTTAATTGATCGTAAACCTGAAGTGAAACCAGGTACAGGGCCTTTAATTTGGCACAATCCATTGTAATCTATACGCATTGTTTTGGCACTTTCTCCATCAAACATTTTGGCAATAAATGTATCCTCTTTTCTTCTATAATGGCAGCTTTTTCCGTTTCCATTAAAAACACTCGCCCCTCGTTTTCTCTTAAACTCTCGACGGCGCTTTCTGATCTTTTTCTCGTTTTTCAGCGCGGCTTCCCCCAGTGAAGTGCGTGGCCAAACCTTTCCTCCCTCCATCTTTTGTCTTTAACATGTTTGTATAAAAAGCTGTTTTCAAAAATGGTTTTCACAGTAACTCGAGCCGAAGCGTTTTGTTCACAGCAGCTCTAAAGGAAAAAAAAAAAGCCTTTAATATTTTTTAGAGCGAAACCTTGAGCCGCAGACTTGAAATAAAAGGTGTTTTTTTTGTCTTTCACGCTCCGGACTCTGGGATTTCGTCTAAACGTCGCCTCGTGATTGGAGTCGTCATTGGTTTAGCAGCTTCGTGTTGGTCTTTTTTTTTTTTTTTTTTTTACATTCAACGACTTTTCGGCTTCACAGAGTAATGTTTCTTAAAAGACATGTACATCCAGGACGCGTTGAACATTCATGTGTCTGTTTTACGATAAAGTCTCCAGCAGTTTGTGTTGTCGTAACATTCGGGGACATTTCCACGACTTTGGTCAAAGAAGAAGAAGTTTAAATTAATTTCCGAAGTTTGTTTTTCGCAGTTAAAGCTCCGCCCACGTCCCGGTTTTAGTTTCTGTGTTTTGTTTTGGTCGTCACTCCGCTTCCTTCTGCCGATTCTCGTCCAGGTCGAAGTCCAGAACCAGGAGCTTGGTTTCCTCCGTGCCGTTCCTGCTGCCGGCTGCGCAGACCAGGCGCGTGTCGGACGCTCGGATTCGCCAGACGACGCCACCTGACCACAAATGAGACACGTGATTGGTTCATATGTAATCATTTAATGGAGACACATCATGCAAAATAAACTCTTTTTTTAAGCTTTTAACCAAGTTCTGACATTATTCCCTCATCAAAAACAAACAGCAGCAGCTTTTCACTTCATTCACACAAGCTTGTGCTATAATTACCGCCATTTTACCTGTGAATTAAAGGAATAGGCCACCGTTTTTACATACTGAGATATGTTCTTACCTAACCTTAGTCGTGTTAATATATCCCCGTCTGGTCTTTGTCCGTGCGCTCTGTCACGCAAACGGAGCACATACGCAGCCTCTCCCACATGTCACATAGCTCCAAAAAAGCTCACGATAGAAGCTACCAAGCTCTTCCACGTGTTCCCTATTTAAATAAAGTTACGTGAAGTGTTTTCATGCGAAGTATATTTACACAGAAATGTAACATGTCGATTTTATAAGCAGATAAAAAGGGGGACTATATTGTGAGGCGTAATGATACGAGGAGTAAAACGTCCGCGCAGTAACTCCTAAAGGTTATTGACGGAAGTGAGCGGGTGAAGTCTTTAGGAGTTACTGCGCAGACGTTTTACTCCTCGTATCGTTACGCCTCACAATATAGTCCCCCTTTTTATTTGCTTATAAAATCGACATGTTACATTTCTGTGTAAATATACTTTGCATGAAAACACTTCACGTAACTTTATTTAAATAGGGAACACGTGGAAGAGCTTGGTAGCTTCTATCGTGAGCTTTTTCGGAGCTATGTGACATGTGGGAGAGGCTGCGTATGTGCTTCGTTTGCGTGACAGAGCGCACGGACAAAGACCAGACGGGGATATATTAACACGACTAAGGTTAGGTAAGAACATATCTTCGTATATAAAAACGGTGGCCTATTCCTTTAAGGCGCTGCAGGTGAAAAGGGATTTTTTTTGTGTGTGCGATATCAATTTGAAACTTTTGCTTTAAATTACTGACATGAACATGAGGAAACCTGGCCTGCCAAACTACATGCTTTCTCATAGATAGATTTCAAAGACATATACTGTAGGCGTCTCCCAGTCACGTGACTAGAAATGCAAGCGCGCGACATTTTGAAGGGAAACAAAAATGGCGAATGCAACAGAAAACGATCGCGATTCCACACAATTATGCAGCGTTTTTTCACCTACATCTGTTACAACTCACTTACAAGGAAATGCCGCACTTCGATACGCAAACAAACTGTCATTGTTGGATATTACAAACCCAGACACGCTTCCGGCCGAGTTATTTACTGACGTGAAGTTCTCGGTCAACATCCCTTCACTCGAGTTTGGCGATATTTACATAGTACATAGTTTCTTCATAGACTTTCCGTCTTCATACACAGGAAAATCATTAAAAGCATATAAAAGCCTTTCTGCAGGATGGGTATCGAATACATCTGTATGGCAACCAAAAAGAAAGGATATTCTCATTGTCAGGAGTAAGTTACTTGACACTTCGCTAAACCAGCAGGCTAATAATACTGTAAAACACACCCAGCCTGTTGTATAGATCGCTCTTTCACAGATTAACAAACAGTAAATCTCACATTGACAGTAAATCCTTCTATGCTACAGCAGTTTTCAATAAGCTAATCATTTGATGAGAAATCCGATTGAAAAGTACAATGAGACCCCATTAAAAGAGTAAAGACATGAGAAATTCTGACACCACTAATTTGCATCAAACTGCGCAACACGTTTCAGGCATTTCAGCGGTTTTGAAATGTAGATTTTAAATGAAACGTTGGTGTGAGTTTATCTGGAGTTCATGAGCATGTGTCCCGTCAAGATGGAGGAACTTAGTTGGCGTGACGTCATGCGGAAGACACCTGTACTCTGGGAGCAGCGTGAGCTCAATAATTCCCCGGTGGGCGTGATCGACAGACGGCATCAACCAATCAGAACAACACTAGATAAGTCGCAGTAACAAGTGTCAGGAAGCCTTTCCAAAAACGTCCTTATTTACGAGGGGCTTCGAACGCTGTTTCTTGCTCCGGTTATAGGGATTAAATTTTTTTTTCTAATTATTTTGCCTCTTTGGGAATGAAGTCCCGCCTCTCGGTGTGTGATTGGACCGATGTGGGTAAAATAGTGAAATGATCGGCTGCGAGGAGCTGTCCACACGGTTCTTCTTTTTGTCAGGCCAGGCAAAGTAGGTTCAAGGAACTTCTGTAAAACTACGCCTCGCCTTATATGTATAAATGCACTGACCTGATCCTCGACTCTGCAGCGCCACCACGTCCCGGACCCAGGCGCCGGTCTTTAGGTCCCAGAGTTTGACGGTGCCATCGTCCGAACTGGACAGAACCAGCCCCCGACAGAACTGCAGACAGGTGACCGCCGACTGGTGCTTGTTCGGACCTGAGAGACGAGAGACGTGGTTTACATCAGGGGTAGGCAACGTCAGGCCCGGGGGCCAAATCCGGCCCTCTAGCATAGCACCTTTGGCCCTCAAGATGAATTTGAGAAATAACTTTACACAAATCAGAGGTACTTTAACCCCCGCCTTAACCAAGCACATTTTCATTCACTTTACCCAAATCTAAAAAGCCTCTCAACTGGAGCTTACAGCCTATAGAAGTAACGCCTCATTTGAAAGCTAAGATCGTCAAAACGGATCCACAATTTTCCCGTTTTTTTGTGTGTTTTTGTCGATCTTTTGATGAAGCTTTTTAGATTTGGGGAAAAGGTCGTACTGGAGAAAATGCATTGGCTTAAGGGGTTAAGTACTGTAAAGATGTGAGAAATACTGTCAATGACTTAAACATTTCCAATCACCAAATATTATGCAGAGCACTGGCATTTGTAAGCTTTACCTTTGGCTAAAATTGTCAGGTTCGGCCCTTGGTCTTTTTACAATGAAGAAACTCGGCCCTTGACCGAGCAAACTTGCCTACCCCCGGTTTACATTAAAACTACAGCCTCATGGAATGAGTTGCTCAAATCAAAGGCAAATTAACTTAATTCTGGATTATATTTGAGCAAAATCAAACTACCGGTAAATAAATAGTAGTAGTAATACAAACAGACAAAACAGAAAAATCATCAGATAAAATAAAAACAACACAATTACATATCTCTCCTAGTTATCCACTCCACCATTACCAAGGTGTTTTATGTTTCTTGTTTATTTTTACACGTTATTGAAGATATGTTTATACACACACTTAACTCTTAACTCCCACCTGAACCGAGAGGATCCTTTTCCTCACGTCATCAGATTTTTTTTCCAGAATTTTTTTGTTGGGTATTTTATTTATTGTCATTTTTTTTGTCAAATTTTATCACATTTTTGTCACATTTTTATATTTTTTTGTCACATTTGGTCACATTTTTGTCATTTTTTTTACAAATTTCAGCCAAAACTGCAATTGAATGAGTTTGGAACAATAATATTTCCATTCTGATAGACGTTGGTTGATCAATGCCATTATTTGCCAAGATTTTTAGCTTTAATGCTAAATCTAGCGAGCACACAGCGTCGGTCCATTGTTCGTTTGAGCCCTGACCTTGCAGCGTGTGCAGACACTGTCCCGTCCGCACGTCCCACACTCGGACCGTGGAGTCTGCGTTCCCGGAGACCAGGACGTTGTCTCTGAGCTCCATCCCGGAGGTGAGCGACTGGTGTCCCGTCAGCGTGTGCACACAGTTACCTGCAGGGGTGCAAAAGACAATCAGTTCAGCCTGAAATGCACTCCTACGGGATTACGGCGAAAAGAGGGCGTCGACAGGTATTTGGATCAGTGCAGAAGATAATTTATAAATGCCTCCCCCTCACACATTAACAAACATAACTTCATTCATTCCATTTCATTGATACAATTACTTGGTTGATAATGACAACGGTTTGGGTCATGGTTTCACATTAGCTTATTGGTCTAATATTGCTTCTTTACTTTTATGTTTGAATTGGTCAAATGAGGCGCTAACTTTAACCTCTTACCACCCGCCAAAACCAAATGCATTCTGTCCTCTTTGGCTATTATATAGGCCTGTGTAACGCCTCATTTGAAAGCTAAGACCCACATAACTGATCTTTTTCCTCGCGTTGAGTTTTTGTAATTTTTTTGTTGAATTTTTGTCACTTTTTTGTTGCGTTTACATCCTTGTTTTCTTTTCATATTTTGTAGCTGTTTTGGTGCTTTTTTCCCCAAGAAGCTTTTTGATTAGGGTAAAGCCAAACTGGAGAAAATGGGTTCCGTTCAGGTGGGAGTTAAGAGGTTAAGTTCCTCATCTTGGTCATTCCAAAGATCTGCCCCTTCAGCAGGAACAGACTCTTTAAGGAGTTGTGGATCAGCTGTTATTTAAGGTTAATCTTTCTTCTAAGATCGTATCTTTCATCTCTATTACTGAACATCTTCTGAATATTTGAAGGAAGCTGATTTTGTCTGCTTTTTTTTTTTTTTTTTAGCTTTTTTCTGTAGCACGATAAGAGTGTTTATATGTTTTTCAGAAGTATTTCCCCAGACTTCAATACCATAAGTTATAGACCCTTTAACTGCTGACATCATCAGTGACATCATCTGGAGGCAGGAAGTGATCAAGATCAAGAGAAATAAGATTAAACTAAAACTAGCGATTATAAGTGTAAAACTAAAGCAAAAAAATGTGGTCCTATTGTGGCTTAAGGTGCCAGAACAACAGTTAAACATTTGTTTATCGTAACTATGACAACAGCTACAATGGATACAGACGGCATCTCGTCATAGAAAGGGGGAAAATAGAATCTTTAGAGAAACACTTTTTTGCCATTTTCTGGTGGAATATCAACTTATTTATCACACAAATAAAGTCAAGTGTAAATCGGGCCCATATGGATATTTTCTCACAAAAAATTGTTCAGTAGAAGTGAAAAAACTGCAGTTGTTGCTTGCGCTAGCTAACCGTTAGCATTGGCCCGATGCTAACATGTAGCATCAAGTTAGCATTCTCCGTTATTTATGTATTTATGGGCTGTTGAACCACTTTGCTCCTCCCCATGTCTTTGTATCATTACTTAGTAGAAACTATGTTCATATTTCAGCATTTGTTACAGTAGTTTTTGAATAATTAGAGAAAATATACATTTTTCAAAATTGTTTTCCCCCTTAACTGTTTTCAAAAATGACCATATGGGCGATCCCAGAGATGGAATCTGTATCTATAGATAGGAATCTAGGAATAACTTCCTGCCTCCAGCTCAGCCCGGAATGTTTACAAACAATTAAAGGGTCTATGTGGGGCAATACAAGAGAGCAATAAAGAATATATAGGGATTTTCTGTCCAATATATGTTTTACTTTCCCTATTAGTGCAATGCTCTTGGCTAATTTGAATTTTTTATTAGTTTTGTGGGAGTTTTTGATCGAGGACGACTCCCAAAAAACTGTACTTGTCTACTCCTTCAATCACTTCAGTATTTATGGTAATTTGTCCATCGATTTTCTTTTCTCCAAATACCATTAGTTCAGTTTGAAGTTCTATGTTCACCTCAACCATCAGCTGCTGTAGATTCTTGCCTGAAAACTGGAGTGTGGTTTCATCTGCACATAGCACCACTTTTGTTTTCTTTGATGCTTCACATAAAAACAGCTTTGGGCCGAGTATTGAACCTTTATTGAACATTTAAGGCGTTAAAAGTTCTGAATGACGTGTATCTGCACCTGTGTCCGCCTCCCAGACTCTGATAGAAGTGTCCAAAGACCCGCTGACCACGAACACGCCATCGAACTGCGGATACAAAAACACAGGGTCAGTCCAGCGCCCGCCCCCGTCCCGTCCAGCGCCCGCCCCCGTCCCGTCATGGTTCTCCTGTCACCTGCAGGGAGTAGACGCGGTTGGTGTGGCCCTGCAGCGTGTGGAGGCAGGTCTCGCTCTCGGGGTCCCACACTTTGACCATGTAGTCGTAGCCGCCGGAGACGACCCGCCGCCCGTCGAACTGCACGCAGCGAACGGCCGCCACGTGGCCCGTCAGCACGTGCTCGCAGCGGCCGCTCTCCACGTCCCACACGCGGAGGGTGGTGTCCCGCGAGCCCGAGACCACCCTGAGGAGAGAGGGGGAGATGCTTTAGTTTTTTATCCTAAAGGTTATTGACGGAAGTGAGCGGGGGAAGTCTTTAGGAGTTACTGCGCGGACGCTGTGCTCCTCGTATCATTACGCCTCACAATATAGTCCCCCTTTTTATCTGCTTATAAAATCGACATGCTACATTTCTGTGTAAATATACTTCGCTTGAAAACCCTTCACGTAACTTTATTTAAATAGGGAACACGTGGAAGAGCTTGGTAGCTTCTATCGTGAGCTTTTTTGGAGCTATATGACATGTGGGAGAGGCTGCGTATGTGCTCCGTTTGCTTGACAGAGCGCACGGACAAAGACCAGACGGGGATATATTAACTCGGCTAAGGTTAGGTAAGAACATATCTCAGTATGTAAAACAGTGGCCTATGGGCTCTATGCACAGTGACCCCACGTGATTTCCGCCTGGACAGTCAGCCAGACGCTGTCCTTCTTGTCCGTTATCTCTTCCCATTAAAAATGAGCAGGTCCCACAGAAATGAAGCAATAGCTTAAGATTTGGTAAAGGACAGCGAGTAAAAGTTAAGATGTGACTGGAGCAGGTTAGAAAATATTACGTGAGACGTAACAACTTCACTGGAGGAAACTCTGTGTTCATAACGGTGGATGTTTTTGTCTTGAGCCTCCAGTGAAGTCGCTAACACAAAATAAAAAATAAAACTAGCGCAAAGTTTTGAACGAGTTGCGCAAAAAAGAATCGTCCTGTTAGTAGTTTAAATAATATTGACTTGTTTACATGTTATATTATCATTTTTCAACACTAGCCTTTAGCTCTAAGATCAAAGCTCCGCCCCTCACGACAGCTGGCGTTTCCTTTGGGGCTGGATTCACAGTGAACATGATGGGGACGGTGACACGTTTCTGTGACTCCATCAGTGACTCGTCGTCTTTAACCAGATCCTGAGCTTCTCTATATTTGTGTGAGACCTGCTAATTGTGACCATAAACGATCACCAACAGGAAGTCCAGGTCTGGCTGAGTGTCCAGGAAGACGTCACATGGTACAACTGTGCATATAGCCTATTCCTTTAATACACACTTTTAAAAACAAGAGATTACTGTGGTTTCTATATTTCTTTAAAGTTTTGTAGTAAAATATGATAAAATAGTCTTCAATACCATCTTTTGTTGCGATATAGTCTTACCTCAGTGTATCAAGAATAAAAGTTTGTACGTAGGATATTGAATTACCTGTTGCCGTGGAGATGCATACAGCGGACGGTCGACGTGTGCCCGTACAGCGTGTGCACACACTCGCCCTTCTCCGCGTCCCACACCCGGAGCGTGCGGTCGGTGGAACCGCTGATCACAGTGGCGCCGGACATCTGGCTGCACCACACGCCGCCCGTGTGACCGGAGAGCGTCCGCAGGCACTGGACGACAGAGAGAAGAGGACGGCGTGAGGCAACGGCGACGCTACAGACGGAGGCTACTTCACGAGCTAACAAGCAATGAATACATGGGGGACGGTTAGCGAGCCAGCTAGGCCTGCTCAATGTGTTTTTCCTATAGCCGTTAGCATTAGCCATCAAACATAGCAAATTATGAACCAGATGTTTTCAGTCAACCCATCAACCACATTTAGGTCAAAGCCTCGGTAGAAATCATTAACCTCTTAACTCCCACCTGAACGGATCCCATTTTCTCCAGTTTGGCTTTACCTTAATCAAAAAGCTTCTTGGGAAAAAAAGCACCAAAATAGCCACAAAAAATGAGAAGAAAAACAAGGATGTAAACGCAATGAACGTGACAAAAATTCAACAAAAATGTGACAAAAATTTTACAAAAAGTGACAAAAATTCAACAAAAAGTGACAAAAATTCAACAAAAAATGACAAAAATTCAACAAAAATGTGACAAAAATTCAACAAAAAATCAACAAAAATGTGACAAAAATTCAACAAAAATGTGACAAAAAGAGACAAAAATGAAGAAAAAAACATACAAAAGGTGACACATCAAAGCAACAACACGAGGAAAAAGATCGGTTTTGTGGGTCTTAGCTTTCAAATGAGGTGTTACACAGGCCTATATAATAGCCAAAGAGGACAGAAGGCATTTGGTTTAAGCGGGTGGTAAGAGGTTAATGAATGTACAGACCTTTTCAGATTTAACTTTAGAGAATAATTAGCAAATAAAAGTGGCCTCTGAACTATATTTTGGGAATCATCATGTGCTTAATTCAGGCTGTTCACAATTTAGCAATTTTCTGGCAGACTATTAACATATTTATCAAACACAAATAAAGTCGAGCCAAAATTGAGTCCACATTGTTCAGGAGAAGTGAAAAATCGGCACTCAGCGCTAACGTTAGCATACGTAGCATGAAGCTTGCGTAAACAGACACTGCTAACCAGGAAGCTAAGTATTTATGGGCCGTTGAACCACTTTGCTCCTCTCCATGTCTCTGTATCTTTATTCAGTAGAAAAATACATTCATAATTCAGCATTTGTAAATCAATGGTGGAGAAGTCAGTTTTTTTCTGGCTGCTTCGAACACTTTCTCTTCTGCTAAATAAAGACACAGAGACATGGAGAGGAGCAAAGTGGTTCAACGGCCCATAAATACTTAGCTAACCACTGCTAACCAGGAAGCTAACGCAAGCTTCATGCTACGTATGCTAACGCTAGCGCTGAGTGCCGATTTTTCACTTCTCCTGAACAATGTGCTGCTGTTTCAGGCAGTGTTAATTTTGTCGACTAAAATATTTAGTCTTAATTTTAGTCAAAGTGATATTTTTGACGACTAAAATTGGACTAAAACTAAATTAAAACTTTCTCATGAGACTAAAACTATGACTAAAATGTCCAGATATTTTAGTCGACTAAAATAAGACTAAATAAAAATGAAAAAAGGAGAGACTAAAATCATCCAAATTTCTCTTGACAGTCTGAAAGAGCCTCATATAATTAAAATTCTCGGCCAAATAACAGGTTTGTGCTTTATTAATGTGGAAGCAGCTCCATGAAGTCGAGGACCACGAGTAAATGAATATTTTAAACGCAAAGTCCTAAATTTAGTCGACTAAATTTACTTGCAATTTTAGTCGACTAAAACTAGACTAAAATTGAAAAGCTTTTTTTGACTAAATCTCGACTAAAATTAAATTAAATTTTAGTCAAAAGACTAAGACTAAAACTAAAATAAAATATGTTGTCAAAATTAACACTGGTTTCAGGAAAAGTGACTCAATTTTGGCTCGACTTTATTTGTGTGTGATAAATACGTTTATCTTCTGCCAGAAAATGTCTAAATCGTGAGCCCATGAGAGGTTTTCTTCCCCTTGTATGACGCGTTGCCGTCAGTCTCCATCCATCTCAGAGCTACAGCCTCCTGCTCTTCCGTCTCTTAGTAACTGTTGCCAGGGAGATGTGCTGCGGCTGTTGCTGTAGTAACCCTCACTACATCCCTCACATCCCCTACCTCCTCTTTCCATGGGAATAAAAGACTTTTACAAATATATTTTCTATCATTGCCTTGATGGCAGCTCTGTCCTGGTTACAACACATCACTGAGCCTGTGGTGCTTTCACTGTACACTCGAGATTCAGCATTTTAGCCATTTTAAACCGGCTATTTTTAGGTGAGACACTGCAGGTGAATGGGGAAAGAGATTTAATACAACTTGTGCTGTAGATCACTGATATATATATATGTATGGCGAATGGCTTTCCAGTCATGAAATCTCATTTTCTTCTGATGTAAATGCCTTTGAGGACACTTGTCTACTTGGGAATAGATAACGTCTTTTTCTTTTTTTTCTTTTTTGTGTGCAAACTTCTTCTTTGTTGTGGATACAGTCCTCACGTATTACTGTGAAATGTAAATGTTTATTATGTTGAATGTGGGGTAGGCGCTCATAAGCTTCTTGCTTCAGCCGACTCCTTTTGAGCATCTATGGACTGCTTAATGTGTATTTGTATATTAGGAAAATGTAGCTGCTCAAATGAACCAAACTAAACTTAACTAAACTATGTGTTCATATGTCACACATAAGATAGACATTCAGCCCAATAAACGGCCATGGATAATCGTAAACCACACCTCTCCAACAAGAAAATGAATTGGTGGTCCCCAGACTAAATATCACTTCTGATATTTAGTCTGGCCAGGCTTTATAATTGCTGCTACAGAATTAAAAAAAAAGGTTAAAATGAATAGTTTTGTTTTGTCAACGTATTCGTAAACCTCTTAACCCCCGTCTAAACCGAGCAGATTTTCTCTAGTTTGGCATCACCTGAAGAAAAACATATTGAAAAAAGGTGACAAAATAGTGACAAAAAAGGGACGAAAACAAAGATTAAACCACGAAAAAAAACAAAAGTGAGACAAAAACGAGGGGGAAATCGCGACAAAAAAACAAAACAGCAACAACATAATTTTTTTGTTGGGTATTCAACTCATTTTTGTAACTTTTTTGTCATTTTTTGTCACATTTTTGTCATTTTTTTGTCACATTTTTATCACATTTTTGTCATTTTTTTTTTTTTCAAATTTTGTCAATTTTTTGTTATTTTTTGTCAAATTTTTATCACATTTTTTGTCATTCCCCCCCCCACACTTTTGTCACATTTCTGTCATTTTTTTAATCAAATTTTTGTCATTTTTTTGTCAAATTTTTGTCATTTTTTGGTCATTTTTTGGTCATTTTTTGAATCAAATTTTTGTCATTTTTTGGTCAAATTTTTGTCATTTTTTGGTCATTTTTTTAATCAAATTTTTGTCATTTTTTTGTCAATTTTTTGTCATTTTTTGGTCATTTTTTTAATCACATTTTTGTCATTTTTTTTTGTCAAATTGTTTTATCAAATTTTTTGTCATTTTTTTATCACATTTTTTGTCTTTTTTTTTTGTCACATTTCTGTCATTTTTTGTATAATTTTTTGTCATTGTCAAAGTCATTGTTTTCGTCTCAGTTTCAGTTTCGTCTCAGCTTTGTGGGTCTTAGCTTTCAAATGAGGCACTGGCCTGTAGGCTGTACAAAGCTCTTAGATTCAGTGAAGGCCGACCTGGAGAAAATGTGCTCGGTTCAGGCGGGGGTTAAGTGGTTAAAAAGATTTCCTCAAACGTGAATTTGGATCTGGTTTATTTAAAGTTAAAAGTGAAAAAAAATCCAAATTTGTCTTGTTTTTTCTCAATAAATCAGACAAGCAAATTATTATTGAAAAAGTCACTTGAAGTCACAATTTCTCAGATAAATCTATGTAGAAATGGTAAATCAGTGCCATTAAACACGTTTTTATGAAGATCAGGTCGTTCATGTGTCATCATGTAAGCTTTGCCTGCAGTGTCTCCCTTCAAAGCCGAATAATTGCACTTCCAGCAAACTAATCCAACAAACTCCCGGTGAAAACCTCAGCTGTCAGCAGAAACCTCTCCCTGGAGCGCTGTCATTCTCTCAGCACAAGCCCGAACGTGACCGAGGCGTGTCCCGCTGAAGAATGCGACCGAAACTCCGGCTGCAGCCGCGTGTGCGAGGGTTCAACGCCCCGGCCGCCCGCGCTGCTCAAAGGTTCAGTGAAACTCGCTCCGCAAACAGAGCAGAGACACGCCCGGCTAAAACAACTCCGGCCTCACAGTGTCAGGCAGTCGCTCAAAAGCCGGCGTGTAGTGAAGGCATCACTTTTGTTCACATTTTAACTGTGAACAAGCTTTTTCAACCCCTTAACTCCCACCTGAACTGAGCACATTTTCTCCAGTTTGGCTTTACCCCAGTCCAAAAGCTTCTGGAAAAAAGCTGTGAAAATAGCAACAAAACTGAGACGAAAACAATGACGGAAATGTGTCAAAAAAGTGAGAAAACATGGACAAAAAAGCAACGAAAAATTGATGAAAAAGTGGCAAAAATGTCACAAGAAATTGACAAAAAATGGACGAAAAAATGACAAAAATGTGATTTAAAAAAATGACAAAAAATTGACGAAAAAATGACAGTAATGTGACAAAAATGTATCTGATCCGACAAAAAAAATGATATTTGGGGTCAGATACACAATTTGAAAACATCTGGATGTTTCATAATTTGTGATGGTCAATTGTCAACAGTTTCCAGGACTAATTGTCTGCATACATTTGAAATAAATAAATAATTGAGATTTTTCTGACAGATATTGTGATTTGATTTGATAAACTTGATGTAGTTTTGATAAACTACATCAGAGCCGGTGCTGGCCCTTCTGGGGCCCTCAGCAAAAATCCACACAGGGGCCCTACAGTAGCGTCACATGGTTAGAAGAAGAGCGAATCCATTTACGGTCAGTAACACTGTGCAGTCGAGCAGGGCAGAAGGGGAAAATAATGACCTCAATTCAGGCCCCGCCCCTCCGTGTTTGAACCACTAAGCCACTGTCAGACTGTGGCTTAGTGGTTAAGCCACAGTCTAGTAGGACTAGTAGGACGACAACTAGTCTATTTCCCAACTTTTTAAAATGGCAAATGGTCACATTCTGTCACCTCTGGTCCCTGACCCACAGTTTGGGAACCGCTGATTTAAAACTAAGTGAAACAGTGATTTCTGTCTGACCACTGAGAATTAGCCCAATTCATTTTAGACTGTGCACATTCAGAGAACCAGAGTTACTGTAAGTAACTGCAGATTCAACTCATCTTTGAGTCAAATAGGCCTGGCTGTGGGGGCCTATGCACCTGGCATAGTTTGCCTATAGGGAAAAAAACAGCTCAGATCAGCTACATTAATAATATATTTGAGTCACAAACTGCAAAATACAGCTCGTTTTATGAAAATCTGCCTCATATTCACGTCAAAAACTGTCTGTAAAGGTGTTAAAAGGAAACGCAGCTTAAAGGAACAGGCCTCCGTTCTTCCATACTGAGAACTGTTCTTACCTGAGCTTAGACGAGTTGATGTGTACCTGTCTGGTCTTTACGTGTGCGCTCAGTCACGCAAAAACACCGAACATGTTAGCATTTAGCTTCTCCTCATGGACCCAACCCAGATGAAGTTAGAAGCGACCAAGCTCTTCTACATTTTAGATAAAGGCTAATGGTGCAGCCCTAGTGGGTACTGGATGAGTATCTGACCCCACAAAAAGCAGAAATTTGGGGTCAGACACACAATGTGGGTTTACGACAGCTGAAAACATCTGGATCATTCACAATTCATCATGGTTAAAAGCTAACGGCCTCTGAAACGTTTCCAGGACTCGTCGATTTGCCAACTGTCCGCACATGAACCATTGCACTAAACCGGTTCTTGCTGATCGAGCCTTAAGGTTTTCCGTACCTTCCCGGTGACGGCGGACCACACTTTGAGCGTGTTGTCGTCGGACCCGGACACGACGAGGTCTCCGCTGAACTGCAGGCACGTGATCACATGGTCGTCGTGGCCTTTCAGCACCTGGGGATGAAGAATTCAAATGTCGAGCAGAAGTATAATGAAAGGATGGTAATGAGATAACATGAAGGTCTTGTGTGTGTAATTATTCTGAATGTTAAAGGCGCAGTACCATGGGCTCCCTGTCGTCGCCGCTCCTCCAGTTGGTCTCGATGCGGTGCTGCCTGATGTACGCCGACTTCCACGGACTGGCACAGGCGCTCTTCCTCCGGCGGGACAAGTCCGAGATACCTACGAACACGTGAAGAGTAGTTTGGCTAAAGCGAGAATATTATTTTAATGACCAGACACTGAAGTTTTAATGCCACAATAACAGCGGTGTTTGGTTTATGTGTTAAGATTCCATCAAACAAAGGAATGAAGGGGAATTTCAATATACAAGGGGAAGAGAGGAGAGAGAAAGGGAGGGGAGAGAGAGAAAGGGAGAGAGAAAGGGAGGGGAGAGAGAGAAAGGGAGAGAGAAAGGAAGGAGAGAGAAGGGAAGGAGAGAGAAATGGAGAGAGAAAGGAAGGAGAGAGAAGGGAAGGAGAGGAGAGAGAAACGGAGGAGAGAGAAAGGAAGGAGAGAGAAAGGGAGAGAGAAAGGAAGGAGAGAGAAAGGAAGGAGAGAGAAAGGAAGGAGAGGAGAGAGAAACGGAGGAGAGAGAAGGGAAGGAGAGAGAAATGGAGAGAGAAAGGAAGGAGAGAGAAAGGAAGGAGAGAGAAAGGAAGGAGAGAGAAAGGAAGGAGAGAGAAAGGAAGGAGAGAGAAAGGAAGGAGAGAGAAAGGAAGGAGAGAGAAAGGGAGAGAGAAGGGAAGGAGAGAGAAGGGAAGGAGAGAGAAGGGAAGGAGAGAGAAGGGAAGGAGAGAGAAGGGAAGGAGAGAGAAGGGAAGGAGAGAGAAATGGAGAGAGAAAGGAAGGAGAGAGAAAGGAAGGAGAGAGAAAGGGCGAGAAAATGAGGAGAGCGAAAGGGAGAGAGAAAGGAAGGAGAGGAGAGAGAAAGGAAGGAGAGAGAAAGGGCGAGAAAATGAGGAGAGCGAAAGGGAGAGAAATGGAGAGAGAAAGGAAGGAGAGAGAAAGGGAGAAAGGAAGGAGAGAGAAAGGGAGAAAGGAAGGAGAGCGAGAGAGAGAGAAAGGGAGGAGATAGAAAGAGAGAGAGGGAGGGTGAGTGAGAGAAAGACAGGAGAGAGAAATGGAGAAAGGAAGGAGAGAGAGAGAGAAAGGGAGGAGATAGAAAGGGAGAGAAGGAGGGAGAGTGAAAGGGAGAGAGAAAGGGAGAGGAGAGCGAGATAGAACGATAGATAAATAAAGAATCAATCTTTTTTTATCCCAAAAGGGGTCATTAAAAGGCACAGAGAGTAGCAGTGTACATACAGTATATATATATATAAATATATGACAGGATCGAGAGCTAGAGAGCGAAAGGATAAAAGCGGAGGAGGAGGAGGGAGAGTTTGTGGCTCGGAGCCCACGGGGAAACACTGCCTTTTACAGACTCTGCTGCAATGCGCCGCTCAGAGACAGGCCGTACATAAGAAACACGGGGAGGGACATTCCACAGACTCTATATGTGACGGAGAGGAGGGAGTTCTGGATCGCAGAGCGGGGTTTCCCACTCCACGTACCTCTGGAGAAAGGGTATCTCAGGAACTCAAAATGATTTCCCAGTGAATAATACGAGATGAGGTGGTTTGTACACATGAAAGCGGAATAACACCCTTTAAAACAAGGACCTATTCCCACCTCTGCTCCTCCCGAGGTCTAACCCTTTAAAACAGCTCTGCTTGTGTACAAGTCATTTCATGGTTTAGCTCCAAAGTACATCTCTGACATGTTAGAGCCGTATGAACCATCTCGGGCCCTGAGAACCTCAGGGAGGGGTCTCCTGGTGGTTCCCAGAGTCAATAATAAACACGGTGAGGCTGCGTTTCAGTTTCATGCAGCTAAAATCTGGAACAGTCTTCATGAGGATCTGAGACAGGCCTCAACTCTGACAATGTTCAAATCCAGGCTGAAAACAGTTCTGTTTGCCTGTGCATATGACTGAAAGTATTTTATCTAGACTCTTGCCTTTTACTGTAATTGATTAATTTTATGTTGATGTCCAGAGGAGAAGGAGCGACAAAAACAGAGGTTAGGTAACTTTGTGTGAACGAGCAAGAAAAATAGTGCTCAAGACAGAGCGAATCAAAACAAGACTTAAAAATGCATATAACTGAAAGTATTTTATCTACACTCTTGCCTCTTACCGTAATTGATTAATTCTATGTTGATGTTTTATTGATTGTATTTGTTTTCTTATATTTATGCAACTGTGAAGCACTTTGAATTGCCTTGTGTATGATATGTGCTCTACAAATAAACTTGCCTTGCCTTGCCTAACCCAGCACGTCCTTACCCTCCTCTCTGCACTTCTCCCTCCACAGCAGGTTGTCCTCGGCCAGGATCCTCCAGTACCTGCAGGTCTTGGCCGCCTGCAGCAGGTCTCTGGGAGCCAGGAAGGTCAGCACGTACAGGGCGAGCTGCCAAACACACCGGAGAACGGATTTAAAACTAACATCTCATTGTGGATGAACTCCCCTGGACCCGGGCGCACCTCTTTGGGCAGCAGCGAGATGAAGTCCCTCTGAAACTGCGGCTCGATCAGCTGCATCATGTGTTTGACCTGCGTCGTCTCACAGCGGTCGATGAGCTCGTCCAGAGCCAGGAGCCGCTCGGGGCCGCTCCACGCCTGAGGAAACACACACGGAAATAAAACACACGGGTCTGTGGAGGAGCCGGAGAAGAAGGCGAGACACTGCAGGTGAGCGCGGAATTATATCTTAATTTAAAGGTAAGTTTTGTGTCCGGTCAAATAATAATACACGGACACAGGTTTAAATGTATTTGTGTATTTTGTTGATATATTAATTACAAAGATTTGCTCGGTTTCCCACCTGGACTTTCTGTGAGGAGTTTGCATGTTCTCCCCGTGTGTGCAGGTTTCCCCTACCACTGAAAACATGTACAATAGGCCAGGATGAATGAGAGTGTGTTTGAGAGCACGCGCTACAGTCCGGTGTGGCTTGTTTACATGCACGAGACCCATGTGTGTTCATTAACAGGCACTGCTCCGACCAAATAAACCAATAAATATCCATCCATCCATCCATCCATTCATTTTCTTCCGCTTTATCCGGGGCCGGGTCGTGGGGGCAGCAGTCTCAGCGGAGATGCCCAAACTTCCCGATCCACACACACTTCCTCCAGCTGTTCTGACCCCGAGGCGACACCAGGCCAGCTCGGAGACATAGTCCCACCACCGTGTCCTGGGTCTTCCACGAGGCCTTGTCCCACTAGGACATGCCTGGAACACCTCCCGCGGGAGGCGACCAGGAGGCATCCGAAACAGATGCCCGAGCCACCTCAGCTGCTCCTTTCGACGTGAAGGAGCAGCGACTCTACTCCGAGCTCCTCCCGGGTAACTGAGCTCCTCACCCGATCTCGAAGAGTGCGCCCAGCCACCCTGCGAAGGAAACTCATTTCGGCCGCTTGTATTCGCGATCTTGTCCTTTCGGTTATGACCCAAATCTCATGACCATAGGTGAGAGTGGGAACGTAGATTGATCGGTAAATCGAGAGCTTTGCCCCGACTCAGCTCCCTCTTCACCACGACAGACCGATACAGCGACCGCATCACTGCTGACGCCGCACCGATCCGTCTGTCGATCTCACGCTCCATCCGTCCCTCACTCGTGAACAAGACCCCGAGATACTTGAACTCCTCCACTTGAGGTAAGGAGCAATATAATAAATGAAATTAAATCGTTTTTGAGGCTCAAAGCTCAATAAATCCGGCTCAGGATTAGATTTTTAAATGTCCTTCTGCAAAAAACCTCTAAGGCGAGAACATTTGGAGTCTGTAGGAGCTACTGAAGTAGAGATGTTGTTGCAATAGTGGAATTTTATTTCTTTGATGGGGACAATGCATATTAATGAACAGTTGCACATGAGCACTGTAAATTACTACTACTTGTGAAAACTGTCCCTGGTAAAAAATATATATGCACCATTTGGCGGCCATGTTGGGAATGATCCAAAGTCAACAAAATCGTAAAGGGACAGTTTGGTCTATTTTTTTCTTTGACATTAAAACAAAGACGTTAAAGGAGGCCAAACCGCCTTTGCTCTGCCTGATCCCGTCAGACCTCAGGAGCTCAGCAGGGAAGGGCCTGGTCGTTAGTTGGATGGGAGAACGTTTGGGAAACACCAGGGGGGCTTTAACATTATCAAAACAACACAAAAACCTCAAAACTGAACACTGCATGAAAGTCGATGTTTCCACCTCCAGCGTCTCGCATTAATAAACTGTGACAAGACTAGAGTAACTAGAACAGGGATCTCCAACCAGTAACTCGCCAAAGACTTTCCACATCTCTACACGTTTGATAACTCAAATTTTAGATGCATTTTCTGTGTGTTCTGAACATGCTGAACACAATACAGTAAAGTATAAGGACAAAACTCAAACAGTAAAGTATAAGGACAAAACTCAACTAATACCATCTTGGCAAGTAATTCTTTTCTCACCTAAGTTGCATTTTCCACAGGTGTTTTTGAACATAAGCAGCTCTCCGATGTTCATATTGTGTAAAAGTGGCTCGTCGGGTAAAAAAGGTTGGAGACCCCGAGCAAGAATAAACCGTTCTCACCTGAAACGTGTGCAGCCACTCCTGCAGGCCTGTAGGGGGCGGGCCTGAGTTGACGCGCCTCCTCTGAGCTGAAAGCCCATTGGCCACTCGCAGGTCCCCGAAGGTGGTGGGCGTGGCCGGCACCAGACTCGCCGGGCTGAGGGGGCGAAGGATACAAGCTTAAATTAAACTTAAAAGGGTTGGGCAACATTGGCAAAAACTAACATCTCAATATTATGGGGGATTTTCTCAATAACGATGATGAAACGATATCAGAAATATGTAAAAATGTACATGTAACATCAAAGTACCTGAGATATCCGCTCCCTTTGCAGTGCTTCTTCCCTGAAGGAAACGGTCGCCCGTCGGGAGGATGGTCCAACTTCCTCTTCATCTGCTCAGGGAAGAAACAAACAAACTTTAGAAACACATTCAGCCAGTCTGGGAGAGTTCGGCAGATCTTAGAAAGAACTGAGTATTTGTCCTCGAAGTAAAATGTGAGAAGAAGCGAAGAAAATGTGAGGATTTGTGAGAGGGCTAATTCTAAAAATACTGAAGTGTTACACGGCGTCTCTCCTTCCATCACAGGCCAAGGAACGTGTGAAGTGTCTTGCCAAGGGACGCAAAGAACTATGCAAAGCCTGTAGTGTGTAGTGGGTTCGGTCTATTTTTATGCAGGACAAAGTTTCAGCTTCATAATCAAACCAGATGGCGGAGACTAGGGCGGCAACTAAAGTCATTTTTACCATTAATCGAACTTTGGAGCTTCAAAAACATGGAAATCGAGCCCGAATTCGATCTCTGTGCGGCAACACGATGCGGACAAACATTCTTCTTTGATGTGAATCGGTGATATTTGACAGTTTCTCTGCACAGCGCCACCTACTGTTCTGGAGTGTGCATCTCAAGGCTTTAAAAATATATAAGTAAAATGAACAAAACACATGGGCAAACTCATTGACTTTGGAGCTTTTGTAGATTTGTGTCAAATACATTCTATCTATCGACCTATCTATCGACCTATCTATCGACCTATCTATCTATCTATCTATCTATCTATCTATCGACCTATCTCTATAAATCTGTCTATCTATATATCTACCTATATCTACCTATCTACCTACCTACCTACCTACCTACCTACCTACCTACCTACCTACCTACCTATCTATCTATCTATCTATCTATCTATCTATCTATCTATCTGTACATCTATCTATCTATCTCTATACCTACCTACCTACCCACCCACCCATCTATCTATCGATATAAATGCTTTTGATTAATGTGCTTGTGGCTGTGGTGTTTTATGGTGATTATGTAACTTTGAACGGAAAACAGACTCTTGGAAACAGTAATGAAGCCAACTGAACTGGGGATGCAGGTTTTCTAGTATTTCTATTGTTGTGAGTCCTTAGATCAGTAAAAACAGTTATAGATGAAACCAGACGGGGTATTTAAAACCTCATCTACTCCATAACGGGCGTCACTCGTAGATCAGGGACATAATGACAACACGGGCATCACAGTGACTAAAGCCTCATCTCTTAGAAATCTTTTAGCATTAGCATTAGCACAAACGAAGCCGAGGGGAAACTAAACACAGCAGCTCATGTTAAACTTGTGTCGTAGTCCTGCAGTGGCGAGACACAAGTTCAATATGAGCAGCTGTATTTAGTTTTCCCTCGGCTCCCTAAATCCATGCTACGAAGCTAAATCCATGCTACGAAGCTAAATCCATGCTACGAAGCTAAATCCATGCTACGAAGCTAACTCCTCTCCGAACGCAGCCGTGACAAACTCCGCCACATCTGCACAAAGCTGGAGACTCTCGTAATAATCCAGGTCTCTAGAACTCTTCCTGAGTTTCTCTAACTCTCACTAGATTCTTCTTCTTAAGGATAATTCCGGTGGTTTGCCACCAAATATTAGGGCATTACCGCCACCTACTGTTTCAAGGATGGGTCAAACGGTAAGCTCACACTCCAACATCCCCGCACCAGTCTAACAGGCTGTAGTCCCAACAAGGGAAGGGGAAAATAAAAAATAAAAAATAAAAAAAAGAATCTCACTAGATTCTTGGTCTGCTGCCATCTAGTGGGCAGGAGTAAAAGTGCAGGACCAAAGCGAGACGCTGCAATGAATATTCCCCCCAAAAAAGATGTTTAAAAATTGATACGGCGCTTTTTGGATCGATACGAGAATCACGCGACGTAATATCGTGATATATATCGGTGGATCGATATTTTTCAACACCCCTAATATTTATCTTCAAATGTAGTGGAGTAAAAGTAGAAAGTTATCAACAAAAATACTACTAAAGTAAAGTACAAAATCTTCACAAACTCATGCAGTACTTAAGCAAATCTAACAGCGGAAATAAACTTGCATCATACTTATTTAAAGCCGCACGACTGAAGTAGAGCTCGGCGTTGACACAAACTGAAAGGAGCAAAAAAAACAAAACAAATGCCTTTGTGTGTCCGGGCACTGACGCTGCAAATGCCTACGGCCCTGAAGTCACCCGAACACATCGCGGAGCCCAGCCTGAATAAAGTGAGGAATGTGGAAAATCACAGGAATGTCACCGGACGGCAGGCGCTGAAATAACCCGCTGTCCATCTGCCCTGAACGCACCGCTGTCAAGTACGACGGGGGGGTCGTGAGAAGGGACGAGGTGGGATTCAAGCAGCATCGGCTTTTAGGATTTTAGAAGTAATTTAAAGAAAAAAATCCAAAGAAATTAGTCTTAACGCCTGTTTAAATTGAATGAAACGCATACTCTGGTTTATACAGGAAGCACACAGTGGAACTAAATGCCACAAATGCAAAAAATCTGTCCATATTTTATTACATTGGAGGAGATATCACAGTTCAGAAGAAAATTAGATGCTTAAAGCTGAATGTGTGGTCAAAATTAGGGAAAACAGGGACCTAAACCAGATGCAAAGTGACCAAAAAATGACTAAACGGGGCAACAACTGCACAAAACATGGACTTAACCAACACCAGGTTCCGCTGTGATCTTTCTTTCATGTCCCCAGAGGTATTTGTTGCGCAGATGTTGATACTGTTTTGTTTTTGATTAAGACACAAAACAACTTTTTTTTCTTTCTCCTGACTCTGAACAGAGAAAATCCTTCATCTCTGGACAGCATTACACGAGGCTTTGAACTAAAGACGCTTCAATATGAAACTCACGAATCTAAACGGGCACAAATCCACAGAGAAACACGGAAAATGGAGATTTTTAAAGGCGATATGTCGATGTTTTTGTTATATCCATCGTATACAGCATGTTATCTGATGCTATAGATTACTTTTGATCTCCATGGCAACGCAGGACAGTCAGCTCCATACTGGGGGATAACAGACAGCTTTCCATGGACTTTAAGACGGCAGAAACTGATTAATATCCATCTCTAGAAGCTTGAATTTACATAATTGAACTAAATTGACTTTTTCCTCTGTAACACATCCACACCAAAATGCCAGAAGACTTTTTATAAGGCCCAGAAGAGCAGACCCCCCTTTTTTTCTCCACAAGTTAAATGCTTGACTTACAAACAGGTATTGGAAAAAACTAGACAAAGAGCTCAAGAAGTCAATAACAAAATGTGTTTTTTGGGGGGAGGGTGCTCTTTGGTGTTTGGGGAATGAAGACTCAAAAGAAAAACAAAAGAGCAAGGCACTCCTCCCACATCCTAATTGTCTATTTACATTTCTAAAGCCTTTATTGTGCTGGGGTGATGAATCTTAAAATCATTAAAACATATTATATACGAGTATGTTTATTGGGTTATCTGTACAAAATGTAAGGTTCCCCGAAATGTTTGTTTCCATGGGGCCCAGCATTTCTTGCGGCGCCCCTGAGCATTCATTAGTATATTAAGCAAAATACTAGCTATGTTTATGCTTTGAGATGTTGCTGTGTTTTGTGCCGTCTCCTGTGGTTGGAGTAACTCATGTTGCTTCACTGTGGCAGTAAAAATGGTCGATGATAAATGGTCTCATATCGCACTTTTCTACCTTCATCAGGCACAAAGCGCTTTACAGTAAGAAACCATTCACTCTCTCATTCATACACCAATGTACGCAGACACTGGAGGCGAGGCGGGTGAAGTGTCTTTCCCCACGACGACAGTGGGCACCTTCGGGTGGTGGGATTCAAACCCTCGACCTTCCAATCCAATGAGACTACCAACTGTCTCACTGTCGTCCAAAAAAGGTGAGACGGGTGGGATAGATGAACAGGTAGTAGCTTTGGAATGGAATAGAAGTTTATTCATATAGTGCTTTTCACATGATACAAGTCACTCAAAGCGCTTCAGTGTCAGAGATTTGTTCTTCATTCACTCCACACACGGAGGTAAGATGTGGCTTCAGTTTCCCCTGGGGTAGACTGACTAGGTGACTAGGTTTATCGACATCAAATCACAATCGAGGTTTTGTCGACTGCAATAGCCTAATGTCAAGAGGCTGAGGGTTTATTTTTCTGTCTCTCTGGCATTTGAGTGATAGATGTTCACCAGCCACTGATCTGAGGTTCAGCTAAAACAGATAAAAGGTCAGAGTTTCCAAAAAGCAGATTCTAAAGTGTTTAGATCAGGGGTGTTCAAAGTGCGGACCGGGGGCCAAATGCGGCCCTCAGACCAATTTTTGGTGGCCCTCTGCCTTTTTGCTGAATCGGGACACATCATCAGAGATAGTCCTTTTTATTTGAAATGTAATAATTCCACACAATTCTAACCAAACAACTAACCTTTTACTGTGAGACAGGGCTGGCATTAAGGTTTTGAGCAGAAATAAAGGTGTGGGCGCCTCTGCTAGTCAAAGATTTTGCGGCACTAACCACCGATCTATGGCCCTTCACCCTGTGTATGCGGCCCCACAGGAAAAAGGTTTGGACACCCCTGGTTTAGATAGAGGCTAGGGCTGAAAGATATATCGTTATTGTATCAATATCGAGATATGAACATTCAAAACATCAAAATCAAAAAGCAAGATTTAAACGATACAGATTTTCTTCAATAAAACTGCACTCTTTTGTATTATGTTTTTATTTTTCGGAAAAATTCTTGGTTTTCACCTTACCCATAGTTATATCGTATCGATATCGAGAAATCTGGCATGAATATTGAGATGTGACACTTTTGCTTTGTCCATATCATTCAGCTCTAACAGACGCTCTATTATTCCATCCCGGACTTATTTTAGTTACGTGGCTGTCCCCCAGAGGTACTCTCTGAATGTCGGGGAAACTCCTCCAGAAGAGGGCGCTGTCCACATAAAGCCAAATATTTTTCAAAGCAGATTATTATTGTGTATTGTTCTAATGTGGGGCAATTTAAGCAAGAAAATGTTGTATGACTAAAGTCTAAACGTAATTTCCTTCACTCATAATTTTATCAGTTAATGCTTATAAATGTATCAAATACAAAAATTGCAAATCGAATCACAATATTTGCCCTTAGCGTGACTGCACACATATAACCACCAGTAGTCATTCACGCACACACATCATTCATTCCTATTGCACATGTTTGTAACTGGAGTGCCCGGAGGAAACCAACAAAGACACGGGGAGAACATGCAAACGCCACACAGAAAGGCCCCACCCGGGAATCGAACCCGGGACCTTCTAGCTTTGTGACTTCAACTGACATTATTTGCATTAAAAACGTGATCCAATATGGCGGCAGGGGGGCGTATATGTCCCAGGACTACAATAACGATACAATTTTTAGAGCTACTGGAAGAAATAGAGTTCTGTTTGGCTTTTTGCATAAACTAAGCCTGAGATAAAACAAGAAAAATCACAAAGGTTTGCCTCGTTAAACTGCTTCAGCATAAAAGAACAGCCTTATATGTGAACAGGCAAACAAAATAAAAAGCAACAGCAAAGTAAAAAGCGTTGGCTCTGTGGACGGAAGGAAGGGTTTGTCGGCTAAACCCTGGAATGACAGGTATGAAGCATGAGAAGCCATACAAATGTCCACTTCACACCGACTTTAAACCAAGATCTGATAAAATACCAAAGTGATAACACGAAACCCACTGATAATAAAATAAATAATAAAAAAATGTATACAAAGTGCCCATTTTTTTCCTTTTTTTTTTTTTAACAAGGAAAAATCGTGTTGTTGAAAAGACCATATATCGAGCACGTAAAGCACCGCAATCTCGATTCGATACAGGCGCTAAACCGATAAATTGTCCACGAATTTGACACTGTTTGGGGCAAATGCAACACGTAAAAACGCCAGGATGAGACGTATTTCTGCACCATAAAACAGCGAAACTGCAGAGGTTAAGGCCATCTTTACGCGCGGATTTGTCCCCTATGTACAAAATGCCATCGTGCGAATATGCGTAAAAGCGATTTAGCATCGAGGAGACGCTGGAAGGACGCAGAGGAGAGGGGGGGATGCCTTTTCCCCGTATCCGCAGTGGCTCACGCACACACACGAGTACGCGCCTCCTCTGCTGCGCTGTCAGTGCCACCGGGAGGGGGAAAAAACGCCTCGTCATGGCGCAAGGAACCGTCAAAACCCACTGCATTTCTTCAGATCACAGACCGCAACATTACGCGTAAATGCGGATACTCACTTTGTAGAAGATGAGCTTGAGCGTGCCGTAGAAACCCATGGTCGGACGCGGAGAGAGAGTGGGGTTTTTTTTCCCTTCAGTAAAACGAGGTTAAGTCCGATTTGGAGCGAGGGATGTCGGTGGAATCCAGCGCGTAAAAATGGTCAGTAATCCACGCGTTTCGCTAAAGAGGGAAAAGGGGAGAGAGGATGAGGCGAGCGGTGGATTGGAAGGACTTTGAGCGGAGCAGGGACACGCTGAGACATGCCTCTATGGGAGGGAGAGAGAGAGTGAGGGAGGGAGGGCGGAGGGAGGGAGCAGTGTGGGCAGGTCAATTCGCGGAGCAGCCAAAACATTATGACCACTTGTACGTGGCTGCTTTCCGGTCGCGAAATCGCAAACTCAACGACTAAAGACGAAGTAATCGATCCATCGATCCAACAAGTGAAACTAATACAGTGGGGAAAAAAAGTATTTTTCACAAAGACATTCTATTGGATTTTGGCCAAATACTTTTTTTCCCCACTGTACATTTTGAAATAAAAGTAAAAACCTGTCAACACGTGATAACAATAATGCGATAAAAAAAAAGCCACAAAAGAGCAACAAAAAATGTGACAAAAACACTTCAAAGATAATAATAATAATAATGCATTGGTTTTATATAGCGCTTTTCTGGACACTCAAAGACGCTTTACATTGCACTATTCGTTCACTCCATACCCGGTGATGGTAAGCTACTATTGTAGCCACAGCTGCCCTGGGGTAGACTGACGGAAGCGAGGCAACCAGTCTGCGCCATCGGCCCCTCCGACCCCCACCAACCACTCACTCACTCACTACATTCGCTAGGCTTCCTGGTGTTCCCAAATGGTCTCCCATCCAAGCACCGACCAGGCCCTTCCCTGCTTAGCTTCCAAGGTCTGACGGGATTGGGCATCGCAAAGGCGGTATGACCACAGATGTGACATATAATCTGCGACAACATGACATAAAAGTTATGATCAGTTTTGTAGGTCTTAGCTTTCAAATAAGATAAGATAAGATGGTAAATGAGACATTACACTGGCCTGCAGGCTGTAAGTTTTATAGGTTTCAGTAAAGCTGAACTGGACTAAAATGCGTTTGGTTGAGAGGTTGATTGTGGCTTATTATCTGAAGCTTTGGGGACCTTCGCATTAATACTTTACGAACTATAAAGTTTGAAAGTGGACCTGTCTGATCTTCACCCGTGCCTTCAGTCACGTAAACACAGCGCAGACGGCGTTAGCATTTAGCCTCTCCCTCTCTCCACTATAGCTCCAAAACAGGTCAAGATAGAAGCTACCAAGCTCTTCCACGTTTTCCCTATTTAAATATGGTTACGTGAAGTGTTCCACTACAAAGTATAATTACACAAAATTAAACATGGATTTTCTAAGCGGATAAAAGGGGGAACTATATTGTAAGGCGTAATAATACCAGGAGTAGTTCGAAATCCGCGCAGTAATCTTCACTTTACTGCGCAGTAATCTTCACTTTACTGCGCAGTAATCTTCACTTTACTGTGCGGATGCCAAATTACTCCTGGTATTATTACGCCGTTGATATTTTACGTTTATTTAATTTGAAATTGAAATCATAACAACGCCGCCCAAGAAGTGACTTCCTGTTTCGATCCGGCACACCAAAATAAAAGCACCATCTTATTCATTAGTTCAACTTTCTTTCTGCCTAACTATTATCAGACAAAACACTAAATATGTGTGTATTTAATTATACTGTTGTAATGTTGTAAGTACCTGCTGAACAAAGCAATGTGACGAGCTGTGTGCTTTTATTTTGGAATGTTGGATTGAAACAGGAAGTCACTTCTTGTTATGGTTTGAAGTCATGCACAGAGTCAATTATGTCTCTGTAAGAACTGAATAGTAACAATGAAACACAGGCAGGAGCTGGTGAAGAATCTGACTGGGGCTCCTCCTGCTGGCAGCTGTGGGAATAACTTTCAGTTTCCATAAACATCGGAATTAAACAGGATTACCAGAGGTTTACTGGTAATCCTGAATGTAGTGAAATACTACTCCAGGTCTGTCTATGACGAGAGAACAACGTTATAAGTTATAACATGGTTTAAAGCTCAAATAAGCTTTGCATGATATGGATGAATTTTAATGTTACGGTTTAATCAACTACTGGCCAATCCTGTTACAGAAAAAACAGGTGGAACGGGGCAGCAGGAAGGAAGTGCCCACTTATTTACTAAACGAAAGCATCTGTACCAACTTTTTGTTTGTTTTAACAAAACTGGGCAATACAACAAACTTATTTATTCATCTCAAGAATTATTGTCCCTCTGAACACAAAGAAAGCAGCATCTGCAGAGAGATGTAAAAGAATCCAGATGCTGCAGCGCCTTTGAGATCAAACTCAGGGGATCACTCTGACCAACAAACAGGAAGTCTGGACGCGAAGAGAAGAGAATCTGGCCACAGATCAGTGCAGTGAAACGTTCACCCCTCATTTTAGAGAGGTTAAACCGTTACTTAGGCTTGGAACCTTAAAGGGACTATACGGAGTTTAAAAATGCTACATGTTTCAGCCATGTCCTAATGTGTAGAATGAGCTCAGACCTGTTCACCACAACTGCCTCTAAAATCCTGCACTGTCACTCAAAAAGGTGTCCGGGTCTGAAGTGCCGTCATGCACGAGCTTAATATAGAAGCTGCAGTTACACGTATGACCTGAGGTGGCAGCAGTGAGTATAAAATTGCTCACGTGCTTCCAGCCCCTTTAACGTCAGCTCTGTCTCACAATAAAATGTTAGTTTTATAAGATTTTCATGTGGAATAATGAAACTTGCAGTAAAATCTATCTCCGGAGAATCTGACAATTAAACAAGAAGTCTGAGGACCATCAAAGATCTATCTGATGGCCGCCTTTGGCCCCTGGGCCGCACTTCGGGCACCCCTGACTTAAGCAGAAAATACAAGCTTTCAATTCTATGGGGTTTAGAGAACAATGCTGCCAAAATAAACAACGCTTCCTCAAAGTACAGATACAGGCGCCTTTTGCAGTGGAAGAAAAAACAACTAAAGTCAAAGCCGGATTGCTCAAAGCTTTGTACATAAAGTTAAAATATGGAAACAACACCATTAATATGTCAAAAAGTGTTGGATTTACATTTGTCTGACCAGTCTTTTCTTTTAAGCCTTTTTTAATTGAATCACATTAATCAAAGTGTCCAAAAACCCTGAATAAAGCAAATGGTAATTGACGTTATTTTCCCGTTGACAGTTTAAACGGCCGTATCTTTTACACTCAAACAGCTGAGAGTCAAATCTCTTCAGGGAAATCCATTGCCGTGTTTATTTTGTAATTAGCTGCAATTACCACGAGATGGGAGATAAGGCGTCTGTCAGAGCGAGGCCCACTCAGAGTCTCCCGCTGGTGAAGACTTTCGAGGAGCGTTAATCCGTTACTGACACGACAAGCTCGAGTTAACGTGACTTCTGGATTGATTAATGACGAAGTTTAAAGAGAAAGCCTGAAAGACACGAGGAGAATCTTGTTGGTTCCTGGGCGGGTTAGACTCGAGTCTTCCCGACAGGTGACGGGGACACAGTGCTTGGTTTTGTTGTGATTGTAGGATGAACTCTGACCTTTTACATTAGCCAGGGGAGTTCAGAGCCCCAGGTTTAACAGCTGAGAGTGAAACCCCCCCCCTCACTGTTCAATAATGCTGACAAACCGGTTCAAGGCATCGGAGGAAGTGGCTCTCGAGCATCTGGGTTCTTGTCTGGAGCCAATGGTTTAAAACTGAGTTGGTGCTACGATATTGAAGTAACTTGCGATATTCGATACTGCCTGGCAATATTGCGATAAAGATATTATTGCGATATTTCACTAAACCATGTCAACATATGTTCCATTCTCAGTATATGTAACTAGTTTTTCAGCAAATTGTGTCAAAACAAGACTTAAAAAAAACACTACATCAGCTCCACAAGACAGAAATGTAACTAAATTAGGGAATGTTTGACTAAAAATGTAACTAGAACTTTTACAAATGTATAAATTCAGTGCATTTTTTGGCTGAGTTTGCAAAAAAAAAAGTGTCGATCTCTTTAGTGATGTTGCGATATATTGTGGCTTCTTGCGATACGGATATTCCATCACCTAATAGCGCGATACAATATTTGTTTTTCTATTTGGTTTATGGCTGATAGCTCTGGAATAAGAGATGCTCTGATCCAGCTTTTTTGCTTCCGATACTGATGCCGATACTGGGGGTTTGAGTATCTGCTGATATCCGATATTAAGTTAACCAATACCATGAGACTATCTTAAAAGTGTCTTCCTTAAATCCATATTAAAGGGATATTTCAGGATTTGTGACAAAGGGCCTCATTTCCTCGTTATCCAGAGTGTTGCTGATTTCTGGAGATTTCTTTTTTTGTAATTCAAGCAGTTCTTATATTTGAAGAGTTACTACGATATCAGCTAGCCTGCATTAAAAACAGTCTGACCAAGAGTCGAGTATCGTTTGAGTCGATAATATCGTTTATCGCGATACTTTCCTCAATAAATCAAACCTCAAATTTGTTATCGTGACAGGCCTACTTTTACAGCATTCTCTGAAGCCTGAACGGTTTAAGTTAAGTCTGGTGCAAAAGCAGCAATACCAGAAGCCCAGTGGGATTGTGGGATTCATCTGCAGATTTACAGATTAACCAGAGCAGTGAGAGAAGGGGGGACAGAGGGACAAGACCGGGCATGATCCCGGGGGCTCTGGGGTCAAGAAAACACTTTCTCAAAAAGTACCACAGAGCTGGGCTGGATGATCTGGACTAAAATAAGTATCTAAATGTTTTTCGGGACGAAACGATGATGAAGCAATATTTTTGCAAACCATCAGAAATATGTCAAAATGTGATGCAACTTTAATTTTCATTTTCATTGCTTTGTCGCAGAGAAACATATTGTCCTTAACTCTTTCCACATTTCCCTTATTTCTTCCACATTTTCTCCTTTATTTTATACAGATTATTTCTTAATTTCTTTTTCCGCAAAAAAAAAAATCTGTATTTCTTCCCCATTTTCGCTACATTTTTCCTCATTTCCCCCGTCAAATTTTTCCCTATTGCTTCCCAATTTTCCCCTTATGTTATATAAATGTTTCCTCAAACTTTTCCCCATTTCTTCCCTATGTTTCACCCATATTTTTTCCTATTTTTCTAAACAAAAAATCACATTCTTCCCCCATTTTTTCCTCGATATTTTCCCTATTTCTTCCCAATTTTCCCCTTATTTTATGTAAATTTTTCCTCAAACTTTTCCCCATTTCTTCCCTATGTTCCCCCCATTTTTTCCCCCATTTTTTTTTTTACATTCTTCCCCCATTTTTTCCTCGATATTTTCCCTATTTCTTCCCAATGTTTCCCTTATTTTATATATATTTTTCCTCAAACATTTCCCCATTTCTTCCCCATGTTTCACCCATATTTTGTCCTAATATTCTAAAAAAAATTCACATTCTTCCCCCATTTTTTCCTCGATATTTTCCCTATTTCTTCCCAATTTTCCCCTTATTTTATGTATTTTTTTCCTCAAACTTTTCCCCATTTCTTCCCTATGTTTCACCCATATTTTGTCCTATTTTTCTAAATTTTTACACATTCTTCCCCCATTTTTTCCTCGATATTTTCCCTATTTCCCCTTATTTTATGTATATTTTTCCTCAAACTTTTCCCCATTTCTTCCCTATGTTTCACCCATATTTTTTCCTATTTTTCAAAAAAAACAATCACAATCTTCCCACATTTTTTCCTCGATATTTTCCCTATCCCCCCCCATTATTGTCCATTTTTTCCCCCCATTTCTTGACATCAGAGATAAACTTGATATAGTATAAATTAGCATATCTTCCAGTAACAGCCTTTGCAATATGATCTTGTAGATGATATTTTGCCCATCTCTACCCAAGAAATTACTTTTGCATAATTGGCGAGTTAGTTCATGCAATCTCAGTAGGAATAAGTAAACGTGGCCTTGTCGTGAGTAGGTGAAACTGCTGGTGTTCCATGTAAACAATAGAGTTACCGAACAGAAACCCGAAGTGGCTGCAGGTCTGTGGATTCAGTTGCATTTCGCCGTAGAGCCGTAGCTTTGTTCTGCTTTCTGCAAAATCCACACAAGCTCCTTCCCGCTGTTTTGTTCACGTGCGGCGCAGATCTCGAGTGTCTCTTCGGGCTCGTAAAACGGCGGCGCATCAGAGCAGCCGACCTTTCCCACACTCCCCCCTCTCCCTTTGGATAGAGAGAGACTGTGGTCGATCTGTGGAGAATCGATGCGAACGCCAGAGTCCGGAGAAATGTGTGGATGATGGATTCAAACACATGGGGCAGATCCTTCTGTACAGACCCGACACGGTTTTTCCAAGGACTGTATCAGTGCGAGTCCAAGGGCTCATCGATCAAGGAATGTAAGAGAAGGAGCTACATCCTGCTGAAAGTCGGGCATGTTTGAGGAAATCAGTGCCTGGGCAGTTGGGATGTCACGATTCTACGTTTCAGAATCACGATTATTATGAGGAAAGATACTGATATCATTCAGGATAATCAAAATTAAAGGGATATTTCAGGATTTTTGACATAGGGCCTCATTTCCTCGTTATCCAGAGTGTTGCTGATTTCTGGAGGTATTTTTTTGTAATTCATGCAGTTCTTATATTTGAAGAGTTTCGTGGCGCTAGGCTAATGCAAGGCTAGTGCATGTCTATGGTATCAGCTAGCCTGCATTAAAAACAGTCTGACCCGCTCCACAGTGCACCTGAGGCAAATCACTTATAACACCAGACTAACCATATAAATGTCTGTGTCCATAGATTAATTTTTGGAATATAACTGACCTGCATCACATGAATGATCGCATTTTGAGGGACTATTTTCTAGCAGATCACTCCGCCGCTTTAAGTTATTTTAAATGCAAAATGGTTAAAATTATTCTATGGACACTGACATTTATATGGTTAGTCTGGTGTTATAAGTGATTTGCCTCAGGTGCTCTGTGGAGCGGGTCAGACTGTTTTTAATGCAGGCTAGCTGATACCATAGACATGCACTAGCCTTGCATTAGCCTAGCGCCACGAAACTCTTCACCCATATTTTTCCCCCCCAAAAAAATCACATTCTTCCCCCATTTTTTCCTTGATATTTTCCCTATTTCTTCCCAATTTCTCCTTATTTTATGTAAATTATTCCTCAAACCTTTCCCCATTTCTTCTCTATGTTTCCCCCATATTTTTTTCACATTCTTCCCCCATTTTTTCCTCGATATTTTCCCCATTTCTTCCCTTTTTTCTAGCAGATCACTCCGCCGCCGCGTAGCTTATACAACCACAAAGCTATTTCAAATGCAAAATGGTTAAAATTATTCTATCGACACAGACATTTATATGGTTAGTCTGGTGTTATAAGTGATTTGCGGATCAGATTTGCGGATCAGACCGTTTTTAATGCAGGCTAGCTGATACCATAGACATGCACTAGCCTTGCACTAGCCTAGCGCCACGAAACTCTTCAAATATAAGAACTGCATGAATTACAAAACAAATATCTCCAGAAATCAGCAACACTCTGGATAACGAGGAAATGAGGCCTTATGTCAAAAATCCTGAAATATCCCTTTAAACAATCGATCCCTAAAGCTTAAAAATGACAGTAAAGAATGTAAAAAGTGTAATTTCACCACCAGGCTGCTGCATTTGAAACGATCACAAGCAGAAGGCCGTGCTTAGAGCCTGTCCAGAGCTGTCAGAGTCTGTTGCGGTGAAAACAGGTGCGTTCCCGCGGTCTGAGAGCTCCATTAAAAATGAATGGGAGCGCGGGATGCTAGCGTCGTTAGCCTCATGGATCTTTAACCAGGGTCAGGAGATTAAACACTGCTTCAAACCACAACAGCAAACGGCACGGCTGCACTCATGGAAGACACTTATTAGAGAAGTTATATCAGTCTAGGGCCGGGCGATATGGACAACGATATGGACGATAATAATAAAGTGTCTCCTGATCTTTCATATGAAGAAAACGGGGACCCCTGAGGGTACTTGAGCACTTAGCAGGGGGTACTTGGAATTATTTCAGATTAAAAAAGATGAGTAGAATTTCATATGAAGTTCAAAGGAAAGTTAGTTTTAATTATGTCGTTCAGTAAAACGTTTGATTTTGAGAGTATTTTATCTTAATTTTGAACACAACACACTGCTAAATACTGCATAATCTTAGTTTAGTTGGTGACTTTGTAATAATATTAGCAAAATCCTCGAGATAGGGGGTACTCAGAGTATAAGTCAACGACTCAAGGGGTACGCGAGGCAAAAAGAGGTAGGTAAGTAAGTAAGGAAGGAAGGAAGGAAGGAAGAAGGATGGAAGGAAGAAAGGAAGGAAGGAAGAGAGGAAGGATGAAGGAACGAAGGGAGGATGGAAGGGAGGAAGGAAGGAAGGAAGAAGGATGGAAGGAAGGAAGGGAGGAAGGAAGGAAGGAAGAAGGATGGAAGGATGAAGGAACGAAGGGAGGATGGAAGGAAGGAAGGAAGGAAGAAGGATGGAAGGAAGAAGGAAAGAAGGAAGGAAGGAAGGAAGGAAGGAAGGAAGGGAGGAAGGATGAAGGAACGAAGGGAGGATGGAAGGGAGGAAGGAAGGAAGAAGGAAGGAAGAAAGGAAGGAAGGGAGGAAGGAAGGAAGGAAGGATGATGGAAGGAAGAAGGAAGGGAGGAAGGAAGGGAGGAAGAAGGAAGGAAGGAAGGAAGGAAGGAAGGAGGATGGAAGGAAGAAGGAAGGAAGAAAGGAAGGAAGGAAGGAGGATGGAAGGAAGAAGGAAGGGAGGAAGGAAGGAAGGAAGGAAGGAAGGAGGATGGAAGGAAGAAGGAAGGGAGGAAGAAGGAAGGAAGGATGGAAGGAAGGAAGAAGGAAGGGAGGAAGAAGGAAGGGAGGAAGGAAGAAGGATGGAAGGAAGAAGGAAGGAAGGGAGGGAGGGAGGGAGGAAGAAGGATGGAAGGAAGAAGGAAGGAAGGAAGGAAGGAGGATGGAAGGAAGAAGGAAGGAAGGAAGGGAGGGAGGGAGGGAGGAAGAAGGATGGAAGGAAGAAGGAAGGAAGGAAGGAAGGAGGATGGAAGGAAGAAGGAAGGGAGGAAGGAAGGAAGGAAGGAAGGAAGGAGGATGGAAGGAAGGAAGGAAGAAGGAAGGAAGGAAGAAGGATGGAAGGAAGGAAGAAGGAAGGGAGGAAGGAAGAAGGATGGAAGGAAGAAGGAAGGGAGGAAGAAGGAAGGAAGGATGGAAGGAAGGAAGAAGGAAGGAAGGAAGGAAGGAGGATGGAAGGAAGGAAGGAAGAAGGAAGGAAGGAAGAAGGAAGGGAGGAAGGAAGGAAGGAAGGAAGGAAGGAAGGAAGGAGGATGGAAGGAAGGAAGGAAGAAGGAAGGAAGGAAGAAGGAAGGGAGGAAGGAAGAAGGAAGGGAGGAAGGAAGAAGGATGGAAGGAAGAAGGAAGGGAGGAAGAAGGAAGGAAGGATGGAAGGAAGGAAGAAGGAAGGGAGGAAGAAGGAAGGAAGGAAGGAAGGGAGGAAGAAGGAAGGAAGGAAGGATGGATGGATGTAGATATTCCTTGTCTGCTCTCAAAAGTAAAACCTCTTAACACATTGAGTGCCACTGGGGGGTGTAGTGGGGGGTTAATACACCTTATGTGTGGTGTTTGTCCTCGGGGGCGGGGTTTTGCGCAGCACAGTGGTTCCCAACCTTTATTGTCTTGTGTACCCCTTGGGCCTTTCAATGGTCGTCCGTGTACCCCCAACCTCAAGGGTGTTGCAGTTTATTTAGAAAGTAATTACTTAAAAGTGGTATTTGTGTAAGAAAAAGGACAACGTTGCAGACAAAATGAACCTAAAACTCTCCCAAGGCAACACATTTTACTGAAGAATATAGCTTTTCTTATAGAGATTATGTTCAATTTCCCCCTTTTTTCAATCTGAAATAGTTCCAAGTACCCCCTGCTAGGTCCTCGAGAGGTCCCCGTACCCCTGGTTGGGAAACACTGGCGTAGCAAACAGCTGTAAACCAGACATTTCTCTCTCTCTCTATAAATCCCAGGACGATTATTGAGATTGACTAAAATATTTGATTAAATTTCGATGAATTGCCAAACCCTGGGATAAAGTCAGGGATAAAGCTGGACATGATCAGGAGAATGTGTGAAAACTGACTCTTCAAACATGGCACAAATCAAAACAAAAACTTCAAAATGTGCAGAGGTTTCATGATTTAGTTACATTTCAGTCTTGTTTTGTCCCTTATTTAGTTCAGGCTGCTCCATCTGAAACTGTGACGAAGCCAAATTCTAGAAAGTGAAGATTGACAATGAGGTCGATCATCACAGAGGAGAGAATCAACACTGACTCGATGAAAGAAGCTTTTCTTTTCGCCGCAGTTTCTCGGACGGAGGTTTTTATTGTCGTCACGTTGGACACATTGTCTCGTCCTGACTCTGCGTGAAATCGCTCTTCCTCGAACTCATGACTGCAGAATATGAACTGTTAAACTAATACAAGAGTCACATGAGCCCGGGGTCAGAGGGTCAGGTCTGAGACATAATATAACAGCAAAGAATGGGGGAAAATGTATTTGTTTGTTAAATAACTAGTCTTTATTTTCATTATTCAAGGGAGAAACGATATAAACCAGGGGTGTCAAACTCAGGTTGGGTCGCGGGCCGGAATTCAGCTCCCACGTTGGGTCGCGGCCCACATTAGATCATTTTTTTCCAATAAATGAATAATAATGAGCTGTGATTTGACTGTAGCTTCATTAAAAACAACGGCTTACACTTGTATTGCACTTTACAAGCCTGTGTCACAAGTTCCTCAAAGTGCTACATAGTCATTATTCATTCACTCCACACTGGCGGTGGTCAGCTGTTATTGAAGCCACAGCCGCCCTGGGGCATTTACCACGTGGCTATAATGTGTTGTTCATATCCTGAGCTCTTATTATGTCAGTGCTGCTGCTGGAGCCTTTTTGCCAGTTTGACCAAACATTTTTTTTGGTCAATTTTCCCAAATTTTTTATTTTCAGAAGAAGGATCAGCAGATATTTAATATTGCGTCACCGAGTGTTGTGGAAAATGATGATTGACAAAAGGGCAGAAAACATTTTTTCCACATTTTTAAAAACCTTTTCCCGATTTTTTTCTTTACTATATGTCCCCCTATTTTTTGGTCATCCCTTTTTTTCTCTATTTTCCAATTTTTTCCACTTACCAAACTCACTAATCCGGCCCCTGCCCTGTAGAGCTTAAATTGAAAAGAAAAAAGGGTAAAAAAAAAATCCTGTAAAATTAGAGAAAAACCTTTTTTAAAAATTAGGGGAAAATAGGGAATAGTTGTTAAAAAATTTACCAAAAAAATGGAATTTTTGCTGGAAAAAGAAAACATTTAAAAAAAAAAGAAGAAAAAAAAGGGAAATGCGGGTGGAAAAAAATGGAGCATAAATTGAAAAACAAATCTAAAAAAAAATTTAAAAAAGGGAAAAATATTGGAAAAAAAGGGAAATTTTCTTTTGGGGAAAATTGAACAAAAAATGTATGGTCAAACTGGCAAAAAATAAATAAAAAATAGGGGGACATATAGTAAGAAAAAATAGGGAAAAGTTTTTTTTTTAAATGTGGAAAAAATGTTTTCTGCCATTTTGTCGTTGCTCAAAGACAATCATCATTTTCCGCAACACTCGGTGACGCAATATTAAGTATCTGCTGATCCTTCGTTTGATCAGATTAAACCTTCACAACGATCAGGATGAATCTCGGATTATTCCTCTTTACAAAACTGCTGCAGTTCAGCCAGATTCAGGGGGTGCACTTACTTATCCCTCCCTGTCCTGTTTACATGTTGTTAAGGCCAATAAAAAAATGATAAATGTAAATGTTTGGGTGGTGTTAGTTCAAGCAGACACTGTTTAATCATTTTTGTGACTTTAGTAAAGATCAGTCCACATTTTATAACAATTTTAGGGAGAAATGTAAGAAATTCCACACGGTGAACTCACTTTTTGAAGTACTTTGGTAAAATATCGCAGTAATATCGCAACAGTGCGCGGCCGTATCACATGTCACAGGTTCGCAGCCCCGCAGAGACTAGAATAATCCCGGTTTGAGCCTAATCGGGTGAATGTGGCGATAATCTGGAGACTAACGGCAGATTAATGAGCGGATCAGTGACCTAGTTTCAAATCTTCACCGAGATAAAGACAGATGTGTCCAGATGCTGCCAAGACGAAAATGTGATCAAATCTGATGCTTTTTAATGGTTTCTTAATAAATACTATATTTAACTATATGTAAAAATCTTCATCTTGAAATTCAAAGCCAAATTAGACACAACTTTAGAGCAAAACAGTCAAAACTACAGCGACATTTGCTTTTGGATGAACGTATGAAGTAAAGTAGTTGAGGACTGTCAGAGTGGGTTCTGTCTCTATGGGGGAAAGATATATGCTTTCCAAGACATTTTTGAAAATTGGAAAATGCAAAACTAATAATAACTGAGTGCATTTTCTCCAGTTTGGCTTTACCCAAATCTAAAAGCTTCTGGACTGGAGAGTTTAGAGCCTATAGGCCAGTGTAACGCCTCATTTGAAAGCTAAGACCTACAAAACTGACATGATCGAAAGGTCGGGGGTTCGAATCCCGGCTCCTGCAGGTGCAGACTAGGGCTGAAAGATATATCGTTATCGTATTGATATCGAGATGAACATTCAAAACTTAAAAAATGTGAAAAATCGGAGAGAAAAAAAAAGAAAGATATGAACGATATAGATTATCATCAATAAAACTGCACTCTTTATTATTAGGTTTTTATTTTTCTGGAAAATGCTTGGTTTTTACCTTAGCCATACTTATATAGATATCGAGATATCTGGCATGAAAATCAAGATATGAAATTTTGTTCATATCGTTCAGCCCTACTGTGAGTGGTTGGGGGTGGTCGGAGGGACCGTGACTTTTCGTCAAATTTTCGATTTTTTTGGGTCCATTTTTTGGTCAATTTTTGTCACTTTTTCGCCAAATTATTTGCATCTTTTTGTCAAATTCTTATCACTTTTTTGTAATTTTTTGTCACTTTTTTGTCGTTTTTTGTCACTTTTTCGTCCATTTTTTCTCACTTTTTTGACATTTTCATCTTTGTTTTCGTCTCAGTTTTGTTTCTATTTTCACACCTTTTTCCAGAAGCTTTTGGATTAGGGTAAAGCTGGAGAAAATGTGCTCGGTTAAGGCGAGTGGTAAGAGGTTAATGCCCTGGAAAAGGTAAAAAAAAAAAAAAAAAGGTAAATGAGAAAAATTGTAACTAAAACTGAACTCTTAGACATTTTAAAGTTGCAAATACTTCACAAACCTAACAATAAAACCGCAGTATAAATCTCTGTCCCTCACAGTGTTGTTCCAGTTGCAGTAAAAGCCTAGTTTCTCCTCCTCTTCAGTAAAAGTCTATCCATGTCTCTCTCTCTCCTGCAGCTGTCGGTCTCTCACCTGTTTGCAAAGAAAACAAAGCGCTCAGACACAAAGGCACCTGAACGCCTCACTCTGACGCTGCCGTCTCCACTGGACCTTGAACTCAACGCAAATAAAGCAAAAGAGGAGCTGCAAAAGTCATCAATGAAGGAATGAAAGAGACAAGAAAACAAGTAAAGGAATTAAGAAGAGAGGAATGGCGCCCTCTGCTGGACACACTGTGGAAATGCAGACCAGTGGTTCTCAAACTTTTCACACCAAGTACCAAATATTTGACCTTCCATCTTCCACGAGACCAATATCAAGGTATATTGGGCTCAATATTTATCGTCTGTACATTTATTTACATTTTTTTAATCTCAATTTCTCATGTAGGACTTATATTATATTTTTGTTCCCAAATTTTTGTACCCAAAGTAAATGTATTTCATGTTCAAGATAAAGTACTTTTTTAAGTCATTTTTTAGCTTTAGAGTTAGTTTCTTCGGCATAAAAAGGTCTTCAATAATATTGTTTATCGCAATATTTTCCTGCCTCGATATGTATCCAACTTCAGATTTTGCTGTCGTGACGAAAACGCATCAGCACGGTGGCGCAGCAGTTAGTGCTCGTGCCTCACAGCTTTAAGATCACAGGTTCGATTCCCACCTGGACGTGGCCTTTCTGTGTGGAGTTTGCATGTTCTCCCCGTGTCTGCGTATGTTAGTAGTAAAATCATGTGCAATAACTTAAAAAAAACATTCAGACATGTGACAAAACTATGCCGTCAATGCATCAGAAAAGTTACAGTCAGTTTTCTTTCAAATGAGGCGTTGCTCTCCAGTCGAGAAGCTTTTAGATTTGGGTAAAGCCGCTGCGCTCGGTTAAGGTAAGAAGTTAACCTCTTAACTCCCGCCTGAACCGAGAGATTATTTTCTCCATCATTTGTTTGGTGGGTTTTCAACTCATTTATTTTAACTTTTTTGTCTTTTTGTCTGTCTTTTTTTTGTAACATTTTTGTCATTTTTTGTCAATTTTTTTTTAATTTTTTTTAAATTTTGTATACATTTGGGGGGGGGGGGGTTGTCACATTTTTGTTGTTTTTTGTCGATTTCTTGTCATTTTTTGTCAAATTTTTATCTTTTTTTTTGGGCACATTTTTGTCATTTTTTTGTCATTTTTTAATCACATTTTTGTCATTTTTTAATCACATTTTTGTCATTTTTTTTGTCATTTTTAATCACATTTTTCACATTTTTTTTTATCACATTTGTGTCACATTTTTGTAATTTTTTTGTAATTTTTTGTAATTTTTTTGTATTTTTTTTGTAATTTTTTTGTAATTTTTTTGTCAAATTTGTATACATTTTTTGGGGTTTTTTGTCACATTTTTGTCATTTTTTGTCAAATTTTTGTAATTTTTTTGTCACATTTTTGCCACTTTTTCATCAATTTTTCATCAATTTTTTGTCAGTGTTTTCTCACTTTTTTTGTCACATTTCCATGACTGTTTTCGTCTCAGTTTTGTTACTATTTTCACAGCTTTTTACCAGAGGCTTTTAGATTTGGGTAAAGCCAAACTGGAGAAAATGTGCTCGGTTCAGGTGGCAGTTAAGAAGTTAAAGGCGTTCTCAAATTATACAGTTACTTTCTCTTACCTGACTCTGCTGTGACGTCGCCTCCTCTTCCTCCTCCACTTCCTCCACTTCGGTCCCGCCCTCCTCAGCATTTCCCGCCTTCCGATTGGCCGAATCATCCGTTTCCTCGCTCTGATCGGCGACTTCAGAGTCAATCTTTTCCTCAGTCTGATTTACCGATTCATGATCCTCCGTCTCCTGAGTTTTTACTTCCTGCTGTCCGAGCTCGACCCGACCCTCACCGGCTTCCTCATTGGTCACATCATCCTTCCCTTCGCTCTGATTGGTCGGTTCCTGCGTATCGTCCGACTCTTGGCCCTGATTGGGTAACGCCCCGTTCGTCTCCGACTGACAGGACTCGTCTCCCGCCGCAGCTATAGTCGCTTCGTCGTCGTCATCCTCGTCCTCACCCTTCTCCCGCCGCAACCACGACGACAGGAAGGGGGAGGAGCTGAAGGAGGAGGAGGCGGAGTTCGGCGTGTTCCCACCGATGGCGTCGCGGCGGGACCTCAGCGCCTCGTCCCACTGGGTGTCCTCCTCCTCCTCCTCCGACACGCGGTCCGCAAAGTCACACTCCATCTTCACCTCAGCGAATTACAGGGTTCATTCAGACGAGAGGCCTCTACAAAGCAAGGAGAGAAAAGTACAATTACACAGGCATTTCATTCAGACGAGAGGCCTCTACAAAGCAAGGAGAGAAAAGTACAATTACACAGGCATTTCATTCAGACGAGAGGCCTCTACAAAGCAAGGAGAGAAAAGTACAATTACACAGGCATTTCATTCAGACAGGCCTCTACAAAACAAGGAGAGAAAAGTACAATTACACAGGCATTTCATTCAGACGAGAGGCCTCTACAAAACAAGGAGAGAGAAGTACAATTACTCAGGCATTTCATTCAGACGACACGACTACAAAACAAGGAGAGAAACAATTATGTACCAACTAATACAAAGTGTTGTATCTTGATTTCCCACAGCCAGAGGAGGGGGCGGAGCGAAGATATCTACTCAAGGAAGAGCAACGTAACTTAAACTGGTAGTGCACACGGCTAAGGTCCTGGGTTCGATTCCCACCTGGACGGGGCCTCTCAGTGTGGAGTTTGCACACAGTTCCCCTACCACTAAAAACATGTACAATAGGTCAGGATGATTGAGAGTGTGGGTGTGTTCATTAACCTGCACCGTCCCGACCAAATCTACCAATAAATAAAGAAGTAAAAAGTAGTGGCTCAATAAATTACTCACATGAGTCAGAAAGTACTTTTTAGTTTATGTGAGAACTGAGTAACTGTTTGTTCAGGCCGTAAAAGTCTGATTCAGGTTTCGCTGAGACATAAATTATGAGAAACAAAACATGGAATAATCTGAAAATCATAATTTTCACAATAAAGAAAATACCATAAAAATAACATTACGATCTGATACTGTCACGATACAGTAATTATTATAAATAATATTTACCTTAAAAAGTGTATAAAGTTATGTGTCCAAAGTTTACAAACCAAAAGCCATTTGACATTTAATGAAATGTTAAGACTGAAAAGTGCAATAACACAAAATGTTAAGATATAAAAACCTCCAAACACAAATATTGAAATAAATCTAAATCTGAATCTAAATCTGATACTGTATTAATCTCTGTAGAGAAATGAGTTCTGCATTTGACCCATCCTCAGTGCCGCATGGGGCGACCTGTAGGAGCAGTGAGCTCCAGCAGGGGCCGGAGCTCGGGGACCCGTCTCCATGATGTGGGGCCAGGCTGGTGGTCAGAAACACCTGGCTGGAGGATTAACCTATTGTACATGTTTTTTATAACCTACCACTAACCTACGCAGACACGGGGAGAACATGCAAACTCCACACAGAAAGTACTACAAAGTATCAAAAGTATTGCCATACGTTGCGATAACTTCAACTATAATCCACTTCTGTCACGCTCCGATACGTGCTGTGATGAAATAAGTATTTATGATTTGTAACATGTCTGCCTTAAAATGTGTTTAATGTATAAACCCAAAGCCATTTGACAGTTTTAGAAGAGTTAAGATCGAAATGTGCATCAACATAAACTGTAACAAAATGTTACTGGAAAACTAAGTTTAGGATAAAAATGCCTCCAAACACAAGTATTGAAAGTATTGTGATACTTGAAAAAGTATCGACACTTGGTATTGCAGCACAAAGTGTTGCGATACAAATCCGATCCGATATTTTATCCAAGCCTGACTAAAAGAATATAAAAATAAATCATTATGAAGAATTAAGATCATGAAACACAAAATACATCTGTGAAGTCAAAATGAGGACTTGTCACTGCAAGATTTACTCTCAGTGGCACAACTTACTTCATTTTGATAAGTAGAAGTAACAATACTGTACAAAAAAACTACTTACATAACTTCTGAAGGTTCCTGAAGTATTTATCCTACATGTACTTGAGTAAATGAAACTCGTAAAATAAGACTTAAAAAACACTAAATGGGCTATATGCACAGTGACCCCACGTGATTTCCGCCTGGACAGTCAGCCAGAGGCTGTCCTTCCTGTCTGTCATCTCTTCCCATTAAAAATTAGCAGGTCCCACAGAAATGAAGCAATAGCTTAAGATTTGGTAAAGGATGGCGAGTAAAAGTTCGGATGTGGCTGGAGCAGGTTAAAAAATATTACGTGAGACGCAACGACTTCACTGGAGGAAACCTCTGTGTTCATAACTGTGGATGTTTTTGTCTTGAAGCTAACGCGGCTAACACAAAATAAAAAATAAAACTAGCGCAAAGTTTAGAACGAGCCTGCGCAAAAAAGAATCGTCCTGTTAGTAGTTTAAATAATATTTACTTGTTTACATGTTATATTATAATTTTTCAACACTAGCCTTTAGCTCTAAGATAAAACCTCCTACCTTACGACAGCTGGCGTTTCCTTTGGGGCTGGATTCACAGCGAACATGATGTTTGTAATACGTTGCTGTGACTCCATCAGTAACTCGTTGTCCTTAACCAGATCCTGAGCTATCGCTATTTTTGTGTGGGAACCTGCTAATTGTGAACGTAAACGACCAGCGACAGGAAGTGCTGCGTCTGGCTGACTGTCCAGGAAGACGTCACGTGGGGAAACTGTGCATATAGCCTATCAGAACCAAAGCAAACCAAACTTTCTGTCTAACTTTTTTGTACCGTCATTTTGTCGATATTGACAGAGAAGTATTAAATAATTGATTAAATAAAGAGGAGACACATACACGTCAGAACCTTTATCCCACATGCGGCTCATAAACGACACTTTAGTCGCAGTTTCCCACAGTATCATCATCAGATCTTCTCACCTTTTCTCTTTCGCGGACTTTAAATTTTAAAACACATCGATCTCCTCCGTTTCTTTGTGACTGATCTGGATAAAGATGTTTCTCAGATAAAATCCGGCCCAAACCGTCTCAAAAAACAAAGAGAAGTTTCCAAAAACCGGCGGAGTTTAATCTTTTGTTGGACATTAAAAAAAAAACTTTCCAAAGTTTGTGTCGCACATGGAGCTGTGTTTGGTGCGCTTTGATGACGTCAGTCTGTGGTTGCCAGATCCGCGCATTTAACTGTTTAAACTTATGTTTGCTTGTACTTTTGTAAACATGTAATTTGTATGTAGGAATTGCATATGTGTATATGAAGCATTTATCTCACTATATCAAATAAATAAATAAATAAATATAAACAGGGTCAGAGTGAAGCCAGTGGACTAAAAAAAAAAATATATATTTTCTAAGAAGGCGTTCAACATAAGATGTGTCTTTATTGATCTCACAATGTAAAAATTCACTCGTTACACAAAAAATAAGCTCAAGAGGCTACAGAAAGTCAGCATTGGCAGTGCTAAGTTCACAGTGCAAGTGGTTGAAACAGGTCTGTTCATTCTCCACGTGAGAACTTTGTTCTTGTACTTTTTGCCGCAAGAACAAAGTTCTCACGTCGTGGAGCCTGAATACGCCTTAAAGTGACGCAGATACAGAGATTATTGCACGTAGTTTTGCATAGTGGTTGTTGCACACGTTACTTCACAGTCTTATTGTTCAGTCTGACAGTGATGGGGATGAAGGCCTTGGCGCTTCCTCTTGCACTGAGGGGGTCTCACTTCCACTGAAAGAGCTGCTCAGCTCCTCTCCAGTCCCGTGCAGTGGGTGGGAGGTGTTGTCCATGATGGAGGTGAACTTGGCTAATAACCTCCTGTCATTCACCTCCTCCACAGAGTCCAGGGGCCCGGAGCCCAGCACACGCAGCGTAGTGGAGAGCAGAGGCCACCACAGAGTCAGGTCTGCTCACTCAGAAGGACCTCAGTCTCCTCAGAAGGTGGAGGCGACTTTGGTCCTTCTTGTACAGGGCGTTGGTCCAGTTTATTGTTGAGGTGAACACCCAGGTTCTTGAAACTGTCCACCTCCTCAGTGTCCGGATGTTCAGCCGTGTGTGCGGTAGTGTCTTCCTCCTAAAGTCGATCACCATCTCCTTCGTCTTACCATGATCCCCGACTGGTTCTCCAGGCCGTTCCCCTCAGACACACACATGTTGTTGTTAATATAATTTCAAACAATCACCTCAGATTTCTATGGAGGGTTTCATTAGGACTTTAGATGGAACTTAATTATTTTTTAATACACCCACTAAACGTGCTCTTTAACCTCTTACCACCCGCCAAAACCAAATGCATTCTCTCCTCTTTGCCATTGTCCTCACTTTATATTTCCCTTATGTGTTTTTGTCACTTTTTTTATGGCACTTTTGTTACTTTTTTGCTGGATTATTGTCACTTTTTTGTTGCTGTTTTGTCACATTTTTGCTGATTTTTTTGTTTTGTTTTTTTTGCTGGATTTTTGTCCCTTTTTTGTTGCTGTTTTGTCACTTTTTTGCTGGATTTTTGTCACTTTTTTGCTGGATTTTTGTCTTTTTTTGCTGGATTTTTTGTCTTTTTTTGCTGGATTTTATCACTTTTTTGCTGGATTTTTGTCACTTTTTTTGCTGATTTTTTGTCTTTTTTTACTGGATTTTTGTCACTTTTTTGCTGGATTTTTGTCACTTTTTTGCTGGATTTTTGTCACTTTTTTGCTGGATTTTTGTCACTTTTTTGTTGCTGTTTTGTCACTTTTTTGCTGGATTTTTGTCATTTTTTTTGCTGGATTTTTGTCGCTTTTTTGCTGAATTTTTGAATGTTTTTGCTGGATTTTTGTCACTTTTTATCAATTTACATCCTCATTTTCTTTTCCTTTTTTGTCGCTATTTTCAAGAAGCTTTTAGATTTGGAGAATTTGGACACTTATCGTCTTCCTTTCCCCGCTTGCATTTCTCCCACGAGATCTGGCAACCCCGCGCGTCACTCTCAAACTTGGCGGGAGTCGCTCAGCTCAGCCTCTCCTCCTCAAAACAACAACTCCAAAACAACCCAAACCAGACATGTCGACCTCCTCCGTGTCCAGGGGCTGCTTCGTCTTCAAACCGAGCGCGAAAAGGCGGAAAACCGTGGGGAACGAGGATCACTTCAGGCGCGGCTGCGAGGACAAGCACGGCTGCGCGCTCCGGTACAGGCTCTGCCAGCAGCTCTGGGACCGGATCCTCCGCGACACCGAGTCCCTGCAGGACGAGCTCAACAAGAACATCCTGGACGGGCTTTTGGACTTCGCCAGGCGACGCTCCGGCGGTCGCGAACCCGGCGATTGGGACGCGCAAATGCGGGCCAGCGAGATCCCCACGGCCGCGCTCCTGCTGGGCGTCAACGTGCCGGACCACGACGTGACGCTTCAGAGTCTGTCCGAGCTCCTGCGACGCTCCGTGGGCCCGTACGTCGCCTCCCTGCAGGCCAAGGAGTGCGGATCGCTGAAGCATCTGGTGAAGCGAGTGCTGGAGCGGATCACGGGGGGCGTCGTGGAGGAGGAGGAGGAGGAGGAAGAAGCGGACGCGTCGCAGATCCAAACCGGCGCGCAGTGCTCGATCAGCAACCTGTGCCAGTGGTACAGGGGCAAAGTGAAGAAGTCCACCGGCCCGAACCCTCCCGTGGTCGTCATTTTGAAGGATCTGGAGGCGTTTAACCCGAAGGTCCTGCAGGAGTTCGTCCTCATCTGCAGCCGCTACGTGCAGGACCTGCCCCTGGTGTTTGTCTTCGGGATCGCCACGTCTCCCAGCACCATCCAGAACATGCTGCCGCACTCCGTGTCCTCTCTGCTGTGCATCGAGCTCTTCCACTCGCTCTCCTGCACGCAGCACCTCTCCACGGTCATCGACAGGTTCGTCCTCACCCCGAGCTTCCCCTTCAAGCTCAACGGGAAGGTCATGCAGGTAATCGTGGACTCAGACCTCAGTCATGTTCAGACATCAGGGGCCGTTTACCATCTGAAAAACATTGCTAAAATGAAAAGCATAGGGTCTAAACACGACTTGGAGAGACTAATTAATGCGTTTGTCTCCAGTCGGTTAGCTGTTACGACCATATTAGTCCAGTGCTCCGGTCTCTGCACTGGCTTCCTGTCGCTCAGAGAATACACTTTAAAATAGCTCTGCCTGTGTACAAGCCTCTCCATGGTCGGGCACCAACGTGTATATAGCTGACGTATTACAGCCGTTTGAACCACCTCAGGCCCTGTCGGGGTCTCCTGGTGGTTCCCAGAGTCAGGACTAAACACGGTGAGGCTGCGTTTCAGTTTCACGCAGAAAAGGTCTGGAACGGCCTCTGTGAGGACGTGAGACAGGCCTCAACTCTGAGGCTGAAAACATGGTTATTTACTGCTGCCTATTAGCCTGGCTAACCCCAGACTAAAATCACAAGTGATATTTAGTCTGGGGACGACCAATTCATTTTCTCGTTGGAGAGGTGTGGTTTACGAATGTCTATCACGTTGCACGATTGGCACGTTGCCACAGCCAATCGTATCATCGTATGGATGACGTATGACGCACCCACTGTAAACTTTTGAGCTAAACTATTTAGAACACGGTCTAAAGCTTGATCGAAAAATACCATTGCGTCTGCTGCTGTCATGTTTGATCCGTACATGAACGTTTGTTTTTTTAAATCCGTAGATAAACCACAAGCTTCCGTATATCGAATAGCGCGTCATCATCTTGCCGTCCCTCCTCATTCTGTGATTGGTTCCCAAATCCATGCGAAAATTTCGGCCATGGTCCCCAGGCGTTAGCCAGGTTAGCTGCCTTTGGCAATTGAGCGTATTTTAACTCATTTCAACATATATGTATATAAACAGTTGTGCCAATAAGTTTCCACACTCTGGTGGAATTTAAAACAATGGGTCCATTTCTCAAATAGTATGAATGAAAACACAACTTTTTTTTCACTCATGGTCAGTGATGTTGTGAAACCGTTTATTGTAAAAACAAAAATAAGATAATCCTTTATTGATCTCACAACAGAGAAAAAATAAATAAATCAAAAATCACCCTGTTGAAAAGTTCACACACCTCAGTGCACTTTTCATCATAGGGTATCATTTCAACAGGGTCATTTTGGTATTTTATTTTATTTTATGGTGATTTAAAATGAGTTCACACATCACACTGACCATGAGTGAATAAAGTCTTTGTGTTTTCATTCATATTCTTTGAGAAATGGCCAAAAAAAATTCACCAAGGTGAGTAAACGTATTATTATGTAATTGTATAGATTGATTTGTTGTTATTGCTTTTGTGTGGTTTGTGTTGCTGTGAATCATTGAGTTGTTTTATACATGAATCGTGCCATACAAATAACCGTGCCTTCCCATGCAGGTCCTGATCAGCATCTTCCTCTACCACGACTTCTCCGTGCGTAACTTCATGAAGGGCGTGCAGCTGGCGTTGCTGGAGCACTTCCACTCGCAGCCCCTGAGCGTGCTCTGCTGCGAGAAGGACGTGGCCCTGGACATCGTGGGGCATCTCCAAGCGAAGGACCTGGAGCGAATCAGAGCATTACCGTCGTTCAAGAGGCACGTGGAGGCGCGAAAGGAGGAGGAGCAGGCGGAGCTTTTGACCGACGACGCCTGCTTGAAGGAGGAGTGCAGAAAGCTGATCAGAAGCCTCCACGGATATCACGAAAACTACTTCCCGGTCCTGCGATGTCTGCACGCGCTGACCTCGTCTTTGCCTCGGTATCCGCTGGGGAAGCAGATCAGGGAGCTGCATCTGATTTGTCTGGAAAACACGGTGTGGGAGAGCGAGGATTACGGCACGGCCATGAAGCTGCTGAGGATGCTCTCCAAAGATGAGCTGGGGGCCGGGGTGCAGAGGTGCGTGGAGATACTGGAGCAGGAGACGAACAAAACGATGCGAAAGGCGCTGGAGGGACTTCAGGAGCTGATGTCTAAGATGAAGGGCTTGGATCTCTCGGATATGGAGCCGCCTGCTCAGGTAAAGATGGTCCAGGGTCGCACTGTTTACTTAAAAATAATGAACTCCTTTCAATTTGGCCTGTCACCAAAACAGCATTTGAAGTTTGATTTATTCAAATGTATAAAAGTGGGGGTAATCATCACAAATTACAGACCAATCTATTTACTTCCTCAACTATCCAAGATTTTGGAAAAACCTTTTGCTGCCCGCCCGGACAGCTTCGTAAAGGAACATAATTTACTCAGTGACTGCCAGTACGGGTTCAGAAACAATGGGTCAACTGCACAAGCTTTGACCCCTTAACTCCCACCTGAACCGAGCACATTTTCTCCAGTTTGGCTTTACCCCAGTCCAAAAGCTTCTGGAAAAAAGGGGAGAAAATAGCGACAAAACTGAGACGAAAACAATGATGAAGATGTGACAAAAAATTAACAAAAAAATGACAAAAATGTAACAAAAATTTACCAAAAAAATATGAAAAAGTGGCAAAAATGGCACAAAAATTGACGAAAAAATGATGAAAAATGTAGAAAAAAATGACGAAAAAATGATGAAAAAGTGGCAAAAATTTCACAAAAAAAATGATTAAAAAATGATGAACATGTGACAAAAAATGTACTATTTGACAAAAAAATTACAAAAATTAGTTGGAAAACCCCCCCAAAGAATAATGGGAAAAAAAATCTGATGACGTGAGGAAAAAGATCCATTTAGATGAGTTTTGTAGATCTTTCAAATGAGGCGTTAAAGCTGAACTGGAGAAAATGCTCTCGGTTCAGGCGGGAGTTAAGAGGTTAATCAATCTAAGCGAAGAAGTCACTAGAAAAGTCTGTAGAAAAAAAGGTGCTTTACTTTGGGCTACAATTGAAAGGTATAATAATTTTAACCATTTTGCATTTAAAATAACTTATATCTGAGCAGCATCAGCTCCGTGGTTGTATAAGCTACGCAGCGGCGGAGTGATCTGCTAGAAAATAGTCCCTCAAAATGCGATCATTCATGTGATGCAAGGTCAGACACAGACATTTATATGGTTAGTCTGGTGTTATAAGTGATTTGCCTCAGGTGCTCTGTGGAGCGGGTCAGACTGTTTTTAACGCAGGCGAGCTGATACCATAGACATGAACTAGCCTAGCACCACGAAACTCTTCAATTATAAGAACAGCATGAGTTGCAAAAAAAAATATCTCCAGAAATCAGCAACACTGGATAACTAAGAAATGAGGCCCTGTGTCAAAAATCCTGAAATATCCCTTTTAAGGAGGGAGATAAGAGTTAAGTAAAATGCTGATTTTGCACACTACAGAATATCGAAACAGCAGTTTGTAAATGTGCTATTGCTTCATAAATAAACCTTGACTTGACACTTTGTTCTTCTTCGTTCCCAGGAGCCTGAGGTCGGCCTCACGTCTCCCGTCCGAAACCTTGGTAAGAAAACCGACCTGTTCCAGCTCCAGAAGACGCTCCTGCAGATGAACGAGACGCGCCGCTCCAAACGCCTCAGCCCCTTCGAGATCCTACGAAACCAGACCGTGGACTTCATCGAGACCCTGGTCAAATCCCACCTGTCCCCGCCCGAAACCCAACCCTTACACGAAGCCCTGTACTACGGCTCCTCCGCCACCGTGAGGCGCCACCTGAACGCCACGCCGCGCACCTCCATCCAGGCGGCGCTCAGCAACCCCTACTTCTACCTGCAGAACGAACACCTGCGCGCGGAGGACGGCGGCGTCTCCAACCGGGCGCCGGACATCTGCGTCGCCTACAAGCTCCACCTCGAGTGCGGGCGGCTGATCAACCTCTTCGACTGGCTGGAGGCGTACTCCACCGTGGCGTCCGCGGGCGAGGGAGCCGACCCGGAGGCGGAGGACTTCGGGAGGGTGGACGAGGTCCGGCACGCCAGGTTCATCAGGGCGGTGTCGGAGCTGGAGTTCCTGGGGTTCGTGAAGTCGACGAAGCAGAAGACGGACCACGTGGCCAGGCTGACGTGGGGAGGCTGCTGAAAGAGTGTGGGCGGGGCACACTGTGTAGCATTTTAGATTGTACCGCACAAAACGTGATCCTAATGACCAGTTAGACTCAGGTAAAGCTATTTCTGCAGTGGGTAATCAAAGAATGGATCTCATATTTGGCTGCCTTTAGTCGACATCGCCATGGAGACGAGCTGGCGACGCCCCCTTCACATTAAAAGAAGAGCCAGATTATCAATTGCTACTCTCAGGGTCATTATTGGTGAACAGCTCCCCCTGGTGGCCGTGCATTATGCTCTTTGTGACTTCTTTAACCAATAAATATTCATACTTATGTAACATTGGGCCTAATTGATGATTCTCCAAGATATTTGTAATACCCCGATTCTTCACAGGGACGAGTTTAAAGGAACATTTCACAACTTGCAGGGTCATTGTCACAGAACTGCTGCAAAACTCGCCTGAGAGATCATGAAATTGATAAAAAAATATGCTTTGTAAATGTATTTGTATATTTTTAAAGTGTCTAATAAAATGAAAAGTAAATGTTTATTTTATTTGTGTGTTCTGTGTTCTGTATATAATGGAGGAAACCCAGATCTGTATTCTGCTCTAAGTTTTTAATAAACTCCAGTGTTAAAGATGGTTTCCTTACAGGAGGGGTAGGCAACGTCAGGCCCGGGGTCCAAATTTGGCCCTCCAGCATGAAACCTTTGGCCCCCAAGAGAATTTTGAAGAAACATTTATTCATAAATCGAGACCCAATACATGAAAAGGACTCTAAAATGTGGAAAATACTGTCCATATTTTCACATTTCCCAGCAAAACACCCCATTAGGTCATATATTATGTGCAAAACTTATATTTGTAGAAAAAAGCATGCTTTACTTTGGGCTACCCTGCATTAAAAGGGACTATATTTTAAAAAATGTAAAAAATATGTATTTTCCTCCCCCTACATGTTCCAGCCATGTCCTAATGTGTAGAATGGGCCCAGACCTATGAGCCACAACTGCTAGGAGGACTCAGGCATTTTATCTCTAAAATGGCCGCCATCAGAGTTTTTACAGATTACTCAAAAATACGTGAATGTGCCAAGGCAACACTTCAGGCATGTTTTTAATGAGGGAATGACATAATAACATGATGTAAAGCTTGAAAAAGTCCATTTTGCATAATACCCCCCCTTTAACTGCCACTTTAGGGTTTGGATTAGGGTTAACAATTATTTACATCCAAATCTCAAAGTGTATTGACTGGAGAGTTTACTGCCTATATGCCAGTGTGATACCTCATTTGAAAGCCAAGACCTTTTAGTTTCTAAATATATGTGTGAGATCTGTGTGAGTGAAGCACAATTTACGCTACATTTGCTGTTCTTAACCCTAATTATATCCTGATTAGGGCTAGCTAACCCTAACCCTAGCCCCCTGTCCCGGGGAAAACGGGAAACAGGTTAAACACACTTTCTTCTTAGCATTATATATTTCCCAAATCCACACATAGGACTGCTTTATACTTCCACTTCGATGGGATGACCTTTTGGGAAACACCAGAATGTAGTGAGTGTGTGGTCGGTGGTCGAAGGGGTGACGGTGCAGATAGACAAATCATAACGCCCAAGAAGTGACTTCCTGTTTCGATCCAGCACGCCAAAATAAAAGCACCATCTTATTCATTAGTTCAACTTTCTTTCTGCCAAACAAAACACTTGAAATGTGTGTATTTAAGTATATTCTTGTAATGTTTCAAGTACCTGCTGAATCAATGAGACGAGCCGTGTGCTTTTATTTTGGCGTGCTGGATCAAAACAGGAAGTTACATGTTTTCAGTGTTAGTGGAAAGTATGTGGAGGAAACATACGCAGACACGAGGACAACATGCAAACTCCACACAGTCAGTTTTACAACATTGTTACTTTATTAATTCATTTACAGATCATTAGTTGCATAAATACACATAAAATACACAAATAGCAGTACAATATCTGAACGACTTGGCACTAGATCGATTTGAGACGTTTCCCACATCTTTTCGTCTAAAACTTTCATAAAACTAACATGATTTTTTACACACAATCATTTTTTTTTAAACATTTATTACAATATAACTATGCATTTGTCAAACAATGGAAATACAAACGTTTCCCTGGACGGTAACAGGCAGAAAAGTAGAGTAAAAGATGCATATTCATCGATAAGGCAAAGAGGATTTAACAAAGACGTCTCCACAGTCAAATGTCTGTCCGAACACTTGAGACGAAAATCATGTAGTGGTTCTTTCGCCACTAGTTCAATTTATGTTAAAAAGGAAATTGGGGAAATCGTTTATAGACTTTTAACATGCAATTCTGTCCCTAAAACACGGATCAGGCCATGATTCTTAAGGAGAATATGAAATTATTACGAGGATTTAAAGAAGAGAAAAGAGCTTAAATTACTGTTTAAGTTTGTGCTTTCGATTCATGTTTATGACAAGTTTCTATGTTTGATTATAACTCAGGTAGATGGGAGAGCAGTTGTATTCATTCATAAAATAGTTTTACACCAGTTTATTGGCAGTTTTAAGGCAAGACAGTGCAGGTGAAAATTTGAAACTTCTTCTGTAGAATATTGACAAATGTGAGGAAAAAAATGCATTGCACATTATCTGGAATTTTATGTTTTCCTATAAAAATAAGGCTCTAATATAACTTAATAATAATAAAAACAGCTTTTTAGCAATAGTATATTATGAGTTATCACTTAATTTATCATGAACAACACTTCCTCCAGCTGCCAGCAGGAGGAGCCCCTGTTAAAATCAGTCTTTCGCCTGTATTCCAATGTCACTATTTAATTCTTACGGACATCATTTCAAATTATAAAAGGCAACATATCAACGCTGAGACACCAAAATAATGTTTTTAAGTCTATCCAATATGTTCACTTTAAATTATGTGAGACAGTGGATGTTTTAGTCTTATAGTCTTTGAAAATACATGGACATTATAGACTGTTTCTAGTCTCATTAAGTACTTGTATTTTAGTTTGATTCGTCTAATTTGAGTCGGCAAAAAGATGACTTTGACAAAAATTATGACAAAATTAATGCTGTCCTTTGGCACAGGCTGTAACATGATCAGGAGTGTGACAATATATCGATTTCACGCGATGTTTTGCGGGACGATACGATACTTTTTACTCCAATATCGATACTTTGGATGACGTCGTGCAAGAATTCAGTCAGGACAGCAGGGGGCAGCACTACAGTTTTAAGCACTCGGACCAAACACTGTCAAATAATGTTTTTTTTGTTTGTTTTTTTTAATCGTGATGTATCGTAGGTTATTTTTGCGCAATATATCGATTATCGCAGTATCGGCGTATCGTGAGATAATCGTTATCGTAAGCCATGTATCGTGTATCGAATCGTGAGGTACCCTGAGCCTCCAACCTGTAAACGTGATATGAAGAGGTAGAATTTCCATAGATTGTCGTGAAATCAAACTGTACCAATGGGTAAGGAGTTGGTGAAGAAGTCTGTGGAACGTTACTTTTTCCTATATTAATGTTTTAGAACTTAACCCCTTAACCCTCACCTGAACCGAGCACATTTTCTCCAGTTTTACCCAAATCTAAAAGCTTCTCGACTGGAGCTTACAGCCTAGAGTAATGCCTCAATTGAAAGCTAAGACCTACAAAACCCATCTAAGCTTCTTCTTTTGTTATCACATTTTGTCACATTTTCATTGCGTTTTTGATCAATCAGTTTTGATTAGTTTTTTGTCACGTTCTTATGTTTGTTTGTTTGTTTGTTAACTTTATTGTCCCCGTAGGGAAATTTGTTCTCTGCATTTAACCCATCCATCGATGCCGCTGGGGCGACCCGTAAGGAGCAGTGGTCGACGGCAGTGCCGCGCCCGGGGACCCATCTCCATGATGTGGAGCCAGGCTGATGGTCAGAATCACCTGGCTGGAGGATTCACCTATTGCACATGTTTTTAGTGGTAGGGGAAACCGGAGTACCCGGAGGAAACCTACGCAGACACGGGGTGAACATGCAAACTCCACACAGAAAGGCCCCGTCCTTGGTGGGAGTCGAACCCGGGACCTTCTAGCTGTGAAGCGGAGGCGCTAACCGCTGCGCTACCGTGTCGTGTTATGGCTTTATTGCCACATTTTTGTTGCGTTTTCATTGTTATTTTGTTGTGTTTTTGGCCACATTTTATCACTTTTTTTATTCTGTTTTTTGCAGTGTATTGGCCTTTTTTTTATTACTGTAATACAACTGTGATCAGCCACAAAAATGTGACCTAAACATGCAAAAAAATCAACAAAAACGGCGAAAACCTGACAATCATAACGAGGAAGAAGCTTACATGAGTTTTGTAGGTCTTAGCTTTCAAATGAGGCGTTATACTGTTGCTCTCCAGTCGAGAAGCTTTTAGATTTGGTCAAAGTCGAGTTCAGGCAGGTAAGAGGTTGGGCATTTCGACTGTTTTGACACTTTCTTCATAAAATTGCCACTCGACTGGTGTAAAACTATGATCACGATCCACCACCGGCTTTATCCCGTTAAAGAATCATTTTGAAAACATGCATAAATTTAGTGATGCTTTTCGTGCAACTTTTTCAGTAACTCTTTTTTTGTACCTTTTCAACAAAGTCTGAAAAAACCACCACCATTTCAAGCTTTCGTTATCTCCAGGTCGGCCTCGAGTCCTTCGTCGAAAGTCCGGATTTCTCCGAGAAGCTTCCGCTGTCGTTCCTCCTCCGAACACCGGGGGGAGTATCGTGCGACGCTTTGACGCTCGACGACCTTTTCACGCCTAAATCCGGACTTTTCGGGGAAGAGGGGATTCTGAACGACCCGGGACGAGACAAAGACGGCGATTTCGAAGATTTGGGCGATGCGTTTTGAGCGGAATTTGAATTATTGTTGGGCGAAAGTCTGGACGGGGAATTGGTTGAGCGAGGGACGGCTTTCGGGGACAACATTCTGGGTTGCGGATTGGTCGACTGGTCATTTGAAAGCAACGACCGAGAGGACACTTTGGGCGACTTCGTGGAATTTTCCAAGCACTGAGAATCCGTTAAGTTTGACAAAGCAGATATCGTCGCGTCTCGGGAGAAATCGAGGTTGTTATTTGTCGAGTTTAGCAACGTTCGGCTGGTCAAAGAGGAACTTGTGTAGCTCTGAGGTCCATCCAAATGATTGTTATTCAAATTTAGCGAGGAATTCGTCAAAAACTGCGATTTCGGATTGGCCAGGCTTGACGGGTAAGAAATAGTCGGCACGTTCAGAGAAGCTACAGCCGAGTTCTGGGACAGCTTCGTATAGTACGTCGATATCTTTCTTGGGGATTCGTCGTGAGAACTAGCCGAGGAGTTATCGCAAACGGAAAGCGCCAACTTCGCAGAATCGTTGAGGTTCGAGTCTCCATCTTTTGACATTTCAGAGAAAGAAGCGACACTTGAAACACTTATCGTTGGTTTTTGAACAGATTCCTTGAACAAAGTTGACATTTTTGGACTCGTCAACCCTTTCGCGATTCTCAAATTCGAAGACAGCTTGGGGGACAATATCTTCGGGGGCGTAACGTTCGCCGACAAATTCGCATCATTTTGCAAGGAAGCTGCTTGACTGTTTTCCAAATTCTGCCTATTTGTCGCGCTTTCGTTCGCCGATTTCTGAGACGTCTTGGGCGACAGTGTCTTGGGTAAAAGTCTCGGCGACGTGTTTGCAGAGTTGAGCGTCGAAGGCACATTTTTACTCGTCGAACTCTTTTCTAAACTCGTGTTCGTTCGTCTGAAAGAGCTGGACGCGGTGTTCCTCGCGAACCCTGGCGTCGATCGGTGAACCGGCGTCACCGGAGCGCTCGAAACCTCCCTCTCCACTTTCTGGTTTATCGATCTCAAAGTTGACCTACACATCTTCTCCTCCTGCTGGGATTTTCTACTCTCTTGCGCTCTTTTAGCCGCCGCCTTCTTGCTCGACTCTTGATCTTGGTTGTCCGCTTTGTTGAAGCTGGATCTCCTGGAAGAGGGGGCCGTGGATGGTCGCTCTAACCGACGGGAAGCGCTCCTTCCAGGCACAGACAGAGACGACATCCCCCTTTGGCTTCCCGGAAGTCTCTCCGACACTTTCGCCGAACTCGGCCGCGAAATGGGCACGACCCGGCGCATGTTGTGGCTTTCGGTCGTCGTCAACGTTCGAACTGACTTACTCCCAGGTGAGGCTTTGGAGCTCGGAGCCTTTTTTGATGAACTTTCCGTCTTGGCGTTGGTTGACAACTTTGCGTTTTGGTTCGTCTTCAAGTCTTGACACTTCTTTACGCTTTGCTTTTGTTCAATTACGTGTTTGTTCAACTCCTGACTTTGACTGTTCGGAGTCTCGACAGTTTCCGACACGTTATCGTCCGATTCTTGCGCAAGACCTTCATCGTTTTGCGAATCACCTCGACTTTCTCGCTCATCATCGGAAACTAACTCCACATTTTGATTGTCCGTCGAAACCCCTACTTCCTGACTTCCTCTGTCCTCGATTTCGAAAACTTTACTTTCAGTTTCTCTCGCCTGATCGCTACATCCTCCTTTCACAGTTTCATTCTCATTGGTCAACCTGCTTCTACGTTCGACCTCCATGTCTTTAGCTTCTGTTGCGATATCCACAAACCGCGTCAAAGGCTGGGGCTGGCTGCTTATAGGCACTGCGTTCCCATTGGCCGATTCCTGCTTCGAAGGCGCGTGATTGGTCAAATTTCCCGGCAAAACATTTTGATCGTCGCTCGTCGCATCGGCAACTTCGCAAACTCCGGTCACGCACCAGACTATGACCGTGTCGCCGATTTCTCTGTCCGTTTTGACCAAAGGTTCAACTTTTTCGCGAGATTTCTCCGGCTTTCCTTCGTCGAAGTCCGTCACCGTCACGTCATGTTGTGCTTTGCTTTTCGTCGGCGCGCTCACCTTCTCGAACGCTTTCAGTTCAGGAACCAAAGTCAGTTTTTCCACTTTCACCGACATGTTACCGGCGTTGAAGTTTGCTTTTTCCGTCGTTTCGCAGCTGAAATCGCTCTTAAGTTCGTCTTTCGAGCTTGTCCGGTCATTGCAAGCGCCTTTCCCGTCGTTATTGTTAAGATCAGAGGTAGGTTGTGCGGTCTCGCCTCGCCTTTCACAGTTCCTGAGGTAATTCGTGGCCACATTAAATGCGTTTTGTGGCGACGTTTGTTCATTTGCGACACGCAGACTCACAGAACTGTCCTTTTTCGACTCGGATGCCCTAACATCGCTTTCCGCCGAGTTCCTTGTGCGCCGGAAGCTGCCGGATCGCCGCAGCAGAGGCGAGCGCGGGTGGGACTTGGGCATGAGGAGCTCCATGAGCAAACCGGCCTCGTCGTTGCGGGACAGGGCCGAGCGCACGTCCAGCTCGCTGCTGCTGCGAAAACCGAACGCACCGCCGAACTGTAACAAGAGGAAGGGAGAGTTAGGGCACGAACATAAGAGTTTAGCACGAGTAATTCAGGATAAACAAACCCTGTTTAAAGCAAATTAAAATGGATAGGTTTCTACAAGAGTCGGCACCCTCTCACGTAGGTTTCCTCCGGGTGCCCATATCCCATATTTTTATACTAAAAACATATACAATAGGATCCTCTCGGGTCCTGGGACACCCCTGAAAAAGCGATTGTTAATCTGGGACAATCCCAGAGAAATAAAGATCCATCCATCCATCCATCCATCCACTTCCACTTCCACTTCCACTTCCACTTCCACTTCCACTTGTCCGTTGCCGGGTCGTGGGGGCAGCTGTTGGTGCTGCCCAAATCACATTGCACCAGCCCCTATGGCTCCTCCTGCAGGTGGTGGGTCCACAGAAGGACGGCCTTATGGTTCTAACCAGGCCTGTTGGTCTCTCATAAGGGGCTTCTGAACCGCTCCTAGGACCTGTTGGCCCTGGGAGACCGTACCAGGGGCACGAAGCCCCCGACAACAGAGCTCCAGGATCATTCAGGTGCTCAAACCCCTCCACCACATTAAGGTGGGGAGAAATAAAGATAAAAAATCCATTTAAAAATCCATTGTATGATCTGATCCAAATCCATTTATATCCATATTTTGTAGCTGCTTTCTCAGACATGGTTACAAAAGGCTTTAAATATGACAATTCACATTCACTCCATACATTGTTGTGGTGGTAAGTTACCTCAGTAGCCACAGCTGCCCTTTGGGACAGACCGACATAAGGGGCAGCTGCACACACCTCCACACGGACCTCCAACTACCACTATTCACTCACTCACATTCATCCTATGCCGATAGTAGACAGGCTGGAGGCCAAAACCGGCCTTTCATCATTGCCCTCTAGAAATGTGGAACTCCTCGTCTCCTGAGCTGAAACAGGACTTAGATCTGGGGGCTTTTAAAAATGAACTAAAGCGCGTTTTAAAAAGAGACCAAGTGTGTACTCATTTTCAGATGGCATCTAAATGCACTTCCTTTGTGTAATGTCACAATTAATGTTACTGTAAATGTATTTTCTGTGTGCATTCGAAAAGCCCGTCTAGGAACAGACATTGCAAATAATCCTTGGCTATGAATGTTGTTGTGAGATATATGTTAATTGTCCCTGTCAAAAAAATTAATTAATAAATGCATACATTAATGAAACACAATACAATACAATATAAAACAAATATATATATACTGTCTATTCCTTTAAAATGTCTAACCTTAACACCCATTAGGCCATACATGATGTACAACACTGACATTTGCAGAAAGTACTGCTGATGCTCTCCGACAAGAGAACTTTCCTACCCCTGTCAAAGTACATATATTTAGTGAAACCGGAGCACCAGGAGGAAACCTACGCAGACACTGGGAGAACATCAAAACTTAACATTTACAGACATTATTATTAAAAGTAAAAAGATAAATACAAGAATCATTGCAATAGAACCATCGGACCTGTTCTCCGGCGGCCCACGAGTGCCTCTTCTGCTCCTCCAGCTCCTGAAGTCGGCGTCTCCGAGCCACTTCCTTCCTCTCGCGCTCCGCATTGTCCTGAACCAAAACAAATAAATACAAACATGATCATTATGAAGTCATATATTACAGAGGAGCAGAAAGGACAGCAGAGATTTATCGTTTAGATTTGCACCTTGGCGGCGGCCGTGAACTTGAGGCAGAAGGAGGTGAAGATCCCGAAACAGTCGTCGAGTTTAAACGTGTCTTTGTCTTCACAGAAAAAGTCGAGCAGCTCCTCGGCCTCGGTCTTGAGCTGCTGCCGAGAGCCGCGCAGCGAGCACAGGGCCGACGTCGCGCTCTGACAGGATAAACAAGAACAAGTCATGAGCGAACTGTGGTTAGTGATACTCAAACTCTGTGACATCAGCTTCTGCCAGTGTAATGTGCTCTTTAGCTCCTTGTTCAGTCACCTGTAGAAAAGCGTCCAGTTGCTGCAGCAGTTCTGTGTCTCTCTGGACGTTCTCCTCGATGGATTGAGTCCGAGACACGAGTCGCTGCAGCTCCGAGTCCAGCGTCTCCAGCGAGATCCTAAAACACAAAGATAAGGCTTAGAAAACGACGATATAATCCTCACCTCAGTCCAACAGAGGGCACCACTGGACAGACTTTGATTTGAGTTTGTTATCAGGATTCTTCTCTCCCTGATCTTTACCTGGACGCAGCCTGAACATGGCCCAGTTTTAAAGGAAACTCCAGCAGCTTCTCGTCCTTTTTCTGCGCCTCCTGGAGAGAAACATCAACATTTAGACTCTTTACATTACAGGAATATAGTGAGTGTTCGAGCCGCCTCACCAGAGCGACGAAGTGCAGCAGGTTCATGCCCGGTTTGTTGGCTCGAGTTTCAGCCAGAGACGGGAGAGACGAGAGCTTGAAGGCCACGGCGTTTCCAGCGTAGCCTCCCTGGAAAAAACAGGATCATTTCATCATTTCAGCGACAAAATCTGAACAATGGATCGGGCCATGTTTACATTTATAGATTCATTTTGTTGATACATTAGGTACAAAGATTTTTTCAGAGGGGATTTTATTTTTGCCGTTTTTTAATTAAGGGGAGAAGGCCTTTTAGGCAAGCATATTATATTATATATTAATTTGTTTTTATTTTCAGATTTTGGGTAAATTTGGTCTTTTAACATATGAATTTTAAACTGGAAGTAATATAATGCCTAATACGTAGTACGACAATCTCCACGTCAGTCGCTCCTGTAGACTTCAGATTTTCCAGTCTTGGACTTATGCGATATGTTTCAGGTTTGTACAGAAGGATTTTTCAATATTTCATCCCTAGCCTGATTTAATGAGTTTAGAATTTCAAAAAACATGGTGAAAATGTGTCTTTTACAGATAATTGGTTTGTTCTCATTTTTATATACCGTATTTTTATTTGTTGTATTTGTCATTGTCATGGCAACTGTTGTTGTTGTCGTATGTTGTATGTCTGATCGTATGTTTGATGTTGCACAAATAAATATAAAAATAAAATAAAATCTATACATCTATATATATATTTTTACATTATCTCCATCTCCTCGGAAAAAGTCTTTATGTTACAAAATAAAACTATAAATTTAAACATGGCTCGATCCATTATTCAGATTTTGTCGACAAAAATCTGGGAAATTTTGGACATTTTTAGGCACATTTATGTCAGTACAGCAAAAGTTTCAAATTGATATCTCTAAATTTAAAAACTTTCCCTTAAGTGGAAAACATCTGTAAAGATTGAGAATTTGCCTTGTTTTCTGTGGGTCAAAGCTCAATAAATCAGGAAGGGGGAATAAGATAATCAAAAAATCCCTCTGACAAAAACTTTAAAATATTGCTAAGTCCAAGACTGGAAGGTTTGGAGTCTGTCGGAGAAGGTAAAGTGGAGATATTGTTGCAAGAGAGTAAATAAAACAGGCCCTAAAATGTATAATCGTGGCAAACCGTGGGGAAAACCTCAGAAAAAAAGCTTCACAAAGGGTGAGTTTTGTCTTTTTTAACTGACTGACATTAAAACTAAGATGTTAAAGCAGAAGTAAGTAACTCTTGCCACTAGAGTTACTAAGCACAACTGCAGGTGTCGTAGCATGTTTTTACTCATTAATTGTCCATGAGAGTAAATACTACGCTGAAAGAAAAGACAAAGGGACAGAGGGATATTGTGCATCCAATTATACAATGGAAATAATTTTTTTCACTCAAGCCTGGCTGTAAATACTGTTTAAAGTGATGCTAGCCCACAGTTAGCTTTGTTAGCTTCTTCTTCGTGATTCTATTAGTGTGTATTGCTTTCTCCGCACCGGGGGCAGTCAAGTTACAAACATGGTTTTCTGGCCAGAGACACCAGGGGGAGATGAAAGACCCTACAATCATCCCCTAAACACTTGTATTACCCCCCACAGGGACTACGAAAAGGATTTATTAAAGGTAAACACGTTACTTAGTTCTGCTTTAAACGAAAGGACTCTGCAGTCGTCTTATGTCTGCAGTATTTGGTGAAAATGCAATAACGCATAAATGTAAATCGGGCTTCCCCTGCGCCCCCGCCGTCCGCATTAGCGTCGGCACATTACGTTTTCAGCGGCTGCTCCACAGTGATGTAGAGTCGTAACGGCCTGCGGTCACGTGACGCTGCGATCGCTTTAGTGGGAACGTCTGGGTTTGTGTGGGACTCACCGCGTTGAGGATGTTCCCCGCCTGAAGCACCAGATGGAGAACAGCGTGGAGCTCCTCGCAGCCCATCAACTCTGAGCAGGAGGAGAGAGGAGAGAGGGATGAGGACAAACACACTCCCTGGAAACACTGTTACCAGAGTGAGGACTAATCCAGGACTTAAGGACTGCACAGTGTAGAAATTGATTCCACAGCAGGTCTAAAGGGGAACTAAACCAGAAGAAAGTCTATGCCAGGACTAAATTCAGACTAATCAAGTCACAAATGAGTCTGTGTTAATGTTTTATCTCATTCTTGTATTAAAATTGAAGCTTCTACTGTCGAGTAGAAGTGAAAAAACTGGCACACTTTCCCTTTAGTAGGGGTGGCACTGTATATATGGGTGATTTCTGTTATGGAAATGGTGTTTATTTGTGTTTAACCTTGTGTTTGTTTTTCACTAATAATATACCTCTCTCACCCCAGCTCGAGGCCACACCACTACAGTTCCAATTTAACAACCATGTTTAGTATTTGTGTTTAATTGTAAATAAACTCCCTTAGGGCTGTTGGACCCACACCGACTGTCTGGCTTTGTTATTGAAGCCTACCTGTAGTTTAAAACACCTTCCTAGTGCTACATTTATATAACATTGGTGGGTGCCGTCTTTTTTCTTGTGTATTTTGAGGTCTCCTGGTCAAAGCCAATAATCCCCTTTTGCTCTGGTTTGTAGCGTCATGTTGTGATAAAACACATGAACAGGATGAATGTTTTAACGATGCGTCAGAGGTTAAAATGTGTCAGAGCTGCTTCAGATGATCACAGGTCTATAAATACAGCAGCGAGAGCGTCACTGACGAGGTGTGACGCGAGGCCCCGCCCTGTGCAGGAGCCCGACCTCATTTGCATAACGAGTACCTCTGACGGCCGCACGCAGAGTCCGGACGTCGTGTTTCATGGACTCGCACTCGGCGGGAAACTCCTCCTTCAGCAGCATCGACTCGATACGCACCACGTAACTAAAACAAAGGGAGAGAGCGCTGTTAAAACAGGAGTAAGACAAAAGGGAATGAAACGGCTCCAGAAGAGGATTCACAAACATCTCATCATACAGGGGAACGGGAGAAACTCTAATATTAAGAAAAACAAAATTCAACACAACACCCAAACTTTGACAAAGAACACGTTATTTTTGCATTATTTCCCATTATTATACGGCTCTTCACAGCGTAAGTAGCTCCATTGATTTGAATGGGATTTTCCAACGTTCTACCGGTCATTATTTTCTGATAAAGGACCTCTGAAAAAAATAATGACGCTGCCAATGGCAACGGAGTTCGTGCTTTCATATCACTCCACGCGTACGTAGTAGCGACACTATCTGTCCCCGTCACTGCGAGAGAAGTCGGGGGAATTGCTCGTGAAGTTAGCGTGAGTCTGACTTTCAACTTACCCATAGATTCACCACCATTCCTCCAACTGCGCCTTCAACTAGCTAGGCTAGCTGCTAGCCTTGCTGCTTCTAGCCTAGCCAAACATTGCCAATCAATGTGCAAACATTTGGAAACTATTTGCCGCAGAAGTCATTAAATAAAACTTTCGACCTTCATAAAAGTGTATGAAGTTTATGTTGTGTGTGTTCAGTTGGCAAATGGCCGTATAATAAGCGGGATAATGTATAGAATGCTTGTTATTATCGGGAAAATAAGCACCGACAGGGCGAACCGGTCTTGTTTTGTCCTGAAGGTGAAACAAAATGTGGATTTCATGCTGAAGTTTTAATCCAAATGAAGGCTCTTTGATGACATTTAAGGCACTTGCTACACCACGCTCTGAAACAGGGACAAACCCAGGAGGCGGCTTCAGAGGATCAGAGGAGACAGAGGGCAGCCAGGCTTCTTCCGGGTGCTACAGTTTCCCCGACCTCCAGGGTCATGCGGGTCAGGTTGACACACAGTGGCAGCGCGGCTCAGCCACAGCGGCTCAGGACTAACACCTGAACACTATTTCGTTGTACGCTTGTACAATGACAATAAAGCACTGACTTAGTTTCACTAATCCTCATTGAATATGGACATGCCGCACGTCATTTTGCACAGAACCACCGCAATTGTATATTTGATCGCCGTGCAAAATGCCGTGGCTAGCAACAGCATGCTAATGCTAACGGCAACATGATAATGCTAACGGCAACTAATCAAAGCTGGGACAGAAACTATTGAACTATTGAATCACCTAAAGTAATAAAATAAAATCCTGTAAAATGTTTTTACAGGATTAAAGACCATTGGACAAAAATATAGGTCAGAAAAGGACAGCATATCGACATCGGCCAATAACAATCCCCCAAAATTGCCATCGGCCTTAGAAAAACCCATATCCGTCGACCTCTGGTTAATATCACTTTTGTTGGTCTCAGCTTTCAAATGAGGCATTACCCTCTTACTCTCCTGTTTAGATTTGGGTAAAGCCGAACTGGAGAAAATGCACTCGGTTCATGCGGGGGTCAGAGGTTAATGGGGGTCGGCCAAGAAAGTAACAAATTCCACATGAACAAGACGAGATTTTGACATCCTTTGAAATAATAAAAAAGATTAAATATATTCTTTTTTTTCTGCTTTCACTTCTGTTATTAAACTTAACCTGTGAAACTAACATATGATATACACATACAGATATGTGCAGCCTTTATTTGTTATACTTTTGATTATTATGGCTCAGCTTGTAAAAAAACAAACAAATTAAAAATATAATATTGGAGTATTTTGAAAAAGGTCTGTAAGACATAATCATCATAATAAAGGCTCGACATATGTCACTTTATGTAATGAGTTCAAATCATATATTAGTTTCACATTTTAAGTTGAATTACAGAAATAAATACAAAGCATGGCTATAAAGAATTATTTTTGTACTTCCATTCTTCTTCTGAACAACACATTGAAATAATACCTTGCTGCAAATATTAGTACATTCTGACAAAAAAAAGATGCATTGGGAACATACAATTGTGGGTTTTAGTCACATGACCATCCATGTGGATGTTTTTTCATAATAAGAAGCAAAAAAACGGCACTCGTTGCTAGCGTTAGCATATGTAGCATGAAGCTAGCGTAGCTTCCTGGTTAGCATTGTCCATTTTTTAAGAGTTTATGGGCTGTTGAACCACTTTGCTTCTGTCCATGTCTCTTTATCTTTATTTAGTAGAAACATTTATTCTTAATTCTGTTTTTTTCTCTTCTTTGTTTCCCCTCTGGCTGCTTCGAACATGACCATATATGGGCATTTCCATCTGTATCTGTGGGTGGGTTCAGTCACATGACTTTTCACCACTGAATTCCTTATTGCTATGGCAACGATAAGCCCCTCCCATCTGAGAACACGACATCGTCCCATTCTCGGATCTGAATTCTACAACTGGCTCATCGCCATAACGACAGCGGTGATGTCATCATAAACGGGACCTCAGCATTAGCAAACACTCTGACCTCCACATTCGAGCTCACCTGACACACGTTCGCACACATCTCGTTCAGCAGACACAGTATTTATCAAAACCTCCGGTATTTCTCAACGAAAACCTTGTAAATTCTCTCATTTTCTCAGAAAATGGAGAATCACAGCACAGTTTCACTGTTGCAAAACACAGATCTGGAAATGTCTCAGCTCCAAGCCTCTGGCTCATCTTTTGGGGCAGATTTGGAGTTCTGGGACTTTTCAGAGCGGTTCCCCTCCATGGAGGAGTGCGGGAACAGGGCCTTTGGGGAAGGAAATGCAAAGCCTCCCCCCATATTTGCCCAGCAAATTAAGAATTACGCCGGAAAGGCCAAACGAAGGATCGCAAAAGGTCTCAAGAGTCTCCAGCCGGGCAAGACTCTGAAGAAAGAGGTTCAGACCCTCCGAGGGGAGAGCGGCGCCCTCGTGGGAGCATTGGTCGATGTCCACATGGTTGTTGGCGATCAGAAGAAGACTTTGAACGTTTTGAGTGAAGATTCAGAAGATAAACTGTGCCGTTATGAGACAGAGATCGCTCGTCTCAAAGCAGGGCTCCTGGCCACACAGGAACGCTGCAGGAACGACCACGTCAACCTCGACCAACTTGAGATGCACAAGGAAACCATCTCAGACCTGGAAGCCAAACTGCGTCTCCAGAAAGAGACCAAAGACGCAGAAATCTCCGAGCTACAATCAACAAATCAAGAACTCACCGTGGCCAACGCTGCTCTGGACACAGAAGTACGTTTTCTGAAGCGAGAACTTCATCTTTGTGAAGTTCAGAAAATCTCTGAGGCTGAACAGAATCTGTCTCAACAAAACCAGATTGTTGAGGAGATGAAGAATGAACTTGACTTAAAAGTTTCCAGCCTGGAGCAGGAGCGTCGTGTCCAACAGAAGACGAACTATTCTTCTGAAAGAGAGAATGCCCATCTCTCAACCATCTCAGCTCAGCGAGACACAATAACCCGTCTCACAGAGAGCATGGAGGACCTGCAGAGAGACTTTGAGTACGTCTTAACGGCTCTGGAGGACAGACAGACGGCCGAGGGAGACGCTGACAGGTTAAAAATGGAAAATGACAAGATCCAGAAACAACTCGCAGAAGCTCGGGCGGAGATCTTACATCTGGAGGAGATGAAGAATGAACTTGACTTCCAGATGAGGAAGAGTGAGGTTAAAGCCAAGGCCGAACAGGAAAAGAATTCTGCAAAGATTTTACAGTTGAAAACAGCATTTGACGACCTGCAGGTGAACATGGAAACCTTTGAGCAGGAAATGATGAATGTTCAGGCAGAGCAGGACGAGAAACTCGCCGCTCAAGAAACAATAATTCAGGATCACGCTGAAGAAATTACAAGTCTTGAATCACTACAAGCCGCGATGGAGGCTCGTGCCAAGTGTGATCAGGAGAGGATCCTCGAACTGCAGACGGCGTATGAGGACCTGAAGGACAGCATGGCGGCGTTTGACAATGAGGTCACGACTATTCAGTTTGAGCAGGACGAGAAAATAGTCGCTCAAGAAATAACAATTCAGGGTTATGCTGAGGAGGTTATGAAGCTGGAATCAGACAAGGCCGCACTTCGAGACAAAGTTTCCAGCTTAGAGCAGGAGGGTCGTGTCCTACAGAAGACGAACGATTATTCTGAAAGAGAGAAAGCCCATCTCTCAACCATCTCAGCCCAGCGAGACATAATAACGTGTCTCACAGAGAGCAAGGCGGACCTGCAGAGCGACTTTGAGGACGTCTTAAAGACTCTGGAATCAGACAAGGCCGCACTTCGAGATAGAGATTCCAGCTTAGAGCAGGAGCGTTGTGTCCTACAGAAGATGAATTATTCCTCTGAAAGAGAGAAAGCCCATCTCTCAACCATCGCAGCCCAGCGAGACATAATAACCTGTCTTAAAGAGAGCAAGGCGGACCTGCAGAGCGACTTTGAGGACGTCTTAAAGGCTCTGGAAGCAGACACGTCGTGTGAATCCTGCAAAGTCAAATATGGATCGAACCTTTAAGCTTTTTATTTTTACATATTTTTCTTTTTATAAAAAAGTGCAAATAAATGTCCAGATGCCCAAACACGTGTCGTTAAGCAGGGCTTTAGTTTACAGCACATTAACAGCTGTGACGATGAGACGTCAGTGCAGGCTCTCAGTCGTACAGGAGTCGTCCGTCTTCAGTGAAGGTTTTTGAGTCGTCGTCTGTACTGTGCAGTTGAAGTGTAGAACGTTTCACCTCTGATCCAAAAGGCTTCGTCAGCGACACTAAAGCCTCAGCTCAGCTCGCAGACTAGATACAGACCAGAGGGAGGAGCTCAGCTTGGCTCAGTCCCGCCTCTCTTACTGTCTGCTCTCACCTGGAGGTAAACATCTGTGTAGCTACGAGTCTTGGGTTTCACCTGGGTTTCAGTCTGAACGGCCCGAGCAGCGATCAGCTGAGTGAAGGGTCGTTCAGATTAAGGCTTATAGCTGCAAAGGTGTTGACCTACAGGGGAGAGTGGCTTACGAGAGGGGCGGGGCTTAGCCAGGCTGAGCTCCTCCCTCTGGTCTGTATCTAATCTGCGAGCTGAGCTGAGACTTTAGTGTCGCTGACGAAGCCTTTTGGATCAGAGGTGAAACGTTCTACACTTCAACTACACAGTACAGACGACGACTCAAGAACCTTCATTGCAGATGGACGACTCCTGTACGACTGAGAGCCTGCACTGAGATCTTACTGTCATGCTGCTAATGTCCTGTAAACTAAAGCGCTGCTGATCGATCCATGTTTGGGCAAAATATTCATCATGTGTACATTTATTTGCACTTTGCCCTTTTGATCAGATGTGAATAGCATTGTACATAAAAGTCATTTGGTTTTACAAACAGAAAACGCAGCTACATGCTAATATGGTTAAACTATTAGCAGGAAACACATCCTGAAGCTTCTTCAGAGGGAGTTTTGAGGGTTCACAGATTATAAGTAGCTGCGTGTTAGTTTATAGGACTCGCACCATGTTTGTTAATATGGTTCGTCACAAACCTGACCAAAAATATTAGCAAGAAACGTGGTGTGTGAAGTCTTTGTAATAACATGAAAACAAAGGTAAAATACATGATCCACTGCAATGCTATTCACTTCTTATTACTCTGACTTTTAATAATCTGTATCTGTTCATCACTAGTGACATGGTGTCCCCCCCCCCTCCTCTGTTTCAGGTGGGCCTGTCCGCGGAGGAATCCCTCTCTGGACTTGGACAACAAAAACTGAAGCTCCAGCAACGACTGGATGTTTTTCTGTGGTTAAATAAACTTTCTTTCTATTGAAACATTAAATACGTGTTTAGTCTGTTCATATTTAGGCATAAGGTTAAGGTTATACTTTATTGTCCTGTAGGGAAATTTGACAGTTGAACTAATAAATGAGACAGTGTCCATTTGGTGCTTTTATTCGTGCTGGATCAGAACAGATGCACAGAGTTTTGCTTCCGACACTGATGCCAAAACTGGGGGTTTGAGTATCTGCCGATATCAGAGAATACAATAAATACATTTCAGAGTGTGTGAGAGGTCTGTGGAGATCTGTGTATTAAATATTTGCCTGACCTCCCAGATGACATGCTTTTTCATTAGATTACATTAACTCACATAAAGTGATCAGATCATTACAACTTGAGCCTATGATCAGTTACTCTTTAACAGCATTTCATAAACTAAAATAAAAAAAACACTTGGCCGCTCCAGCAGTTTTACGTGATCAAATCATAACACCACATTTTTATTATAGTCTGTCTATCCCTTTAGCTTTGTGGTCGTCATTGTATATAAGACATCTCTACTTTTACTATTTCATTGTTTGCACATTTCCTGCACACCCTGAGTGTTTCTGAAGCTGAATGGAACAAGTGAATTTCTCCATTGTGAGATCAATAAAGGCTTATCTTTCTGTCCTAGCCTTGATTAGTTGGCGCTTTGCTAGGGCTGTCACGATAATTACTATATCGTCTTATCGTTCAATAAATAACAGATACCGTAAATTCTCTAATACTGGCCGGGTCTCTAACAGAGGCCGGGTCTCTAACAGAGGCCGGGTCTCTAACAGTGGCCGGGTCTCTAACAGTGGCCGGGTCTCTAACAGTGGCCGGGTCTCTAACAGAGGCCGGGTCTCTAACAGAGGCCGGGTCTCTAACAGAGGCCGGGTCTCTAACAGCGGCCGGGTCTCTAACAGCGGCCGGGTCTCTAACAGCGGCCGGGTCTCTAACAGCGGCCGGGTCTCTAACAGAGGCCGGGTCTCTAACAGAGGCCGGGTCTCTAACAGTGGCCGGGTCTCTAACAGTGGCCGGGTCTCTGACAGAGGCCGGGTCTCTGACAGAGGCCGGGTCTCTAACAGAGGCCGGGTCTCTAACAGCGGCCGGGTCTCTAACAGAGGCCGGGTCTCTAACAGCGGCCGGGTCTCTAACAGCGGCCGGGTCTCTAACAGCGGCCGGGTCTCTGACAGAGGCCGGGTCTCTGACAGAGGCCGGGTCTCTGACAGAGGCCGGGTCTCTAACAGCGGCCGGGTCTCTAGAGCACGTCCAGAGCTCCGTGTGCAGGTCAGTCCCACGCCTCAAAATAACTCCTCCCATCAGCGCGAGCGTCTCGTCTTCTCTCGGGTCAGTCTCATGATCGATCACAAACACAAACGCTCCGTCTAAACTCGCCTTTTACACAAAACAACAACAAATAATCCGGTCCGCGGTAAAAACGAAACAGAAACCTGCAGTGACATTGATGTCAAAGCTCCGCTAACAGCAACGAAACACTTCCTGTTGTCCCGACAAAATAAAAGCCGTCAATGTTCCAGCCGCTGGGAGAGCGTTTGCAATGTTAATTAATAAATGAACCTAATATTTTAGGTGCAAATGGACACAAATCTCGTTTTTCTTTATTTTCCTGGTCGTCCGTTTTGTTCAAATAGAAATAAAGGCCTGTCTCTAATTGTGGCCTGGTTCCAATAAAGGCCTGGTCCTGGATTCCCTCGAGTAAATAAAGGCCCCGGCCTGTATTAGAGCATTTACGGTAAATTATATTCTTTTGGGCTCGATATTTATTGTCTTTGCATTTCCCCCAAATGTTTTCTTTATAAAACTTTGATTTCTAACTGAAGCAAACTGAGTTCCATTATTTTTACTGTAATTTTTATGCCTGAGAGTTGACAGTGTCCAGTATAGAGTCAGTATTATCGTTTATCGTGATACTTTCTGCCTCAATATATCGAACCTCAAATTTGTTGTCGTGACAGGCCAACCGCTAGCATTAGCATACTGTTCCTAGCCACGGATATTTATAGCCGATACCCGACATATCGTACTTTTCCCAATATCAGCTCCGATATCCGAGCGTTCTCACCTGGGCAGCTGGATCAACAGGTAAACGAAGGAATCGGCCAAAGACAGTTTGGACACGTCGCCTCTGAACAGCTTCAGCTTCTTCACCTTAACACACAAACAAATGAACATCATTACAGAACAAACACAGACGACTGGAGATAAAGCCTTAGAGAAACGTGCCTCTTCAGACTCGGGCAGCAGTTTGAGCAGCTCCCTCAAAGGCTCCGGTCCGTACGGCTCGCTCCGGCCGGTGCGGACGTCCTCCACGATCGACTGATTCGACCTGAGCACCAGAAAATAAGTTTTCTTTCATCAGATTGCATTTTCAAAGTCGGTTTCCAACTCTGAAATATATACAAATATCAAGACAAATTTTTTTCGCACATCATCATTAAAGGAATATTTCAGGATTTTTGACAAAGGGCCTCATTTCCAAGTTAGTTTTTTTTGTAATTCATGCAGTTCTTATATTTGAAGAGTTTCGGGGCGCTAGGCTAGTGCAAGGCTAGTGCATGTCTATGGTATCAGCTAGCCTGCTTTAAAAACAGTCTGACACAAGCACAGAGCACCTGAGGCAAATCCCTTATAACACCAGACTAACCATATAAATGTCTGTGTCAATAGAGTAATTTTAACCATTTTAACCATTTTGCATTTAAAATAACTTATATTTAAGCAGCATCAGCGTCGTGGTTGTATTAGCCAGTGCTCCCAACGTTTTTTGTCCTTCGTACCCCTTGGGCCTTTCAGTGGTCAACCCCCTACCTCAAGGGTGTTGCAGTTTATTTACAAAGTGATTATTTAAAAGTGGTATTTGAAAGAAAAAGGACAATGTTGCAGTCAAAATAAACCTACAATTCTCCCAAAGCAACACATTTTACTGAAAAATATAGCTTATCCTATAAAAAATTATGTTACATTTTCCCCTTTTTTCAATCTGAAATAGTTCCAAGTACCCCAGTTGGGAAACACTGGTATAAGCTACGCAGTGGCGGAGTGATCTGCTAGAAAATAGTCCCTCAAAATGCGATCATTCATGTGATGCAAGGTCAGATATATTCCAAAAATTACTCTATGGACACAGACATTTATATGGTTAGTCTGGTGTTATAAGTGATTTGCCTCAGGTGCACTGTAGCCTGGCATCCAGACTAATCTCCGATGTTTATTAATTAATAAACAGGAGACTAGTCTGGCGACCCTGTCATAGAAAAGCTACTGCTGGAGGCGGGACTAATGTGGGACAACCGAAGCGCAGAGCAGCAGCCAATGAGAACATGGCGGATGTGACGACAGAAACAGCGACAAGAAAGTTGTATCATTCGGACATTAACAATGGCGCTCCTGCCACACGGAGTTCAGTAAATGACTTCTGTCGTTTATGTCAGAAAAACTTAAGAATACAAGCAAACCGGAGCATTACGTGAAGTGGTTTCTTGTGTTGAAAAACTACAAAACAAAGGTGCGACAACGTGACGCCCGTTCAGGGAGCTGCTCTGATTGGTCGGTAGGCTCCATATCGCTGCGTCACTTCCTTTGAACGCGTGCAATGGAGTGTTGCCAGACCCTCTTCTGTAAAGAAGCGGAGTCTGGTTGGCGAGACTAGGTGCTCTGTGGAGCAGGTCAGACTGTTTTTAATGCAGGCTAGCTGATACCATAGACATGCACTAGCCTTGCACTAGCCTAGCGCCACGAAACTCTTCAAATATAAGAAATGCATCTCCAGAAATCAGCAACACTCTGGATAACTAGGAAATGAGGCCCTATGTCAAAAAGAAATGAAAAATGATCCCTTTAAATAACTTGGCAGTGGGTGGTAACTGTCTCCAATGCTGCCTGCCAACTAAAACATGTACAGTGGGGTCCCTTCTGAGCCAGGACAAAACACTGCAGCGTCCTGATACATTTCAAGGACTGTTCATGATACATTCTCATTTCCAAGTACACATATTCATAAATAAATAGAGTGCATGTGTGTCCAGAGAGACTAAAATGATTTGTTATTGATTTGGTAACCGTCTCGTGGCGCGGCCCTGATGCTCCGCTGTTTACCGTCAACACCGCGACAAGCACAACCCGTCACTGAACCTCCAGACGTCGTCAATCATGAGGACGACGTATCAGCGCTTTGTAAGAAACAGCATTTTTGAATCACAGAAAAAGGGGATTTATTTAAACGCGATCACAGCTGCTTTTTCTGCGTCTGAGAGAGAAGAGGACGAGGAGTTAAACCCGTCGGGATCAGCGGTCCGGGGCGGAGCCAGGATCATGGTCTGGAGCTGAGGCGTTGGTCCAGGACTGTGCAGGTTATTAATGGAGTTACTGTGACCACCAGAGAGAGCGGTGACGTCTGTCTACAGTCACAGACCTGCAGCATCAAAGCCGTTTACACAACAGAGTCCGGGCCGGAGTCAGTCCGGGCCGGAGGCGGGCCGCACGCGAACGCCCCACAAAACCACGTTAGGAATCATCCAGGTGGTACTGCTGGGTGCTGTCACTGTTTTATCTGATACCAGTACTTTAACGATACTTGGTTTTCGATGCCGACACCTGAATGATACTTTTTCTGATACTAAATACTTGTCATCTAGAGCCAGAACTAGATTTATTGTTCTAATGTGTGGAAGAGCTGCAAATTTACAATATTGGGTTCAAATGTGTGAAAAATGGGAGAATAAATTGGGGGGAAAATGGTGGGAAATAAGGAAAACATTAGTAATAAAACATGAGGGGGAAAAATGTGGAAAAGGAGAAAAATTGAGGCAAAAATAAGAATTTCAATTCGTTTTTATGGGAAAAATTGGGCAGGCAATTTCTTTTTCAAAGGGGCTAGATGCAAGTTGGTCATTTTATACTCTACTGCCACCTCAGGTCTTACGTGTAACTGCAGTCTCTATATTAAGCTCATGCATGACGGCACTTCAGACCCGAATTAACACCTTTCTGAGTGACAGTGCAGGATTGTAGAGGCAGTTGTGGTGAATCTGAGCTCATTCTACACATTAGGACATGGCTGGAACATGTGGGGGGAGGAAAATACTTAGTTTTAACATTTTGAAACTCCGTACAGTCCCTTTAAATGGGAAAAATAGAAAAAATGCTTTCAAATTTTGGGGAAAAAATCATTTATTTGAGCAGAAACAACCAAGTCACCTCCTTTAATTCTTAAAGAGACTATACAGAGTTTAAAAATGTTAAAATTAAGTATCTTCCTCCCTCTACATGTCCAACAATGTCCTAATGTGTAGAGCTGGGGTCACCAACCTTATTTCAGCTGAGGGCTACTTTAAGAGCATTTTATTATACGGCTCTTCACAACGTAAGTAGAAGCTCCGTTGATTTGAATGGGATTTCCCAACGTTCTACCGGTCATTATTTTCTGATAAAGGACCTTTGAAAAAAATAATGACCGCTACCAATGGCAACGGAGTTCGTGCTTTCATATCACTCCGCACGTACGTAGTAGCGACACTATCTGTCCCGTCACTGCGAGAGAAGTTGTGGGAATTGCTCGTGAAGTTAGCGTGAGTCTGACTTTCAACTTACCCAGAGATTCACCACCATTCCTCCAACTGCGCCTTCAACTAAGTAGCTAGGCTAGCTACTAGCCTTGCTGCTTCTAGCCTAGCAAAACGTTGCCGAGCAACGCGCAAACTTTTGGGAACTATTTGTTGCGTAAGTCATTAAATAAACCTTTCGACCTTCATAAAAGTGTACGAAGTTTATGTTGTGTGTGTTCAGTTGGCAAATGGCCGTATAATAAGCGGGATAATGTATAGAATGCTTGTTATTATCGGGAAAATAAGTACCTTCAGGGCAAAACAAGACCTCTCCGCTTCGCGTCGGGGTCCGGTTTGCCCTGTCGGTGCTTATTTTCCCGATAATGACCAGCGTTCTATACATTATTCCTTACATGTTGTTCGAGGGCTACCAGTTAAAAACAAATCCTGAAGACTTAAACGTGCACTGTTCACTTATAGGATATTGACCCCATATTATATTAAAATAGCCCCATCAGGGGGTACTTGGAATTACTTCAGATTAAAAGGGAAGATGAAATTCACAACTACTAGAACATGACTCTGAAAGGAATTACTATTCAAACGACTTTTTACAGTCAAATGTTTGAACTTTAGCTTTGTTTTGAGATATTTGATTGATCCCTTCTAAATAATCTGCTACACCCTTGAGGTAGGGGGTGCACGGAGAAGCTCTGAAGGATTCAAGGGGTCCGCAAGATAAAAAGGTTATGAACCAGTGCAGTCAACGAATAGAATAAACCATTTCCATTTCATGTCTGTGCGAAGCTGCATCATTGAGCTTTGGTTTCGGATCGATGACTTTACCTTTTGAACTGTTTGAGGAAGATGCCGATGTTCATGCCTCTCTTCCCGTCCAGGATACAGACCTGAGAGAGAAGAGCAGAGGCTCAGCGTGACTTCAAGCAGCTTCATTTCCACACCTTTAACAAACAGCGGCACACGACGCTCTCACACCTTCAGCGAGATCAGAGTTCAAGCTTTACATGCAGTGACACGGCAACGACCCGAGGCGGAAACATTATGTATCAGTAAATCGACGACAAGATGGTGTAGAAATCACTGCTTACAAGAAATATCAGGTTTATCTCCAATGTCAAGAAATGTGGGGAAAATGTAGAGAAGAAAAGCGGGAATAATATTAAAAATCGGGTGGGGGAAATGAGGAGAAACTTGAAGAAAAAATAGGGGGAAGGGTTTGAGAAAAAAATGGCAAAAAAAAGGGGGGAAAAGGGGATGAAAAAATGGCAAAATAGGATAAAAAATAAGATGTTGGCAGCACATTTTTGCATATTTCTGATGTTTTGCTTCATCATCTTTATCGAGAAAGTCCCCAAATCATTTCTGGTCAATATTGGCCAACCCTAAATACATCTACAGCCACTGCCTAAAATAAATAGTCGATCAATCAATCAAACTTTATTTATAAAGCGCTTTTGATACTGAAAGGTATCACAAAGTGCTTTACAGATTACAACATTTAAAACAATACACCTGGCACAACCTCCCGTGTATATATTTTATATATTAGGATTAAATAAATAGATCAGTCAGTTAAAGGCTAAGCTAAAAAGGTGGGTCCTGAACCTGCTCTTAAAAACATGAGCGGCAGGTCGATCCAGAGGCGAGGGCCGTGATATTGGAAAGACGCCTCACCATGAGTCTTTTTGTTGACTTTAGGAATAACTAGGAGACCCCTGAGGAGGAGCGAAGGGGTCATGAAGGTTCATACGGTAAAAGCAGTTCTCAGGGAGAAGAAGGACCAAGACCATTAAGACATTTAAAAAACATTAAAAGAACTTTAAAATCGATCCTGAAACACACGGGGAGCCAATGCAGCGATTCTAAAACTGGTGTAATGTGGTCCCGCCTCCTGGTCCTCGTCAGGACACGAGCTGCTGAATTTTGACCAGAAAGCAGGGCATTACAGTAGTGGATACGACTGGTGATAAAAGCATGCATGAGCGTCTCCGTGTTGGCCCGAGAGAGAATGGGGCGACTCTGGCTATGTTCTTTAGATGGTAAAAACCTATCTTTGTGATACTCTTAATGTGTGGAATAAACGCCAGCTCAGAGTCAAAGATCACACCCAGGTTCTTCACCTGTGAGGCAACAGTGGAAAATCTCAAAACCAAAAGCCATAATCTATCATTTGTGGGACCTTCTCTTCAACATCAGCTTCACTCATTCTTCAACAAATGCAAATATGCAGGAAAATATATCAAAACATGGTGCATTTTGTTTGCACAAGCTTAATAGTCGCTACTTATTCATCTTGAATAACCCGTCCCGTGCTGTACCTCCTCTTTGGCGTCTCTGAAGGAGGTCCTGGCCCTCGCGCCTCGTGTCAGTGCGACTTTGGAGCGTGATTGACCGTCGTCTTGGCTGAACAGCTCCTCGATGGTCTGCACGTCGATCTGATGCTGCTCCGCTGGGCTCTGGGTCCACAGGTTCGCACGTCCTTTCACCTGGTCGGGATAATTATGGACACGCAAGTCAAATAATCGTCTTTTGTACATTTTACATCAAACTATGACTGGTATTCTGGAGTAAACGGACTGAAACTGGACTGGAAGGTTCAATCCTGCTTTGACAGAGATGTATAAAGACACTACACCCCCTTAAATAGTCACTTTTTTATTCCTTTCAAGTCCTTACGTTGATAGAAAAATAACCTTTGAATTAGGGGGAAAAAGCACGGCCACAATTCCTTGAGTTTAACCCCTAAAAGGCTTTATTAAATATATGTGTTTTTGCCAGTTCATGTTGCTGCAAACTGGAAGCAACTTCAGTCTGAGATTTATGCAATTCAAAGTGTTTTGTCTTGAAACAGGCCAAATCTTCATCTCCCCTGGTGTCTCTGGCCAGAAAACCACACTTGCAACTTTCCCCGCCTCCGACCCGGCAGCCCCAATACACACTAATGTATACACAGTTGTCTACAAAATCACTTTAGGCTTGCATTTCTGAGGTTTATGACATGGCGGACAAGCAAGTCCTGACTGGATTCTGTCGACAGCTTTCGGTTTGTTGATGAACATTTTGCAAGAAAGAAGAAGCTAACAGGCTAACGGGCAAAGCTAACTGTGGGCTAGCGCCACTTTAGCAGTATTTACAGCCAAGTTTGAGCAGAAAATAATATTGGATAAATGGTGGCACAATGTACAATAACACTCTGTCCATTTCTCTTTTCTGTCAGCGTAGTATTTACTCTCACAGACAATTAATGATTTAAAAAAAAAAAACGCAATTCCCCACGACAGCTGCAGCGGCGCTTGTGGCCTGTAGGAGCAAGTTACATAGTTCTGCTTTAAATCATGGCCTCAAAAACAGACCTGTTGGTAGTCACTTCATTCACACAGAACAATCCTCAGGTTAAGCCGGTTTAATTTAGTAGTTTCTTCATCTACAGTGTCAGCGCTCCATTTTGAACTTCCTTTAGAACTTTATCAGGCCGTAAACCACGCAGTAAATCAAGCTTTTCTGAAGTTATTCCTACAGTGGCCAGCAGGAGGAGCCCCAGGTAAAGTCTTCACCATCTCTAGACTGTATTTCATTGTTCCTATTTACTTTCACAGTATAAAACAAAAAATACTAAAGCTGAGGCAAAAAATAATGTTCCTGATCCCCAAAAGTGTAATTTGTCCACTTTAAATCTGTGTTTATCCCACAGACTTTCCGCCACTCACCTGATGCTCTGGGATGGTCTTCCAGAACAGTTTCCTCACGCTCTTGTTCCGCCTCAGTCCGGTGGAGGGGTCTCCCAGTCCGGGCAGCAGGGGCGGGGGCAGCAGAGGCGGCGGTGGAGGGGGCGGGGCTAATGGAGGAGGGGGGGGAGGAGGGGGCGGGGTCAGCGTGGCTCCGATCGCCGACGGAGCGGAAGGAGGAGGACAGACGCCATCTTGGAACTGCCCCATGTCGCCGAAGTGAGCGACGCCGTCCATCACATGCATCACGGCCGCCGATTGGACGACGCCGTGGCGAGGGGGCGGGGTTTGCGGCAGCGGCGGGGCCTCATCTTCACAGTGAAAGCCGGGGTTTAAACATGGGAGGCGGTTATGTAGAGGTCATGTGAAGTTTTGATCACCTGTGGAGGAAAAAACATGACAGTAAATCAGTTTGAGTAACAGAAAGTCAAATCTATGAACATTATAAAAGCATTTTGTTTTTTTCTCTTTTCCGTCGACTCCTGACGGTTTAATTTGCACCTTTACTTCACACGTCTCTGCAGCAGCTGTCATTTTACACAACGCTTAACACATTCACTCACGAATCCTGCTCTTTCTCAGAGATAATGTAAAGCAAAAACATTATGATCCAAGGTGGAAACATTGCTACTTTGAACAACCACATGCTTGATATTTTTCATGATTTACGTTTGTTTTCACGTGCACCATTCCCTTGGAGGAGGAGGAGGAGAAGAAGAAGTAGGAGGAAGAGGAGAAGAAGTAGGAGGAGGAGGAGGAGAAGAAGTAGGAGGAGGAGGAGGAGGAGGAGAAGAAGTAGGAGGAGGAGGAGAAGAAGTAGGAGGAAGAGGAGAAGAAGTAGGAGGAGGAGGAGGAGAAGAAGTAGGAGGAGGAGGAGGAGGAGAAGAAGGAGGAGAAGACGAAGAGGGAGGAGGAGGAGAAGAAGAGGGAGGAGGAGACGAAGGAGAAGGAGGAGGAAGAAGAAGAAGAGGAAGAAGAAGTAGGAGAAGAAGAAGGAGAAAAAGGAGGGGAAGAAGGAGAAGAAGGAGGAGAAAAAGAAGGAGAAAAAGGAGAAGAAAAAGAAGGAGGAGGAGAAAAAGAAGGAGAAGAAGGAGAAGAAGGAGGAGAAAAAGAAGGAGAAAAAGGAGAAGGAGAAGAAGGAGAAGAAGAAGGGGAGGAGGAGACGAAGGAGAAGGAGGAGGAAGAAGAAGAAGAGGAAGAAGTAGGAGGAGAAGAAGGAGGAGAAGAAGAAAAAGAAGGAGGAGGAGAAAAAGAAGGAGAAGAAGGAGAAAAAGGAGGAGAAGAAGGAGGAGAAAAAGGAGGAGGAGAAGAAGAAGGAGAAGAAGGAGAAGGAGGAGAAGGAGGAGAAAAAGGAGAAGAAGAAGGAGAAGGAGGAGGAGAAGAAAAAGGAGAAGAAAAAGAAGTAGGAGGAGAAGAAGAAGGAGGAGGAGAAGAAGTCATTTAAAATCTAAAGTTTACTCATTTTCTCTGCACATGCGCCTTGTGTTTATTTCTCCCGTCTTCAGCCGCTGCCGTCACAAAGGAAATGACCATATTTGGATTACAGCGTCATCTCTGTCGCCTTTCCTGCTACACGTAGATACCAAACACGTCAGCATTTGTGAATATTTCTTAACTATGACATGTTAAGGTTGTGCTCAGCAAAATTTATTTCACTAATTGTAAATCAAACCCTCCCAAAACTGCTATTCGAGTCTTGAGCCCAAAAGTGTGTCAGATCCGGGCCGTCGTCGCCTCGTGTCGCCGTGGAAACAGAACAATGGCCTCCGTGTCGCGTGTGAATCGGGGTCAGGGTTTATCCCGGTTTGGACGGACACTCGGCGACGCTCACGGGGCCAAACAGACGGGGTCACAGAGAGATTTGGGGTCGTTATTTAAGAGTGAAATCAGGTCAGATGATAAAGTTATATATCATCTATTACGTAGCTTAGCTTATTCCAGGGGTCGGCAACCTTTGACCTCCACAGAGCCGTTTAGGACCATTTCACATTAATATTATGGTTGATCTGTTTAGAAAAATACAAATACATTTACAATACCTATTTCGGGGTCTCCGGGAAATCTTAAACAAATCACTGCCACTTCTGCATTGTTGCATTTTAGATATTTTTAGCTGCTTGTTTGTTTTGTGTCATGAAAACAAATTTGAAGTTCGATATATTGAGGCAGAAAAGTATCGCGATAAACGATAATAGTGACTCTAGCGATACTAGATACTGTCAACTCTCAGGCATAAAAATTTGTTGAACTTTGCTCTAAAAACAGTGTTAATTTTGACAACATATTTTAATTTAGTTTTAGTCTTTTGACTAAAATTTTATTTAATTTTAGTCGAGATTTAGTCGAAAAAATCTTTGCAATTTTAGTCTAGTTTTAGTCGACTAAAATTAAGACTAGTTTAGTCGACTTTGCATTGATAATATTCATTATAATCATATTTAATCTTGTTCCTCTGCTTCATGGAGCTGCTCCACATGAACAAAGCTCAGAGCTGATCCTTTAGCAGAGACTTTACATGATCTGAGGCTCTTTCAGACTCAATAGAAGTTTGGATGATTTTAGTCTCTCCTTTTCATTTTTATTTAGTCTTATTTTACTAAAATGAGTTTTAGTCTCATGAAAAACTTTTAATTTAGTTTTAGTCCAATTTTAGTCGTCAAAAATATCACTTTGACTAAAATTAAGACAAAATATTTTAGTCGACAAAATTAACACTGCTCTAAAAGTACATCATCATATCCTAAAATACCACACAAGTAAGGGATAATGGAGCGTTCTAAATGCATTGTGAAGAGCCGTATAATAAGCTCGGTTTGCTTCAGTTAGAAATCAAAGTTTGATTGAAGCTAATGAATGTACAGACGATAAATATCGAGCCCAAAAATACATCGTTTATCGTCTGTTATTCATTGAACGATAAGTCGACATAGTGATTATCGTGACAGCCCTATCTACAAAACTCATTATGTTCGAACACTGTAAATAGGCCTTTCTCTGCTCCGTCCTCGCTTCACTCTCCTCACTCCTGGATCATCATTTTAACCATTTTGCATTTAAAATAACTTATATTTGAGCATCAGCTTCGTGGTTGTATAAGCTACATGGCGGCGGAGTGATCTGCTAGAAAATAGTCCCTCAAAATGCGATCATTCATGTGATGCGAGGTCAGTTATATTCCAAACATGATTCTATGGACACAGACATTTATATGGTTAGTCTGGTGTTATAAGTGATTTGCCTCAGGTGCTCTGTGGAGCGGGTCAGACTGTTTTTAACCTCTTACCACCCGCCTAAACCGAATGCATGCTGTCCTCTTTGGCTAAACGCCTGTGTGACACCTCATTTGAAAGCTAAGCCCACATAACTGATCTTTTTCCTCGCGTTGTTGCTGTGTTGTGTCACCTTTTTTATGTTTTTGTTTTTTTTGGTCATTTTATTGTTGAGTTTTTGTCAAATTTTTGTTGAGTTGTCATTTTTTTTGTCACTTGTTGGTTGACTTTTTGTCATATCTTTGTTGAATTTTTGTCACATTTTTGTCACATTTTTGTCGCATTTTTGTCACATTTATGTCACATTTATGTCACATTTATGTCACATTGTTGTTGAATTTTTGTCACATTTTTGTTGAAATTTTGTCACATTTTTGTCGCATTTTTGTCACTTTTTTGTTGCATTTTTGTCACATTTTTGTTGCATTTTTGTCACTTTTTTGTTGCATTTTTGTCACTTTTTGCTGAATTTTTGTTGAACTTTTGACACATTTATGTTTAATTTTTGTCACTTTTTGTCACATTTTTGTCGCGTTTACATCCTTGTTTTCTTCTAATTGTTTTGATGCTTTTTTCCCAAGAAGCTTTTTGATTGGGGTAAAGCCAAACTGGAGAAAATGGGATCCGTTCAGGTGGGAGTTAAAGGAATAGGCCACCGTTTTTACATACTAAAATATGTTCTTACCTCACTTTAGTCGAGTTAATATATCCCCGTCTGGTCTTTGTCCGTGCACTCTGTCAGGCAAACGGAGCACATACGCAGCCTCTCCCACATGTCACATAGCTCCGAAAAAGCTCACGATAGAAGCTACCAAGCTCTTCCACGTGTTCCCTATTTAAATAAAGTTACGTGAAGTGTTTTCATACGAAGTATATTTACACAGAAATGTAACGTGTCGATTTTATAAGCAAATAAAGAGGGGGACTATATTGTGAGGCGTAATGATACGAGGAGTAAAACGTCCGCGCAGTAACTCCTAAAGGTTATTGACGGAAGTGAGCGGGGGAAGTCTTTAGGAGTTACTGCGCGGACGTTTTACTCCTCGTATCATTACGCCCCACAATATAGTCCCCCTCTTTATTTGCTTATAAAATCGACATGTTACATTTCTGTGTAAATATACTTCGTATGAAAACACTTCACGTAACTTTATTTAAATAGGGAACACGTAGAAGAGCTTGGTAGCTTCTATCGTGAGCTTTTTCGGAGCTATGTGACATGTGGGAGAGGCTGCGTATGTGCTCCGTTTGCGTGACAGAGCGCACGGACAAAGACCAGACGGGGATATATTAACTCGACTAAAGTGAGGTAAGAACATATTTTAGTATGTAAAAACGGTGGCCTATTCCTTTAAGAGGTTAATGCAGGCTAGCTGATACCATAGAAATGCACTAGCCTAGCGCCACGAAACTCTTCAAACATAAGAACTGCATGAATTACAAAAAAAAATATCTCCAGAAATCAACAACACTCTGGATAACTAGGAAATGAAAAAAAGTGTCATTATTTTCAAAGAAACGTCTGCAATTCATTCAAACCGGCTGAAACCAGTTCTGAAATGACAGTGACTTCACATAATTCACTCTTCTCTTCAGTATCTGACGCTCAACATTAAGCATTTCTGAGCATTTCTTTCCCCTGAAACGTGGGATCGGCGCGTCCTCCTCTGAGCAGATTGCATTGTGGGAAACGCGGCGGTGACAGCTTTGGGACGTCCCTCTCTTGTGTGTGAACAAAGGCTCACACGGCGTGACTCAGGCTGTGGTCCGCGAGGTTAGGAGGACACCGGAGCAGAGTGACTTCATCTCCTCGTCACGCGAGCGAGCGAGGCCGAGCGGTTAACGAGGCCGAGGAGGAGGAGGAGGTGATGAAGAGGGGGGTCAGAGGGACAGTGTTCACTATAGAAAGACGGGGAAGGAGCTGATTGGGTGATATTTTTAGCTGCATTAGATGAAGGAAAGTGCCGCCTTAGAGCTGCATTGTAAATATGAAATAAAAAAGGCCACGTGTCTGATGATAGAGGCAATAAATCATCAACAACAGCCAATCCCAAAGTCTCGTGGCCTCCCAATAATAGTATATTTGCTTTATACAAAGGAATTTTTAATAACAATAATTATTTTACAGCTAAAATTACATTTAACGCAACATTTAGCAATGACAGTAGGTTAAATACTGGTTTATTTAAAGTAGTATAATGTAGTAGGGCTGAAACGACTAATCGATTAATCGACGACTAATCGATTATTGAAATAGTCGACAACTATTTTGGTAATCGATTAATCGTTTTCTGGTTCACACAGACTCAAATGGAGCAAAAATGGAGCAAAAATGTAGTATTTTTGATGAAATCCTACTTTGATTTTATAGTTAGGGTCTGTAGGGTTTTGTACATTGTAAATTTCATTAATAGAGCCTCCAAAAAACATTTCCCTTTAGTTTACTCCATCAACACATCCTCAAGCAGCGCCACTTAAGCGATATGTGATAAAAAATGTAAAAAATAACATTCCTACACCATTCACAGCCAAGCGATTAAGCGATTAATCGCAAAAATAATCGTTTGATTAATCGATTACAAAATAATCGTTAGTTGCAGCCCTATAATGTAGTAAAGAAATGTACTACATGATAGTACAGATCTATTAAACCGGGGAAACAATAGAGAAGAAAAAAATAGGGAAAAAAAAAAAAAAAAAAGAGGTATTTAAGAAAAATGGGAAAAAATAGCCCACAAAAAAATAGGAGTAATGTGTTTGTAGTCTGTTCAGGGCAATTATCTTTTTGAGCAACAAACCAATGTAAATTAAAGCAGAACTAAGTAACGTGTTTACCTTAATAAAATAAAATTTCCGTAGTCTCTCTGCGGGTAATACAAGTGTTAATGGGATGTTTGGAGGGTCTTTCATCTCCCCCTGGTGTCTCTGGCCAGAAAACCACAACTTCCCTGCTCTGACCTGGAGGCCTCAATACACACTAATGGAATCACGAAGAAGAAGCTAACGGGCTAACGGGCAAAGCTAAGTGCCACTTAGGGCGCACTCACACTTGACATCCGAACCGTGCCACTCTCCAGCTCGTTTGAGGAAAGGCCTGGATGCCCTGAACGGCCCGCGCTGACACTTACACAAACGAACCGAGCCGTGGCCGAGCACAAGGAGTTGTTTACAAGTGTACGTGAGCAGCAGCGCAACATAATGCGGAAGAAATAATGTCTACTTTGAGCCCTGTCACATCTCTTCACTCCACTTGTCTTTGCATTTTACTCCAGTTTAACAAAAAGGGCTGTGGTGAATATAATAGTCGATTTTAATAAAGCAGAGAAATAGAGAAGTGCGCGTCCCTCTGTCCCGCTCAGCTGAGGCGGGGGGTGGAGCAGCACCTGCCGCTCTGAGCCTTTCTTTGGAGTCATATACAGCCTTCAAAAAAAGGCTACGAGAACAGAAGATATGAGCTCAGTTTATGTCATTCACTGCTGCTTCGGCCACTGGTTAAACAGCTTTATGTTGGCGAACTCCTGGAAGTAAAGACTATACTTCGTATACGCTACATTGCGACAAAGCACTTAACACGAACACGCACCGAAGTCACAAGCGATAAAAGCACCAGGTTTGATCTGTCCCACTAAAGCCTGCGGCCAAACCAGGTGCAGCAGCAGAGAAGCTCGGACACAGGGCGGGAGAAGCGCAGCCGCTCCCGTAAAGTCAGCTCGAGACGTGCGTGAAGCGGCCCGGGCGTCGGGGTGAGCGGTCGGGGAGACGAGCGGTATGTGGCCGGGGGTCCGGGGAGCCGCCCGGGAGCGAAGCGGTCGGGGGCCGGGGAGACGAGAGCGAGGCAGCCGCTGCTCTGCCTTTTCTCACTGTTTTACGTAACAAATGCACCCGCCCACACAACCGCCGCTTGTATCCGTGCGTGTGCGCAAACACGAGCAACCGAGCCGCGCTCTGGCCCCACCTCCTCCAAGCGGCCAAAGTCCGGAACCGAGTCCGACTCGGGCATGGATTGATGCACTCACACTACACAAACGAACCGCGCAGAAGGGGCTTCCAGCGCTTGGGCGCGGTTCGGATGGACAAGTGTGAGTGAGCCCTTAAACAGTATTTACAGCCAAGTTTCAGTGAAAAAATTGTGTAATTGGATGTACAATATCCCTCTGTCCCTTTGTCTTTTCTGTCAGTGTAGTATTTACTCTCACGGACAATTCATGAGTAAAAAAACCACATGCTACGACACCTGTAGTGGCGCTTATGGCCTCTAGGGGCATGAGTTACTTATCACTGCTTTAAGTTGTTGGGTTTGCTTCATCATCATTATCAAGAAAGACCCCTAAAAACATATTCATTTGTGTCAATATCGCCGAGCCGTAGATGAATATGTTAAAATATAGCGCATTAACTTTAATAGAGGTACGCCTCGAAATCTACTTTCTTGAGGTGTTTGTTTACCATTTTACAACACAGTCCCCCTTTAAAAACAAAAAAAAAAACCTAGCGAAGAGTTTAGCTTAATTCGTGAGTAAACCTATTTCGCACCACCAATTTTGTGGATTTTGATTTGTTTCTACCCAGTTTGATTCAATTTGAGGCCAGCAGGGGGCGCTCCAGGTGACGTGTGAGATACCAAGAGAGCAAAGTGTCTTTTCCATTGCATTCCATTTAACTTTCTTTACAAAACGGAGAGCTGTGTTGTCGAAAAGCAGGTTTTTAAGACACAATTATGGAGGATAAGTCAAGTTTAAGAAGGCTATAGTAGGAGATGACTTGTTCTTTACTGTAAAATCAACTCGATTCAAAGTCAAGGCTTCACAAAGAATAAAACAGAGGCTTCTTTCCTGACACCTCCGATGTGGGATTCACGGTTCACACACTGTCGAGCTCAAGGCCACAACACGACAGCCACAGACACAACAGGAAAGACGGGACTGTTGTAGAACCAGGAGACTCTCGGAAGGTCAGATACTTCACGAGGCTGTACTTTGAGAGCCAGAGGAATAAAGCGGCACTTAAACATTTCAAGCCATCATCGTGAAACGAGCCCCCGCTGAGCAGCAGATGGTTCAGTCGAAGCTAGAAAGTGCTTCCCGAGCGAGTTTTGCCTCGAAGGGCGGCCGCGAGAAACGAGATTCTGCTCAAACCAAAGGTCGATCAAGAAAAGGTTTTGGAACTCATGAAACAAATCATTAAGAATCGCTTGATCGTTGATGGGGATTCTGTTCAGAGCTTTGAACCCACGGGCTGCACAATTAACAACATGCACCTGCTAACCCTGTAGTTTAAAGCAAACTACAGGGAAAGGCTTGATATGAGAGTGTTTTACTAATTTAGTTCACTTTGTAAACATGTAGCTTAACATGAGCTTAGACGAGTTGATGCATACCTGTCTGGTCTTTGTGCGTGCCCTCAGTCATGCAAAACAACTAAAGATGTTGTTAGCATTTGGCCTCTCCCAGTGTATTCCTATAGCTCCAAACGGGGTGAAGTTAGAAGCGACCACACTCTTCCACGGGCACAAAGACCAGACAGGTACCCATCAACTCGTCTAAGCTCAGGTAAGAACATATCTCAGTATGGAAAATCGGTGGCCTGTTCCTTTAAGAAAAAGGGGAACCATGCACGCATGAATGTGGATTTAAAATAGTGATGTAGCCCAATGGTTCCCAAAGTGTGGGTCGCGGGAAACTGAAGATTATTTGGAGACAATATTTATTACATTTCTGATATTTGATGTATATTTGACCGAAAACAGCAGATTTTAGTGAAATTAAGCCAAAATACAGTATCCAAACTAACATAATTAAATCAGACTTTAAATGTTTTTGCACCTTAAATTGATTATAAATGCTAAAGATTGCTTAGATTTTACAGTTGAGTTAGTGGAGTAATTTGGGGGGTTGCAGCCAGAAAAGTTTGGGAACCCCTGATGTAGCCTACACCGTTTTGCAATATATCGATTATCACAGTTTCAGAGGTTATTGTTATCGATGCATCGTGTCTAATCGCCCTAAACCCTAAACAGAACCCTCACCTTTTCTGAAGAGCGAGAGCAAATAGATCACTCACTTCTGGAAAGAAAACACCCAATGCAGTCTATAAATGAGCTACTTTGTGCTATACCAGGTTTTGGACTTGGAGCCAGTCCGGAGCAGATCTGCGTTGGCCCGGTCCTCGGTCTGGTTCACACGGTCGAGTAGTTCCTCGTTTATTGTTGACCGAGCGCAGATCTAACCGGAGAGGAATGTGGAGCAGATTCTGGGTCAGAAACGTGAGCGCTAATGAGACGAGAGTGCAGCTAGTAAACAAAAAACTAAAAATGAAACGAAGTCGTCGAGGCGTTCACCCGCGAGGATCTGGACCGGGGCTTTGGTGACCGGTCCAGGATCAACGTTTGGGTCGAGGATCGTCAGTGCTGGGACATTTTTTTTGGGTTTTCCACTCGACTTCTTTGTCAGTGGGAAACAATAAGATTCAGCATTTCAGACTAATAACACTGTTCTCCTCCTTTTCATCAGTTTGGCTTTACCCAAATGGAAAATTCCCTAAAACTAAACTCAGACAAAACAGAGGCGCTGGTGTTTGCCCCTGATGACGCTATTCCAGGGATTCACCAGTATTTGGGCGACCTGAGTCTGTCTGTTTAAACAAGCCTTGGCGTAAACTTTGACAAAGCAATGTCCTTAGAGCATCACTCCTAAACTGCTGACAAGGAACTGTTTTTACCAAAAATCTCTAAACAGAGATCAATTGTGTCCAGAGATGATCTTTAAAGGATTATCCACGCCTTTGTGTCTACCCGTTTAGACGATTGTAACAGTTTATTCTCGTGTCTGAACAAAAAAGGAGCTGTCTCGTCTTCAGCAGGTACAAAACTCTGCCGCGAGGTTACTGACTCGCACGAAGAGAACGGCTTATATTACTCCCATTCTCCCAGTCAGTTTTCGTTTTAAAATCCTGGTGTTGACCTTCAGAGCCTTGCATGGTCAGGCCCCCTCCTACATTAGAGACTTGTTGTGTCCGTAAACCCCCTCTCGGAGGCTGAGGTCTCAGGATCAGAACCTCCTCATGGTCCCACGTACTCGCTTTAAAGCAGTACTAAGTAACGTGTTTACCTTAATAAATCCTTCCCGTAGTCCCTGTGGGGGTAATACAAGTGTTTATGGGATGATTGGAGGGTCTTTCATCTCCCCCTGGTGTCTCTGACCAGAAAACCATGTTTGCAACTTGACTGCCACCGGACCGGAGAAAGCAATACACACTAATGGAATCACGAAGAAGAAGCTAACAGGCTAACGGGCAAAGCTAACTGCGGGCTAGCGTCACTTTAAACAGTATTTACAGCCAAGTTTGAGTGAAAACAAATATTTTCATTGTATAATTGGATGCACAGTAACCCTCTCTCCCTTCGCCTTTCCTGTCAGCGTAGTATTTACTCTCCAAGGCAATTAATAAGTTAAAAAATCGTAACTTGCTACGACACCTGCAGTTGCGCTTATGGCCTCGAGGGGGAAGAGTTACTTAGTACTCGCTTTAAGACCAGAGGAGATCGCTCCTTCCAGGTGGTCGCGCCGACACTTTGGAACGATCTTCCGCTTTCCTTGCGGTTACTTGATAGTGTTGATGTTTTTAAGAGTAACCTGAAAACCTACTTGTTTGAGAAAGCGTTTTAAATTCCAGTGGAATAGGGGTTGTTTCATGACCACGTTTTCTGTGACTGTCAATGTAAATGTACTTTGTATTTCTATTTTGTATTTTTGTGAAGCTCTTTGTGACTTTTGTCTGTGAAAGGTGCTATATAAATAAACATTACTTACTTACTTACTTAACGTGAGAGTTTACAGCCTATAGGCCAGTGTAACGACTCATTTGAAAGCTAAGGCCTAAGCTCTTTAAGTTTTCGTTGATTTATAACAGTCACATTACACTAAAGAACAAAATGTCGCCAAAATGATACAAAAAGAGTTATGAGAATGTGACTAAAATGCAACAAAATCAATTAAAACAAAACAAGGAAGAAGCTTAGATGACTTTTATAGGTCTTAGCTTTCAAACGAGGCCCCATTGGCTGTAAACTCCCAGGTCAAGAAGCTTTTACACTTGGGTAAAGCCGAACCTGGAGTGAAAGTTCCTCAAATCAAGAAGCTTTAAAAAAAAGCAAACGACAAAAACGTGGTGAAAAGCAGTGAAAACAATCACTCTTGCAGGTCTTAGCTTTCAAATGAAACATTACACTGTTGCTCTGCAGTCGAAGAGCTTTTAGATTTGGGTAAAGCCGAACTGCTCGGAGGTGAAGAGGTTAAATGTCTGAATACATTGAATCTGAATCTTGTTCCAAAACCTTCAGGATCTTTTCAAAAACAAAAAAAATGACTGTTTTGATTTGATTTGTGATTTTTATATTTTTGATACATTTAACCTCTTACTGAACCGAGTGCATCGTCTCCAGTTCAGCTTTACCCAAATCTAAATGCCTCCAAACCAGCCATATGTTTTAATGATTTTAAGACTTATTAGCCCATCACAATAAAGGCTTTTTTTAGAGAATTATGATGTTTTTCTTTTGAGTCTTAGTTCCCCAAACACCAAAGAGAACCTTCCCCCAAAAAACTCATTTTGTTATTGACTTCCTGAGCACTTTGTCCAGTGTAAGGCCTCATTTGAAAGCTAAGACCTACAAAAGTGATTGTATCTTTGTTCTCACATTGTCGTGTTTGTGTAGATTTTCATTGCTTTTTTTGTCATCTTTTTGCCACGTTTTATTGCCCCTTTCGCTGTTTCTTTGCTGCATCTTCACTATTTCATCTTTTTTTAAGCTTGTAGATTTGGGTAAAGCCAAACTGGAGAAGACGTGCTCAGGGTTAAGAGGTTAAATGCATAAACTGCTAAAATGACAAGTGTAGGAAGTCATGTCAAACATGTTCTTGCTCAAATTGCTCCACATTAGGCGTTCATGTGGACAGCGCCCTCTTCTGGAGGAGTTCAACATTTTTGCATTGATCAGCTGCAAAAACAGATCATTTCAGTTCAATAAAAGGTTTGCTTTATTTTTATTTTGTTTGTTTGTTTGTTTGTTTACTTTATTGTCCCCGTAGGGTTATTTGTCCTCTGCATTTAACGCATCCCCATCATTTGTTTCACTCTCATTTCAGTTTGATATTAAAGGTCTACCTGGAACCATTTTTCAAGTGTTGATCTTAAACCTTTGATAAGAACTGTGATGTAAATAAAGATTGACTAGGACTGAATTATCCCTATTGTAAAGGCATGAGCTACTATGGGGACGAGGCGGGAACAGCTACGACCTGCCGTTTATAAGAGAGGATCATTCAGAAACTTCAAGGACAGATTTGCACCTGCTCCATATCACAGAAACCAAGTCAGATATCGAGCTCCACAGTCCCGCCCCTTGCGGTCTTGTTGCTCCGGAAGCAAAAAATCCCCGTCTACACGACCGTCGATTTTCCAAAAATTCAAATATTAAGAGTTTAACGTCACCGCAAAAGCTAATCAGCTATGTAGCAATTCGTGACCATAAAATGTTTCATTTCAATCCAAAAAGAAGACGACATGTTGAAGAAAAGGCAAAGGTACAAGGCTGTGACATCATTCACTTCCTGACTATAGAAACTCCGTATCCCAAGAACCATTGCGACATCGCGCCCGCTGGTCAAGGCAACAAGGTTTTCAGCAAACACGGCGAGTTTCTTTTACTTTGCAGACAACAGTTCTATATTATTTCACTATTAAACAATCTGAATCCTGCTAATGGGAATAAAAATTATCGGTGGTTCGTTTAATTGGATCGTTGGGAACATTTTTTTGATCCATCTGACGTTTTTCTTACTATCAGTGTTAGATGTGGATAAAACGTCAACTATCTGCCTGCATTATGTTTTAAAGGGGGTGTATTATGCAAAATCGACTTTTTCAAGCTTTACATCATGTTATTATGTCATTCCCTCATTAAAAACATGCCTGAAGTGTTGCCTTGGCACATTCACGTATTTTTGAGTAATCTGTAAAAACTCTGATGGCGGCCATTTTAGGGATAGGTTTGCCTGAGTCCTCCTAGGAACGCCCCCACCTCCTGGAGACGCCTCCGAGCTTTCGTCACCAGCCGAGTAACCAACCACTGCTCCTCAGCAGAACCCCCTCCCCACTGATGCCACAGACAGCGTGTAGAGGGGGCGTGTCGGAAAGTGTCAGCGGTTCTTAAAGAGACAGAGGCCTATTTCAAGACATTCACTACAGCCATTTTGAGAGAGCAATTTTATACAAGGCAGTTATTCTAATTTACTGCATTTACAGACCAACAGGAGGTTTCGTCATCATTGTAGTGTGCTATAGACTGGTGCTATGTGACTGAAAAAAGCATAATACCCCCCTTTAATACTGTGTTTATAATATGTTGTCTACATTAAAAAACATAAACATGTGTGGGAACGTGAAGCTCCACCAATCAAAAGCCTCGTAGTAGATCATGGGACTCCCGAGCATGCTGGGTAATGTAGTTCTAGGACGAAGGCTCACAGGTAAACTGTATTTTTTCGTAAACTAGACCGATCTCATACGTGCTTTTTTCACCTGCATCTGACTTTGCGGTCGCTTTATAACCACAGAGCTGGATTCAGCCCAAACTGACGGAGTTACGGAGTTAAAGACTTTATTCTAAATCAATACGGTCTCAAAGCAAAGGGGATTTTACTTCCAGGCCGGAGAGGAGGCGGGACTGTGGAGCTCTATAGATAATTCGTCTATTTAAGTTATAAGTTCATAATAAAGTGTCCGTACTGAATCCCGAGCGCGTGATGAGGCGGCGAGTGGAACCTGTTTGATAAATAATAAGCACAAATATTGACAGTGCAAATGAACCTGACCTCAGCCAAACACAGAGTCTTTATGAGAGACAAAAGCAGCAGCTCTGCCCTGAGCCACAACAGACGAGTGAGTCAGAGGCGGCTTTTCATATCAGGAAATCACTCACAGGATCCGGACAGCCTCAAACACCGATCTGAGAGAACGCACGACTGCCAAGTGATTTATATCAAAGCTCCAAAGTGGAAAGTACATCAGGCTCCGTGTTTTGTTTATTTTAAAAGTAATATTGATATAATAATGATCTATGAGCAGTAGGTGGCGCTGTGCAGATGAGCCGTTAAAGCCACAGACTCACAATATGGCTAGGGAATTTTAATTACTATTTTGTTACTATTAATAACACTAAAACTGATTTCTACTTTCCACTTTGAATACATGAATCAAACACTTCTGTACTTTTACTATAAAGTCACTGCCTGAAACCTTAGAGTAGTGGTTCTCAAAGTGCGGTCCGGGTCCCGCTGGGGAGGCTCAGTGACACCAGTACATTGAAAAAAATATGTATATATTTTAGGGGTGGGCCATAATGTATGTGCTCGGTTCAGGTGGGAGTTAATATATTAACTCCCACCTGAACCGAGCACATTTTCTCCAGTTTGGCTTTACCCCAGTCCAAAAGCTTCTGGAAAAAAGGTGAGAAAATAGCAACAAAACTGAGACGAAAACAATGATGGAAATGTGACAAAAAAGCGAGAAAACATTGACAAAAAAGTGACGAAAAATTGATGAAATAGTGGCAGAAATGTCACAAAAATGTCACAAGAAATTGACAAAAAAATGACAAAAATGTGACAAAAAATGAAAAAAAAAATGGGGAAAAAATGAAAAAATTTGATTAAAAAAATGACGAAAATGTGATTAAAAAAAAGGACAAAAATGTGAAAGAAAAATGACAAAAACGTGACAAAAAACGTGACAAAAAATTTGATAAAAATTTGACGAAAAAAATGACAAAAATGTGACAAAAAATTACAAAAAAAGTGGGGAAAAAATGACAAAAATTTGATTAAAAAAATGCCGAAAAAATGACAAAAATGTGACAAAAATGTGACAAAAATAACAAAAAAGTGGAAAAAAATGAAAAAAAAATTGATTAAAAAAATGCCGGAAAAAATGACAAAAATGTGATTAAAAAAAGGACAAAAATGTGAAAGAAAAATGACAAAAACGTGACAAAAAATGTGATAAAAATGTGATAAAAATTTTACGAAAAAAATGACAAAAAAGTTACAAAAATGAGTTGAATAACCAACAAAAAAATGACAAAAAAAAAAGATCCTCTCGGTTCAGGCGGGAGTTAAGAGGTTAATTAGACTGCAGTTCCCAACACCAACATTCTGCTGTCATGACCTTTTTATTTCCCTCTTGTAACTTTCTGTTTTCACAACACAAAGAGTCTAAATCAATCAAGCTTTAAAAACAAATCCACGAATCGAACGAGGAAATTAGGGCCGATGAAATCCCTGGTAACAGAAAGCAAAGGCAGACGCTTATATTTAGCTCAGAGCGCGGCCAATTAAAAACCCTCTGCCTGTTGTCAGAGCTGTGAAGCCTGATTCTCCGGGTGTCATTAAACGCCTCACGGTGTTATTTCCAGCTGCGGCGGTTTTGGCGGTGACTCACTCCGAGGCGATACATTCAGGGGCCGCTGTGCGTGTGGGATTAGACACAGCCCCGGTTCTCAATGGGATTTACAGTTCGGCTCGGACTCGAATATAAAAAAAATATAATCAACAAGAAAACTCCTCAGACCGAATGACCTGGAAATGCAACAATCCGCAAACTATTCAGAGATTTAACTCGGAATTCAGACTGACCTCATTTCAAGTGATTAACGACTTTCATTTATGCGAATTACAGATTGTTTCAGCGATAACTCTTATGGCGTTTAAAAGAGACAAGAACAAATCCACTTCAATACTTTTCATGACACTTAAAGGAATAGGCCACCGTTTTTACATACTAAGATATGTTCTTAGCTCACTTTAATCGAGTTAATATATCCCCGTCTGGTCTTTGTCCGTGCGCTCTGTCACGCAAACGGAGCACATACGCAGCCTCTCCCACATGTCATATAGCTCCAAAAAAGCTCACGATAGAAGCTACCAAGCTCTTCCACGTGTTCCCTATTTAAATAAAGTTACGTGAAGTGTTTTCATGCGAAGTATATTTACCCAGAAATGTAGCATGTCGATTTTATAAGCAAATAAAAAGGGGGACTATATTGTGAGGCGTAATGATACGAGGAGTAAAACGTCCGCGCAGTAACTCCTAAAGACTTCCCCGCTCACTTCCGTCAATAACCTTTAGGAGTTACTGCGCGGACGTTTTACTCCTCGTATCATTATGCCTCACAATATAGTCCCCCTTTTTATTTGCTTATAAAATCGACATGCTACATTTCTGGGTAAATATACTTCGCATGAAAACACTTCACGTAACTTTATTTAAATAGGGAACACGTGGAAGAGCTTGGTAGCTTCTATCGTGAGCTTTTTCGGAGCTATGTGACATGTGGGAGAGGCTGCGTATGTGCTCCGTTTGCCTGGCAGAGCGCGCGGACAAAGACCAGACGGGGATATATTAACACGTCTAAAGTGAGGTAAGAACATATCTTAGTATGTAAAAACGGTGGCCTATTCCTTTAAAGGGATATTTCAGGATATTTGACATAGGGCCTCATTTCCTAGTTATCCAGAGGGTTGTTGATTTCTGGAGATATTTCTATTTTTTAATCCATGCAGTTCTTATATTTGAAGAGTTTGAAGATGCTAGGCTAGTGCATGTCAATGGTAACTAGTAGCCTGCATTAAAAACAGTCTGACCACAGAGCACCTGAGGCAAATCACCTACAACACCAGACTAACCATACAAATGTCTGTGTTGACTAGGGCTGCACGATATTGAAGTGACTTGCGATATGCGATACGGCTGTGCAATATCGCGATAACGATATTATTGCGATGTTTCACCAAACACGATATGTTCCATTTTTTCAGCCAATTGTGTCAAAAGAAGACTTAAAAAAACACCCAATCAGGACCAAAACAAGGGTAGAATTAAACAAAGCTAGTAAATGTTAAACTAAAACTGAACTTTTACACATGACTTCAATGCATTGCAAAAAAAAATGGGTCGATCTCAGTCAGATGAAGGCTATGGTGACGTTGCGATATATTGTGGCTTCTCGCGATGGATATTGCATCAACTAATATCGCGATACGATATTTTTCGCGATATATTGTGCAGCCCTGGTGTAATTTTTTGTAATACAATTGACCTTGCGTCACATGAATCACTGCATTTTGATTCATGCTGCGTAGCTTACAACCAGGAAGCTGACGCTGCTTAAATATAATATATAAAATATTTATGTGGTTAGTCTGGTGTTATAGGTGATTTGCCTCAGGTGCACAGTGGTCAGACTATTTTTACTAGTTACCATAGACATGCACTAGCCTAGCACTAGCCTAGCACCACTAAACTCTTCAAATATAAGGACTGCATCAACAACACTCTATATAATTAGGAAATGAGGCCCTATGTCAATAATCCTGAAATAACCCTTTAAGCTCTTTGCACAATTCATTCATTGGCTTTGAAGATATAGATGTATAAAAACATAATATTCCAACTGTTTTCTATCTTAGTAATGAGTTTTTCTCCCTGCGCAATGTGTGAATTTGGCTCCAGTTAGGGCTGCAAAATTCCGGATAAATTTCCGGAAACGTTCAATGGAAACTTTAGTTCAGAAATTTAAAAACAAAATTGAAAACTAAAACACTTCAACTTCTTACCCCCGCCTGGACAAAGCTCCAGCTCGGCTTTACCCAAATCTAAAAGCTTCTCGACTGGAGCTTACAGCCTGTAGGCCAAAGTAAGGCCTCATTTGAAAGCTAAGTTCAGCAAAACTGATCTTAGCGCATCGTCGTAGCTTTTTTGTCATTGTGTCATGTGTTTTTGTCACTTTTCGGTTGCGTTTGCGTTACTATTTTGCCGCTTTTTCCAAGAAGCTTTTAGATTTGGGAAAGACAAACTGGAGAAAATGTGCTCGGCTCAGGTGGTGATTAAGAGGTTAATAAACATGATATTTTTGCGGGGTTTTTTGTTTGTTAAACAATTGGTGAAGTATAAAGCTAACCATTAATTATGTTTTTGAACCATAAAACCCATAAAAGTGTGAGGACCAGCTATAGGTCAAAACATAAACACAACTAAACCTACATTCTGTTTGATTGTGATTGGTTAAATTCACCCGCCTCTAACTCAGATCATGACAAACAGTGATCATTACTGTATGAGGAGTGGGCGGAGCCTTTAAAGGGGGGGGGTGTAAAGCTTTTTCAAGCTTTACATCATGTTATGATGTCATTCCCTCATTAAAAACATGCCTGAAGTGTTAGGGATAGGTTTGCCTGAGTCCTCCTAGGAACGCCCCCACCTCCTGGAGACGCCTCCGAGCTTTCGTCACCAGCCGAGTAACCAACCACTGCTCCTCAGCAGAACCCCCTCCCCACTGATGCCACAGACAGCGTGTGGAGGGGGCATGTCGGAAAGAGTCAGAGGTTCTTAAAGAGACAGAGGCCTATTTCAAGACATTCACTACAGCCATTTTGAGAGAGCAATTTTATACAAGGCAGTTATTCTAATTTACTGCATTTACAGACCAACAGAAGGTTTGGTCATCATTGTAGTGTGATATAGACTGGTGCTATGTGATTGAAAAAAGCATAATGCCCCCTCTTTAAAACAATATCATATTACAACACTGCACACACTTGGAAGACGGATACAAACAGAATGAGACTAAAGCTCTTCTTTGTTTTGGCCACAACCTAAAACACTGTTCTCTTCAAACCCTAGTGTCAGACTGATTTCTTTGACACTTCATCTCTGCTGTGACACATATTTCAGCGTAGAACTGTCAAATTAAATGGTTATGCTTCATTTTATACCTGTCTGTAAAGAAGCACCCTTGATTCCCATTAAATCCCATATATTCCTGTCCTCCTGTTACGTCACTTGGCGTTTTCATTAATGACATCATTCGAACCTACAGAAGCCATGAGGATAAATTTCCCTCGTGCTGATCGCATGTGTGGGGTCCGCATTGTCGTCCCGTCAAAGCCGTAATTCAGGGCGACTGGTGTTTACCGCCGGTTGTCGTAAATAAAGGCAGATGCTTTACCGGTCGTCGCTATGGTGATGGGGAGTATGCGTGTTGCAGTGTAATGTATGGGACGAGAGGAAAAGGGTTCTTTATAAGTTGGAAAAGAGGTTTTAGTCCAGAAAAACACATGTATTTTAGTTTCTATGATCTTGAATATGATGTAGAGAAGTTTCACGAGGAGGTCAGGGGTTTTGCAAGTCAACTTTTTATCGTTTATTGCAGCAAAAGGCCATCTGAAGTCTGAACAGGATCAGGAATATACCCCTTAACTCCCACCTGAACCGAGCACATTTTCTCCAGTTTGGCTTTACCCCAGTCCAAAAGCCTCTGGAAAAAAGCTGTGAAAATAGCAACAAAACTAAGACGAAAACAATGATGGAAATGTGACAAAAAAATGAGAAAACATTGACAAAAAAGTGACGGGAAATGGATGAAAAAGTGGCAAAAATGTCACAAAAATGTCACAAGAAATTGACAAAAAATGGACGAAATAATGACAAAAATGTGACAAAATATGACAAAAAATACAAAAATGTGATAAAAATTAGACCAAAAAAAATGACAAAAAACTGATAAAAAATGGACAAAAAAATGACAAAAAATTGATACAAAATTTACGAAAAAATGACAAATTTTTGACAAAAAATTATAAAAAATTGGCAAAAAAATGACAGAAATGTGACCAAAAAATGACAAAAATGTGCTAAAAATGTGACAAAAAATTGATAAAAATGGACGAAAAAATGACAAAAATGTGACAAAAATTATAAAAATGTGATTAAAATTTGACAAAATAAATTACAAAATTTTGACGAAAAAAAAGAAGAAAAAAAAAGACAAAAGTGTGAGGAAAAAATGACCAAAAAATGAAAAAATGAGTTGAATACCCAACAAGAAAATGATGGAAAAAAAATCTGATAACGTGAGGAAAAAGATCCTCTCGGTTCAGGCGGGAGTTAAGAGTTTAATGTTCTGTAGACTCACTTCTGGACTGGATTAGCCGCTTTATATCAGCCAGAGAAGTTGTCCCAGTACATCGAGAGCAGATTAAACTTTACTGCTGACTTTTACAGGCAGGAAACGCAAACGGACGCCTTTCTGGCATTGTTTTCTTTTACTCGGATGTTGCCATGACAGCGAAGGGACAGGAAAAAAAAAGAAGAAGAAACATGGCGGGTGTGATCCCAAACAGCGGTGTCCTTTTGCTAAATGTCAGAGTGTTTGTGGGAGATGATCGCAGGAGAGGGGCAGGGGGGTCAGTGAGAGAGGGAGGCCTGCCCAGGGAGGGAGCGCCGAGGCCTGGGGGAGGTTAGAGGAAAAGCTGGGTGGGTGTACAGTCATGGTGGAGGTGGTGGGGTCAAGGGTTAGGGGAAGATTTTCGCCCAGATATGGAGCATTAAGGGCTGGGTGAGGATGGAGCGGGGGCTGGGTGGATGTACAGTCATGGTGGAGTTCCAGAAGGAGTTTATTTATGTATTTCAGTCACTGATTGGGCCTTTCTGCACAAAACCTGGAAGCACCACTGCACACATCTCTTAGTTTCTCATAGAAAAGAGCAATGTTCTGCGTTTGAACTTTGTTTTGCATAATGTTACATATATTACAGAACAGGATTGTATGTTGTCAGCTACTTTGAATAACATTCTTCGCTACTGCTTCACAATCAATCCCAAAACTCCTACTATTCAAGCCTATTCTCCAAAGACAGGTTTAGGCCAGACTTGAGAAAGAGCACTGAGGAGCAGGGTAAAGATGATGAATGTAAGGTCAATGTGAAGCTCAACAAAGTTAGGTCGATTTCAACTTCTTTTAAACCCAATTTAGTCCTTTTTTTCTTATCCCCCTCCTGGAACCTCCACCTTAACATGGTGGAGGGGTTTGAGTACCCGAATGATCCTGGAGCTCTGTTGTTGGGGGCTTTGTGCCCATGGTAGGGTCTCCCATGGCAAACAGGTCCTCAGTGATTGATTGATGGATGGATGGATGGATGGATGGATGGATGGATGGATGGATGGATGGATGGATGGATGGATGGATGGATGGATGGATGGATGGATGGATGGATGGATGGATGGATGGATGGATGGATGGATGGATGGATGGATGGATGGATGGATGGATGGATGGATGGATGGATGGATCTTCTTGGTGTGAACAATGATGGACTCTACTCTGGAAATGGGTGGCAAGGAGGCAGAAGCAAGACGTGGGTCGGTAGACTAGATGAAGCACTGGGTGAATGTCGAGGTCCAGTTGGAGAGAAGGGAGTCAAAGGTTTTAGGTAAATATCATGGCAAAGCCAAAACTAAAAGGTATAAAGTCTGAAATCCGCCTCAAACTGCTGAGTCATGGATGCCAAGCTGCTTCAAAATAACTTTATTCACCTCAAAACAAGCTGCCACTCGAGCAGAGAAAGAAGCAAGAGATTCTTACCTTGAAACATCCCAAAACATAATTGTAAAATGATGATGAGGTTAATTCCTCAGTTCTCGATGTTCTTGGTCAAATATCTAGTTACTTTCCATAACAGCTCACATGTCGGGACAAAACAAAGATCCCATTTCAACAAGTGCTTGGCAAATGTTCTCAAAAGCCATTAAAGGTAACACTTAAAAGCCAAGGGCAGACTCGGGACACACGCTGTACTTTACAAAGGCTCGAGAGCAGGTGCTCAGAGAGCGGCACAAAGGCGGAAAAATACCATCACCAAACCAGATCCAAGACGCAAAGAAATCTGGAACACAACAGGTGCATTTCAGACAATAGAAAAGATCTGTCGGCAATTTGAAGAATTAGGTTAGGTAATGTCTAAAAACGGGTTGATAAAGTACTTTGGACTGAGGATTTTATATAATAAGAAAGTTAGATATTGCTCAATGTTGAGACAGGCTGCACAATATATCACAAAAAATATTGAATCGCGATATTAGGTGATGCAATATCCGTATCGCAAGAAGCCACAATATATCACAACATCATCAAAGTCTTCATCTGCCTGAGATCGACTCCAAAAACAAACAAAGCTTTGAAACAGTTTTATTTAAATACGTCCTAATATAGTTCAGTTTGATCTTTGTTTTGGTCCTGATGTGGTCTTTCTGTCAACTTTTAACCTCTGCTACAGCTTTACCCTAGACTTAAAACTTTTGTTTGTGTGACGTCACAGCTTCCACTTCCGGGTCCCAGCAGACCGGCAAATATGCGAGAAAAAAACATAAATAACTTTTAAAAACAAGCATCAATATTTCTGAAACTCAACGGAGAGTTACTGAACCTACTTATTTCTCAGACTCAGCCAAAAATGCCGCACATACTGCTAAAACTGTAATATTTACTACTTTACTTACTTACTTTCCTGGGTTAGCGTAGCTGCTGTGCCGTTAGCCTTTATCTCCGCTAAGCCGGATGTACTGATTTTGGTAAATATTACTTTTATAGCAGTAGGAGCAGCATTTTTGGCTAATGGGCCTCATAAATAAGTCTGTTCAGTAACTCTCTGTTGAGTATTGAGTGTGGTATTAAAGAGTTTTTTGTAGTTTCTCGCACATCTGCGGACCCGGAAGTAGAGCTGTGACGTCACAACTTAACAAACGTATAGGCCAGGGTAACGCCTCATTTGAAAGCTAAGATCTACAAAACTGAACTTTCCTCATGTTGTCGCCACATTGTTGCTCTTCTGATGCTTCGTTTTGCTGCGTTTTATTCTCATTTATGTCTCGTTTTTGTCGCTATTCTGACATCATTTTCAAGAAGCTTTAAGATTTGGGTAAAGTCGAACTGGAGAAAACATGCTCGGTTGAAGACATGCATATGACACATTACACGCAATTTTTTCTAAAACATAGTGAACACAATTTAATTATATATATTTGATTGCACCCAGTTTTCTTTAGTTTCGCCATTTTTGCGATGATTATAGTTTCTCTTCCTTATTGGACGCCGACAGGAAGTGACATAGAAGAAGGTAAACAATTTCAAACTGTTGCCAGGCAACCATGTTAAATCAATAGGAAATGAGTCTTCTTCTATGTCACTTCTTGTCAGCAGGTGATGATAACTGATGTCATCCTTCTAAATATGTCATATTTTCAAAAGTATTAAAACCTGCCACATGCTCTTTAAGGCGGGATCAAGAGGTTAAGTCTTGTTTTGAAAAATGAGTTACTTACGTGTTGTGTTTGATTAGAACGGAACATATCGCGTTGAAATGGTTTTGCAAAATTTCAATATCATTGAGCCCTAATGTTTAGGCAGCTGGAATAAAATATAGTAATAAAAATGGCAAATGGTATGATGATTTGCAAAAGACTTGCAACAAGTAAATGAACTGCAAACTGGAAAAATTGGTGAAAAAAAGTTGTGATAGTCAGATCCATAGGTTCTCAAACTGTGCTTATCTGCAATTTTATACTTCAGGCATGATTTACATCCACTTTGGACATTATCCAGGTCTATTTTTTTACTTCTTTTAGACCCAGTTTGGTCCTTGTTTTGATCCGAGCCTAAATGATCTTGCAGAAAGTTTAGGAGATGTTATGGCTGCAGTGTTTATGATACAAACGTGGCTCAGGCTGAACAAGTTACTACAAAATAAACCCAAATGTGCTGGAAATAGGAAACATTTCAAGCCAAAAGCAGACATTATATAGTGCAAAGACAGTGCATGCTTGTATTGGTTTGATGAATTAACAATTGTAGCGCTGCAAAATGATGAAAATATTCATTAGAGGCGGAAATAGCGCTCATTTAATGGGATTTTACGCACAGTAATCAACAGGCGTAAGATTGAAACGTGAAATGCGAGGCTGTGCACATTTGACAGGATTAGGCCTAAATACCCACATTTTAATACGTAATTAATCAAAATGCATTAAAGCTCGGTGCAAACTAAGGCTCTCCGTTCTCATTTCACCAATTATGTAAAAAAAATTAGCCGCGAGATTAAATAAAAAGCGACACAAACACGTGGGGAAAATGCGACAGGTCTTACCGGGAGACGTGGGCGCGGCGTCGGGCGAAGCTAGTCCGAATATTGAGGGTAAAAAAATCCCCTGAATTGGGAGAAAAGCAGGTGGAATTTGCAGGAAAAGCCGCGAGCATCCGTTCACTGCGCGGACTGAAGCCGAACTGACGAGCGGTGTCATGACGAGAAGTGCCCGCCTGCCGAAAAACGACCGCGCATGCGCCGGAACAGGTGCAAAGAAGAGAGAGAGAAAGAGAAAACGACTTTAGGAAAAACTCTAGGGGAATTTAACATGGAAAATACTAGAATAGGCTATATGCACAGTTTCCCCACGTGACGTCTTCCTGGACAGTCAGCCAGACGCAGCACTTCCTGTCGCTGGTCGTTTACGTTCACAATTAGCAGGTTCCTACACAAACATAGAGATAGCTCAGGATCTGGTTAAGGACAACGAGTTACTGATGGACAGTCACAGCAACGTATTACAAACATCATGTTCGCTGTGAATCCAGCACCCAAAGGAAACGCCAGCTGTCGTAAGGAGGAGCTTTTATCTTAGAGCTAAAGGCTAGTGTTGAAAAATGATAATATAACATGTAAACAAGTAAATATTATTTAAACTACTAACAGGACGATTCTTTTTTGCGCAGGCTCGTTCTCAACTTTGCGCTAGTTTTATTTTTTATTTTGTTAGCCGCGTTAGCTTCAAGACAAAAACATCCACCGTTATGAACACGGAGGTTTCCTCCAGTCAAGTCGTTGCGTCTCACGTAATATTTTTTAACCTGCTCCAGCCACATCCAAACTTTTACTCGCTGTCCTTTACCAAATCTTAAGCTATTGCTTCATTTCTGTGGGACCTGCTAATTTTTAATGGGAAGAGATAACAGACAGGAAGGACAGCCTCTGGCTGACTGTCCAGGCGGAAATCACGTGGGGTCACTGTGCATATAGCCCATAGAGCAGCGAGAGGGGAGTTTCAGGCTGTCAACATGTAACTGGCTGATTTTAGGTCGATTTCTCTGCGATGAAGATGAAGAACAGTTAGACACAACGTCTTCTTAACCCCTTAACCCCCACCTGAACTGAGCACATTTTCTACTGTTTGGCTTTACCCAAATTTAATCTCTCCATAATTCATTCCAAGCTCCCACCACTAACCACTCACTCTCACTACATTCATACATAGAAGAAGAAGAAGAAGAAGAAGAAGAAGAAGAAGAAGAAGAAGAAGAAGAAGAAGAAGAAGAAGAGCATAAAATAACTAGAAATTAAAACTTTCTGGAAATAAGTAACTTTGTCTTTGATTTGAGTAAGTCATTTCAAGAAATCTGTCCAAAGAGCAAATATTTTAGACGTAAATCAACAAGACAACATCTGCAACTGTCTTAGAATAAATTCAGATGTGTTTTTAAAGGGATTATATGCAAGTTGGTCATTTTGTACTCACTGCTGCCACCTCAGGTCTTAGGCGTAACTGCGGTTTCTATTTAAGTTTGTGTTAAAATATATTAAGATATATGTTGTTTTTTTTTAAACTGGGCCCACTGATAGATTTCTTGACATTATTTACTCAAATCAAGGTCAAATTAACTTATTACAAGAAAATGTTACTTATTTCTTGATTACTTTTTGCAGGTCTACATCCTGGAAGTATGAGCTGCTCCTGAGCCACTGTCTTCAAACTGGAGAAATGAGTGTTTGAGCTTAAAAGTCTGATTTATGTTTGATGTTGATGTAATAGGAGAGAAAGACACAAAGTAAATCTTATATTTCCAAATAATGCATCATAAAAATTCAGATAATAAATATATTTTTGATATACCCAATATATGAGGATTATGAACCGGATAAAAAGCAATAAAAGAGTAACAAACATGGAGACATGCTGTATATCAGTGGAGGGTTTTCATCTTCTTCCTGTAATGGGCACAAATTCTTAACAGCTATGTAAAAGGATAGTTCATTAAATTGACTCAACTTACATTAGTAAAGCAAGTGGCTGTAACGCTTTTTTATTTTTTTAGTTCACTCAACGTAACCAAGAACGTAGCTGTGCCAACTTACGTGAGAAAGTTAACTGGGCTTTTCATTATTATTTTTTGTTTGTTGAGAAATTAACTAGTAATTAATAATTGACAAAACTTCCAGTCATCTGTTTGGTAAACTCATTCTTCTTAGTTGAACTTACTTAAAGTTTACATTTCTTTGATTCTTGATTATTGAATGAACTTGGCACAAAACACACCAGGTATATTTCCCAACTTCTGAGTAAGGTTTGTCTCAACAAAAACCTTAAAGTTGAATAAACTCCAAAATACTTGACATTTTTATTTAAGTTGACTCAACCTTTAATCTATTACAGTGCAGGAACCTCATGGGAACCTCTCCTTATCCTGATTTTAAATGCACAACATCACTAGTTTATATTCCAGAATCCTTGAAGCCGCCACCACACGATCCCCGTGCGGTTTTGTTATTTAGTCTTTGAAAGAACGACGTCTGCTCCAGCTGTAGTGGCCGTGTCTAAACCAGGGGTAGGAGAGTCAGGCCCGGGGGCCAAATCCGGCCCTCCAGCACAGCACCTCTGGCCCTCAAGATGATTTGGAGAAACATTATCACACAAATCAGAGAGTACTTTTAGCATTATTAGAGTTAGAAGGAAGAAATAAAGGTAGAAATACTGTCAATACACCCAATGAGGTCATATATTATGTACAACACCGGGATTTGAAAGAATTGCACTGGAAAAAGATCGTTTTAAGGAAGAAATGACATAATTCAAGCAATTTTCAGTCATTTATCTCATTTAAGATGGTCATTTTTCCAGTGTTGTGCTTTACTTTGGGCTAATAATCAGCCGCCCTGCCACCCCTGGTCTAAATAATCCCTCAGCCGCCTGAAAATACCCACACAGTCTGTATACCGTTATGCTAAAAAGGCGCTAAAGATGCCACTAGTCCGTGTGTGTGCGAAGCTGATAAGAGAATCGACTACTCCCTTTAGCAAAACATCACCGCTGCATGTGTTGGCTGCAAAAGAGTCTGGGAGGGCTTTCGGTATGTGGAAAAATCTGGAAAAACAAACAGGAAAACAGAGTTAGGGTTAGGGCTAATCAAATGTGGGTCATGAAGCTGAAGTGGAGGGAGCCTTAGTTCCTGACAAGCCCTAGTACAGGCAGACTTTAGCGGAACAATACACTTCACTCTCCAAACTGGTTGCTCTCGTCCGCATTTGTTTGTAAAATGAAACAGAAGAACAGAAGCCACGGCAGAACAATAGTCGGGCCCGGTTTGTCTTGAGGTGTTGCTTAGTGAGAAATGACATCCGATTTAACGATTGTCTGAGCAACACATGCACAGACAATGCTCAAACAAGTGGATGGAAGTCAAACAAGGTCACGCAGAGTCACATTATGGCGTGGAAAACACCTGTGTTCGAAAGTGTGAGAGTGGTTGTGAGATTTGCAGTCACTTTTATTCTCGGTCGGATCCAGGAGAGATGAAAAGTCAGGTATATTAAAGGATTAGTACTGAGGTGAGAAGAGCCTTTACTGAGTGCATGACAATAGGGCTGCAGCTAACGATTATTTTGATAATCGATTTATCTACCGATTATTTTCACGATTAATCGATTAATCGCTTGGCTGTGAAAGGTGCATGGAAATGGTATTTTTTCCATTTTTTGACCACATGAAGCTAAAGTGGCGCCGCTTGAGGACATGTTGATGGAGGAAACTTAAAGTAAACATTTGTAGGAGGCTCTTTGTGCTAATTCTGCTTTCTGATTGGACGAGGCAAAGACAGATATTTATGAAATTTAAAATGTACAAAACTCTGCAGACCCTCACTTTAAAAACAAAGTAGGTTTTCATCCAAAATACATAATTGTCATGTCATTTTTGCTCTATTTTAGTCTGTGTTCACTAGAAAACGATTAATCGATTACTGAAATAGTTGACAACTATTTTAGTAATCGATTAGTTGTCGATTAATCGATTAGTTGTTTCAGCCCTACATGACAAACTTGAAAGGCCGATTTGCATCATTGCCTAAACACCCAAGGGCTGAACCTCAACATTGTCGCCTAAAGTAAAGAACTATTTTCTGCAAATGCCAATGTTTTACATCAGTGGTTCCCAAGTGGCTTTGGGACCCACCATTACCCTCAGATGACGAGCCGAGGACCCAAATAAAACTGTAATCTGTCATATATCGTATAAAATATTGTGTTTTCTACACAAGTTTTTGTTGAATAAGCAGTAGATTTCCTTTTAAGACTGAAATTATGATCAAAACAATCCAATAACATTCATTCGAACAGACACAGTTAGTGTTTCTATGCAGCTTCAGATGGAAAATTTTGAATAAAAGTTCCCTATAAACTCGCGACCCACTTTAGTTGAGAATCACTGTTTAACATTATATGACCAAGTCGTGTTCTGACAGGACATTTTTAAAATACTGACACTATTTCTCACATTTTAAGACTAACAACAAGAAGGAGCTCTCGACTGCAATTAGTACAAAACTCTGCAGCGAGAAGTCTGACCCGCACAAACAGGAGGACCCACATATCTCCTATTTTAAAACGGCTTCATTGGCTGCCAGTGTCCTATAGGATTTTTTTTTTTTTTTGTAGTAGTAGTAGTTTATTCGGTCTGTTCATTCCTTTAAACGTAAATACATTTCCAATTCTTTGTGGACAACACGACCGAAAGGGTTTAGGCTGAAGTGAAAACTTATTACGCCTAACCCAGTTTACAGACTTCCACGAGAGAAAAACAAAAACAAAACACAAACATTAATAATGAACAATATCAAGTGTTAAACAGAAGAGAAAAAAGCGTGTATCTGAAGTTAGTAACATAAATTTCAATATTCCAACAAATATGTATACATATATTTGTTTTAAGTTAATTTAGTTGAAACTAAATCATGTCATCATTATTATCATTTATTTATTTTTCTTACTTTATTCATCCTAAGCTTACATATTCTTGAATTTTAGCAGCTTTAAACAACTTTTTGAAAGCTTTGACTGCTTGGGACAGTTTTAACTGATCTTCCAGGTCGTTCCACAGATTAACACCTCTTACAGAAATACATCCACTCTTTTTATTCTTTTTCGCTTTTGCTTTTTTGAAAATAGCAGTTCCTCGGAGGTTATACTGACTTTTCCTGTGTTCAAAAAGCTCCTGGATGGGAGGAGGGAGAAGATTATGATATGCTTTGTACACTGATCAAGTTTAAAATTCTGGTTCTAGCCTTCAGAGCCGTGCATGGTCAGGCTCCGTCTTATATCAGTGCTCAGATCCAGCCTTACACCCCTGTGAGGCTCTGAGGTCTGTGGATGAGAATCTGCTAAAGGTTCCACGTACGAGTTTTCGTACTCGAGGTGACCGATCCTTCCAGGCTGTTGCTCCCAGGCTCTGGAATGATCTTCCGCCCTCTTTGCGCTCTATTGACTCTGTACGCTATTTGAAAAGCGAACTTAAGACACATTTGTTTGTTCAAGCTTTTAATTAGCTACTTTTGGGCTGCTAGGATTTCTGTGTTGTTTTGACCCCTTTTTATATTGTATGTAATTTCTGCTTTTAACTGTGTTGTGAAGCACTTTGTGGAATCATCATGGGGGCCAGAGGTTCTGTGCTGGAGGGCCAGACGTTGCCTACCCCTGTTATGGTCAACCCTAGTACTGCATGTAACAAAAAGGGTTTACCTTTATTGTTCTAGTTTTATCACGGTTAAAAATGAGGTACAGTGTATTTAAAGCCACACTGTGTAACATTTCATCCAACAAAAACACTCAAATACAAGCAAGTACTTGATTACAGATACTTTCATTGTTGAAAAATGCTTAAAAAATGACCAAACTATCGTGCTCAGCTCTCCTGGACTCAAGATGTCGACTAAAGGCAGCCAAATATGAGATTTAAATATAGGCGAGGTCCTCATCCAAATCCATCTCATTTGAATACCCAAAGCAATAAAACTACTTCCTGTGTGGAGCTCGTCATTAGGAGCACGTCATTGCTGGCAACAGTTGGCTATAAAGCGCACCTTTAAATGAAGGAGATCAAATTACAATTAAAACGTTCCTTCGTGTGATTCGATGCCTCCTGGACCGATTTCTTGTAATTAGTTAGTTGCCTTAATCAAGCACAAATGTTGTATTTTGTGCACAACTCCAGATTTCAGGTAATTTCCTGCTCAGTAAAGGGAACATCCAGGAGAACACGGGAGAAATCCGACTGGAAAACACCTAAATGTCAACAAGTTGCACTTTCAATGTTACAAATAAAGCGAGACTTCAGCGAGTTTAAAGTGAAACCAAACATTTACAGTCAAATCTTTAATGGCAGTTTCAAAGCAATAACATGAACATTTCAACCATTAAAACTCGTGTCTTTGGTCCTTTGGAGATTCTGAGGTCAATGAACATGCAAAATAATAATAATAAACAAATACATTAACAGCTCTTAGCGTTGTTTATAATTTAACATGTGTTTGCTACGGAAAAGACATAAACAATTACTCCAACCAATTAAGTTTAAGGCACCCGATTTTCAATACGTCATACAGTAAACAAGCAAGTCCATGCTTTTAAATAGGGCGGGGCTATGTTGATGAAAACTCATATCTCTATAATATTATTGGGACTTTCTGGATAGTGAGGATGAAGCGGTATTTTTGGAAATTATCAGAAATATGCAAGAAAATGTGCTGCAAACATCTTAATTTCATTTTGTTGGCAGAAAAAAACACTTTCCATAGTTTTTCCTTATTTTTCCAAATTTCCCCCAATTGAAAAGAAAATTCCCAACCATTATTTCCCATTTTTTTCCTTTATTTTTTTTTCCAAATTTCCCCAATTGAGAAAAAAAAATCCAACCATTATTTCCCAATTTTTTCCCAATTTTTTCCTGTTTTGTTTTTCCAAATTTCCCCAATTGAAAAAAAAATCCAACCATTATTTCCCAATTTTTTCCTTTATTTTTTTCCAAATTTCCCCAATTGAAAAAAAATAAAATAAAATCCAATCATTATTTCCCAATTTTCTTCCAATTTTTTCCTGTTATGATTTATGTTTTTCCAAATTTCTCCAGTTGAAAAATAAATCCAACCATTATTTCCCAATTTTTTCCCAATTTCTTTCTTTATTTTTTCCAAATTTCCCCAATTGAATGAGAAAAAAAAATCCAACCATTATTTCCTAAATTTTCCCCATTTTATTCCTTTATTTTTTCCAAATTCCCCCCAATTTTTCCTAAATTTTCCCCCAATTATTTCCCAATTGATTGATTTTCCACCCATTTTTCTCTTTATTTTTTACCAATTGTTGCACAGTTGTCCCTTATTTTCCCAATTTTCCCAATATATATATTTTATTCCCTCAACTTTTCCTCATTTTCCTTAAACTCGATTTTGTGATTTACCATTTCTTCCAAACAGCAATTTCAACATCATCATAGACGATAAACTGCCCACCTGTACTTTTCAATGTGCCCATGAGGAACATTTAAATATGGCTTAGGCCCAAGAACATGGACTTTAAAGTGTTTTTGTCGCAGCTAAACTACAAATCTAACATTTCATCTTTAAGGTGCAAGTGTTCAGTCAACGGTCGATACAGAAAATGGCGACTTTAACTGTTTAAAAGGCACCTTATGGCTCTCAAAGCACCCGAACGGGCATCAAGGTTGAGGTATACGGAAAAAAAAACATACAGAGAATAAGACACATCGATTCAAATGTGATTTCTGGCACAGATGAAGATTTTCATGGCTTTAAAGTTTAAATTATGCAGAAAATGTAAAATTGTTGAGTAAAATCTGGCATATTTTTAAAAAACCTTTTGAATTTAAGAGTAAATGTTCTAAAAAGGTGTTACATTTCGCCTGTTTTTGGTCCTTTTGCTTTAAAAATCTACAAAAATCAATCACAGCAACACACGTCAGAATAAAAGTCACATTTCAAAACCAAATTAACGCATTTTCTGTCCCTGAATCGTCGATGAACTAAACGCTTTCCCCCGGTTTTTGCTTCCTGTTTTGAGCGGAGGGGATTTCTCCAGTTCAAAGAGGGGCTTAGTGCCAAAAAGGATTAGCTCGATTTAACCCGACGTGATTCGCAGAAAAGGGAGGAAAGTGGGAAAGTGGCAGAGAGAGGGTTTGTCTCGGGAAAAGGCTCGTGGGCCACTGAGGCTCATTCACAGTCTGGGCCCAAAAATGAAGAAATCCCGCCCCAGAAGAAGAGGTCCTGTGCACAAACCGCATGAAATAAATATAGAGAATTAAATGGCTCACGACAGATACAATGCCTTTGACTGGGATTGGCCCCTTTGAAAGGTTTAGTGCTGCACAGAAAGGTTGGGAATTGGTGGTTGATTGTTGCTTTGGGACGAGATAAACCTTTTTCCAGAAAGATTCAGAAAAAAAAAACATAAAATCCAGACAGAGCAGGTGAATAAGGGAGAAATACATTTGAGATTTGACACTTCTGTAGATTACTAATATACATCACACCAGGGTTTTCTAATCATCAATTGATGTAATGTTCAGCAAAAGTTTCAAATTGATATCTCTACATTTATTTTTTTTCCCTATTCACCTGCAGTGTCTCGCCTTAATGGGTTATTAACTCTGTACAAAACTTCAAATCATAACAACGCCGCCCAAGAAGTGACTTCCTGTTTCGATCCAGCACGCCAAAATAAAAGCACCATCTTATTCATTAGTTCAACTTTCTTTCTGCCTTACTACTATTAGACAATCACTTAAAATGTGTGTATTTAATTATATTCTTGTAATGTTGCAAGTACCTGCTGAACTAATCAATGAGACGAGCTGAGTGCTTTTATTTTGGTGAGCTGGATCGAAACAGGAAGTCACTTCTTGAGTGGCGTTGTTATGCACAGAGTTAATTACCCATTAAGGCGAGACACTGCAGGTGAATAGGGGAAAAAAATAAATGTAGAGATATCAATTTGAAACTTTTGCTGAACATCACAGATATGAATATGAGAAAAAAATGTATTGCATTTTTTCTGTCATTTTATGTTTTCACCAAAAAAATAAGGCATTTTGAGCATTAAAATGGACAAAATTGCCTATATTTTGGGCAACAAAATCAAAATAATGAATTGAGCCAGATTAAATTTTATGGTTTTATTTTATTGACGTTTTAGTAACTAAGATTTTTTCAGAGGGGATTTTGGATATTTTGTTTAGTTTTTCAATAAACTAATCATCAGTGAAAAAATCTGTAAAAACTCTAATTTCGCCTGCGATTATCTAACACAGTGTACCATCAGACACGGGCACCCATACCAGATACTTTTTATGTATTATTTATTTTGAGACAGTACAAGAAACCATTGCCAACTCGGTGGCCGATGTTATGTACATAAGGCGCTTGGCCATAGTTTAATTTGCAGCCCCGTCCCTGGCAAGGCCGTGGGAACCCAGGGTGCTGAGGGCGCTGCAGCACCCCCTGGTGGATAATTTGCTGGCAATATAAATAAATAGGAAATATGCACAGAAAAAGCATTTTGGGGTAAATTTTGTCCCTCAGCACCCCCAAACTAAAATATCTTCCCACGACTCTGGTCCCCGGTTAGACTTTTAAAGTGTTTATAAAAGAATAGAAAGATCAAAAAGCATAAAAAATAGGCATTCACAACATTAACAATATCTAGACTGTATTTCTGATTCATTTAATGTGATCCTTGTTATAAAAAAAATCTGTACTTTTCTTTCAAAAATAAGGACTTTTAAGTATAAGGATAAAAATGTACTGCACGTTTTCTGTCATTTTCCTTGCACATAAAAATCACGTTCATTTTCACAGATTTAAAGTTCAAATCATGCAGAAAAGGTAAAACTGTTGAGTAAAATCTTTAAGAGCACATTTCAGATTATATTCGGTCTGTTTTTGACATACTGTTTGTCCTTATGCTTTAAAAATCTACAAGTCAATCCCTGCAATTGTAGATAAAATATAAATAATGATAGAGCCAGGTTTAAATGTATGGTTTGGATATAATGTATATATAGTTTACTTAATGAATAAGCTAGTTGTTAGTTAAAAATAATATCCAACTTTCGCCTTGTTTTTTGAGGTTCAAAGTTCATTAAATCTGGCCAGAAATTATTTGGATTACAGTGTCAGCTTGGCCACACCCTTTCGTGCTACACGTGGATACCAAAGTATTTGTGAAGGAATAAGTGTGGGAAAGATGAGGAAGCACCGTGCAGTTGTAGTTAATTCCAGGAAATCTCCGGTTTTATCGAACAAAAGTAATAAAAAAGCATGGGAAAGGGTGAGTTTGGTGCTCATATTTTATCCTATAGTGTGTGAACTGTCGCAAAGTGTGGCTAAAAGGGGCCAATAACAGCTGAGGGCACTGTATTTGGGTGGAATGGCTTTGAAATCTATACAAAAAAATAAAAAAAAACATTCAAAACCTATCTGTCCCGTGAGAAAGCTTTACTCTGAGGTGCCGTTGCTTCGTGGTCACGAGTCCTCCAGCCAGGAGGGGGCGTCCTCCGTGGGGCAGGACATGTTCTGGGCCTGCTGCATGTTGTTTTGGAGGAATCGGTGGCAGTTCAGACAGTGGGAGGCCACGGTGTTGTGCAGCAGCAACAGGTGGTTATGGAGAACCTTCACCTGGAGCAGAGAAATCAATGAAGATACAAAGGGCTCAGGTTACGCAGAAGAAGAACTGCAGGATTACGAATTTGAAATCACAAATTGAATGGTTGAACAAATAGAGACACTGCTAGATATCAACTTAAGCTAACTGAACTTTAGCTGCAGATTACTGACATAAACATCTAAAGTGTAGAGTGAGTTTTCTGTCTAAATAATGAATAGAACCAGGTTTAAAGGTGCATTATGCAACTTTTTATGTGGAAAAAGAAGTTGATATATGTGTGTGTTTGACCTTGTAGTGACCCAGTGGCTGTATGAGTGGTCAGCATGGCGCCTTTACTTTTCGATCACTGTTGTCTAGTGATGGCAAGATGAAGCCCCATGAAGCACTGAAGCCTCACAGCCAGTTGCATCACACATGGTTCGAAGCATCAAGGTGCTTTGCTCCACTACGCCATCATGTGGACAAGAAATGTATACTTTATACCACTTTACAACAACACCAGGAGGACCAAAGTGCTTCACAGAAAGATAAAAACAATAAAAAGAAAAAAACACCAAATGATTGCAACCTGGACACAGTTCAGGGTGCTCTAAGTATTAAAAGCAAGTTTGAAAAGATGAGTCTTTAATCTGGATTTAAAAAGGGACAGGTCCGTGAGAATGTATAACATGCTGAGTGCTTACAATAAATGGTGGGGCTGAAAGAGTTGTGACGTAAATATGCTTGTGTTACTTTGTTTATGTCTAACCCAAATACACAAAATGTGAGGGGGAATTCATTTCATTTCACAGTCTCTTTTGTTTTGAATCGCGCTCCAAACCCGCGAATCATTTCCTTTCATTTCCTCAGTCACGTGGTACGGCCACTTCCCGAGGCTTCGAACGCCACCACACATGTGATCAACACATGCATCGATACACGCTTCAATAAACACCCCTCTAGATTACTCGGCACACGCTTCGAAGCCTCGACACGATCGGCACATCACTACTGTGGTCTCTATGACGCTCCAGGATCAATTGTTTTGTAGGTTTTCAGGTAAGAGGGTCGATCAGCAGTAAAAACCTTCCAAACAATTGATCCTGGAGCACCATAGAGACCACAGTGATTGAAAGTAAAGATGATGAGATGATGATGATGGTACTTTATTGATCTCACAGATGGAGAAATTGCATTCGATGAGAGAGCATCCGGCAGCAGCACCCCATTCAGTGCGCACTACTGCTGACCATTCATACAGCCACTGGGTCACTACAAGGTCAAATACACACATATATCAACTTCTTTTTCCACATAAAAAGTTGCATAATGCACCTTTAAGTTTATAGTTTTATCTAGTTGAAAAATGAGCTACAAACATTTTGAATATTTAAATAAGCAGAGGGGTATATTAATTTTTTTTATATTTAGGGCTGAAACGACTAATCAATTAATCGACGACTAATCGATTATTGAAATAGTCGACAACTATTTTAGTAATCGATTAATCGTTTTCTGGTTCACACAGACTCAAATAGAGCAAAACTGACATGAAAATGTAGTATTTTTGATGAAAACGTACTTTGTTTTTCATAGTAAGGGTCTGTAGTGTTTTGTATATTGTAAATTTCATAAATATCCGTCTGTGTCTCGTCCAATCAGAAGCAGAATTAGCGCCAAGAGCCTCCAACAAACATTTACTTTAAGTTTCCTCCATCAGCACGTCCTCAAGCGACGCCACTTTAGCTTTATGTGATTTTTTTTTTTTTTTAAATCCAATTTTCCTACACCATTCACAGCCAAGCGATTAATCAATTAATCGTAAGAATATTCGATAGATTAATCGATGACAACATAATCGTTAGTTGCAGCCCTAGTTATTTTAAAATCACAGGACATGAAATACCAAGTTATGCAGCTTTAAAGGGACTATACGGAGTTCAAAAATGTTAAAATTATGTATTTTCCTCCCCCTACATGCTCCAGCCATGTCCTAATGTGTAGAACGAGCTCAGACCTGTTCACCACAACTGCCTCTAAAATCCTGCACTCAAAAAGGTGTCACTTCGGGTCCGTCATGCACGAGCTTAATATAGAAGGTGCAGTCACACATATGGCCTGAGGTGGCAGTAGTGAGTATAAAATGGCTCACTTGCATCCAGCCCCTTGGAAAATGCAGTCTAAACCAATGGCCGCTGGCTGCCCTGCTTTTTGACCACAAACGTGGGGGCCGCCATTGTTCCGCCGTTGCTGCAGTACCTCCATGTCGCCGCTAGGCCCCCATTGAAAAGCATTGGACTTTAGACACGTTAAAAACTACTTTAAAGCCTGGTTTCAATTGTTTCAACACTAGACTAGGCTAGATCTTCCTCCTGAGATAACGCTGGGTTAATAACAATTTATGAAACCAGGCTGGTTTTCGTAATATGAATTTTTGAAATCTCGTACTTAATGAGGCTCGGACTGTTAGCATTGGAGCAACGCGAGCGACACGTCACGCAAGGGCCGAGTCTACAGTGAAGGTCCCGCCCTTATGTCCTTTTTAGGAACATGCTTCGTCAGAGCTGGGGAGGGGGAGTCTGTAAATCCGCCATGAATTGCCCCACGGCCGTGGTCATTCTGGTAAACGGGGAGGAGTGAGCATAAGACGTCCATTTTTTCTACAGTCTATGGTCTAAACCTGTACCTTGTTCTCCTCCAGCAGCTTGAGCTTCACCGACAGGTCGTTCCGGCTGCGCTCGTATCGCTCTCGCTGCAGCTGGAAGCTCGACTGAGCCTGCTCCAGTTTGGGGACGGTCACGGCGTCCCGAGGTCCCAGGTTCAACTCCTCCAGGTCCACTCTGTACGCGTCATACTCGATCCTGGACAAGCACAACATTATACCACAGTTTTTAACATGAGCTTTTGGCGACAAATCTCTGTTCATGCGTTTTTTTCTTAATATGTAGACAAAATACAACATTTATCACAGTAAGAGCAGCAGAAGTTATGAGAAGTCAAATCCAAAAATGACATTTTAAAGCCCAAAGACTATATTTTCATTGCCACAAATGCAAAAAGTCTGAGCATATTTCATTTCCTAAAATTTTGCACATTGCATTTGATACAACAAGCCACTTTTGAGCAAAAAGGTGTGCACAATTTCAGCCAAAACAGTTGAATGTGTTTCTCACCAGATTATTTAGTACTTGATGTACTTAAGATTATGACCAAACACCAGTAAAAAGCAGAATACCCACTCTTTAATTGTGTCACATTTGATTCAACATAAGTATTTGTAATACTTTTTATTGCCATAGGAAACCCTTTACAGGATTTATACAGGCAGAAGCAAGTCAAATTCTCTGCTTTTTTATACCATTTTTTTAATGCCCACATACTATATTTTAATGCCACAATCGCAGGGAAAAAAGGCACACATTTACTTTCTTAAAGGGACTATATGGAGTTTAAAAAAGTTAAAATGATGTATATTCCTCCCCCTACATGTTCCAGCCATGTCCTAATGTGTAGAATGCCGTAATTCACGAGCTTAATATAGAGACTGCAGTTACACGTATGACCTGAGGTGGCAGTAGTGAGTAAAAAATGGCCAACTTGCACCTAGCCCCTTTAAGAATTGCAAACAGGAAAGAGAATTGGACAAAACGGGAAATTTTTAAGCCCAAAATAGTCAATCTCAACCAAAACTGCAACTGTTTTAGACCATTAGTATTTTCTATGAACTTGCAGTAAAGATTGTTGAGCAATGTCATATTTCTCCAATAAATTTAGATTTAATACCAGTCTGAATCAACTGTAATGCTTTTTGATGACATTTAAGGTATTTAACCTCTTAGCCCCACCTGAACCGAGCGCATTTTCTACAGTTTGGCTTTAGAGCATCAAAATAGCGACGAAAACGAGGATGACAACACGACAAAAAAGTGTGGGGTGGGAGGACAATGACTTTTTACTGCCCCCCTGCTTCAGTCGTACCTGACGGCCTCGTACTGCTTGGCGTTGATCATCGTGTCCTCTATGGTTTTGTTGACCAGCGTGTTCATGTCTGAGGTGAAGGAGATCACAGCCTCGCTCAGAGTCTCTCCGCTTTTCGACAGATACCTCTGAGCCTCCGCGTTCAGCCCGAACTGAGCCTGAGGAAAACAAAACCTTCAAATACTGTGCAAAATACATAAACAAGCAAAGGAAATATGAATTAAAAAGCGATAACATGACTCACGTGCAGCGCTGGAGTTTTGACGCTGAGGTCGGCGAACACGTCCCCCAGTGCCTTCTGGGTAACGGAGAGCTGGGTGATCTGAGTGGCCAGCGTCTGAGCCAGTTTGGTCATGTGATCGTAGCGCTGCCGGTCGTCTTTGAGCAGCTCCATGCGCGGCTCCAGCTGCAGGTCCACCGTCTTGGAGCCGCGGCCGAGTCTCTCCGCCAGGGCCTGACGCGTGACCTGAGGAGGGCGGAGTTACTGACCCCATTCAAAGCTTTTATTCAACCTCTTACCACCCGCCAAAACCAAAAGCACTCTCTCCTCTTTGCCATTGTCGTCACTTTTTATTTCCCTTATGTGTTTTTGTAACTTTTTATGGCACTTTTGTAACTTTTTTGCTGGATTTTTGTCACTTTTTTGTTGGATTTTTGTCACTTTTTTTCTGTATTTTTGTCTTTTTTTGCTGGATTTTGTCACTGTTTTGCTGTATTTTTGTCACTTTTTTCTGTATTTTTGTCGCTTTTTTTCTGTATTTATGTCACTTTTTTGCTGGAGTTTTGTCACTTTTTTGCTGTATTTTTGTCACCGTTTTGCTGTATTTTTGTCACTTTTTTGCTGTATTTTTGTCACTCGTTTGCTGTATTTTTGTCACTTTTTTGCTGTATTTTTGTCTTTTTTTGCTGGATTTTTGTCACTTTTTTTGAGTTTTTGTCACTTTTTTGCTGTATTTTTGTCACTTTTCTGTATTTTTGTCACTTTTTTGCTGTATTTTTGTCACTTTTTTGCTGTATTTTTGTCACTTTTTTGCTGTATTTTTGTCACTTTTTTTGCTGTATTTTTGTCACTTTTTTGCTGTATTTTTGTCACTTTTTTTGCTGTATTTTTGTCACTTTTTTTGCTGTATTTTTGTCACTTTTTTGCTGTATTTTTGTCACTTTTTTTGCTGTATTTTTGTCACTTTTTTGCTGTATTTTTGTCACTTTTTTTTCTGTATTTTTGTCACTTTTTGCTGTATTTTTGTCACTTTTTTGCTGTATTTTTGTCACTTTTTTGCTGTATTTTTGTCACTTTATTGCTGTATTTTTGTCACTTTTTTGCTGGATTTTTGTCACTTTTTTTTCTGTATTTTTGTCACTTTTTGCTGCATTTTTGTCACTTTTTTCTGTATTTTTGTCACTTTTTTGCTGTATTTTTGTCACTTTTTTGCTGTATTTTTGTCACTTTTTTGCTGTATTTTTGTCACTTTTTTGCTGTATTTTTGTCACCGTTTTGCTGTATTTTTGTCACCGTTTTCCTGTATTTTTGTCACTTTTTTGCTGTATTTTTGTCACTTTTTTGCTGTATTTTTGTCACCGTTTTGCTGTATTTTTGTCACTTTTTTGCTGTATTTTTGTCACTTTTTTGCTGTATTTTTGTCACCGTTTTGCTGTATTTTTGTCACTTTTTTGCTGTATTTTTGTCACTCGTTTGCTGTATTTTTGTCACTTTTTTGCTGTATTTTTGTCACTCGTTTGCTGTATTTTTGTCACTTTTTTGCTGTATTTTTGTCTTTTTTTGCTGGATTTTTGTCACTTTTTTTGAGTTTTTGTCACTTTTTTGCTGTATTTTTGTCACTTTTCTGTATTTTTGTCACTTTTTTGCTGTATTTTTGTCACTTTTTTGCTGTATTTTTGTCACTTTTTTGCTGTATTTTTGTCACTTTTTTTGCTGTATTTTTGTCACTTTTTTTGCTGTATTTTTGTCACTTTTTTGCTGTATTTTTGTCACTTTTTTTGCTGTATTTTTGTCACTTTTTTGCTGGATTTTTGTCACTTTTTTTTCTGTATTTTTGTCACTTTTTGCTGTATTTTTGTCACTTTTTTGCTGTATTTTTGTCACTTTTTTGCTGTATTTTTGTCACTTTATTGCTGGATTTTTGTCACTTTTTTTCTGTATTTTTGTCACTTTTTTTTCTGTATTTTTGTCACTTTTTGCTGCATTTTTGTCACTTTTTTTCTGTATTTTTGTCACTTTTTTGCTGTATTTTTGTCACTTTTTTGCTGTATTTTTGTCACTTTTTTGCTGTATTATTGTCACTTTTTTGCTGTATTTTTGTCACCGTTTTCCTGTATTTTTGTCACTTTTTTGCTGTATTTTTGTCACTTTTTTGCTGTATTTTTGTCACTTTTTTGCTGTATTTTTGTCACTTTTTTGCTGTATTTTTGTCACTTTTTTTGCTGTATTTTTGTCACTTTTTTGCTGTATTTTTGTCACATTTTTTTCTGTATTTTTGTCACTTTTTGCTGCATTTTTGTCACTTTTTTTCTGTATTTTTGTCACTTTTTTGCTGTATTTTTGTCACTTTTTTGCTGTATTTTTGTCACTTTTTTGCTGTATTATTGTCACTTTTTTGCTGTATTTTTGTCACCGTTTTCCTGTATTTTTGTCTTTTTTTTGCTGGATTATTGTCTTTTTTTGGTGGATTTTTGTCACTTTTTTTGCTGTATTTTTGTCACTTTTTTGCTGGATTTTGTTCATTTTTTTGTTGCTCTTTTGTCACTTTTTGTTGAGCAAACCTAATGCCAGTAAATCTTAAATCTTACTTTATACTTGGTGATGCTCCATGTCCGGACTCTCTGCAGTTTCTCGCTCGCCGGGTTCCTGTTGCTGCCCTGAACGACTATCGGACCGTTGCTTTTCTGAGGCAAATCTACAGACAAACAATTAACGAACAATAAGTTTGAATCTTTGCTGAAGTGAAGGGGACTTACCTTCGCTCGCCTCCGTTTCTATTGGGATCTGTGAAGTGCTGTTGTCTGTCGGGGAGTGGGCGTGGTCCGTGTGGTTGGAGATGTTATTAGATTCCTGCAAGAATAGATAATTATCAGAGAAGCTCCAATCGATGAGCACAGAAGAGAGTGGACATTTCTATTTGTCTGTATTATTACGATTCAATCAAACTTGGCTGTAAATACTGTTTAAGTGGAGCTAGCCCAAAGTTAGCTTTGCCTGCTAGCCTGTTAGCTTCTTCTTCGTGATTCCATTAGTGTGTATTGTCTGTATTATTACGATAACATGCAGCACAGTTTGCATTGTACAGGCTCTTAACCTCTTAACTCCCGCCTGAATCGAGAGGATCTTTTTCCTCACGTCTTTTTTTTTTCCATCATTTTTTTGTTGGGTACTCAACTAATTTTTGTCACTTTTTGTCTTTTTTTTGGTCATTTTTGGTCACATTTTTATCACATTTTTGTCACATTTTGGGCTCTCTTTTTTGTCATTTTTGTCACATTTTTTGTCAAATTTTTATCACATTTTTGTAATTTTATTGGTCAATTTTTTGTGACATTTTTTCTACTTTTTCATCAATTTTTCATCACTTTTTTGTCAATGTTTTCTCGCTTTTTTGTCACATTTCCATCATTGTTTTCGTCTCAGTTTTGTTGCTATTTTCACAGCTTTTTTCCAGAAGCTTTTGGACTGGGGTAAAGCTAAACTGGAGAAAATGTACTCGGTTCAGGTGGGAGTTAAGGGGTTAACAAGGAACTTCAGTCCTAATAAATTACAAAATCTGGACCAAAAAGCGCCAATATTGAACTAAATTGCATTGCGTCATATTAGGGGGTGTGGCCGAGCCGAGGAGGAAGGACGCTAGTAATTGGAATCACAATTTTTCACTCTTTCAGGCCATTTTCTGTAAACGGCCTAAACCACATTGTCTACTACACGTGACGAACAGGCACTTGAAGTTAGCCGTTAGCAGGTAGCATGAAGGTAGCATGGTTAGCATTCTGTGTAATTTTTTGTATTTATGGGCTTTCCTCAATTCCATGTCTTTGTATTTTCTTTAATTAGTTGTGGAGGTGAAAGAGTAGTTCTTTTTCCCTTTTATCATGCGCGCATAACCTTTAAAGCAGTATTTAGTAACTCATGCCCCTACAGGCCGTAAGCGCAACTGCAGGTGTTGTAGCATGTTGTGTTTTTTTTACTCATTAATTGTCCGTGAGAGTAAATACTACAGAAAGACAGAAAAGACAAAGGGACAGACGGATATTTGTACATCCAAAGACACAATGAAGATCATTTTGTCAATCAAAGTTGGCTGTAAATACTGTTTAAGTGGTGCTAGCCCGCAGCTAGCTTTCCCCGCTAGCCTGTTAGCTTCTTCTTCGTGATTTCATTTGTGTGTATTGGGGCCTCCGACCCGGTGCAGGGAATTGTGGTTTTCTGGCTGCAGACACCAGGGGGAGACAGGGGCGGACTGGGACTGAAAAACAACCCTGGACTCTGGCCAACCTGGCCCAAATTAGCGTAAATGCGACACTTTCACAAATACATATGTCAACCTCTTACCACCCGCCTTAACCGAGAGCATTTTCTCCAGTTCGGCTTTACCCAAATCCAAAGGCTTCCTGACTGGAGAGCAACACTGTAACGCCTCATTTGAAAGCTAAAATCTAGAAAAGTAATGGTAACTTTTTGTCACGTTGTCGCTGCTTGTTTGTTGTTGCTTTTTCATTACTATTTTGTGGCTTTTTGGCATGTTTTCGTCACTTTTTTGTCACTTTTTTGTTGTGTTTTCGTCTCTTGTTTTTCTTTTTTTTTGTGTGTGATGTTTTTGTTGTTTTTTCATCACTTTTTTCATTGCTTTGACATCACGTTTCCGTCACATTTTGTTGCTTTTCCAGCACATTTTTTGTTTCTGGATGCTTTTCTTTCAAGCTTTTAGAATTGGGTAAAGCTCGGTTATGCCCGGGGGTAAGGGTAAGGTAAAGTTAGGGGCCAGACCGGTGGCCCTAGAGCCAGTGCCCCTTCTGTGCTCTTCCAGAATGGACATATGGCCAGTCCGCCCTGGGGGGAGATGAAAGACCCCGTCAATCATCCCATTAACACTTGTATTACCCCCAGAGCGACTACGGAAAGGATTTATTAAGGAAAACAAGTTACTGAGTTCTGCTTTAAAAGAGAAATCATAACCAAAACTGAACATTTGGATCTTAGCCTTTAACCTCTTAACCCCCACTGTAACCGAGCGCATTTTCTTCAGTTCACCTTTACCCAAATCTAAAAAGCTTCTGGACTGGAGCTCATAGGCCTCTTTTAAAAGCTAAGACCTGCTTCTTTGATAACTTGTCGTTACATTGTGCTTGATTTCCTCACCCCACGCACCTACATAACATCATCTTGTCGAAATCTTATATGACCCGCTTCTGTTTTCGTGCCTCGCTCGCTCGTCGACCCCGAGTCCCTAACGCGAAGCGACGGGCTACGATCCGGCCGATGAGCGCGGCGGGTTAAAAGGCACAATCCGGTTTCCCCACGTCTCTGTCATGAGGCCAGTGCACAGTGACCTGACAGTGAAGAGGCCGGAGGTCATGCATTACAGAGAGGATCGCCGTGGGAACCGGAGCCGGCGGGAGCCAATCGGAAAACAGCGCGTGAGTGAGCGAGGTTTTAGCGACTGTAATCGATGGCGAGAGATAAAAAGTTATTTGTGTCCATACATACAATACATGCCACTGTTTTCACTTGTTTGCATGTTTGCTGAAACTGTGCCTTGTTTATGCAAATCAGACATAGCCTAGAATATGTGTAGTGCAGGTTCTTTGTTCCTCACCGGGAGTGGAGTAGGAGCAGTGTCTTCTGTGGGTTTTGGATGTGGAGATGGAATGGTGTCTTCAGTAGGTTTTGAATGTGGAGCAGTGTCTTCTGTAGGTTTTGAATGTGGAGCTGGACCAGTGTCTTCTGTAGGTTTTGGATGTGGAGATGGAATGATGTCTTCTGTAGATTTTGGATGTGGAGCTGTGTCTTCTGTAGGTTCTGAATGTGGAGCTGGACCAGTGTCTTCAGTAGGTTTTGAAGAGACACTGGTTCCTCCTGCATGTTCTGCTTCCTCCATTCTCCCTCTGGTCTCCACACTTCTTGTTTTCCTTAAAAGAAAAAAAAACATATCATAGAGAAAGATCTATAGGTCCTAAAGATAAATGCGGTCTTGGTTCTGGCTTAAAGAACATGGTTATTGAGTTTTCTGCCATTATATCAGACTCCAAATCCTTCTTCTGAGCAAAGGACACCATCGTGTGGTGGATAAGGGAACTGCAAGTTATCTCTAGATTCTCGCCTGACAACATTTCTCAAGATAAGAACTCGTATGACTAACAGTGCTTGCTTATCACCCCACCTGACACGCACATTTTCTCCAGTTTGGCTTCACCCAAATCTAAAAGCTTATAAAAAGCAGTAAACCAAAGATTAAACTCACAAAAATTAGACGAAAATACGCTTAAAAAATGTGACAAAAACGCAGCGATAATGTGAGTTACGATGAATTTGTAGGTCTTAGCTTCCAAATGAGGCACTATACTGTAAGCTTTTAGATTTGGGTAAAGCCGAACTGGAGAAAAAGCGCTTAATTTCACAAACATACATCAAATTCAATGCCAGAAATGTACGAAATATTGTCTCAAAATCATCTTGCGGCCCCCACTTCAGTGTGCACTGACCTAATAAAGGCACAGGCACCACTTCCAGTCTCCCAACATGTATCTTTAGGCCTCTCAGATTATATTAAAGGGGGGGTATTATGCAAAATTGACCTTTTCAAGCTTTACATCATGTTACTATGTCATTCCCTCATTAAAAACATGCCTGAAGTGTTGCCTTGGCACATTCACGTATTTTTGAGTCATCTGTAAAAACTCTGATGGCGGCCATCTTAGGGATAGGTTTGCCTGAGTCCTCCTAGGAACGCCCCCACCTCCTGGAGACGCCTCCGAGTTTTCGTCACCAGCCGAGTAACCGACCACTGCTCCTCAGCAGAACCCCCTCCCCACTGATGCCGCAGACAGCGTGTGGAGGGGGCGTGTCGGAAAGGGTCAGAGGTTCTTAAAGAGACAGAGGCCTATTTCAAGACATTCGCTACAGCCATTTTGAGAGAGCAAAGGCAGTTATTCTAATTTACTGCATTTACAGACCAACAGAAGGTTTGGTCATCATTGTAGTGTGATATAGACTGGTGCTATGTGATTGAAAAAAACATAATACCCCCTCTTTAACAAAAATGACTGCATGTAACAGAGATCTAAAGACCGCCTTAAGAACTTACTGAGGGGCTACAGTACCCACAGACCCTCCTTCATATTCTACACACTGTATCACTATGACTCAACCACTCATCGCTGCATCTTTTGACAAGGAAAGAAATTAACCGCCTCAAGCAAAGCTGCCTGCCAAGACAAGTAATGATCTGCATAGTACACTACATTATTATTGGTATATTTGTATAATATTAGCATATCAGAGCACGTAACTTTCCTCTCTTAACTCTCACCTGAACGTATCACAGTTTCTCCAGTTTGGCATTGCTCAAATCTAAAAGAGTTCAGACAAAAATGTGATGAAAAAGTAACAAAATGCCACAAAAGAGCAGGAGAAAGTTACAAAAAAGTTACAAAAATGTGTAATCAAAAAGGTAAAGCTGAACTGGAGAAAATGCACTCGGTTAAGAGGTTAACAGCAAAAGGTTCTGCATAGACTAAACGCTTTTGGACAATGATACACTTTATTAAACCGATCAAAATTATAAGCTGTGTTTCGATATCCACATTTACTCTTCCAAGGATGTTCTGGTAAAAGTCTTGTAGCTTTTAAACTGAACAAGACAAGATAAAGTTGGAGGAAATTAAGCAATGCCTTTCAAATCATCTGCAATAAACCGTCTCCTCCTAGAGTTCAGTTCAAAGTACAATATCATAAAAGACACATTATCACAGTGGCACTATATACTTCCACTTTATTCATAGTAGTTCTCCTTATTTAAACAATTCACTTCTGCATAATTACCTGATATCACACACTTACTGCTGTAATATTAGTACTTTCAGTTTTTTAGAAAGGGGAAACTAACCTTTGTGTTTTCATTCAGGCAACTACAAACTAAAGCAAAGTCCTTTATTTAGAAATAGTCCTTGTCTAGTTCTGTTTTATTTCACTGTTGAACATATAGATTGTGTTATTGTTTAATATATATTGATTTGCACAAGATTAATTAATCAAACTTACTTCATACACTTTTTATTTGGTGGTTTAGTAAATAAACTCGATTACTTTTTAATTTCAGGTAATAAACACACTGCCCTGCTCCACTATTGTGCATTTAGGTCAGTATAACCACTAAATTGTCTCCAACCATGGATTCTAACCAACTATTTAAGCTTTTATCCAAACTTTAGCTCAGTCATTGACCTGATTCCAACTGATCGAACAAAAAGTACAGTGAAAAAAAACCCTTACTTACAAATCTCCAACTTCTGCAGCGTCAAATCCCCGTCTTTGCCACTTCTCTCCAGGTTTTCTCTTCTCTCCAGTTAGCTCGCCATGTTTAAGAGAAAAAAAGTCTAGCACAGAGCTTGATTTTAATGGAAAACTTGTGCAGCTGAAGTCAGGAAAAGTCATAAACACCCGGAAATGTTGTGGAGCGGTTTCACGCTGAAGGCACTCGGTTTGTTTACAGCTGCGTGCCGCGATGGCGGAGACGAACCAGGGACGCGGTGAGCGAAGCAAACGCACCTACATACCTGAACATGGCATAATCATTTTTTTTTTAATTTTTTTTTACGTGGTGTGAAACACTTTTGTTTGATATGAAAATAGGTTGAACGAGCCATAAACGCACTACAGTTAAATTACTTAAGCTATTTTTTTTTTACGACTCAAATTATATTCTACGTGTTGAAAATGAAATATAAATAACACACACGTTACCTTTCCATAAATGAGTAAATAAAAAGAAAAACGTTTTTTTTTTTTTTTTTTAAAAGGTATGATTTTCCTTTACCATTTGGGCTTCCGTATTTCCGAAAAAAAATAACTAAATATGACAATTAAAACAAAAATATGTGATTACATCTCACTTTACGCCATTTACCCAGTTTCGCGGATTGCATGATACTGTTATTATATTTTTTTCTTTTTTTTTTTTACCTGTTTTGTGAAGTAAACTCCGTCCGCCTTTAGCCATTAGCGGTTAGCTGCAACAGCCGGGCGGTCTCCATGGAAACCAGAAGCGACGCGCGCGAGTGACAGCGGAGCGACCAACAGCTCCCACTTTATCGACAAAGACAAACACACCTACAACAGGCAAGAAATAAAGCTCTACTCCGCTGATTCCGCCCGGGGAGGAGGCTTCAACCGAGGGTCAGAACCACAAAAGTCCCACAGGTGAGTTTATAAGGATTTTGTTCGTTTGCATCGTTGTAAAATCGATGAAACTGGCCACCGTTTAAGGTTACGGACCAATGGGGCCATTAACGTGAAGTTGACCCAGCGCAGTAGTAAGCTAATCTGCAACGTTTAATCACAGGCACTTTAACCGAGCTGTTCACTTATTTATTTAGGGTTTTTATTGCTATAAAGCTACTTTAGAGATTCTTTGTGTCTGGGAAATATAACTGTTCGATTATAGATATATAAATTAAGCTTGCCATTGTTGGAACGATGTTAACGTTAGCTCTGCACTGAAATTACGGCGAGAATAAATAAGAGATATCCCTATGAATGTAACAAGAAAATGTATTATGAGTATTGTTGGTGTTTTCATATGGAAATAAGGCATTTAATCCATAAAAAGGGCCAAATCAGAATATCGAAAGAGGCCGGCACTAATGTATCAATGTTTCATAGTTATTTAGGCTTTATGCAAAACAAAAGTTTATACAACAACATACTATCAACTAAAATATAAATACAATAAATATATATATTTTTAAGTATAACCATTAGGGCTGGGCCGATCCACTTTTGTCACAATCCGATACGTATCACGATACCCAGGGGTCGATCCAATACGTATTGCGATACAGTAACAGAGTCCGGGAAATTCCACAGTTACCATGGAGATCCGCCATCTTTGCAGCTGTTAGCATACATTTCCATTGACTAACATTAGCTAAAAACAGCATAAAAAGTGGAGAAAATAGCCGTGGAGATTACTGCTGGTAAATACATCTAACACACTGTGGTGTCCACGTGTTTTAATGTGAACAATAGCTCCAGTATTTTGACTTTTAAAATCGGCATAAGTTTACAATTGCTGCTAATCCCATAATGCTTAGCGATATGACGTCACATTCCCGAACTCTTTTATAACAAGTGATATGTTGACCTTAAAATGTGTAAAAAGTCATGTGTCCAAAGTTTTTAAACCAAGTGTCATTTGACTTTAACTGAAGTGCATTAACACATAATGTAACAAAGTGCTGTAACTGTTACTGGAAAAAGAAAGAGTTTATGATAAAAAATGCCTCCAAACACAAGTATTGAAAGTATTGCGATGTTTGATAAAGTATCGATACTTGGTATTGTAGCACAAAGTATTGCGATCAAAGTCCGATCCGACATTTTGTCCCGGCCCTAATAACCATCCTAACATAACAAAAACAACAACAAACATAGTCATTAATATCAAAGTAACCATGGGGTTATTTCCTTAACATATTTGATACAAAATGCCACATCTCAGAGTGGACTTTTGGTTTTCTTATTCAGTCTATGGTAAACGACCAACAGCTCACACTTTATTATTCATTTCCCATATAAACCTATGGCCAAGGGTTTGCCTGTCGTGTCTAGCCTTACTTGGTGGTAAATGATGAGATCAAAGTGTTACAGGTGGAGCAGTCATACATACACTACTTGTTATTTGAGCTTTTGTTTTGAAGCTTATCTGATCAGCCTTCACTTCATGCACCTCCTCTGGTTACGGTTGTGTCTTGTGTGCAGAACTTAATCCTGACGTGATTTTCTGCTCTGTGCTGTTATTTGCTTTGCCCCCTGCGTCAGTATGGAGCGGTACGAGACGCTGGGGCTGGTGGGCGAGGGCAGCTACGGTGCGGTGCTCAAGTGCCGCCACCGGGAGAGCGGGCGCCTCGTGGCCATCAAGAAGTTCCTGGACTCAGACGATGACAAAGCGGTGAAGAAGATCGCTCAGAGGGAGATCAAGCTGCTGCGGGTGAGAGAGAAACCTGAGAGAGGTGCCCTGTCAATCACAGAACAACAGTCTTCTCCTGCGCCTGTCCATAATTTACACCGGGCGGGATATAGGTACGGCCACAGAGGACGGGGCACACTCGAGTGAGCACAGGGAAGAGTGATACTACAGCCGACTCCGGGGGTCGTAGAGTAGGCTTATATTCAGCTATTGTTTGCATTTCTGTGCACAAACATCTGGACAGAATAATGTAATGTTATTCTTGCCCACCCAATCAAATCACTTCTACCATTGTGCTTATTTGCCCACAACACATGCTTGTGACAACTAAGGAAACACCTTCTGTCCAAGCCATCTTTAGGATCGGTTATTAAACATACATTTTTAATCAAAAGCTTTAATGTATGACAGTTGTGCTAAAAGGCAAAGACCAAAAAAAGTGTGTGTATTTTGAATGACATCCACTCTTTCCAATACATGAGACATAATGATTATTATTGTTTGTTTGTAGCAACTGCGCCATGATAACCTGGTGAACCTGCTGGAGGTGTGGAAGCGGCGGCGCCGCTGGTACCTGGTGTTTGAGTTTGTAGAGCGCACCCTGCTGGACGAGCTAGAGCAGCGCCCTCAGGGGCTGGAGCTCAACACGTGTCGCCAGTATCTGTACCAGATCCTGAGAGCCACGTCCTTCTGCCACCAGCAAAACGTGAGATCAGAGAACTCCATTAACCGACCAGTGCGTAGCACATAGTAACGGTTAGTATCACACGTCTGAAGTAATGTGTGTGTGCAGGTGATCCACAGGGACATAAAGCCGGAGAACATCCTCATCTCCCAGGGCGGAGTGGTCAAACTCTGTGACTTCGGCTTCGCTCGCACCGTGGCGTCTCCGGGAGAGGGCGTTTACACCGACTACGTGGCGACGCGGTGGTACCGGCCACCGGAGCTGCTGGTGGGAGACACGCACTACGGAAAGTAAGTGTCAGTGTGGAGGTTCTTTGTAAATAAGACTTTGATTTAAGTAATTTTAGATTTAAAAATCCAATCATTCCTTCCCTCAGGCCGGTGGACGTGTGGGCCGTGGGCTGTTTGCTGCTGGAGATGTTGACCAGTCAGCCGCTGTTTCCCGGGGAGTCAGACCTCGACCAGATCTACCACATCGTACGCTGTTTAGGTGAGAAATCCAGCTGTTACTAGTAAACCCACTGTAAATAACCTGAAGACATATAAACTCACTTTGAAATATACTCTGTGACCAACATGTTTAATTGTTTTCATACCATATTGTAAGCAAGCCAAGCAAAGTACGAAATTAAATTTAGCAACATGTCAACGTATGATCAAGCACAATAGTCTTAATCTCAATGTGCAGATTTATGAATGACTGGTCTGTTTCAGGTAATCTTCCGTCCCAGCACCAGGAGCTGTTCCACAGAAACCCTCTGTTTAGCGGAGTTCGTCTGCCTGAGTGCTCCGGACCAGTGACTTTGGAGCAGCGCTTCCCTAACGCCCCCACTGCTGCACTCAGCCTCGCTCAGGTACAAGCCGACCCACTGCAGGAAAGGTCCCTTTGGCTAAACACATTTCAGGTAATAAAGCTTAGAATTAGGTATGTAATTATGGAGAAAGCAGCAGTTTTCAGCAAAAACATTGAAACACAGTTGGTTAACAGCGCAGTGAAGGCAATTAACCCTTGAAATGATCAGAATGAGTGGATGAACTTTTAAAAACCCAGAGAAGCACTTCCTGAATTAGCACTGGAGGATTAGCATACATTCACGTCTTCATTTGTCTAACTTAAGAGTGTTTTTTTCAGAGTTGTCTCGAGATGGACCCGGAGCAGCGACCGGAGTGCTGCGAGCTGCTCGAGTACAGCTTCTTCACCCACGACTCCTTCCACGTCAGGTACAAATCAGCAAACTTTCACTCAAACACCCTATTTGGTATCAAAGCTAATGTTGTTCTTCATTTTTTCCACAGGTTTTCTGACGAGCTAAATGCCAAGATTCAAAAGGACCACCGGGAGAACTCTACTCTTCCCAAAATCCCCAAAACCACGAGACAGGCTAAAGACGAGGCGGAGGAGAAGGAGCGACAAAAACCCAACAAACTCCCAGAAAACATGGAAGAAAAACTCAAAACGAAAAAGGACAAAGATCCGAGCGACGAGAAGGCGACCAAAACCAAGACCAAACAGTCGTCAAAGCTTCCCAAAACGTCCCAAAACGCATCGGAAACGTCTACGAAGCCACTGAAAACTACGGCGCCGAAGGATAACGCCGCAAAAACTACAACTCCCATGAAAACTAAACCAGGAAAGACAACGGAAGCGCAAGAAACTGCTAAAATGGCGAACATTACCTCAAGTTTGAAAGCTAAACCCGGAAAGGCGTCCTCCCCTGAACCAAAGCAAGACGATTTGGTAAAAGAATCGACTAAAGTTGTTACAAAACAAGCTAAACTCGTACAGTCAGAGCAAGGCCAGAAGTATATCAAAACATACTTGAAAGCAGATGTGAGGAAGACTGACCAACATCTGGACCCTCAAAATCAAAGTTCAACCTCAAAAGGGTTTAGAACGACTGGAGAACAGGTCCTTATCGATGACATTTTAGACTTGGAGGAGAACAATGTGAACGTAATGCCTAAAATAGTGAAGAGGAGCAACTGCGATACGAGTTGGCACGTCCCAAAAGCTGAAGCGGACAGTGACGTGGACAAAATGTCGAAATCCAGCCAAACACTGGAAACTTGCATGTCAAAAAAGTCCGAATTTGCATCGAATCCAGCCAAGTCTGAGACCAGTTCAAAGGTAAAGTTCAACCCAATTGGAATGGACGCGTCAGTCTCAAAGCAGATGACGACTGGAGATGTAAAAGCTTTAAAAATACCCACTCCTTCTAACAGTCTGTCGAAGATCACCCTGCAGTCAATTCAGCAACCAAAAGCATCCAAAAACCACCAGGAAGCAACGAACACAGGTAATTTAAGGATAAAGGCGCTCACGGGAAACTTTCCACTGGAGAAAGCGCCAGCTATTCTATTCGGAGGTCAACAAGAGAGCGGCAAACATTTGGGTAAGGGTCTCAAAGCAGACGCATCCAGTGAAATGGCAGCGGATGAAGAAGGAAGCTCAGAATTAGCTTCCAGAACACCAAGATTTGACCAAACCTATTCAAGCAAAGCGCTGATAAAAGATAAAGAAAACCGGGAGGATACAGTCACAGGAGATCCAAGTCCCAACAGGTCAAAGGGTGAAGAACTGAAAGCGTTCCCTCAAGCGAAAATGGGGGATTTAAGCCGGTTTGGCCCGATGCTCGTGTCGAACAAGACTTTGATTCCGATCGAAGCGATAAAGACGCAGAGACATGAGGCCACACATGCAGAGTCTGTGGTCCACAACGTGCTCACTGGTGACCTGGACAGACTGGAGCTGTTTGAAGACAGTTTCAGATCATCCCCTCCGCCGCCGCCCTCCTCCTCTCCCCTGCTTCTGCCCGCCCCCTCTGTGGTCACTGTGACGGGGGACCGGGCGCCCATCAACCAGTTCAGGTAATTACAATTGCACAACAAAACCAGTAGCTTTATTAAATACAACCCATGAGTAGCATATTGAGGACACAAGAACAAATCTGTGCATATGCCAGACTGGTATGTGGGGTTCCCCAAGGGTCGATCTTAGGACCCCTCTTTTTCAAACATACAGTATATACGTACCTGCTTCCTTTAGATCAATTAACACCGAGAATAGACTGTCCTAACACAATTACGGTACAGATTAATATGAACATCTCAATTTGAGCACAATAATTTTAGTTGTTTTGACTAGTTAAGATGTTGTTGGGCATTTGTCCTAGATTATTTCATTATTTATTTCATGTTTCTGACTCGTTTCAATACATTTCGTCCTTATTTCAGGTCATTTTCTTTGCCAATGGGGCAAGAAAATTGGTCTTGTCTCATTGGCAATTTTACTTTCTTATTTCAAGCGAGATTTACCTTAGAACTGGTCTGAAATGTCCTCAAACAAGCAAAGTAAACTTGGTCCAATCAGGAAAAATGTCTAAATTAGTGAAAACCGCTCTTAACAAGATACATTTCCTCAATTCAGGTCATTTAAAGAGGGGGTATTATGCTTTTTTCAATCGCACCAGTCTATATCACACTACAATGATGACAAACCTTCTGTTGGTCTGTAAATGCAGTAAATTAAAATAACTGCCTTGTATAAAATTGCTCTCTCAAAATGGCTGTAGTGAATGTCTTGAAATAGGCCTCTGTCTCTTTAAGAACCTCTGACCCTTTCCGACACGCCCCCTCCACACGCTGTCTGTGGCATCAGTGGGGAGGGGGTTCTGCTGAGGAGCAGTGGTCGGTTACTCGGCTGGTGACGAAAGCTCGGAGGCGTCTCCAGGAGGTGGGGGCGTTCCTAGGAGGACTTTGCCTATCCCTAAAATGGCCGCCATCAGAGTTTTTACAGATTACTCAAAAATACGTGAATGTGCCAAGGCAACACTTCAGGCATGTTTTTAATGAGGGAATGACTTAATAACATGATGTAAAGCTTGAAAAAGTCGATTTTGCATAATACCCCCCCTTTAAGGCAATGCTTGATATTTACTTTTTGCAGTGCAGGAAGCTCAGAGCCTCCAGAATTCAGTCCCCAAGCTTTACAATCCTATGTTTCTGTCCTTATCCCAGGTTCACGGAGAGCAAACAGCACAGCCACATTTACAGCCGACAGCAGCAGCTGCCGATCTCCAGCCTGGGCCCGTCTCCTCTTTCCTCAACAGTAAATAGCCAGCTTTATGACAAGATTTTAACCAAAATTAAACCCAAACTGACATTGTTATCTCCCTCTCAGGTGTCAGAGCGCTGCATGAGCTGCGAGCGCTCCTTCATGTCTGACCAAAGCAACAGAAGGAAAACGGAAGTTCACCTTCCTGAAGTCAGGACCCACACGCTGCTCGAACACAAGGCCAAAGACGGTAAACATCAGACGTGGAAATAATCCTAAAAAGAAACAGGGTAAAAGTGCTTTCCAGTAGCTTTATTTTCTAATACTTTAACACTAAAACTACAACTGTTGGTCATTATTGAAGTATTACTTGGACAGGGCTAGCAAGCTACTGTACTGCTGGGAGACGCCTGGTGTAAACATAACTATATTGTTTTTTTTGCTTGTTTTTAGGTAAAGGCCAGAAACCAGCTGGACCAGAGTCAGACGGAAAGCCTCCTTAAAGAGTCAGTGAACTCCACTTCAGGGAAAAATAAAAGGTTACATCTATATTTCATGTTTTTTGCTTAATCAAAGAGAAAGGACCACATTTTTTTTGCCTTATAACGTCATTTTGTACAAGTGTGAATACAAAGATCAGAGTGCACTGTGCCCAATTTTATTATATGGATTATTACAAGGTTTTTCAAATATATTCATTGTTTCATGAAAGACAGAAAACTATTTTCATTTACTGAAATATTTTGAGCCTTTGTCATTTGGGCCTTGTGATGATTTGTATATTTGATGAAAAAATACCTAAAGCTAAACATTAACAGATCTTATTCATGACACCAATTTCATATCAACAAAATAAAAGTTAAAAGTCTTTTTATGTCACTCATCGCTCTCTGAGGACAGTGATAGAGCCGTCCATGCTGTCCCCACTCGACCGATCTCGTTGCTTTCCGACGAGCTTTCAGACTCCTGAGCGTAGAGAGACTGGCCTCTGATCGGCCCGTTTGATTGGACGTCGGCTTTTGGAGGCGTACTCTGCAGGAACATAAAAAGGTTTATCCACAGAAAACAAAAACTGGCACAGAATCCAATGCTCAAGGCCCCTTAATGATCCAGATTCAGCTTTTTTAAATTACCCTGATTGTTGTAGTCGGCGTTTTCGTCTCAGGAGTTGTCGCCGTTATCGCACCGGGAGCGTTAGTGCTCGTGGGAACAGCCGCTCCCGGGCCCCCGTCCTGTGGGGATGGGACCTGTACGACGCTCGCACAGGAGTCCACAGGAAAACCATCGAGTTCAGGGAGCTCGAACCCAGAGAGGAACGGCACAGTCTGAGCTGTGGAGAGAGAGAGAATGGTGAAAAACAGCAGGGGAAATGTTACGTTCGGTTTAAAGCAGAGGTGGGCAATATATCGTCACCAAGATATGTCGAAATTGCTGTTTGGAACACTTCGCCCACCCCCAGTTCAAAGACTATTGGATTTTTGGATTGTTGTGCATAATCGTGAAGGAGGTTGTGAGTAAATGCTTTTACTTTACCACATTTTGAGTTTTAATTTATAGCACTATGGCTTGTACAACAGCACATCCACAATACTTAACCTCTTAACTCCCGCCTGAACCGAGAGCATTTTCTCCAGTTCAAAGCTAAGATCTTCAAAACTTATCTAAATGGATCTTTTTCCTCATCACATTTTTTTTCCATCATTTTTTTGGGGGGGGTTTCATCTAATTTTTGTAACTTTTTTGTAATATTTTGACACTTTTTGTCACATGTTCATAATTTTTCATCATTTTTGTGTCAATTTTTTGTCAATTTTTTGGCCATATTTTGTAAATTTTTTCGTCATTTTTTTGACCATTAATGCCACTTTTACATCATTTTTTGTCATTTTTTTGTTAATTTTTATAAATTTTTTGTCAGTTTTTTGTCAATCTTCATCATTGTTTTCGTCTCAGTTCTGTCGCTATTTTCACACCTTTTTTCCAGAAGCTTTTGGATTAGGGTAAAGCCAAACTAGAGAAAATGTGCTCGGTTCAGGTGGGAGTTAAGGGGTTAAAGGTGCAGTATGCAACTTATTATGTAAAATGTTGATGTTAATTATTGTGTATTTGACCTCGTGGCTGCTTGGGTGGTGAGCATAGCACCTTTACTCGCCATCCTTGTGGCCCCTAATACATACACCCTTAACTCCCAGCTGAAGCGAGCACATTTTCTCCAGTTTGGCTTTACCCCAGTCCAAAAGCTTCTGGAAAAAAGTGGGAAAATAGCAACAAAACTGAGATGAAAACAATGATGGAAATGTGACAAAAAAGTGACGAAAAATTGATGAAAAAGTGGCAAAAATGTCACAAAAATGTCACAAGAAATTGACAAAAATTAATGAAAAAATGACCAAAAAATGGACAAAAATGTGATAAAAATTTTACAAAATTTTTTACAAAAAATTTACAAAAAAATGACAATGTGACAAAAAATGACAAAAATGTGACAAAAAATGACTAAAATGTGATTAAAAAATTGACAAAAAATTACAAAAATGTGATTAAAAAATGGACGAAAAAATGACAAAAAAGTGACAAAAAAATGACTAAAATGTGATAAAATGTGACAAAAAAATGTACAAAAAATTGATTAAAAAAATGACAATAATGTGACAAAAAATGACAAAAATGTGATTAAAAATGGACGAAAAATGTGACAAAAATGTGACAAGAAAATTGACAAAAATTGACAAAAAAATGACAATAATGTGACAGAAAATGACAAAAATGTGATTAAAAAATTGTAAAAAGTTACAAAAATGAGTTGAATAACCAACAAAAAAATGATGGAAAAAAAATCTGATGACGTGAGGAAAAAGATCCTCTCGGTTCAGGCGGGAGTTAAGAGGTTAATCAAACACTTGTCATTTCTGGTCACAGCTTGATGCACAAAACCTTCATTTTACTTGGATAATGAATAAGTTGGCCATTTAAGTGTTTTCTTCTCTCCTAGATGAAAAAACATCCGCACATTCTGTCTGAACTAATCCCTGTCCTCTCCGTCCGCAGCGGTGACCTGTTAAACGCCGCTCTCGTCTCCGTATCTCGTATCTGAACTGTGCTGGTTCTTCGCCGCCGCTTTGACACCTGCAAAACAATGACCAGTGGATTCTCTGTAACAGGGTCAGGCTTAAGTCTCCTGCGCTGAAACTCTACTCCTCCTCCTGCATCTTTAACCAGGACAGGTCTGAGCCGTGTTCCCCTTTGTCTGGGACAAGTTAAACCCGCAGGCTGCCAAGAAACACATTGTTTACAATAAGGAAGAAGGTACATTTACAGTACTTTTTCTTTACTTAGACCCATCACATCACAGTACTTTTAACATTAGTGGGGCTAAAATACTGTAGATAGAAATACTGTCAATACACCCAATTAGGTCATAACACTGGCAAAGAAGTTCACTGGAAAAAGAATTATCGTTTTAAGGAAGAAATGACATAAATCTACTTGAATTAAGAGATTAAATCTAAGGTTTGAGTAGATTTGGTCTGGTTTTGGATGAGATAAAACCTCTAGTAGTCGTTATTCTCTTAATTCAGATAATTTTGTGTCATTCAAGGGAAAAACAATGATTTGTCTGATTCCAAGTGGGTTTTATTCTTGTTCATTGGCGCTACAGCATTTGTAGCTTGGATTAGTTCAAACCGACTCAAATTCAACATAGAAGAACTTTAATTCAAGCATTTATCTCACGATGGTGTTTTTTCCAGTGTTGTGCTTTACCTGGGGCTAGTCTGGAATCGCCCATATATGGTCATGTTTGAAAACAGTTAAGGGGGAAAACAATTTTGAAAAAATCTAAACTTTCTCTAATTATTCAAAAACTACTGTAACAAATGCTGAATTGTGAATATAGTTTTAAACTAAATAAAGATACAAAGACATGGAGTGGAGTAAAGTGGTTCAACAGCCCATAAATACATAAATAACCGAGAATGCTAACATGATGCTTCATGTTAGCATCGGGCTAATGCTAACGGTTAGCTAGCGCTAGCTACAACTGACGTTTTTTCACTTCTACTGAACAATCTGCTGTGGGAAAATATCCATATGGACCTGATTTAGACTTTACTTTATTTGTATGTGATAGATACGTTCATATTCCACCAGAAAATGTCTAAAAAGAGTGGAGAATTGTGTTTCTCTAAAGATTGTTTTCCCCCTCTGCGAGGCCACGCCCCCTTCTATGACGAGATGCCGTCTGTATCTATAGATACTACAGATACAGAATACAAATAACATACAAATAAAGTAAAGTCTAAATCAGGTCCATATGGATATTTTCTCACAGCAGATTGTTCAGTAGAAGCGAAAAAACGGCAGTCATAGCAAGTGCTAGCTAACTATTAGCACTAGCACGCTGTTAACATGTAGCATCATGTTAACATTCTCTGTTATTCATGTATTTATGGGCTGTTGAACCACTTTGCTCCTCTCCATGTCTTTGTATCTTTATTTAGTACAAACCATATTCATAATTCAGCATTTGTTAAAGTAGTTTTTGAATAATAAGAGAAAGTTTAGAGATGCCGTCTGTATCTATAGTCAGTGGCTTCGGCCCTCGGTCTATTTACAATAAAGAAAGTCGTCCCTCTGCCAAGACAACTTGCCTACCCCTGAACTACAGGATTCTGATACTTGTTTTGATATTTTACTCACCGTTGATGAAACTGAGGCTCCAAAATCCACCGGAAAACAGTAGGAAGCTGCCTAAGGAGACTGCAGACATGGCTAGAGGACGTCAAAGTCAAAATGAGTTAAGATCTGTTTGAGAATAGGAGGAGAGAGAGACGAGAGGGAGAGTGTCTAGACTGGAGTTTTGTCTGAACACATTTTGTGGTTAAAAGTTGCGACAGTTAAAGATGCGGCACATGAGTCATTTGTCAAACACAAAAACCCTCAGAGGAAAATTCACACAATGTAAAAAAAAATATCCAGGCATCAATACAGGATCTTGAATATTGTAGCAGGAGGATGAGGGATGTTTCTGACACACAACGCTTTGCAAATATTTTATGAGTTGCTTTGACAGTCATCGTTTATGGAAAATGTAATTCTAGCCGCATCTTTTTATCCCCTTAGTCGTAACCTGGGATTCCCCTTTCGTTAGTCAGACTCTGCCAAAGCCCTGTTGCCATAGAAAGAGGAGTCCAATTACCCTCAACAATCACTCTGCAGTATTTGTCCAGGTTTTAGTTTAACTTCCCGGTGATATGAAATGTACTGCCCACTTTAGACAGGGTCAAAAGTCAATGAAACACAACAGGGTTTCATTAACCTCTTAACCTCCCACCTGAACGGATCATATTTTCTCCAGTTTGGCTTTTTTTCAAAAAGCTTATTGGGAAAAAAGCACCAAAATAGCCACAAAAAATTAGAAGAAAACAAGGATGCAAACGCGACAAAAATGTGACAAAATTTCAAGAAAAATGTGACAAAAATTCAAGAAAAATGTGACGAAAAATGTGACAAAAATTCAAGAAAAATGTGACGAAAAATGTGACAAAAAAGTGACAAAAATGTGACAAAAATTCAAGAAAAATGTGACAAAAATTCAAGAAAAATATGACAAAAATGTGACAAAAAAGTGACAAAAATTCAACAAAAAGTGACAAAAAACTCAACCAAAAAGTGACAAAAATTCAAGAAAAATGTGACAAAAATTCAACAAAAATGTCACAAAAAAGAAAAAAAAAACATACAAACGGTGACACAACACAACAATGCGAGGAAAAAGGTCAATTTTGTGGGTCTTAGCTTTCAAATGAACTAAATAACTAAAATAAGACTAAATAAAAACGAAAAGGAGAGACTAAAATCATCCAAATTTCTATTGAGTCTGAAAAAGCCTCATATTATTTAAATTCACTGCCCAATGAACAGCTTTGTTCATGTGGAGCAGCTCCATGAAGTCGAGGAACAAGATTAAACATGATTATAATGAATATTATAAATTTAAAGTTGACTAAATTGACATACAATTTTAGTCGACTAAAATTGAACATTTTTTTGGGACAAAATCTTGACTGACATTAAATTACATTTTAGTCAAGACTAAGACAAAAACTAAAATCAAATATGTTGTCAAAATTAACACTGCTAGATGCAAGTTAGTCATTTTATGCTCACTACTGCCACCTCAGGTCTTAAGCGTAACTGCAGCTTCTACATTTAAATTCAATTCAAATTCAAATTCAAATTCACTTTATTTATCCGTTAGGAACTTCATTTGCAGGAGAAGTGCCAGTACGGGCCCGATAAAAACAACAAATTTAGCTCGTGCATGACGGCACTTCAGACCCGAATTAACAACTTTTTAAGTGCAGGATTTTAGAGGCAGTTGTGGTGAACAAGTCTGAGCTCATTCTACAAGTAGGGGGAGAAACATACTGAGGTTTAACATTTTTAAACTCCGTACAGTCCCTTTAAGCTTCCAAGTCTAAATACATGTGCGGGACACAGTAAAAATGCTCTTAAATGCACCCAGTTGAACGTTTCACTGCATTGGTCACAGGTTCATGGTCCTCAGCGCTGTATAAACTTCAACATGTGGCCCTCGATGAAGAAAGTTTGGACACCCCTGGTTTTCAACATGTTCAGCTGCAGTTTTGACTGAAACTGACCACAGAACAAACCTCCAGGGGGCGCTGTACAACTACGACACTCACAAGAACGTGAGACAATGAAACCAATACAGAACTTTATTAACGAAATATTTCAAAATATAGATTATTTACAGTGAAATAATTACTTTTGGTTTAGTGCAATCTCGTTACAGCTTAAAAGGAGTGGATTTTTTTATACAGTATTAGTTCAACATAGAAAAATATCAAAACAATAACGTACAAAAATATAGAGCTCGATTTTAAGGCCGGGCGATATGACACAATCAGACAACGTTACAATACATTTTGCTTATAAATAATTGTAATCCAAGGTTTGTTTTTGTCACATCGCCCAGTCCTCCTCGATAAATTACAAACTCTGAAACCATTTGGAAGCTTCAGCGGTAAATACTTGGCGAACGTTTGAATTAACTATGAACATGGTAAGTCTGGATTTATGTGAATTTCTTGATGAAGCGCAGTTTGAGGTACGCGATGGACAGGAAGATTATGTTCATCACAATCAGAGCCAAGTGGTTCTGCCAGAAACCCCAAGTCGAGTAATCCACGCCCTGGGTGTCCAGGATCTGCTCGCCCGACTGGCATCTGCAGGAAACAACGGTCAGGACTCAAACACGAGCATTGCTGTTTTTGGTCTTTGGTTTTTGTCCGTTTCATTATAAAAAGTAATAATTAATTTAAAGTACTGGAAATTGGGATGAAGAAAAATAATCTCTTGGATTTATCAAGTTTTTCACAAACAGATTACACCAGGGGTCCTCAATATATAATATAACCCGGCCCCTGATTTATAGATTATTATTATTCATGATTATTTAGTAGATTATTTATAGATTTATAGAGCAAGAATCCCCGAGTATGTATAAAAAAATAAAAAAATAAAAAGTCTCTAGCCCATTCCTGTGCGGAGTTATGATTTTTTTTTTTAAATAACCAGTATACTCATTCCAGCCACTAGGGGGCAACTTAAATAAATAAAAAATAATTCCACAGGACACTGACATAATAAGAGATCAGTATATCAACAACACGTGGTAAATGAAGCTTAACACCACAGAGTGAATGAATAATGACTAACTTTGAGAAACAGGTTTGTAAAGTGCAATACAAGTGGAAGCAGTTATTACTTTGGTCACATTACGCAATGATGTTTTATTTGGAATAAAAATATATGGAAAACCTGTGGGATTTCAAATTAAAAAGAAACTTTATACTATTTTTGCAAACCACTACAGCGAAACAAATCTGTGCCTGGAATTAAGGGTTGTGGATATAGTAGTAGTGACTGTGCAGGCGAGTAATCTCTACTTCACAATGAGGCTGCCGCAGTTTGGTCTGGGTCATATAATTCTATGTTATAGCCGACACGACCCGGCCCCCCATCACAGTCAGGAACGATACTGTGGCCCCAGAGAAAAAAGTTTGAGGATTACAACCCAATAGGCACTGGCAGAAGAGTCATTGTGAACAGGACTTTTCCCAAAAGCGCCTCTGATCATCATTCCTGAATACACTTTAAACATCTGACCCTGGTGTTACTGTGTGTTCCTTACGTGGTCGTGGTGTTGATGGTGTCGCAGAATTCAAGTCCCACAAACTCATTGATCTGAAGAGCCTGATCAGAAAAAGAAAACAAACTATATTCAACAATGTTTACAGGAAACACCTTCAGGTCAAAGTGTGTTTGAAAACTCACCGCAAAGCCGTATCGGGGGATGCTGAGGTACTTCAGCCAGACCAGCCATTCAGCGATGGATGGAAGGTTCACCAACAAACCTGCGAAGATCTGAAGACAATAGAGACAGTCTGAGCTGAATATAAAGCACATTTTAGACAAAGAAGAAATGTGTTCACCATCATGAACACGAAGGAGATGGTCATGTAGAGGTTGGCGATGGCCACCACGTTCTGGTCCGCGGAGATGGCCAGGGACATGGAGGTGGCGGTGTAGGCCACGAGGGCCACAGAGAACATGAAGAGGATGAAGGCGGCCCCCGTGTCCTTCAGACCTGAGCACCACACAAGAAAAACATTAGGTTTAGCGAGCAGCTCTTCCTTCAGGGTTTGTCCGAGTCCCTCACCGATCATGTAGTAGATGATGCAGGTGAAGACGATGGCAGGGATGGTCCTCAGGCTCAGGATGTCGGCCAGGACTTTAGACAGAAAGTACACGGAGACTCTGTAGTAGCCGCTGATGTACTCGTGACTGTGGAAAGACGAGGAACCACATGAGTAATAAAACTTCAACTTCAACTCATATCCTATAAGAGGCTAATAAGGCCGTCCATTCTTTAATTAAAAAGTATATGAAACAAAACAAGAAGTCACATGAAAACTCACACGAAGAGTTTCCTCTCTGTGATGAAGAGCTCGGCCGAGGACAATGAGCCGAAGCACTGGTTTACGGTGATGAAGAACAAAGCTCCAAACCTGAAAAATGAAGAGAGAAATATGTAACAAAATGGGGAATAGTTTGGGGGGAAAATTGGGAGAAATTGAGTTTAAAAAAAGGGGGAAATTAAAAATATGGGGAAATAGGGAAAATATTAGTGATAAAAATGAGCAAAATTCGAGGGAAAAAATGGGGCCAAAAGGAGGAAAAAAATGGGAGAAATGAGGCAAACATTGGGCAAAAACAACAACAAAAATAATGTAAAAAAGAAAAATGGGGGATAAATATTAGTGATAAAATATGAGGAAAAAATTGGGAAGAAGAGAAAATAATTGTGTGAAAAATTGGGTAGAAAGTGGGCAAAAATATGGAAAAAATTGGGACTAAACTGTTGGGGGAAATTAGACAAAATGATAAAAAATGGGGAATAATTTGGGGGGAGAAATTGGGAGAAATTGTGGCAAGATTAAGGAAAAATTGTGCAAAACAGGGGAACCTTTGGGTAAATAGGGAAAATATTAGTGATAAAAATTTGCAAAAAATATAGGAAAAAAATGGGGAAAACTAGAAAAAACTGCAGCCAAAAGGAGAAAAAAAATGGGAGAAAAAAATAAATAAAAACAATGTAAAAAAGAAAAATGGGGGAAAAATATTAGTGATAAAATATGAGAAAAAATTTGGAGAAAGAGAAAATAAATTGTGTGAAAAATAGGGAGAAATTGTGGCAAGATTAAGGAAAAATTGTGTTAAAAAAAGGGGCAAAACAGGGGAAAATAGGGAAAATATTAGTGATTAAAATGAGCAAAAATAAGAGGGAAAAAATGGGGAACACTAGAAAAAAATTTGAGAAATGAGGCAAACATTGGGCAAAAAAATATATAAAAACAATGTAAAAAAGAAAAATGGGGGAAAAATATTAGTGATAAAATATGAGGAAAAAATTGGGATGAAGAGAAAATAAATTGTGTGAAAAATTGGGAGAAAGTGGGCAAAAATATGGAAAAAAAATGGGGAATAAATTGTTGGGGGAAATTAGAAAAAATGACAAAAAATGGGGAATAAATGGGGGGGTAGAGGAAATTTCAGTAATAAAAATTAGGGGGAACATTTTTTTAAAAATGGGAGAAATGGGGCAAATATTGGGCAAAAAAATGTTTTTTATTGGAAAACATAAGGGGAAAAATAAATAAACATTGGGGGAAAATGGCGGCAAAAAGCTGAAATAACCAAGTCACTTCCTTTAGTGCTGTCCCTGGACCAACAGTATCAAAACTTTCGGTTCCTGCTTTCGATTACTGGTATCGTTAAACGGCACCCAGCCCTAATTATTACATGATTAAGTATTGCGTGTGAAGTTCTCTGACTAACCTGTTCTGGACGCCCGTCTGATTGAACTGTGCGTCAAAGAAAAGTGCGCCCACAATTAAGGCCAGGAACGCCGTCACTGCCACCTGCAGAAGAACAAGTCCTTCAGAAACGTTTTAACAAAAGTTTACTGTCAGAAAAAGTGTTTGTGAGGTCATCGAAAGCAGACCTGAGCCACTGAGGTCTGTGGGTTCAGCACCAGGTTCCAGAAGGTTCTGTGGAGCACCCATCTGAACTGAGTGAAGAAGCCGGTGTTGTAGGTGATGGTCCTGGACCGGACTGTGGTCAGCGACTTCTGGCCGCTCAAGATCTTCTCTGAAAACACGACACAAGATCACCACTTTGCACTTCAAATATTTAACCTCTTAACCCCCGCCTTAACCAATAGCTAGTGTAATGCCTCATTTGAAAGCTAAGACCTGCTAAACTGATCTATAAACAGATCTTTTTCCTCACCGTGATGTTGCCACTTTTTTGCTGTTGATTTTATTTTTCATTGCATTTTTGACACCTTTTAATCTCTTTTTTTTATGCCACTTTTTTGTTGCCTTTTGCATTTTTATCCTTGTTTTCTTCTCATTTTTGTCACTATTTTGACACTCAAGAAGCTTTAGATTTGGGCAAAGCCAAACTGGGAAAATGTGCTTAGTTCAGGTGGGGTTTAAGGGGTTAAGAGGTTAATTCTTACAGAGACATATTTTCAAATTATAAAAGCGAAAATATTAAAGCTGAGGCACCAAAATAATGTTTTTAAGTCTATTTTTATGTTGCAGTCCACTTTAAATTTGCAAACATTCAATCAAGCAAAGAAATTATGGGAAATTTTGATATTCAAAATCAAATTGGAACTTTTGAAATGAGTACAATTTAAGCCAAAACTGCACTTGAATGTGTTTAAGAGCATCTATACTTTAGATCAGGGGTAGGCAACGTCAGAGTCTGGCCCGCCAGCACAGAACCTCTGGCCCTCAAGTTGAATTTGAGAAATATTATTGTGCAAACAAGAGCTCAAATACCAGTTTTCGTAGTTGTTGTTGTTTTTTGTTGCTTTCCTCATGGCTATAATTTTCTTGCTTTTTTTTTTTTACATGTCTTGGATATGTTTTTGTGACTTTTATGTGGCTCTTTGTCACTTTTTGTGTTGTATTTTCATCCTCGTTTTTACGCTTTGTTCGTGTAGATCTGGGTAAAGGCAAACTGGAGAAAATATGGCGGAGGGTAAGAGATTAAAAGGAAAGTTGCTTTAAAGCATATCTACGGCTTGTTAATTAAAAACCTTTGTGGAAAATACAATATTTCATACGATATGTGCCAAATGACAGTTTTATTTGGGTCGCAACTTGTCAACTGAGGGTAATGCCGAGTAATGGCGAACCACTGATGTAAAACATTGGCATTTGCAGAAGAAAGCTCTTTACTTTAGGCTACTATGGTGAAGTTTGGCCCCTGGTGTTTTGGCGATGATGAAAACCGGCCCTCCACGCCACAAACTTACAGTACGTTCGATGGTAATATGCAGTAAAATAGTCAAAACCATTATAATTACTGTTATAGGCGGGTGTGGTGGTTTCATCCAACTGCAGACAGTAACCATTTGTTTATGAGAGACGTCTTATTGGATACAGGCCTGTCACATCTGTTTGAAAAGTAAGAATATGTGTTGTAGTTCTTTACCGAGCTCTGCTTTGGTCTGTCTGTAGTAGTTGCAGGTCTTGTACTCCTGCACCAGCTTCTCCTCAATCGCCTGACTGGACGGCAAGTCTGGGTCTGTGGAGATAAAAATGATGCTTTATTCATATTTGTATCACCACCACTGTTAACATCTTAGCATCTTGATATGTTTGTAGTCAAAATGCAGCCATAGCAAAGGCCAGAAGAGGGCGCACTTTCTCCTTTTGGAGAAGAGGTCCCGGGTTCAGCTCCCGGACGAGCCCCCACTTGTTACGACCCAGCTCAGCTAAGGGGAAGGGGAAGTAACAAAAACCAAGATTTAAAATGGATAAATAAAGTTGTAATGTAATAAAAGGAGTGTATAGGATAAATTTAACAAAGGAGTGGCAAAAATAACCATAAGAACAAAGGCTACTTACAATATGTATAAAGGGTTAACCAAACGCAAGGTACTAAAACAAGTGTACAAAACCAACTAGACAAAAACTTACGAGTGTCTCCAAAACTTGTCACAAAAGGCCTAATAATAAAACGAGTGACAAACAAAATGAGACACAAAGTAAAACGAGTCATGACCGACACGAAGGGTAACATACACAGGGCAGCATTGCGGAACAAAAACAAAGAAACTGGGTTATACTTGAGGCTGGAAATAGATGTGGGAAAATCCTTATTGTAAAGACTGTGTTGTTTCTTTGTTTCCTTTTCTGTCCAAAACCTGAAAAGTGTCTCCCCTTCTGCTCAAAAATGGCTGACCGTTATTGTCCGGGTTGTTCCGGGCCACAGCGGTCGAGTCTCCGTTGATCACGTCCAAGAAGAAGTCGGCGGGGTTATTGTGGGGCTCACAGGTGTATCCTGGGAAATGGGACAAAAGTCTTTTTGTAAAAACATATTTAGCAAATACACGTAACACAGACTCACATTGATATGGGACAGCACAGTAACAATAACATACATCCAGAAGCTACATAAATATAAGTGTATATGGGATGTGTGTGTGTGTTCTTGTACTTAAGACATTGTGAGGACCAGTGTGAGCTTTTAACATACAGAGAGAGGACATTTTTGGAAAGTGAGGACATTTTGGGCGGTCCTCACTTATTTGAAGGACTGTTTGAGGGTCACGATGTGGTTTTTGGGTTAGGGTTAGAATTGGGTTAAGATAAGGGTTGGAGGCTTAAGGTTCAGGGTAATACATTATATCTATAAGTAGGGCTGTGCAATTAATCGAAATTCGATTACGATTTCAATTACAACAGTAAACGATTACAAAATTAGCATAATCGCAAAAAAACGATGATTTTATTTTATTTTCAATATTTATTTTTTCTATTTTTTTTGTCTTTTTTTATGGATTTTTGTCACTTTTTTTGCTGGATTTTTGTCTTTTTTTTATGGATTCTTGTCACTTTTTTGATGGATTTTTGTCTTTTTTCTGCTGGATTTTTGTCATTTTTTTGATGGATTTTTGTCACTTTTTGGATGGATTTTTGTCTTTTTTGGGGGGATTTTTGTCACTTTTTTGCTGGATTTTTGTCACTTTTTGCTGGATTGTTGTCTTTTTTTGCTGGATTTTTGTCACTTTTTTGATGTTTTTTTTTTAAAGGCAACAAATAATCGTTTGAATAATCGTGATTTCAATTATGACAAAAATAATCGTGATTATTATTTTTTCAATAATCGAGCAGCCCTATCTATAAGTGTCCTCACTAAGATAGCATTACAAACATTTTGTCCCGGTTGGCATTATTTAAATAAAAAAGCATTTTGAAAAAAAGCGCCACAAATGAGGATGACAACAAAAAATGGCAAAAGAGTGACAAAAACACAATAAAAAAGTGACAAAAAAGCAACTGAAAAAGTGATGACAAAGCAACAAAAAAAACACACACAAAAAAACACAACAAACACACTTAAAAATGTGACATAAACACAGTGATGACACGACAAAAATCAGTTTTGAGGGTCTTAGCTTTCAAATAAGGCATGACACTGGCCTATAGGCTGTAAACTGTCCTGTTAAATCATTGTCTTCTTCATCTCTGGATATTTTTAACAACATGTGACAACGTGTGTGACAATGGGGTGAGGTAAAAGCTAATCTAAAATTAAATTATTATCAACACCAGGGGCCTGAAATTCTGAATGATTGGAAATCCTCCTGGAAAATGGCGCACAAATACAGGCTCCTGCTGAATCAGACGGAGGAGGAGGGGGGGTCTTACCAATGTCTGAGAAATAGTCCAAAGCGTCTGGTGCCGGGCCGTGGTAAACCTGAAGCAAAACGGCGTATTTAGAAATAACAAGAAACCAAAAAGATGATTTCTGTGAGACGTAGAATGACCTGATTCCCGTTGACGAGCAGCGTGAGGTTGTCAAACAGGCGGTAGATGCTGTATCGCGGCTGGTGGATGGACAGGATGATGGTGCGGCCGTGGTTCGCCATTCTGGAGGAAAACGAGCATAAGAATCACGTTCTGGGAAACCTCCAGGTTGAAGCAGGGAGTGAAGAACCTCTTGAGCAGCAGCAGCACGGAGCAGGCGGTGCTGGCGTCCAGGCCTGTGGTGGGTTCGTCCAGAAACAGCACCGACGGGTCAATGATCAGCTCCATCCCGATGTTCGTCCTCTTCCTCTCGCCTCCGGAGATGCCCCGGATCATCTGAGTGCCCACCTGGACATCACACACAGGACTCACGTCAGTCACAACAAAGATATCAAAGAATTTCACTTCCTGATTTTCAAGGAATCTTTTCATAAGCCCCTCCTACCCCCACTCCTCTTAAAAAAAATAGACCGGTCAACCAGTGTGGTGGTCAGCTTTGATATTTTTCGTTTTATAATTTGAAAATATGTCTCTGTAAGAATTAAATAGTAACAATGAAATGCAGTCAATCTTGACTGGGGCTCCTCCTGCTGGCAGATATAGGAATAATTTAAAAATTACTTCCAGGTTGGACACAAAATAGATCGATTATGGACATTAAAAATGTGGGACAGTTTTTGGGTTCGAATAATGACATGAGTGTAAACAGCTTTGTCTGAGGATTAACTCAAAACTGTGTGAATGTTGTGAAATACTACTCCAGGTGAACAGGGAATAACAGTAAAACATGGTTTAAAGCTAAATAAAGTTGATTATGCACGAAAGTTCCACTCATTCACATCTACTCAGTCACAGACCTCATTCTTACTGAGTCCAGCTCATAATTCTAATTTGGGTCTAATTTGTCATCTTGGGGTCACACCGTAAAGAACCCCTGAACTACAGAGTGTTTTTTACCCTGGAGTCTGCCACTTTGCCCAGGCCCAGCTCCTGAATGAGCCGCTCCACTTTCTCCTCCTTTTCCTGCCGAGAGATGGAGGCGGGAAGACGCAGCACCGCGGAGAACCTCAAGTTCTCTCTGACCGTCAGAGTCCCCATCACCACGTCGTCCTGGAAACGTGACACAAGAGGAGATTAGCAACGATGAACACAACTTTTAACCTCTTACTACCCACTTTAAAGGGACTATACGGAGTTGTTGTTGTTGTTTATTATGTATTTTCCTTCCCCTACATGTTCCAGCCTAATGACTGACTGAATAACTGCCTCTAAAATCCTGCACTGTCACCAAAAAAGGTGTCAAGTCGGGTCCGAAGTGTCGTCATGCACAAGCTTAATATAGAAGGTGCAGTTACACGTATGACCTGAGGTGGCAGTAGTGAGTACAAAATAACCAACTTGCATCTAGCTCCTTTAATGAGTGCATTTTCTCCAGTTCAGTTTCACCCAACTTTAAAAGCTTCTGCCCTGGAGCTCACAGCCTATAAGCCCAGAGTAACATCTTATTTGAAAGCTAAGACCTACAAAGCTGATGTAAACGGATCTTTTTCCTGGCGTTGCTGCCATCACTTTTTCTTTTTCATCTAATTTTTGCCACTGTTTTGTTGAGTTTTTGTCACTTTTTTTTCCACTTTTTTGCAGCACTTTTATTGGTTTTTAGTCAGTTTTTTGCAGCAATTTCATCATTCTTTTGTCACATTTTTGCTGCTCTTTTGAGGCTTCATTTAGTCACTTTTTGACATTATTCATGCTCTTTTTCTTCTCGTTTTTGACACTTTGTTCAAGAAAGCTTTCCGATTTGGGTAAAGTCAAACTGGAGAAAATGTGGGGGGTTAAGAGCTAAACCTCTTAACTCCCGCCTGAACCGAGAGGATATTTTTCCTCACGTCATCAGATTTTTTTTCTATCATTTTTTTGTTGGGTATTCAACTCATTTTTGTAACTTTTTTGTCATTTTTTGTCACATTTTGTAATTTTTGTAATCATTTTTTTGTCAAATTTTTGTCAAATTTTTGATCAAATTTTTTTGTCATTTTTTGTCACATTTCTGTAATTTTTTCGTCATTTTTTTGTCACATTTATGTCATTTTTTTGTCATTTTTTAATCAAATTTTTGTCCCATTTTTGTAATTTTTTTGTCCCATTTTTGTCATTTTTTTGTCATTTTTTTGTCATTTTTTGTCACATTTCTGTCATTGTTTTGTCAATTTTTTATCAAATTTTTCTCACATTTTTGTAATTTTTGTGTCACATTTTGTCACATTTTTGTAATTTTTTTGTAATTTTTTCGACATTTTTTGTCAATTTCTTGTGACATTTTTGCCACTTTTTCATCAATTTTTTGTCACATTTCCATCATTGTTTTCGTCTCAATTTTGTTGCTATTTTCACAGCTTTTTTCAAGAAGCTTTTGGACTGGGGTAAAGCCAAACAGGAGAAAATGTGCTCGGTTCAGGTGGGGGTTAAGAGCTTAATATCTGTTGTTGTTTTGCCCCACAGACCTGGACGACGTATCCCGACAGACACTTGAAGTTGGGCGGCTGAGGAGCTCCATCGATCAGCACCTGTCCGCTCAAACCGGACGGGTCTTTTCTGGCCGCCAACACGTCCAAAAACCTAAGAAACATCAGAATAATTAAACAAAAAGATGACGCAGATTCGCTAAACGTGACTCATCAGTTTCTCACTCACGAGGATTTCCCGCTGCCGGTCGCTCCCATGATGGCGTTCAGGCCCGGCTTCATGATCCCACTAAGAAAACAAACAACATGACGCAGCGCTTTCACTTCTGCCATTTCACTGTGGAAAGTTAGGAAATGTTTATTAAGCAACTTTTTCCAGAAAACATGACTCTGCTGATAGATTCTCTGGAATATGAAGTGTCAGAATAAGCCGAATGCCCATCTGCGTGGGTCAATCAGGCTCCTAATTTCAGCTACCAAACAAACCACTCCGCCATTGAAATGTGTGAGCGAGTTCAGGTAGCGGAGCCTGAACACTGAAGTATATTGAGCCATAACCGTGAACATAAGGCTTTGGGCATTGGTTTAAAGACTATAAGTCTCAAGTGACATTTCTTGCAAATATTTATGTTGTCAATATCTTGAAAGCGAGGGAATAGTCGGGACGGGGCTCCGTAGGCAGGAGCGGACCATAGTGGACCATAGTGGACCATAGTGGACCATAGTGGACCATAGTGGACCATAGTGGACCATAGTGGACCATAGTGGACCATAGTGGACCATTGCGGACAGGGGGACGACAGGACCTGGGATCAGCCTGACACAGACACCGCCACTTTTTAAATCAATTAAATCAATCTTGAAATTGCAGGGAAACGTTTCAAAACTGTGTTGATGTTAAATATAGTGGGTAAATTTCCGTCTGTCAAATTAGCAATCGATTAGCCATGTTGTACCATCAGATCACTCGTAAAAAATACAAATAAAGTGAATTCAGATGGCCTAGCCTGTATGTGTACATGGATCTCTCTGGTCACAAAAATAATAAAAAAAGATTTCATTTATTGTCCACCTCCTTATTGACAAAAAAAAAAAAAAAAGAACTCATTCGTACGTACGTGTTTATTTCTCACTCCAATTTAAATGTTCTAAATATCGGCGACTTGAGGCCACAGTTTCAGACCCTGTACTTTGTCCAACAGTCGCCTTCAAGGGTCAGAAATGTTTTTCTCACATAGTTTTTCCAACTATGTGAACAAGGCCTGGTCGTCTCTTTGAAGCAGCTCTACACATGAACGGCCGTTCAGTTCTTTCAGTTTCTGACTGTCTCCGTTCGCAGCCGAGGTTGTAAAAATAGACTTTATGCTAATAATGTAACAAGCTCCACGGTGACGACAAAAACACTTTAAATCATCAACTTTCCAGCGGTTAAAACGGTCCAAATCAGAGCTTTCTTCGTTGCTTTACGCTAACTATCAATACTGTTTGGTAGCCGAAATAAATTCCATTACCCATAATGCAACGGGCGACCCGAGATGGGCATTCGGCTTATATGAAGTGTCTAAAGGCCCACAGTCCAGATTCAGAACAAATGATCGAAAACGCTTCTGCTCACGTTGCGTCACTCGAGTAACTCACTGTTCATGAGGAAATGGAAGTTTCACAAGCAGCTTTCACGATGAATCCTCACAATCTTAGGTCAAAGTCAGTCAGCACTTTGTAGAAAACATGACTCGGCCGTTTACTCCTAGACCATGACACGGGAATAATGTCTCATGTGTTGGAAAATCGTTTTCTTATTCGCATTTCCAAAGACAGAACAAATTTAGATCAGAAAATGCTAAATTAGTTGTTTATTTAGTTAGTGATTTAGTTCAAATATGTGCAATCATTTTCTCTGATAACCACCAGTTCAGCTTTACCCAAATCCAAAAGCTTCTCGATTGGAGAACAACCATGTAATGCCTCAATAGAAAGAAAACTGATGCGTGGTTTTGACGTGTTTTCACCACATTTTTTGTCACTTTTTTGTTGTGTTATCATTGCTTTTCTGGTATGGTTTTGTTGCTCATTTGTTGCTGCTTTGTTGGGTTTTTGTCACTTTTTTGTGGCTTCCTTTGTTGCTTTTTCATCTCGTCTTTGTCACACTTTTTTCATTGCTTTCTTTGACTTGTTTGTCACTTTTTAAAAGTTGTTATTGTTGCTTTTCCTGCACTCTTTTGTCGCTTTATTGTTTCTCTTTCTTCAGTTTATTGTTGTGTTATTATTGCTTTTCTGGCACAGTTTTGTCGATCATTTATTGCTGCTTTGTTGGGTTTTTTGTCACTTTTTTGTGGCTTTCTTTGTTGCTTTTTCGTTGTGTTTTTGTCACATGTTTGTTGTATTTTCATCCTCGCTTTTGGCGCTATTTTGACGTTTTTTTTTTTTTCAAGAAGCTTTTTCGGTAAAGCCAAACTTGGGAAAGCGTGCTGCTCGGTTCAGGTGGGGGGAGGTTAAAGGGATATTTCAGGATTTTTGACATAGGGCCTCATTTCCTAGTTATCCAGAGTGTTGCTGATTTCTGGAGATATTTTCTTTGTAATTCATGCAGTTCTTGAAGAGTTTCGTGGCGCTAGGCTAATGCAAGGCTAGTGCATTTCTATGGTATCAGCTAGCCTGCATTAAAAACAGTCTGACCCGCTCCACAGAGCACCTGAGGCAAATCACTTATAACACCAGACTAACCATATAAATGTCTGTGTCAATAGAATCATTTTAACCATTTTGCATTTAAAATAACTTATATTTGAGCAGCATCAGCTTCGTGGTTGTACAAGCTAGGCAGCGGTGGAGTGATCTGCTAGAAAATAGTCCCTCAAAATGCGATCATTCATGTGATGCAGGTCAGTTATATTCCAAATATTATTCTATGGACACAGACATTTATATGGATAGTCTGGTGTTATAAGTGATTTGCCTCAGGTGCTCTGTGGAGCGGGTCAGACTGTTTTTAATGCAGGCTAGCTGATACCATAGAAATGCACAAGCCTTGCACTAGCCTAGCGCCACGAAACTCTTCAAATATAAGAACTGCATGAATTACAAAAAAAATATCTCCAGAAATCAACAACACTCTGGATAACTAGGAAATGAGGCCCTGTGTCCTGACACATCCCTTTAAGCAGCTCTGAGGATAAGGCTTGTAAACAGGATGAAAATAAAGATCTATGGAGCTTGCACAGGGATCGATCCGTTGTGTTTGACTGTGAGTGAAGCACGTGCAGCAGGTCCACCTTGAACCCTCTCTGCTCAATGATTAACTCTCTCCATACTAAAGATACAGTCGCAGTAAAAACAGGAACGTGCACTTTGTCCCAATCACTAGTCACGACACCTGCTTTATCCAACGGCTTCATAACGGGTTTACCGCCCTCTGTCACATGGAGGTCAAGGAGAGTCGACGCCCTTTAGCCACACAGACAGAACGTTACGGCGGCTTCACGTGCCACAACTTTAACGAGTATACGAGCTTTGTTTCTGCTCTTTGATCTGCTGAAAGTAACGCCATATGTGGACATGTTGACAAAGTAGACTGAAGGTTAACCGCTTAACTTTAAAAAGGTGCATTGTGCAACTTTTATGAGGGAAAAAAAAATGATATTTGGGTGTGTTTGACCTGAGGATGTATTATCATGGCGCCTTTACTTTCCATCACTCTCTACAACGCTCCAGGATCACGTGTTTGGAAGGTTTTCACTGCTTTCACTAGAAAATCTACAAAACAATCGATCCTGGAGTGTTTTAGAGATCACTGTGATGGAAACTAAAGGCGCCATGATAACCACTCATACAGGCAGGGGCGGACTGGCCATATGTCCTGTATTCTGGAAGAGCACAGAAGGGCCACTGGCTCTCGGGCCACCGGTCTGGCCTCTCACTTTACCTTACCCTTACCCCCTGGGCGTAACCGAGCTTTACCCAAATCTAAAAGCTTAAAGGAAAAGCATCCAAAAACAAAAATGTGCTGGAAAAGCAACAAAAAAGTGACAAAAACACAACAAAATGTGAGGAAAACGTGACGACAAAGTGATGAAAAAACAACATGAAAAAAAAAAGGAAAAACAAGAGACGAAAACACGACGAATAAGTGACGAAAACACGGCAAAAAGTGACGAAAACACGGCAAAAAGTGACGAAAACACGGCAAAAAGTGACGAAAACGTGACGACAAAGCGATGAAAAAACAACATGAAAAAAAAGGAAAAACAAGAGACGAAAACACAACGAAAAAGTGACAATAAAGTGACAAGAAAGTGACAAAAACACAACAAAATGTGAGGAAAACGTGACGACAAAGCGATGAAAAAAAGCAATGAAAAAATAACATGAAGAACCCCGAAAAACAAGAGACGAAAACACAACGAAAAAGTGACGAAAACACGGCAAAAAGTGACGAAAACACGGCAAAAAGTGACGAAAACGTGACGACAAAGCGATGAAAAAACAACAAGAAAAAAAAAGAGAAACAAGAGACGAAAACACAACGAAAAAGTGACGAAAACACGGCAAAAAGTGACGAAAACACGTCAAAAAGTGACGAAAACGTGACGACAAAGCGATGAAAAAACAAGAAAAAAAAAGAGAAACAAGAGACGAAAACACAACGAAAAAGTGACAAGAAAGTGACAAAAACACAGCAAAATGTGACGAAAACGTGACGACAAAGCGATGAAAAAACAACATGAAAAAAAAAAAGAGAAACAAGAGACGAAAACACAACGAAAAAGTGACAAAAAAGTGACAAAAAGTGACGAAAACACGGCAAAAAGCCACAAAAAAGTAATGAAAAAGCAGCAAAAAGCAACAAAAACATGACAAAAATGCAGCGACAATGTGACAAAAAGTTACCATCACTTTTCTAGATTTGAGCTTTCAAATGAGGCGTTTACAGTGTTGCTCTCCAGTCAAGAAGCCTTTTGATTTGAGTCCAGGGCTGTTTTTCAGTCCCAGTCCGCCCCTGCATACAGGGGTCACTACAAGGTCAAATATGTACAAATGGCAACTTTTTTTTTCCACATAAAAAGTTGCTTAATGCACCTTTTAAGTTTACTTAGGCGAGCGCATTTTCTCCAGTTCAGCTTTACCCAAATTTTAAAGCTTCTTGACTGGAGAGTTTACAGCCTATAGGCATAACAGCAATGCTTACAAAACTGATGGTAACTTTTTTTGTTTTGAAGTGTTTTTGTCGTGCTTTCGTATCTTTTTTGTCTTGTCTTGTTTTTGAGGCTTTTTGATTGTTTTTTTCCCCTCGCTTTTTAGTCAAGTTTTCGTCACTTTTTTGTCATGTTTTAATCCTCGTTTTCGTCTCTTTTTTTTTAACGCATTTTTCGAGAAGCTTTTAGATTTGGGTAAAGGCAAACTGGACACCTTAAGCTCGGTTCAGGAGGGGGTTAGAAAGTCCATTTGTATGTATTTCCAAACTAAAACAATAAATGCTGTGTTACTGTTTTACCATTGGAAATTGTCTTGAGATTTACAAACCAATTTATGAACGAGCTCTACACACCCGACCTTTAAAGCCAAACAAAGACATTTTATATCCCAGAAACAATTACCTAAAATAGTTTCAATAATTGATTAGTTGTTTCAGGCCTTTTTTGGTGCAAGTCTCTACATCGGATTATTATTTTTGTTTTAAAGTGAAGCATGCACCAATTGCTTCATGTTTATGGTCATTCTACTACTCTGTTCTTGTGGGAAAAGGATTAGATTTGGTTCAAAAATGCTGTGTTTGAGCATCAGTAGAAAGTTCCAGTTTTAGACCAGTTTGAAGAAGTCAAGCTAAATAAAGCTGCAGTGGTTTCTTAAACGATAACTTGTTAGTAGGTTTGCAGAGGACAGGCTGTAGTTATTAACTCCTGAATAACTGCGGCCTGTGCAAACAGACCAAGGTGGTTTGCAATTAATCTTTGTTATTATACGGCTCTTCACAACGTAAGTAGAAGCTCCGTTGATTTGAATGGGATTTCCCAACGTTCTACCGGTCATTATTTTCTGATAAAGGACCTCTGAAAAAAATAATGACCGCTGCCAATGGCAAAGGAGTTTGTGCTTTCATATCACTCCGCGCGTACGTATTTGCGGACACTATCTGTCCACGTCACTGCGAGAGAAGTCGGGGAATCGCTCGTGAAGTTAGCGTGAGTCTGACTTTCAACTTACCCAGAGATTCACCACCATTCCTCCAACTGCGCCTTCAACTAAGTAGCTAGGCTAGCAACTAGCCTTGCTGCTTCTAGCCTAGCAAAACGTTGCAGAGCAACGCGCAAACCTTTGGGAACTATTTGTCGCGGAAGTCATTAAATAAACCTTTCGACCTTCATAAAAGTGTACGAAGTTTATGTTGTGTGTTCAGTTGGCAAATGGCTTCGCGTCGGGGTCCAGTTCGCCCTGTCGGTACTTATTTTCCAGATAATGACCAGCGTTCTATACATTATCCCTCACTTAATGTTTATTTATTATTCACTTTTTTAAGATAAGATAAGATAAGATAAACCTTTATTGATCTCACAAAAGAGAAATTCACTTGTTACAGTCGGCGTTACTTTACAGGTCATTTCTTTCTCTGGTCCTCAGGCACACTCTGTTTTAATCAGTCATTATGAACAGCAGGATGGTAGAGGACTGAGTGGATCAATAGTGAGTGCTTAGAGTGTTTTAAAACCCAGACCATTACTGTCTCCGCGAGTGCTCTTATAGGGCAAACATCCCTCAGAGCTCCTCTTACTTCTCTTCATTTCTTCAATGCAACTCGAAAACCTGAGAAACAGCGCATGAAAGTGTAGAATATGTCGAGTACTGTTCCTTCAAAAAGCTCAGATCTGGAGTTGCTGTGAGCGCAGAGGATCCACTCTTCTGTTCTGACCGGAGGGAAACCTTAGGTCACCTCAAAGTCCAAACCGGAGGCCTCGGGTCACTTCAGTCCGCACCGGTTTATTTTCTTTACAACCTGGAAGCGCAGACCTCGCCTCTGCGTTTCACACAATGCCGCAGAAGCTTCGAACGGGCCGTGTTTGTTTGTGTACGTGCGAACTCCGAGGCCCCACCTGGCGATCCTGAAGCGAGCGCATCAAACGAGCAGAGGAGGAAGGAAAACCGGTCACCGCGGGGCGACGGGAAACGCTCACAATGCAGAGAAACCAGCCGTCAAAGAGATTAGCGGGAAAAACTCACTTCAATGCAACGACTACTATGACTGCAACTGCTACTATGACCGCTGGGATGATTACTACAACTACTACTATGATCTGCAGCTGGTCAGGCCTAGGCTCAGCAACACTTTGAGCCCAAAGAATGAGATCAGACGAGAACCTCAACATCCTGAGTGACCAATGGCCGACATTTCATTCACCACTAAGAAGACTCAATACAGTTTTCACTTTTACTCCTAAACCAGGCAGAGAAATAAAGCAGTTTTCACTTGTCGTTCACATTTTTGGTAGAAATGTGTAGCGCACTGCAAAAAGTAGCTAGATTAGTTTAAATAATAGTCCAAAGTTGAATTGTTTTGGGGCTAGATGCAAGTTGGCCATTTTATACTCACTACTGCCACCTCAGGTCTTTTGCGTAACTGCAGCTTCTATATTATGCTCGTGCATGACGGCACTTCAGACCCGAATTAACAACTTTTTGAGTGCAGGATTTTAGAGGCAGTTGTGTTGAACAGGTCTGATCTCCTTCTTCACATTAGGACATGGCTGGAACATGTAGGGGGAGGAAAATACTTCATTCATCAACATACAGAAAAGGCTTCTAAAATGTCATCAAGTAAATGTAAGAAGTATTCATCATAAAATTTCAAGAAAATGTGCACTTTTTAGTTTGTTATTTTCCACCCCCGTCATGACAGTCTCTGGTCGAGTCTTCAGCACCATTTTAGGAAATTCTGAGCTATTTTATTGTTTGTAGTTTCTAACGTGAAACACTAATAAAACTATAAAATAATGTTAAATGACTGGTTTGCCAAATGCCCCGCCCTCCTCGTATAGTCCCTTTAAGATGTAGTTGGGCTTTTGACCGAGAATATCTTACTTGTTCTGAGATGTTTCTGATTGGTTTCAATACATTTTGTTATTGTTTTAGGTAATTTTCTTTGACAATGGGATAAGAATATTATCAACCCATTGGCAGTTATACTATTCTTTCTGAAACATCATCAAACAAGCAAAGTGAACTTGTTCAGATCTGGAAAAAAGTGTAAATCTGTAAAAAATGCTCAAAACAAGATACATTTCCTCAATTCAAGTCCCTTAAAGAGACTATACAGAGTTTAAAAATGTTAAAAGTAAGTATTTTCTTCCTCCTACATGTTCCAGCCATGTCCTAATGTGTAGAATGAGCCCAGACCTGTTCACCACAACTGCCTCTAAAATCCTGCACTGTCACTCAAAAAGGTGATTATTCGGGTCTGAAGTGCCGCATGAGCTTAAAGAGGGGGTATTATGCTTTTTTCAACCACATAGCACCAGTCTATATCTCATTACAATGATGACCAAACCTTCTGTTGGTCTGTAAATGCAGTAAATTAGAATAACTGCCTTGTATAAAATTGCTCTCTCAAAATGGCTGTAGTGAATGTCTTGAAATAGGCCTCTGTCTCTTTAAGAACCTCTGACCCTTTCCGACACGCCCCCTCCACACGCTGTCTGTGGCATCAGTGGGGAGGGGGTTCTGCTGAGGAGCAGTGGTTGGTTACTCGGCTGGTGACGAAAGGTCGGAGGCGTCTCCAGGAGGTGGGGGCGTTCCTAGGAGGACTCAGGCAAACCTATCCCTAAAATGGCCGCCATCAGAGTTTTTACAGATTACTCAAAAATACGTGAATGTGCCAAGGCAACACTTCAGGCATGTTTTTAATGAGGGAATGACATAATAACATGATGTAAAGCTTGAAAAAGTCGATTTTGCATAATACCCCCCCTTTAATATAGAAGCTGCAGTTACACGTATGACCTGAGGTGGCAGCAGTGAGTATAAAATGGCCAACTTGCATCTAGCCCCTTTAAATAAACAGGTTTAGCGTATCAGATTTTTTAACCAGATGATATCAGTGAAACCAACGCGCCCAAACAAAACCCCAGTTACAAATGTGTTTTCCTTTTGGGGGACGAAAAAAAGCACAGAATGGGACAAAGCGCTGAGTGAATGAGCCCAGGTCAGTACTGGACACTGGAGGCTCGGCTCGGCTCCGCCCTCTTTACACGATATCAACAACTGACAAAACAACCGGGCATTTTTAACCCCAAACTGATTAAAATCATAGGAAATCCCCGTCATCATCAGAAAAATAACTTGTTTTTAGACAGTTTATTGCATCTTCTTATTTTTTTTATTCTATGTTTTTTTTCATGACGCTCCCCTGGCCGCTAAACATGAGCAAAACTTCAATTCACTTTATATTCATAATGAGTGAAGTCTAAACCACAGATGAATCACCTGAACAAAGAACAAAGTCTGTCTACGACCTGAAGCTCTGCAGAATGACCCGTCACGTATAAACGAGTAAAGGTAAAGTAAAAGTGCGAGCTCACTTGAGGTCGATGAGGATGTCCTTGGTGGTCTTCTTGCGACAGCCGCAGCCTCCGCCCTCGAGGACTTTGTAGTGGATGTCGTGGAAACTGACGGTGGCGCCGCGTTTCTGTCCGTCTGAATTAGGCGACTACAAAACAGATCATATTTTACTTTCAACATTAAAACACCACGTAATGTAATACCACCGTAATATATTTGACAGTCACCGGTTTAGAGCCGCCATTTTTGCTCATCTCCATCTTGCTTCAGACGGTGCTTCTCTGCCTAAGAAAGAATGAGAAAATCAGACAAACATTTAGCTTGACTTGTTCACTGCTCTGTTGTTGGGCTGATTCTTGAGTTTGTTTGGGGGAGTTCTGGGTAAAAGTGACTGAAGAAAAGATCAGGCTCTTTTGATATTCGGTTAAAGAGATGTCATGAAAGTCACATCACTATTTACATTGCCATCGGATTCTGTTATCTGAAATTCCATTGATTTGAGCAGGTCATATCTGGCGACAGGGACAAGCTACATTCATTAAATATTTACATCAGGGGTAAGTTTGCTCGGTGGGGGGACAATTTTCTTCATTGACAAAAGACCAAGGTCTGGACCTTCCAATTGTAACTGTAAAAGTAAAGTAAAGTAAAGCATCACCTGCCCAAATGCCAGCAATGTACATCATATGTGGCTTAAATGGGAAACTGCTAAGAAATTTAGGAAAGGAATATTTTAATGGACAATTGAGCTCTGATTTGTGCAATACGCTTGTAGGTCCAAGCAGGCCGGCAAATATGCAAGAAAAAAACATAAAAAACTGTTAAAGAGGGGGTATTATGCTTTTTTCAATCACATAGCACCAGTCTACAGCACACTACAATGATGACCAAACCTTCTGTTGGTCTGTAAATGCAGTAAATTAGAATAACTGCCTGGTATAAAATTGCTCTCTCAAAATGGCTGTAGTGAATGTCTTGAAATAGGCCTCTGTCTCTTTAAGAACCTCTGACCCTTTCCAACACGCCCCCTCCACACGCTGTCTGTGGCATCAGTGGGGAGGGGGTTCTGCTGAGGAGCTGTGGTTGGTTACTCGGCTGGTGACGAAGACTCGGAGGCGTCTCCAGGAGGTGGGGGCGTTCCTAGGAGGACTCAGGCAAACCTATCCCTAAAATGGCCGCCATCACAGTTTTTACAGATTACTCAAAAATACGTGAATGTGCCAAGGCAACACTTCAGGCATGTTTTAATGCGGGAATGACATAATAACATGATGTAAAGTTTGAAAAAGTCGGTTTTGCATAATACCCCCCCTTTAAAAACAAGCATCAATATTTCTGAAACTCAGCGGAGAATTACTAAAGTCACTACTTCCTGGGTTAGCGTAGCTGCTGCACCGTTAGCATTTATCTCCGCTAACACGGAAGCACTGATTTTAGTAAATATTGTTGTTATAGCAGTAGGTTCAGCATTTTTGGCTGATGGGCCTGATAAATAAGAATGTTCAGTAACTCTCTGTTGAGTTTCAGAAATATTGATTGTGGCATTAAAGAGTTTTTTTTAGTTTCTCGCACATCTGCTGACCCGGAAGTAGAGCTGTGACGTCACCATGTAACAAACGGATAATATTACCCAAAATCATTTTCAGGACCAGAGGTTCTATGATGGAGGGCCAGTTTTGCGGCTTGACGTTGCCCACCCCTGATTTACATCTTTATAACCTACTGTCAAAAAGATGATTAAAAAGATCTAAACAAGAGATCACTTGTAGTCATACAGAGCTCCACAGTCCCGCCCACTCCCGGTCACGTGTCAGGATCCAACGTAAAAAATCCCATGTAATTTTAGCACTGACTTTTCTAAAAAGAGTTCGAGTCTAAGAGTTTCACATCAGGGCGTGGCTAATCAGCTCTGTGCTAACTCACAGACATGAAACATACAAGGTAAAAAAAGATTTGTCTAAAACGTTATAAACTGCAAAATCATAGAAGTAATTTTGTTGTATTTTCAAGTATTCTTTTTCTTTCTTGTAAATACCCATGCAAGTGTCGGTAGTTAGCACAGAGCTGATGAGCCGGCGTCGTGCCATTGAATTCTTAATAATTGACTTTTTCGAAGCTAAAAATACATGGGAGTGACCGGGAGTGGGAGGGACTGTGAGCTCTATAGAGTTCATTATAAGCATTAAAACCTACAACAAATATGAACAATCATGGCTGCACAATAGAGGTGGGAAATACACTCTATCATCTACAAGATAATATCAATACTGCTGTTTTTGGAAGATATGCAAATTTGTATGACTATTATTTACTTTGTCTCCAATGTGGAAACAAATTAAGAAAAGAATTGTAAAGAACAAGTTAAATAAAAAAATAAAATGCGGAAAATTGGGGGTGTGGAAAAAAATGGGAAAATGTGGGGGGAAAAAACTAAAAAATTGAAAAAACTTGGAAAAAAATGTGGAAAGTGTCTGACCTTTTGTAGTCTGTTCAGGACAATTTTCTTTTTGATCGACATAAGTGATTTTAATGAAGATCAGACCACAACGGCACTCACCTTTTCATCCCACTGTGATTGCAGACATAATAATAGGTTTTTGACTAAATTGTCTAAATTCAAGACTCTTCAATTTAGACAATTTGATCAAAAACCTAATCAAGACAACTCACCGCACGAACGAGACAATATCTACACTTAAAAACCCAGACATTTCAGCGTTAAAGTCTGCGTTAAAGAGCGTCAAAGTCTGGAGCAGATTAAAATGTGAGCCCAGTGATTGAGCGTCAGTACCTTCTTCAGCAGAATCCACAGCGACGTCGTCTGAGCTGAGCTTCCCGTCCCGGCTCCGGCTGCTCGTGCTGCTCGTCTGAGGCTGGAGCGACAGAGGGATGGTCGAGTTTTATTAGAGGGAGAGATAAGGGAAGTGGGCAGGAGCGCCGTTATGTCACACGCCGAGCTCCGTCTGACGTCACCGTGCGGCGCTGTTAGCGAACAGTGACAAGAAAGAGGAGGAAGTGCTGATCAGGGCTGCAGGAAAACACAAAGTCTGCAATGAGGGCTGCACGTTCGAATGGAATCGCAACTTTAAGGCTTGTTTTGGAGCCACAGTTGTAAAGGATTAGTGATTTGCTTTTGGGTCGGTCTTCATGTACACAGTGAATCTAAAACCAGTGCAGATCTAAAATAATAACAGTATAAACTCAGCTGTGTGATAAGCAGGTGTTTGTCTGGGATACATGTGTTGTAAAGTTAAAGACACTTTTTGTTGCGTTTTCATCCTCGTTTTTTTATCACTATTTTGATCTAGATTTGGGTACTCGAAAAGATTATTCATGTAACAATGTAACAAATTGCCTAATTTTCGCCTGAACCAAGCACATTTTCCCCAGTTTGGCTTTATCCAAATCTAAAAACTTCTTGACTTGACACTGTCTATAGGCCAGTGTAATGCCTCATTTGAAAGCTAAGACCTACAAAACATGCTTTTGTAGGTCATAGTGTCCCTTTTTTCTTTTTTTTGAAACATTTTTTTAAACTATATTTTGGTACTTTTAGGTCACGTTTTTCTTGCTTTTTTTGTTGTTGACTTTTTGCCTTTTTAAAAAAATATTTTTTATTTTATTTTATTTATTTTTTACATTTTTGGACATTTAAAAAAAAATGACACTTTTTTGTCACTTTTTAATTGTATTTTCAATGCATTATTTTTTTTCCTCCCCATTTTTGTAGCACTTTTGTGGCTTTTTCAATCACTTTATTGTCACTCTTGTGATGTTTTTTTTGTTGCATTTTTTTTGTTGCATTTTCGTCCTTTTTCGTCGTCTGTTTTTGTTGCTGTTTTAACGCCTTTGTCAAGAAGCTTTTAGATTTGGGTAAAGGCCACACTGGATGATTAAAAATAAATCTTTATATTCTAACCTTTTCCAATGTCATTTTCAGACGTAACTTCACTCACTACTTTTGGAGAAACGTTATTAGCCATTAAACTGACTCTTCGTTCGCCCCGCCCTGATCTCAGTATTTTAACTATGATTTTAACTCAAATTAAAGCAACAATTTCAACATATACGACACATTTCCGTTTACCCGTTGATCCGCGGGGGTTTCGTCCGTGTTTAGTTGGTTTTATTCGGTTTTATTCCGGAGAAAGTGGCTGATGCGATGCTAGCTCCGTCCCTGGAGGTGACGTTAGCTACAGCTGCAGCAAAGTGAGGAGCTGAGGAAGAAATACAGAAATACATCACTTGGAGCTCGTTACAAACAGATCAAGTACATACATATATATATATATATATATATATATATATATATATATATATATATATATATATATATATATATATATATATATATTAATAATCTAATACGTGCAGGCTTTGAACTAGGACTACTTTCAATAACAAACTAAACTACTTATGTTTTGCTAGTAAAAGTCTATAAATTTGAATAAAAAAGAGAATGAGTTTAAACAAGAAATACCGTATGAAATAGATTATAAAATGCATATTGTTTGTTCCTTTGTTCTTATTTTCGGTTATTTTTACTGCCTTTTTCTTTTCTTTTCTTTTTTTTTTCAAGGAGCGTGTCTCAAATTATAGCACACTGCGCCCCCGTGCGGCTGGAAAGCAGAACTGCAGAAATTCTGATGTTAATAGATTGTACACACACAGAAAGTTCAGTTTTAACCGTGATTCCTTAACGTTTTTGGTCATAAAATATTGATGTGAACACTCACAAGTCTGTATGAACCGCGCTCTACAAATAAAGTATTGATTGATAGATTGATATGAATCTTAGAATATATTTAGTTTGGTTATTTCTTCTTCAGAGCTATTTTGTCCTGTTTTTGCCCTGATTTAGACTTGGTATTACTCAAAGTTCCATTTATCTTTGGTGGGACTTGGGGAATGAAATCAAAAGTGTTTTGGTTAGTGACTAAATACCAAGTGAGTCCAGTTACTCTTTCATTTCAGGGTATTTAGAATACAAGGCAAGGCAAGTTTATTTGTAGAGCACAATTCATACACAAGGCAATTCAAAGTGCTTCACAGTTGCATAAATACAAGAAAGGAAATAGAATCAATAAAAACATCAACATAAAATTAATCAATTACAGGTAAAGGCAAGAGTGCAGATAAAATACTTTCAGTCATATGCACGGGCAGAAATAACTGTTTTCAGCCTGGATTTGAACATTGTCAGAGTTGAGGCCTGTTTCAATCCTCATGAAGACTGTTCCACATTTTAGCCTCACCATGTTTATTATTGACTGGGAACCACCAGGAGACCCCTCTCTGAAGTTCTCAGGGCCCGAGATGGTTCATACGCCTCTAACATGTCAGAGATGGACCATGAAAAGACTTGTAACAAGCAGAGCTGTTTTAAGTTCTATTCTCTGAGTGACAGGAAGCCAGTGCAGAGACCAGAGCACTGGACTAATATGGTCGCATTTCCTATAAGTGCAAATGACCAATTTGCAATATTATATAGTGCAGAAAAGAAATGGAGTGCAACAGTTTTTGTTTTTTACAAAGTCCTTATAACACATACATCACAATGCAGTGTAATAGCCATTAAATGGTACCCACAAGAGTATCATCTGATGGCCTATTCTGTGACTAAATACAATTTCAAAGTATTCTTCATTTGCATTTGCACTTTGTGCACCAAATGTTATGAAGTTATTAATCACAATCTACTATTATTTATATACAGGAAACTAATTTAGCTTGTTTTGCTGAAACATTATCTTTGCGACGTCCAGGTTGTACTTACTCTGTGCCATTTTTATTCTCATGTGGAGGCAAAAAGATAAGCTAAGATAATCCTTTATTGATCTCACAATGGAGAAATTCACTTGTTACAATCGGCTTTCAATAAGATCACTCAGGGTGTGCAAATAGACAGGAAATGTGCAAACAGTTAAATAGTCAAAAAGTGGTGTCGTAAAAGCAACAATCTTAAGGGGCAGAAATGTAACAATAAGAAAATAAGATAATAATAAAATAAAAAATTGCAGCAGGCTATAGAAGTTAATATTGGCAGTGCACAAGTCCTAGTGCAGGTTGTCGATAAGTGACGCTGGTACATGGAATAAAATGGCGTTGATGCAGAGATTATTGCACTAGTTTTGCATAGTAGTTATTGCACATGTTACTTTACAGTCTTGTTGTTCAGTCTGACAGTGATGTGGATGAAGGCCCTGCTACTTCTTGCACTGAGGGCGTCTCACTTCCACTGAAAGAGCTGCTCAGCTCCTCTACAGTCCCGTGCAGTGGGTGGGAGGTGTTGTCCATGATGGAGGTGAGCTCCTGTCCCTCACCTCCTCCACAGAGTCCAGAGCTGGCCCTCCTGACCAGCTTGTTCAGTCTGTAGTTTGATATACAGTAGCTGGATTAATGTCTCAACTGTCACCTGTCATCTTCATAGACAAAACATATTATAGATAGCACTTCTGATGCTATCACAGAATGAGTCAGTCAAATAATATGAACATGTCACAGTCATAACACAAAAGATGGCTGCATCAAACCAAACTGGTTTGAAGAATGTAAACATTATAGATGCTAAGTGGAAACAAATTTTAATTCTGTTATTTCTTTGGTCACAGGTTATTCTTTCACCTTAAATATTTTAAGCTTTGATTAAATACTTTACCTTTCTCAGTTTCTTTGGTTTGACCTGGTTCTGATCGTCAGTATCAGCATTCTGCATTAACTTGTACTTTTACATTTTGTTTGTCACGTGGAACAGATAATATATTCAGATAAAGTTTAAGATAAAGTTTTTCTTTGATTACATTTGGCATTTATTTATTTTCAAGAGGAAGAGCCCCTTAAGATGAATCATCATGTTTTCAAGTGGGTCTTCTAATTCAAATTGACAACAACAAAAATGTAGCAATTCAAACCTTACATTACTTTACATAACACATTTTTTCCCTCAGAGTTTGTCTTTTGAGTCTGAGACTGGGCGTGGATTTCAACTCAACTTGGAGGCGTATGTTTCTGGTTTGATCAGTCAAAGGGGAAGTAAAAGGCTGCAGTTGCAGAGTTTGATGTAGAACCATTTTTGGAGCAGAGCCTTTGAGAGTCCACAGATCTGACATGGCGGGTAAGTAAATCAAAATGTATTCATTAAAAATATGTTTTTCTCAAGAGAGCAGATACATCTCTCTTGTTGTAAGCAAATTGAAGCTTGTTGCGTCCAAAACTTAATCCAAATTTAAAATCAGCATGAATTAAACATTTTATGTAATTTTTCTTATTTTCTTCTCAGTCTTTTTTTAGTGTTCCATCTGGTTGCCTGTGTTTCTGCTGCAAAAACATCAGTAAAATAAGAAATAATTCTAAATTAATAAACATGCTAATTCATGTGAACAGCAGAAAATTAATCCGTGTACCTTTCGATCATTAGTTATTCCGTTTCAAAATAAAATCAGAAAAACAACATTTCCATTTGTTTTTTTGTTTTTTTCCCTTCCTAAACTTGAATTAGAAAAAGAAATCTTGTATACGTCAATGTCAAGGTGTTTGTTTTGGTTCTAGTTGTTTTAAATTCCCCCCACAATTATGACGTTACTATTATTTCGTTTTATTATTGTTTTCGACACCGGAAGTGAGGAGAGACCTCAGCTCAGAGCTGCTCCTACACTTGTTTGGATGAGATGCTTTATATTACCACGGAGGGAATGATTGCTCAGAAATATCCGTGAGGAGATTCTGCTTGGAAAACAACCTTAAAAAGCTGGGCAGACACTGTGCGTCTCTGTCGTTCAGTGGACAGGGGGCTACGAGCCACGAATAGCTGCTCACGACAAACGTACGAGTGAAAATCGCACGGTCACAAAGTTTTCAAACATGTTTGATATTTTTTGCAAGTCGTGCGGTCCTGGCCCTGTGGCAGCGACACTGAAGCCGGCGGAAAGCAGCGCGAACACGGGGAAATGCAGCTGCAGGCGCCAGGAGGAGAGGACACACGCGTTATATTTTTTTATTCCTCTTCGTCACTTTAGTTGTGCATGATTACTTTGCAAAACAAAAGTCACTGCTGAAGTGGGGGGACGGAGAGAGGAGTGGCAGAGGGACAGTTTGGGAATGCACGACGGGAAAGGGTTTTAGAGCACGGCTCTGGGGAAACAGAGAAAGAGAGAGAGAGAGCTCCCGAACGCTCTCGGCACCAGCTCTCCCGGGCCATGGGAGAGAAAAAGGCGCGTGGAGTCCGTGTGAGGCGGGTGCAGGAGCCTCGACACTCACATCTTCCACCTGTTCGCTCAGCTCCGCTCTTGGCCGCCTCCGAAGCGACATCACCGCGCACTGCCTCCTCCTCCTCCGCCCCGGTCACCTCGGCTGCTGCTGCTGCTCTACGAGGAGCTCAAAGTGAGCAGCAACGAGTTTGAGAAATAAAAGTCCTAATGAAATAATAAACAACGGTTACAGAGGAGATCGCGTTGAAGCTCGACCTCTTTTGCTTAAGTTTGTTTTTGTTTCCCTCTTGCGCGAGGGCGAGAGAGGCAGAGAAAAAGTTACTCATCATTTCCAGTAGCAAATCAAACCGAAGCAGTAGTGAACCAAATAACGGAAGTTGTTTTAGCAGAGTTTGTTTCCACTGCATAGCAAAGAAATGGGTCAATATTTTATTTAGAATTTTTTGCCTTTCCAATTTAATTTAGAAAATGGAAATACAATAAAACAACCACATAATTAGTTTTTCTGATTTTATTTTGAAACGGAATAACTAATGATCGAAAGGTACACGGATTAAAATTAAGCATTCTCTCTGAAATTATATTTAAAATGTCTTTTAAAAAAATCAACAAATGAAATACTCAAATATCACTCTCTGAACTAGAGTTGTTTTATTGTCCTTTTAAAATAGTTTGTTTATAGTTTAAGTGAATTTCATGCTGTAAGAGCTTTCTCAAGAACCAGTTTTTTCATAAAGTCTGATTTTCCTGAGTCATGGCCTCGACCATTTGCCGAAGGTTATTCTTCGCTCGCACTCCTGTTTTACCATCCGGATCAAAAAAAATATTAAAGCTTCATTGTGGCAGTCCAAACACTGGACTGAGGGAGGTCGGGGCAGTTGGTCACATGGGTTAGTCACATAACACATACCATTGATAAAGATCAAGTTTAACATCTTCATTCTCCAGCTGTGATATGTTTTCAATCACTCAATAAACACTGACATGACAAGATGATTTGTCTTTTTTAGGTGTTCCAATTTTTCATGTGTCTCTGATGTGTATTTTTTTTTAAAGTTTGTGAGTGATGACTTTATGAAAAATCGAAGCAGTCAACTGAACAATTATTGAGCTTTCAAGCTAAAACAGTTTATCAGATGGTCAGGTGGGGCTGGGTGTCTCACGTGGGTCAGGGGTTGGTTGTCACATGGGGTAATAACGGTGGAGATAATTTGTTTTGTGTTGTTATGATCATATTAATTTTATCAATAGCGTTTTCACTTTTTGAATACAGTTACGTGAGCGTTTACTCGATCCAAGTATAGTTACACAAAATAAAACATGTCAATTTTCTAAGCGGATAAAAAGGGCAACTATATTGTAAGGCGTAATAACACCTCAGGAGCACTTCAACTTTACTGCGCGGACAACTGATCAAGAAAAGTTGTAATTTGCACAAATTAATTAGCAACGGGAATTTGTATAAACATTCAAAGCAGTTGTTTTTTGTTTTAAATAGATGTAATCATTTTGGGGGTTAGATGGGCTTGTCTGAAATGCAACAATGGAGTAAAAATTCTCCAAATTCAAAGTACTGCAAGTGGTGGTGGGGGTTCAGGATGGTCCTTTGAATAACGATTACTGGCAGTATCCTCATTCTTCAGTGCATTGTTCTGTGGTCGACGTCTCTTTGTCCCCTGTCCCAGACACACAGCTCCTAATCACAGATGGACCAGCTTTATCTAATATGACCCGATTAATGCAGATAATGCTAGTGTTAACTTTTGTTGGATCTTTTCCCTTATAAAAAAATAAACAAAAAACAATCACATGTGTGTAAAATGTGTCTTCATTTCAGAGAAAGAAGAAAACACCAGGAGGATTGTGCTTCTCGGAAAAACTGGATCAGGAAAGAGCAGTTTGGCCAATACTTTGTTTGGAGAAAAAGACACATTCGAAGTAACATGTTCTGTAAACTCTGTGACAAAGTTCTGTCAGTCAGAAACCAGAACCATCAATGGGAGAATTATCCAGCTGATCGACACTCCGGGTTTCTTTGACACCAATGTAAATAGCGACGAGTTGAAATCGGTGCTCTTCAGTTGTATCACCCTGTGCGTACCTGGACCCCACGCCTTCCTGCTGGTGTTAACAGTAGGAAAGTTCACTGAACAAGAGGAGAAAGTTGTCGACCTAATGATAAATGAGAATTTTGGTGAAGAGGCTCTGAAATACACCACAGTGGTGTTCACTCACGGAGACCAGCTGGACGAGGGGGTGAAGATTGAGGATTGGTTGAAGGAGAACGAATCCCTCAAAAAACTGGTGGATAAATGTGGAGGCCGTTGCCATGTGATTGATAATAAATACTGGAATGATTGTCAGAAGGATCTGTGCAGAAACAACCAGTACCAGATCAAACAACTGCTGAAGAAAATCGACCAAACAGTGAGAGAGAATGGAGGAGGATACTACACCAACAAGATGCTGCAGAGGATGCAAGAAAAAATAGAGGAAAAGAAAGCTGAAATCAAACAATCCTCACCAAACATCTCAGAGGAGAGCCTTAACGAAAAAGCCAAAGAGTCTGTCTACAATTTACAAAAAAACAAAATGAAAGGTATCACAGGAGGAGCCCTATTGGGGGCTTTGCTTGGAGGAGTAACTGGAATTGTTCTGGCAGAATGTTTTGGTGCCTCATATGAGGTGACAGGAGGAGGAGGCGTAGCTGTAGGGGCAGCAGTAGGTGGAGCAGTAGGTGGAGCAGTGGTGTCCGAGAACTGAAAACAAATTCTGTGGAGGATGCTATGAAACAGCAGAAATCTGAATAGACGTACAAAAGTAAACAAGTGATGAAAAAAAATCTGATTCAGAAAACTTAATGTTTTCTTTGCAGCTTTTCTCTTCCATGACACATAAATCAATCATGCTTTTGCTCATCTATCAACTTATCAAATATCAAATGTGCAACAATTATTCAACTCAGACTAAAATGAAGCCCTCAACAATCTAGTTGAAAAATGTGGAGTCTTGTTCTTGATGGTCAATATTGGGATATCCAACAACAGATCGAACATCTGCTGGAAACCATCGACCAAACAGTGAGAGAGAGACACAGGAGGCCAACCCGATGCTGTTGGAGATAAGAACTAGCAAACAAACAAACAAACATTGAAACATCATCATTGAAACAACATTAAAACATCTCCACCAAAACTTCAGAACTGTTGTTTTTTAAGAGGATCAAGAAGGAAAGAAAGATGATTTATGAATGATTTATCTTTTGAGTTATATGTCAAGCAATAAACATGTATTCTTCCTATAAGCTGTAATCACATCACATGTTGATTGATCATTTTAAAGACTAAATAAAAGCATTAACTATTTGTGTTTGTCTTCATTGAAGTTTTATGATTCCATTAAATATCACAATCTTCAGGAACATATTTTTCAGAACACTTTATGACTGTTTAACAAAGTAACAATTAGCGCAACTTTTTACTGGAACAGACTGATATTTTCCAACACACATGCACAAGTTATTTATCAGCTAGTCAAGTTTTATTTCGGTTTTCTACAGCTGCTTGTTCTACCCTTTGTACAGTTTTATAAGGTTTGTTTAGGGTTTTCCTTCATCGGTCGATGATAAATGATAAGATACGATGAAAACAGGGCGAGGCTTCGAATCTTGACTGAACTGATAAGTTTAAATGGAAAATGAGATGCAGGAGTTACAGAAAACAAAGCAAAAACGCTTTTTGGAGAGCCAAGTAAGAACAGACTTTGCAGAGGCTTCGACAGTCCAGAATAAACAAAATACGCATAAGGACCACAGCACAAGTTCCATTATAAATGATCAAGGAAAAGTTATAACGTGCCCAAATTCATTTCAAATCCCTCAAAACACTATACTGGCCAAGTTGATTTTGTCATTCACCTGCATTGGTAACAGCAATAATTAAAGTTAGTGAGCAAAGCTTGTCTGATATGTTATCATATTCAGGATGGTGAATTCACTTTCTTTTCAATTCCTGGCAGTATCCTCATTCTTCAGTGAGTTACTCTGCAGTCGCGGTCTCCTTGCTCCCTGTCCCCGACGCACATTGCTCTTCGTCACAGATGGATCAGCTTTATCTGATATATGTTACTGTAGACAATGTTAGTAAAATAAAAAAAGGCACATTCAAAGTAAGTGGTTCTGCAGACAGACTCTCTGTGAACCGGCTCCGAACCGGCCCGGAACCAGCCCCTTGGTGGAAAAGCCATAATAGAGTCTTGGAACCAGAACCATCAATGGAAGAAGTGTCCAGCTGATTGACACTCCCAGTTTCTTTGACACCAACTTAAATAGCAACAAGTTGAAAACAGTAGTGGGTCAACTGGAGGATCGGCTACAGGGGCACACTGTCCTTTGGCAAGACACTTCACCTGCCTTGACCCAAGTGCCTGCGTACACTGGTGTATGAATGAGTGGATTCTTGCTGGAAAGTGCCTTTGAGTGCCTTATTAAGCGCTAGACTAAAGCAGAGTTCATGTTTGGCCATGTCTATGCTGGAGGTGGGATGCAAACCCCTGACCTTCTGATCAACTGCGCCACTGAGGCCTTTCTACACTCAAATCGCTTTCCAGCAAGGATCCACTCTTTAAAGCTGTTAGGTATGGTTTAGTAGACTGTATTAAATTAAATAGAACTAGGCTACCTTTTTAATGTCCTAAATAGATGAATGAATGTTGCACCCTAAATTAAAAGGCAGACTTTGGTGCTATTTATACCCCAATAGAAATGTTGTTTGTGGATTAGAAAATAGTCATTTTAATTAATATGGCTTTCTCAATGGGGTTGTGCCCGTGTGTGGCCAGAAAATACGTTTGCACCCGTTATGGATTTGCTTTTACCCATTGGCTGATCCGGTTTTGCTGCTGCCTGAGTTGCTGTCTGTCCGTGGTGACTCCGCCTGCACAGGTCTCTTCAAAACTGAAATGGAAGCGCAGCCCATTTGACTGCAGTTCGAGCAGAGCGACGGTAAAACTGTCTATTTGTGACTCCAAAGATCATCATGATGTCAGGTAAGTCCTCTTATTTTTTAAATGGCTTCTTTCTGACTGAAGTGGTTATGAGTTGGAGTGGGGAAACATCTGTAAATTAAATAAACAAAACGTCAGTGATGAATATACCCGGCTAGGAATAGGAATACATTTTAACTAACACTGATCTTTGTTTTATTTAGAGCAAATCATGAGAATTGTCCTGATGGGGAAAAGTGGCAGTGGCAAAAGCTGCCTGGCAAACACCATTCTGGGGGAACCCATTTTCAAACAGACCCACAACAGCGACTCAAACATGCATCTCTCCAGAGCACATACCAAGAGCATTAATGGGCGCAGTGTCACCCTAGTGGACATGCCTGGGACATTCACAATCCAGACCAGTCATCCAGGAGGGAGCAGCAGTGTGAGCTGATCAGCTGTTTGACCCAATGCGCTCCTGGACCCCACGCCTTTCTGCTGGTGTTGTCCGTGGAGAAGTTCACGAAACAAGAAGAAGCTGTTGTAGATCAGATAAAGTCACAGTTTGGGGAAGAGGTGCTTCGATTCACCACTGTGGTCTTCACTCACGGCGACCAGCTGCCAAAAGACATGTCGATCTCCGAGTTTGTACGGGAGAACACAGGCCTGACGGAGCTGGTTCAGGCGTGTGGCGGGCGCTGCCACGTGGTCGACAACAAGTACTGGAACGAAGAAAACCCGCAAGAAGAAAGCCCATACAGGAGCAATCAGTTCCAGGTGAATGAGATCCTCGGCAGCGTAGTAAAAACATTCAGGGAGAATGGTAAATACTTCACCAATAGGCTGTTCCTACAAGTGGAACAAAAGATCAAAACAGAGCAGAGGCGCATTTTCTCTGGCACAGTTTTGAGTTTGGAGGAGAGCAGAGAGCGAGCAAAAATCATCGTCCTTGAGACGTACATAGAAGATGCAGAAAAGCCAGAGTCTGTTTACACTTATGTGAAATATGCCGCAGTTGTAGCGGGAATGGTTGGCATCGTGTTCATGGCTCCAAAACTGATGGGGTTTGTAGGACAGAGGGCCTCCCTGCCCCCACCTTCACAACCTCCCACTGCCCCACAAGCTTCTGTTGAGATCTCGCCTCCACCTGAAAATGTGACAGGGTTTAAAAAAGCTGTCAAAGCAATAAAATCATTCATTGAGTCTTTTCTAATTGGATGGGGAGACTTCAAATAAGCACATGATCCACATAACCTTTGAGTGATTCTAATGGGTATTATTTGCTCTGTCAAATGCTATAAACTGACATAAAAATGTACTGGTGTTCAATAAAAGCTGACATGTTATTCAGATAATGGTGCGTGATTGAAATCTATGAAACATTTCCTTGTTACACAACACAAAGAACTTGTTCTGCACAACTTTACAAGTATTAAAAACAAACCTTAATCGAAAAATCTACCACCACAACCTTTGGCAGGAATGTTGGTTCTACAAACAGCTGCATTTTTTATGTGGCAAGGCGAGTGGCAATAGATGTTATTTTTCGCCACCCAGACCAGCTGGGAAAAGGAAAAGGGATATTTCAGGATTTTTGACATAGGGCCTCATTTCCTAGTTATCCAAAAAAATAATGTTTGGAATATAACTGACCTTGCATCACATGAATGATCGCACTATTTTCTAGCAGATCACTCCGCCACCGCGTAGCTTATACCACGAAGCTGATGCTGCTCAAATATAAGTTATTTTAAATGCAAAATGGTTGAAATTATTCTATGGACACAGACATTTATATGGTTAGTCTGGCATTATAAGTGATTTGCCTCAGGTGCTCTGTGGAGCGGGTCAGACTGTTTTTAATGCAGGCTAGCTGATACCATAGAAATGTGCTAGCCTTGCATTAGCCTAGCGCCACGAAACTCTTCAAATACAAGAACTGCATGAATTAAAAAGAAAATATCTCCAGGTATCAGCAACACTCTGGATAACTAGGAAATGAGGCCCTATGTCAAATATCCTGAAATATCCCTTTAAGGCACACAGGTTCATACATTGGTAAGAGGCAGAGACATTCCAGTATGAAAATATGACATTTATTTGGTTTAAAAGTATATATTAATTTAATGTTTATCAATTAATTGTGACAAGCAATTTAATTTCTACAAACTGAGGAAGCTGGCCACAAGGGGTCAAAATGGGCAGGCAGACTTAACACAAAAAGTAAATCTTACCAAGCATTTATTTTTCACCAGAAGAACTTCTCAGTGACCCACATGTCACGTACAAGATGGCGCCCCCTAGTGACTGCCACAGTCAGCGTTTATCCCTCCCCTAATGGGAAAGGACCTCCCACCGGTGAGTTCATTTAGTTCATTGGGTAAGTTCAAATACATTTATCTGGTAAGTTTACATTTTACATAAAAGTAGGTTTTTCGTCCACAAGTGATGTGTTCAATCAAATTAAAGACAAAATACAAACCAAAATCATACACAAAGGAAATACAAAGCAAAGTTTAAACCAGTTTCCCCCTGCCACATGGTTCAGCCTGAGCTTTTAAAATGGCCGACAAAGACCACGCCCCTTCCTTTGTTCCCACCAGGTGTGACAGGTAAATGTGTATTCTGAGTAAATGAGGGTTTTGGATTACTAGTTTAACATACCCCTTCACACAGACAATGTCAGCCCATAAGCAGTCAGAAATCTTGCACGACCAGCCTGTAGCTACAGCGGAGGACCCAAGTTGTGACTTGACGTCCAGCAACCAGCCACACCAAAGGACGCCGGCTTCCCAGAACTAGCAGTGCCCAAAGACCAGCCTGACAGGGCTCTGTTCCTTTTTACACACTACAAAGAAAGTCACATTAGCGGCAACTAAACTTTGTATTATTTTGAGAGGCAAAATGAAAGCAATATACCTGGCCTAGTGGACAACCTGGGGCAACACCCAGCCAAACAGGAAGTGTAAGTGTGGGAGAGGGGGCAAACAGGGGAAGGAGGGGCACGTCTGTACTACTTGCTGCTGCCACTAGTGCATATAGTGGATAGGATAGGTACACAGTATCTGCAAAGAAAAACAAAACAGTGGGACATTTGACTCCAAATAGAACATTGGTCTCAAACCTTTTTCTCCTTTGGGACTGATGTCAGACTTGAATTGTTTTTCCACTGCTTGTGCGTGTGTTAGTGGCTGGTGTTGATTTGAACATTTTCTGCAGAGAGGAAACTTGGAAATTGCTGAGCCTGTACAGATAGAGATAAATGTATTTTCTTGTGTGTCTTCTGTGTAATCTTTATCCTTATTTTTTATAATCTCTGTAACGGCCCTATTTGCACTTTATGCGTAAAAAATATCCTGTACATTTAATAGACAAGCATGAGACAATTAGATTATTGATTGTTTGAATATTTATTTGTCACATAAATAAAGCATTTACACACTACCACATATTAACTGTGGTAAAATCTGAACCTTCAGCGTCTCATACGCAATGAAACATGACTACAGTTTACCATTACTTTCAGTTTTACAGGGTGGGTCAGTCTAAGCACAACATGAATGTGTGATTGCTAACAAAGTGTGTTGTCAAAGACTGTGACCAAGACAGACACGCACAGTTTTGCTTTATCTGACAACAGTCATTTGACAAAACTATTTTGAACATTGATTAAATCATGTCTCTTTGTTTGGCCATTATCAAAAACATCAGATTAAACTCAGAAATCCAGATAACATCTCTTCGGTCGACTTGGTTTCGATCATCTGGTTGCATTCTCATTAAACAAAAGTTATTCAACTTTCCATTAGTCATGTAGGCCTACATGAAACATCGGTGCAGTCAAAATATGGATGAGAACAACCATCACAATAAAGTTTAACAATGTTGCAATGCGCAAGTAAGCACTTGTATTCATGTCATTAAAATACATTTTATTCATGTATTAGGTATTTATTTATTAGGAGTTATGTCATTTACTTTATAGATAGCAACATACATTCATAAACTCAAGGTGAACAGCTTCCAGATGAGACGATTGAGGAGTGGCTTAGAGAAAATGAAGCCCTATACGATCTAGTGCAGAGGTCATGATAATAGACAATAAAACAACTGCCAGCACATCTACAAATACAGCCAGTAGCCGACCAGATCGAACAACTGCTGAAGACCATCGACCAGTGGCAAAAAATGGAGGACTACACCAACGAAATCCTGCAGAATATTAATGATGACCTAAAGAAAAATCCATCATAAAAACTGAAGATGAGAACATGTCTCAGGAAGAGATCGAGGAAAGGGCAGGGAAAACATCTTTCAAAACTATTCTCCCCTAATACAAGGTGCATGTGCTTTGCTAGCTTTGTTAGACGTGGTAGTACTTGGACAACAACAGAGAAACAAATACATGCCTTTCAGTCAAGTGACTTTTGTTAGTGGCCATTTTGAACACCGAAGTAGAATTATGCAGTACTACAACATGTAACAATAATCTACTCAGGATATAAATGAAAGAGAACTGATTGACATTGGCATTTTTATGAATTCGTAATCACTGCTCAAGAAGAAAACAGTAAAAACACGACCCCAGAGACGCACGTTTATGAGAAGAAACCAGTGAGTCAGTGTTCAAGCTTTTCAAGACGCTAGCATGCTACCAGTTAGCTTCAACGGCTCGGCCCTGACCTCTCCAAGAGAAAGCCCTGAACCACAGGATACAACATGTGACAGAGGTCAGAGGTCAGAGCTGTTACTGTAGTATTTCCTCAGTGTTCATAGATGTGAACCACACATGTGTTTATCCTGGTGAAGCCATTGACAGTGGATTGATGACAGTTGCTAACCAGTAGCATGCTAACGTCTTGAGAAGTTTAGACACTGACTTAGAATCTGTTGACATGACAAACTGTAAAAATCACAGAGGCAGGTTTTGTGCTTCCTCTTTGATGTGTTCATTTAGTCTGAGAAGTGAGACAGATCTGTAGTAAATGCTGATGTAGCTCGACAGACAGAGCTGCTGGTGGTGGTGAGGTATATTGTTTAAATTAGGTGTTAAACAGTTATTGGCCTTTTACCTATGGTTATTTCAGCAGGAGATTCAGATAGAGTTGCCTTTTTTGCTGTGTTTATCGATGGAACTCAGCTGTTTGGTCCCGGAGGTAGCTAATTATTGTGCGTGATGTCACACTCCACGTATAGACCCACATTTTTAATGCTACTACTACTACTACTACTACTACTTTTTTATGGACACTGACTCAGAGACGCTTTACATTACAAAATGCATAATACATACAGCAAGTCTTGTAAAGTGCAATAAAGTGTAAGCCATCATAATTATGAAGCAAGCAGAGGTCAAGGATCCAATGCACAGAGTCTCTCCTTCCCCCCCAACACACAAAACATAATAAATTAATCACAGCCACAATTAAAATGTTAAAAATCTTGTCTTGAAAATCATGATTTTATTGTTAATTTTATTGTTTCATTATAGGCTCTGCACACTACAAGAAATGTGTTCATGGTTTGACTGTTGACTTGGTAAATGCACCAAGCAACACATATAACGTCACGACTTGAGGGCAGTGCTGTCGAATTTTTTGTCCACGCTACTGCTATGGGATTGTGTTTTTCAATATGAAGGGTCATATCTTCAAGAAATTCCATGCGGACAAATAACACCTGGTACTACATACGACCGAGATCCAGTGAGCGACTCCGGCCTCCTCTTTAAAAACATATAAACTTTGAGCTTTATGTAGAGGTAAAAACCGCATACAGTTTGTCATTGGATTTTGTTCACTAACAAAGTATTAAACCAAACTGGTTAAAGAATGTACGATAGACACTTAAAGATTTGCCTTTCAGAAAAAAAAATCCCCTCATTGTCCTTGAAGAGCAACTACTGTATTTTGAGCTTTGAAATCATTTCTTTTGTTGGGTGCAGTCACTGATCCCATCTCTTTGGGTGACTTGGGTTTGATCACCTGGTCATCAGCATTCCTCATAAAAAAAGTATTTTCAACATTTTCATTAGTATAATGAGATATTTTATTCACAATATAAGTAATTTACTATGAAGATTGCTACTATTTTTCTGTTGATTGCAAAGATAACAACAGGGCGTGGCTTTTAACTCACATTGAGGTTTGTCTCTGGTTCAGTTAAAGGCTGGAGTTAAAGTGCACAGTGCAGATGAACTTTGGGAGCGTGACCAGAGCACAGACCTGACACAGCCTCGACAGTCCAGATATCTGCACAACATGGAGAGTGAGTACATGGATTTGATTGATTTTCAGTTTTTGCTTGTTTAGTATTTTAAGCAAGTAGCAGTGAAAGATATTTATATAGAGATATAGCGTTTATCTATTTTTATGAGTAGATCTTCATTAGTGTAAGTCCTGTGAGAAACATTTTGATACCGATATGTCCTACAAGATGAACGCACAAAAAGTCGATTGTTGTTTTGGTGTCGCTCCTTTAATCTTTACTCTAGTAATGAATCATGTAAGTAAAATGAGCAGTAGCATCATGATGTGGTCACAGTCACATAATATAGAAGTGTTGTTATTTTCAACATAATTGTATGTAGTAGACTGTACATGTCGCCTTGATGTACTCGGTGTATAATAAATTAAATCATGAAGGACAGTGGTTCTCAAACTGTGGTAAGTGTTCCACTGATGGTACTTGAAACTCGCATTTGAGATCATTTCGTTTCTGCTTAAAGGACTAAAACAGATGTAAATTTCTGGGTTTAGACTTAGACTTTACATCCAATTTAGAGAAGTTTATTTTAGCTCCCTTTTAATTGTGGTTTATGGTCTGAATATTCTATGAGGTGTAATTTAAGGACACACTGCGTAACATTTTGGATTGTACTGTTGCTCTTATGATAAACTTGACAAAAAAAAAAAAAAATAGTAACATCTCCACTTGGATGTCCCGCTCCCCGTAAAGAGGTATTTTTAAAGTATTTTTCAACGTTAAAATGGCTGTAGTAAAATGGGAGCTTGTGATATATAGTCTATGGATTGGGTGAAATGTTATGCAGTGTGGCTTCAATGTAAAAAGTTTGAGAACCTATGGCATAAGAGTTTGCTTATCAAATATGTTTTTGTTTCTTTTAAGACATGCCCGAAATGAGGATTGTGGTTCTGGGTAAAACTGGATCTGGAAAAAGCAGCCTGGCCAACACTCTGTTTGAAGAAGAAGAAGAAACATTCACAGTCGACCATTCTGCAAACTCTGAGACACAGTTTTGTAAGTCAAAAAACAAAATCATCAATGGCATAGACGTCCAGCTGGTCGACACTCCAGGTTTCTTTGACACCAACAAACAAAAGGACACTGAGCGGAAAGAGGAGCTGCTGAAGTGCATCATACACTGTGCTCCAGGTGCCCACGCCTTCCTCCTCACGCTGAAGGTGGAGAAGTTTACTTCCCAAGAGGAGGCGGTGGTGGAGCAAATGATGAATTATTTCTCTGAGGAGGCTCTGAACTTCACCACAGTGTTGTTCACTCACGGAGACCAGCTCCCAAAGGGGAAGAAGATCGAGGAGTGGGTGGAGGAAAATGAAGCCCTTCAGAAGCTGGTGCAGAAATGTGGAGGCCGCTGTTGTGTGATCGATAATAAATACTGGAACAACAGCCAGGATCCGTACAGAAACAACCAGTACCAGATCGAACATCTGCAGGAGACAATCAACAAAACTATTGAAGAAAACGAAGGAAAATGCTACACCAACGACCTGCTGCTGGAGGTGCAACTGATGAAAAAATGTGAGAAAGACCGCAAAGCTCTCTTTGCAAAACTGAAGAAGATTTTGAAGGATGTGGGATTAGGAACCCTAATAGGTGCTTTTCTTGGTGTTGGGGTTGGCCTTGTGGCCGTTCTAGGTCTTGAATTGTTGGCCACAGGTGCAGCAACAGGTGTGGGAGCTGGAGTGGTAGAATTGGGAGGAGCAACTGGGGGAGTGGTGTCCAAGTACTCTGAGGCTATGAAGAGTAAAGCTAAGCAATTACTTGACCATCTGATCTGTCTCAAGAGTCTGTCTAAGTCAAACCCAGAAGGATATGTCAAATTATTGAAATTACTTTAGTAATAATACATCCACAATGTTTTGCTTTTTCCACTCGCATTAACTTCTTCTGCTCGATGTGGTGCACTCAAGAATGTTTGTTATGTATCAAAAAGTACAAGTAAAAAAGTGTGAGAAGAACACACTTGTTTCTCCTAATGAAATAGGAGAGTCCTTTCTATTTATATAGCATGTAATGGAACAAATGTAAAGTATCACTGCAATCATAGTCTGAATAAATTGTTCAAAAATTCCATAATGTTGGTGTCTTTGAAGCTTTTTTAAACTCAAAATGGAGAAGCAGCTCAGTGAGGTACAAACAATAAGGAAATGTGCAATGGGGAACAAGGTAAATGCAAAAGGACAAAAGTGTCCTATAAAAATCTTTAAAAAGGAAGGCAAATAAATTATCCATCCATCCCTCCATCCATTTTCTTCCACTTTCCAGGTCGTGGGGGCAGCAGTTGGAGTTGCCCAAATCACATTGCACCAGCCCCTTATGGCTCCTCCTGCAGGTGGTGGGTCCACAGAAGGACGGCCTCATGATTAAACGGGCCTGTTGGTCTCTCATAAGGAGCTTCTGAACCGCTCTTTGTCTGACCCGTCACCGAGGACCTGTTTGCCCTGGGAGACCCTACCAGGGGCTCGAAGCCCCCGACAACAGAGCTCCAGGATCATTCGGGTGCTCAAACCCCTCCATCACGTTAAGCTGGTGGTTCATAGAGGGGGGAAAGTAAATAACTAAATCAAAATAGAGCAAAGTATTTAAGTTTGCATGCAAAGAGGTATATACATAATAGATGTTTACAGTTATAGTGGGGGTGATTGATAAAGTGACACTATTTGTTGGTATTTGCCTTATTTGGCTTCCCATTCTGAAAATACAGCTCCTCCAAACCACACTCACTCAAATGAATTCATGGGTAAATAAGGAACTAATACAAATGATCTACTAAAAGTTAAGATAATGCAACAAAATGAGAAAGTTTGGTTTCATGTGTTATATTATGGATCAGGTTGTTGAGGGTTAGTGTCCTCTGAATATGCTTTAATAGTACGTGTGGGCACCAACATTCATGTCGACATATTTGACACCAGGTTCTGATGAGGTTTGGGTTTTGTTGTGTTTGGTGCTGGTTTTAGCTTGTAAGGTGCAAAAGTCACTCTGACCTCTAGAGGGAGCCACAAGACCTTCACTGTTGAAAATCCCACTCAGCCGTTTCACATTTTGTATTTAAAATCCAAACTCTCATAATATGGGAACATACTTTTCAGATTTGGCAGAATCATTAATGTTCCTGTTTAATAATCCTGTTTTCTACGTCTGACCCACAATCCATTAATTAATTAATTAATTAATCCATTAATCCATTAATCCATTAATCCATTAATCCATTAATCCATTAATCCATTAATCCATTAAGACTAGACTGTTTAACAAAGCAACAAACTAAGAGTTGTTATCTCTGTCTATGAGGGCACAACTTTTTACTGGAACTGACTGATGTTTAAGAAAACATTGACAAAAAAGTAACGAAAAATTGATGAAAAAATGTGGCAAAAATGTCACAGAAATGTCACAAGAAATTGACAAAAAAATGACAAAAATGTGACAAAAAACATACAAAAATTTGATTAAAAATGACTAAAAATGACAAAGAATTGACGAAAAATGACAAAAATTTGACAAAAAACTTACAAAAATCTGACTAAAAATGACTAAAAATGACTAAAAATGACCAAAAAAATGACAAAAATGTGACAAAATGTGACGAAAAATTGACGAAAAATTGACAAAAATGGCGAAAAAATGTGACAAAAATTTACAAAAAAATTTACAAAAATTTGATTGAAAAAATGATGAAAATGTGACAAAAAATATTTTTTAAAAAATGATAAAAAATTGATGACAAAATGACCAAAAAATGACACAAAAAAGTGATAGAAAATTGACAAAAAGTTGACGAAAAAATGACAAAAATGGGACAAAAAATTACAAAAAAAAAGAGTTACAAAAATGAGTTGAATACCCAACAACAAAAAAATGATGGAAAAAAAATCTGATGACGTGAGGAAAAAGATCCTCTCGGTTCAGGCGGGAGTTAAGAGGTTAAGGCACAAGTTATTTATCAGCTAGTCAAGTTTTATGTCTGTTTTCTGAATCAGCTTGTTCTTCGCCTTGAACAGTTTCATAAGGGTTTGTTTATGTTTTTCCTTCATCGATCGACCTAAATGATAAGATGAAAACAAATGCTTCCCACTTTCCTATATCTTGATCTGATTCTGCTCTGGTGAAACAACTTACCTATGTCATCATTTTCATTTTGTGCATCAAATGATTCAGCTCTAAACATGTTTAACACACTCTATTATATTTTGAGTAAAGTATAAAGAGGAAACTACTTTCATTTTGCTTGTGTTGAAACATCATCCTGGATAAGAACTGTCAGGGTGTCGTTACTCAAACATCCTTCAAACATAAGTAGCTTTAGTGGAAGGAGAAGTTTGTTTTATCCTTAATAATGCCACTGTGACCTCTGAAAGTACAGTTGTGCCAATAACTTTACACCCTGGTGGATTATTTTGTGTGTCTTATGTGAAAGAATATGAATGAAAACACAAAAGCTTTTTTCACTCATGGTCAGTGATGTCATTCCAAATCACCAAAACAAAATAAAATACCAAAATGATGAAAAGTTTACACTCCCCAGTTCCTAATATTGTGTATTCTCCCCTTTAGCATCAGTGACAGTTTGGAGTCTGTGGTGGTCGTTGTGGAGAAGGTTCTAAAGGTAAAGCCGCCCATTCTTCTTGGCAAAAAGCCTCAAATTTCTGTAAGTTCCTGCCGCTCTTTTGCTGTTTTGTATTGTACAGTTTCCACAGTAGTTACTTTTCATCATAGGCCATTATAGGTCTTGTTGTTAATATATTCTTTTGAGAAATGGCCAAAAAAATCCACCAAGGTGTGTCAACTTATTGGCACAGCTGTAACTTAAGACTCATCACCAGTCAGTCACACTCGTAAACAACACTATAAATAACCAGCATAGTTTGTGCTTTAACAGAATGAGTCCGTCTTAATAATATGAACATTTCCCGGTCACAAAAGCAGGGCGTGTCCCACAACATGATCAAAGCATTCAAAGGTTCCAGCAGCTCTACACCACAGCCTTTGAGTTGAAATGAAACGACTTTATTTTACTTTATTATAAAATATCACAACAGTTCCATCACACTCTTTACTTTATTGGTTAAGAAGAAAAAAGAGGGTTGAAACGTATCATATTTGAATGAAGAAATGAAACAAAGAATGAAAATTGACCAGTCGAGATGTGTCAGAGTTACACAAACAAACAAAGAGATAAAGAAGCTCTGAGAGATCCAGGCCCATCGACTGGAAATTTAGACGAGTCTGTGACTGACAGGTTTTATTCACAATATCGATATATATAACGGACCGTGTGCACCATTTTACAGGTGACACTTTAACGTAACCTGTCACCTTTATGGCTAAAACTGCAGTATTTACAGAAATGCTGATTCATGAGCATCGTCCCTGTTCTAATAAACTGAAATACAACATTTAAAGTTATATCCCTCACAAAGCCGCCTGCTCCCTTCAACCTGCAGCAAAATCATCTTTAAAGGAGCTATACCTGATTTTACTTCTAGAAATGGAATGAAAATGATTTAATCCTCCTTAAGTATATTGCAAACTCAAATGCTTGTAGGAAAAACAGCTTCAAATTATAAACGTTTGTATGAATTTCATGAACTTTCAGGCTATTTTTTTTTTAGCATTTTTGTGAAAGTGACCCTGAAAAGTGTGAAATTTGCCAATAAACTTGTCCCTGTAAAGGAGGTTTCAAAGATGTTAGGAAAGTTATGAATGAGTTTGGACACAACTAACATTTTAATTTAGTGGCTTCCTTTTTCATTGTTGGCAATCAAACAAATTAGGTATAGGGTCTAGGGATGGGCGATACCACATTTTTTGGAATCGATACGATACCGATACATTTGGGGTCATTTTTGTCGATACCGATACCGACACTGGTCATTTCATATGGGTGAATGTATTTCAATCAATATACATTTCTAAAACTGGTTATTTTATATAATTAACTGGTCAATTAAAATTATATTACTTTAACTGGTTAATTAAACAATTCTAATGTGAAATTAAAAACATAAACACAATTTTAAATTAATACATAAATGACAAACAGAACCTAAATCAGAATGATATGTCTGGCTCAGTTCAATCCTTTGCTGTTGTGACTGTTTTGGCTCAGAACAAAGAAATAAATCATCCTTTTGAGTTGACAATTACTGCCCCGCCTTCTTTTTACATATGCAAATTAGTACCAATACTTTTTGCCCAATATCGATGCTTAAAAAGTAGCCGTTTGGTATCGATACTTTGGCATCGATCCGCCCATCCCTAATAGGCTTTTAAAATCACCATACATTCATAATTTTTTTCTTCTACAAAAAACTCCAGTGGTTTTTGGGTCAAAATGATGTGAAAGCCAAACAAAGAATAAATTACTGTTGACCATTAGTTGTTCATCCATCCATCCATCCATCCATTTTCTTCCGCTTTATCCGGGGCCGGGTCGCGGGGGCAGCAGTCTCAGCAGAGATGCCCAAACTTCCCGATCCACACACACTTCCTCCAGCTGTTCTGGGGGGACCCCGAGGCGACACCAGGCCAGCTCGGAGACATAGTCCCACCACCGAATCCTGGGTCTTCCACGAGGCCTTGTCCCACTAGGACATGCCTGGAACACCTCCCGGGGGAGGCGACCAGGAGGCATCCGAAACAGATGCCCGAGCCACCTCAGCTGGCTCCTTTCGACGTGGAGGAGCAGCGACTCTACTCCGAGCCCCTCCCGGGTAGCTGAGCTCCTCACCCGATCTCGGAGGGTGCGCCCAGCCACCCTGCGAAGGAAACTCATTTCGGCCGCTTGTATTCGCGATCTTGTCCTTTCGGTCATTACCCAAATCTCATGACCAGAGGTGAGGGTGGGAACGTAGATCGATCGGTAAATCGAGAGCTTTGCCCCGACTCAGCTCCCTCTTCACCACGACAGACCGATACAGCGACCGCATCACTGCTGACGCTGCACCGATCCGTCTGTCGATCTCACGCTCCATCCGTCCCTCACTCGTGAACAAGACCCCGAGATACTTGAACTCCTCCACTTGAGGTAAGGACTCCCCACCGACCTGTAGAGGGGAAACCACCTTTTTCCGGTGGAGAACCATGGCCTCGGATTTGGAGGTGCTGATCCTCATCCCGGCCGCTACACACTCGGCTGCAAACCGCCCCAGAGCAGCTGAAGGTCCTGGTTTGTTGAAGCCATCAGAACAACATCATCTGCAAACAGCAGAGATGAGACTCTGAGGCTCCCAAACCGGACGCCCTCCGGCCCCTGGCTGCGCCGAGAAATTCTGTCCATAAAAGTAATGAACAGAACCGGTGACAAAGGGCAGCCCTGGCGGAGACCAACACGCACCGGGAACAGGTCTGACTTACTGCCGGCAATGCGAACCAAGCTCCTGCTGCGGTCATACAGGGAACGGACAGCCCTTAGCAGAGGGCCCCGGACCCCATACTCCCGGAGCACCCCCCACAGGGCACCACGAGGGACGCGGTCGAACGCTTTCTCCAAGTCCACAAAACACATGTGGACTGGTTGGGCGAACTCCCACGAACCCTCGAGCACCCGACGAAGGGTATAGAGCTGGTCCAGTGTGCCACGACCAGGACGAAAACCGCATTGTTCCTCCTGAATCCGAGGTTCAACTATCGGCCGGATCCTCCTCTCCAGCACCCTGGAGTAGACCTTACCGGGGAGGCTAAGGAGGGTGATTCCTCTGTAATTGGAACACACCCTCCGATCCCCCTTTTTAAAGAGAGGGACCACCACCCCGGTCTGCCAATCCAGGGGCACTGTCCCCGACCGCCACGCGATGTTGCAGAGACGTGTCAGCCAAGACAGTCCTACAACATCCAGAGACTTAAGGTACTCAGGGCGAATCTCATCCACCCCCGGAGCCCTGCCACCGAGGAGCTTTCTCACCACTTTGGTGACTTCAGCCCCGGTGATGGGCGAGCCCACCTCCAAGTCCCCAGCCTCTGCTTCCTCATCGGAAGACGTGACGGCGGGGTTGAGGAGGTCCTCGAAGTACTCCTTCCACCGTCCGACGACATCCCCAGTCGAGGTCAGCAGCCCCCCACCCGCACTGTACACAGTGTTGGTGAAGCACTGCTTCCCCCTCCTGAGGCGCCGGACGGTTTGCCAGAATTTCTTCGAGGCCGACCGATAGTCTTCCTCCATGGAGGAAGACTAGTTGTTCATCACAAAAATAAAACTTATTTCCCTGAAAAAAAAGTAACTTATAAATATTTGTTGGTCTGTAATGGCTGTGTCAAAACAGCTGCAGTGATGAGTGTTACATGACTTCAAAACATCATGTGTCTGCAAAAGGCATTATGGTAAATGTTGTGAAACACAAGGAAACAAGTCGACCTGGCTTTTAAAGTCTAATGAAATGAAACCTGTCGTGCCAAAGCTCAACACAAAGACGGTGCATCAAAGCAAACAGGTTTAAAGAATGTAGCCGTGACAATCACAGGTTTGCCCTAAATGGAAACAAATTAAACTTCTATTTTTACCTTGGCCACGGGTTATTTTAAATGGTAAATGGTAAATGGTCTCAACTTATATAGCGCTTTTCCACCTACATTAGGCACTCAAAGCGCTTTACAGCAAGGATCCACTCACCCATTCATACACCAATGTACGCAGACACTGGGGCAATGTGGGTGAAGTGTCTTGCCCAAGGACACAACGACAATGTGCACTTTCAGGAGGTGGGATTCGAACCCCCGACCTTCCGATCATGAGACGACCCGCTCTACCATCTGCACCACTGTCGCCCCAATAATTGTGGCGATATTATTTATTTAATATTTTAAGCTTTGAGTCATGAGTATCTGCATCAACTTTACATCCAACACAATCCTGTGAAACAGATCATTTAGCCACATAAACCTTTTTTGTTTGTCTTTTAAGTCTCTTTAAGTATATTAAGTAATAACTGGGTGTGGATTTAAACTCACACTTACACTTGTGTTTCTGGTTTGATCAGTTAAAGTAAAGGCTGAAATTGCAGAGTTTGACGCAGAAGCATTTTTGGAGCAGAGCCTTTGAGAGTCCACAGATCTGACATGGCGCGTAAGTAAATCAAAATGTATTCATTCAAAATATGTTTTTCTCTAAACAGCAGAGACATTTATTTCAGAGTTTTTCTCTTAAATTCAATGTCCAAGTTAATTTCTCTCAAGATTATTGCAGCTTTTTAAATGAAGTTATACTTTATTAATCCCTGAAGGGAAATTGTTGTGCATTTGACGCATCCTCAGAGAGAAAACCTGATGAAACTCTTTTGCATCTTTAACTTTCAGTTCACAGCATATTATATTCAGAGTTCAGTGACATTTACTCAAGTACATGTACTTAACTTTGCACTTTTGGAGTATTTTCTCATACAGTACTTTTTACTTGAGTAAAATGATAATGAAGTATATGTACTCTCATACTAGAGTAAAAAAACATTTTCTATTGTAAGTAAATCTTTAAGTGACAAACCTTAAAAACATAAAATATATGTATTTTTGTTACTTATGCTTCAGAATTCAGAATTTATGCTTCAGAATAGTTTTATTTTGTTTTTCTGTATTTTCAAAGCATTTTCTTTGACTTTAATATCACAATTTCCACAGGATTTCATGTTTTGTTTCCCACAATGTATGGCGTGATTGAAAATATATCTTATACTAGAAAATACTTTTCCACTCAAACAGTTTCTCGAGCAACATTTTCACCAACATTTTTAACTTTTACTTGAGGCAAGGCAACTTTATTTATACCGCGCATTTCGTACACAAGGCAACTCAATGCGCCTATTACTCAATTACTCAATGAGTCATTGTTTGGGTCATTACTTTTTACTTGCACTTGAGTAAATATTCTCCCTACTCTACCTCTGCTGTCTATCCAAAAGTATCAAAACAATTCATCTATACTTACTCTGACAAAGGCTTGTGACGCACTTTTGGGCCCTGGCCCACCAATTGAGAACCACTGATGTAAACTGTAACATGATATTTGTAGGTAAGTCTAATATAGGGATTCATTCATTATGCCTAAACCTGGACGAATGAATGAGTTCTACCTGGTCTAGCTTCAGAAAGTAACTCTACACACTGAAAAGGGGATTTGTATAAAAACCCAAACCAAATGCTTTTTGTGTTTCGTCTCTGTCATGATTCATCTGCATTTGTGGCAGCGATGGTTAGGGATGGAGTGACCGGCTTGTCTTAAAGGAACAGGCCACCGTTTTTCCAGACTGAGATATGTTCTTACCTGAGCTTAGACGAGTTGATCCGTACCTGTCTGGTCTCTGTGCGTGCGCTCAGTCACGCAAAAGGACCAAAGATGTTGTTAGCATCATCCTCGTATATTCCTATGGTTCCAAACGTGGCTGAATTTGGAAGCTATCAAGCTCTTCCGCTGGCACAAAGACCAGACAGGTACGTATCAACTCGTCTAAGCTCAGGTAAGAACATATCTCAGTCTGGAAAAACCAAAGTGCCCTGAGTGGTGGTGGTTCAGGACGGTCCACTGATTAATGTTTAGTGGCAGTATCCTCATTCTTCAGTGAGTCGCTCTGTGGTCGAGGTCTCTTGGCCCCCGTACCTGACACACAGCTCTCCATAATGGGACAGCTTTATCTGATATGACCCTATTAAAGGCATAAGCCACCGTTTCTACATACTGAGATATGTTCTTACCTTAGCTTAGACGAGTTCTTTAGGACCTGTCTGATCTTCACCTGTGCCTTCAGTCACGTAAACACAGCGCAGACGGCGTTAGCATTTAGCCTCTCCCTCTCTCCTCTATAGCTCCAAAACAGGTCAAGATAGAAGCTACCAAGCTCTTCCACGTTTTCCCTATTTAAATATGGTTACGTGAAGTGTTACACTACAAAGTATAATTACACAAAATTAAACAATGTGGATTTTCTAAGCGGATAAAAGGGGGAACTATATTGTAAGGCGTAATAATACCAGGAGTAGTTAGAAATCCGCGCATTAATCTTCACTATACTGTCCGGATGCCAAACTACTCCTGGTATTATTACGCCTTACAATATAGTTCCCCCTTTTATCCGCTTAGAAAATCCACATTGTTTAATTTTGTGTAATTATACTTTGTAGTGTAACACTTCACGTAACCATATTTAAATAGGGAAAACGTGGAAGAGCTTGGTAGCTTCTATCTTGATCTGTTTTGGAGCTATAGTGGAGAGAGGGAGAGGCTAAATGCTAACGCCGTCTGTGCTGTGTTTACGTGACTGAAGGCACGGGTGAAGACCAGACAGGTCCTAAAGAACTCGTCAAAGCTAAGGTAAGAACATATCTCAGTATGTAAAAACGGTGGCCTATTCCTTTAATGCAGATAATGTTCGAGTTTACAAAGTTTACCTTTAAAAAAAACAATCATAACATGTAAACTGTGTCTTCATTTCAGAACCAGAAGGAAACACCAGGAGGATTGTGCTTCTTGGAAAAAGTGGAACAGGAAAGAGCAGTTTGGCCAATACTTTGTTTGGAGAAGAAGACACATTCAAAGCAAGCTGTTCTGCAAACTCTACGACAAAGTTCTGTCAGTCCGAAACCAGAACCATCAATGAGAGAAACATCCAGCTGATCGACACTCCGGGGTTCTTTGACACCAGCTTAAAAGGTGAAGAGTTGAAAAAAGAGATCGTCAGTTGCATCACCCTGTGCGCTCCTGGAGCCCACGCCTTCCTGCTGGTGTTCACAGTAGGAAAGTTCACTTCACAAGAGGAGAAAGTTGTCGACCAAATGATAAATGAGAGCTTTGGTGAAGAGGCTCTGAAATACGCCACGGTGGTGTTCACTCACGGAGACCAACTGGACGACGGGATGCAGATTGAGGACTGGGTGAAAGAAAACCAACCCCTCAACGACCTGGTGCAGAAATGTGGAGGCCGCTGCCATGCGATTGATAACAAAGATCGGAGTGACCGTCAGAAGGTTCAGGACCAGATTGAACGACTGCTGAACAAAATCGACCAAACAGTGAGTGAGAACGGAGGATGTTACACCAACAAGATGCTGCAGGATGTGCAAAAGCAAATAGAGGAAAAGAAAGCTGAAATCAAGCAATCCTCACCAAACATCCCAGAGGCGACGCTGAAAGAAAGGGCCAGAGATGCTGTCTGCAAATTACTGAAGAGCAGCCTGTCAAGTGTAGCAGTAGGAGTTGTACTGGGGGGGTTTCTTGGTGGAGCTGGAGGAGCTTATTTTAGTACTTCAGTTGCAGTACCTGAGTCGCTGGTGTCTCAATATGCTGGGCTAGTGTTCCAGGTTAGTTCAGCTTTGTATCATATCCTGTTTCTGCGGCGGCCCTAGACATTTGGAGGAGTAGGTGCTAGCACCTCCTCCTCTGTTTCCATGAAGGGGGACAAAAACGAACAAAAGATACAAAAATATGCAACTACTAACACTGACGGATCATCGATGTTTAACCTCTTAACTCCCGCCTGAACCGAGAGCATTTTCTCCAGTTCAGCTTTGCCCAAATCCTGTAGGCCAGTGTAACGCCTCATTTGAAAGCTAAGATCTACAAAACTCATCTGAATGGATCTTTTTCCTCACATCATCACATTTTTTTTCCATAATTTTTTGTTTTTTTTCCAGCTCATTTTTGTAAATTTTTTGTCAATTTTTTTTTAACCTTTTTTTGTCTAAGTTTTCTCACTTTTTTGTCACATTTTTTGTCATTTTTTTTTAATCATTTTCTTAGTTAAGGGGTTAATATAACAAGCACAATATGTTGATAATAAACTAGACCGGGGTAGGCAAGTTTGCTTGGTGGAAGGCGGATATTCTTTATTGTAAAAAGACCAAATTCAACAAAAATGTGACAAAAATGTGACAAAAATGTGACAAAAATGTGACAAAAAATCAACAAAAATGTGACAAAAATGTGACAAAAATGTGACAAAAATGTGACAAAAATGTGACAAAAATGTGACAAAAATGTGACAAAAATGTGACAAAAATTCAACAAAAATGTGACAAAAATGTGACAAAAATTCAACAAAAATGTGACAAAAATTCAACAAAAATTCAACAAAAATTCAACAAAAATGTGACAAAAATTCAACAAAAATGTGACAAAAATGTGACAAAAATGTGACAAAAATGTGACAAAAATGTGACAAAAATGTGACAAAAATTCAACAAAAATTCAACAAAAATTCAACAAAAACTCAACAAAAATGTCAGAAAAATAAAAAAAAAAGAAAGAAAAAAAACATAAAAAGGTGACACAACACAGCAACAATGCGAGGAAAAAGATCAGTTTTGTGGGTCTTAGCTTTCAAATGAGGTGTTACACAGGCCTATATAATAGAGGACAGAATGCATTTGGTTCAGACGGGTGGTGAGAGGTTAAGATTAAACTCTAAAATGATTAAAGTACTTCTGATTTGTATAATAATATTTCTCAAAATCATCTTGAGGGTCAAAGGTTCTATGCTGGAGGGCCGGATTTGGTCCCCGGGCCTGACGTTGCCTACCCCTGAACTAGACAGTCCTACTTTGGCCTATAAAAGTCAATCACACACCTCTGTGTTTATGAATAGTATAAATACTAATAATTAATGCAAAAGTAGTACACTTAAAACATACACCTGGTTTCCTCCGGTTTCCTCCTCTCCTCAGCTCACACGGCCCCGGCTCCAGTCCTTGAGCACCCATGACTGACTGTGGGTTATGTACAAAAGCTTATTTTAAGAGCATTTTTGGCCAAACAGTGAGAGAGAGACACAGGAGGACAATACACGAACAAGATGCTGTTGGAGATCAGAACAAGAAAAAACTACATGAAAACATCTCCAGTAAACAAATCCACCCTCCAGCGCTGACACCAAAACTTCAAAACTGTTTTACTTTAAGAGGATCAGGAAAGAAAGAAGATACTCGAGCAGTTATTTTTCACTTGTAGGTCAGTGCAGTCTGATGTTGTGCTTGTAGCCTGTAAAAGTCACTCTGACCACTAGAGGGAGACACAACATCTTCACTGGTGCCAATCCCACACTTACAAATCGAAGACCGATACCAGCTGATGCACATTTTGAACCTGTAATCTAAACTCTCAGAATATGTTCATGATTTATCTGTTGTGCTGTATATCAAGCAATAAACATGTATTCTTACTATAAGCTGCACTAATCAAATAATCACATGTTCCTTGATCATTTAAAAGACTAAATAAAAGCATCAATTATTTGTGTTTTTTGTCTTTATTGAAGTTGTGATTCCATTTCATGTTATTTCTCGGAAATCTCCGGGCGCATCATTTTCAGAACTGGCAGAGTCATGTTATTCACTTCATGAGACACTTTATGACTCGACTGTTTAACAAAGCAATACAATAAACAGTTTTTATATCAAGGATGTGTTTGACTGTCTATGAGGGCATAACTTTTTACAAGAGCTGACAGATGTTTTCTAACACAGAGAGACACTTAAAGCATAATATTCATCAGCCAGTCAAGTCAAGAAAAAAAAATCAGCTATGTGTTAAATTTCTTTTTAACTATTTCTAAAGTATGTTGAGTTCATGAGTTTAGAGATTACTTTGAGTCAAAGAATTACTTTACAAAATGCATTAACAACATTGCAATTTATCAGTGAGAGTATCTTAAAATGAGGAAAATGCAATTCATGTGAGAGAGTGAACTGATTTCTAAATGAGAAAGTAAATATTAATTTTATCAACTGACCTGACCCTGTGGCTACTTAAGAATTATATAATCTGACCTAAGGTGGTTAAATGGCAAAATGGCATCCAATTACCAGACACACAAGGTTTGTATTTTTATTTGTCTGTTTTTTGTCATTCGGCTGCTTCATGGTGTTTAGAAGTGAGCAGTGTGGGCAAAGTGTCTTGTTCTGCATCCCAGCCCTTTATTTTGTTGAGAACTTAAGACTCATGACTAAATCATAGATCCTATTGTTTAGTATCGTCCTGTTTGTATTCTCTAACTTTGGACTTTCTGAAACTCTTTTATTGCTTCATGTCATTTTGTCAGATGTCGCTGACTGAGCTGACCTCAATTACAGCGAATAAAGATCTGCCTTGTTTTGCTTCGATAGAGTGCATTAAAGGCTATGTTTGTGCATTACAAATTCATTTACACTTCACACTGAAAAGTCTATAAAAGACAATAGTTCTTTCCATAGTTTTCTTGTATTGCATCAACCTCATGTAAAATAATGCATCAAATAAAAATAATCAGTAAAATGTAAAAAATTTCATAAATCACAGTTCTCAATTGCTGTAGCTTTGAGCCCCTCCTTCAACCAATCTTTAACGACCCATTAAAAATGTTCATTTAACTTACAAAAACATTTTTCACTTTGACCCTGTTGTATTGATTTATATGTAATAAATACAGTTCTTTGAGTCAGGAATCATAAGGCTGACCACCAAAACCATTTATCAACAGTCAAGACCTGTAACAAGGCTGTAAATATTATTGTTAGCAACAAAAGTCAACTCTGTTGTTATTGTTTTGTTCTGATAAATAATGTATGTTCAAGTAACTTGAGCTCGAGACATGTTTCTGACCAGTTACTTTGACCCTAACTCTGGACTTCTGATTCTCTTTATTAAAATACACGTAGGCCTTGTTCACAGAGAAGTCACCATCACATCAGACACATGGACTGTCTTCATGTCCCTAACATCGATTTAACAAGAGTCTACACACTGTCGCCCGTGTCCTTTGTACCATTTTATTATTTTATATGATTTTATTGATGCTGATCTGTATTTTCTAACTGACCTCAGTTGCTGAGAATAAGGACATGCTCTTACTTTAATTTCACTTTGTGAATATGAAGGTAATATAGTGCCTCTCAAACTTGGTACACACCTGAGTCCTCACCTGTCATCAGCCAAATAATATCAGTTGCTTCTTAATATGAGAGACATTAATCACTCAGTTGTAATGTTTTGGGGGAACAGCTGATTATTATGCTATGTATTCATTAATAATAAACACAACATGGCAGAGAAATATGTCAATGGCCTTGAACGTCCTCCACTTATAATCAGTAGAACATTTGTAAAACTTTATTAATCAGATTAAACCAAACTGTTTCCATCAAGAAGACTGAAATATTGCAGCATTTGTAATCAAAATGATACTCTGTAAATGTCTGACCCTCCGGTGTCATGTTCCTGGTTGGTTCTCTCAGGTCGGCAGATCGAGCTCTGCATGTGGTTCCTCAGCTCGTCCTGCACATTAGACCTGCTGCTTCTCTTCTTGTTTTTAAATCTCGCCTTAAAACACACTTGTTCTTCTTGGTGTTGAATTTCTTTGGAGAGTTGACTTTTACTGTTTACATTTTCTTTAGTTGTGATACTGTCTCGCCGCCCATTGCTCCGTATGGGTCGTCCCAGTAGTGTCGAAGGATGGGTCAAATGCAGAGGAGGAATTTCATTGTATAGTTGTTGTGTAATGACAAATAAAGAACCTTCACCTTAACAATTGAGGCAAACGGGTTTGAATGGCTGCTAAAGTTAAGCATCCTCACCTGTGACCTGTGTTTGTCTAAAAGGTCAGTGACTTTTTGGGCTCCTGACAAACCCTTGCCTCTGTCACCCAGTGCTGCACTGATGTTTCTAAGTCTCGAGGAAAGCAAAAGAATTGTCAGAAGATCTGCAAGAAAAGGTAGTTGAACTGTATAAAATGGGAAAGGGTTATAAAAAAGATATCCAAGGTACTGAGAGTATCAATCAGCAGTGTTCAAACTCTGTTTAAGAGGTGGATAATACAGGATTCTGTTGGAACCAAACCGGGGTCAGCCAGGCCGACCAACAAAAATTTCCGCAACAACTGCCAAAAAAATTGTGGATGAAAAACAAGCGATGACTTAATTTGAAATACAGGAAAAAGTAGCTGTTGTTTCAAGATGCACAAAATCAATCAGTCAATCAAAGTGTGTTTCTATAGCACCTTAGAACAGCTAAAAGGGAAGCACCCTTTTATGATCGAATGAATGATGTAATGGGCTGCATGGCCAACAAAGCCATTACTTCACAAATGCAACAAAGTGTCTGTTTACAAAATGCCAATCAGCACAGAGAATATTTTTTTTCATAAATTGAACTGCGACTAAGATAATGACAAGGCGTGGCTTTTAGTTGGTCTGAGCAATTTATAAGGGCAGTAAAAGACAGGAGTTAAAGTGAACGATGCAGAAAAACTTCAGGAGCTGAACGAGAACACTTCACATAGTCTTTGACCGTCTGGAGATCTGACAGCATGGCACGTAAGTACATGAACATTTATTGTCTCAAAGGCCACAGAGTAAAATAGTATATTGTAGTACATAGTAAAAAAAAAAGAAAAAAGAATCTTATTAATTACGATGAATTAACTGCATTAATTATTCAACCACATCATATATGAATGTTTTTTGTTTATACTTCACATGCTGTGTATTGTCAATAAGACAATGCTGGCAGAGCGCCCCTGCCCTCCATCTGACATTATGACGTCATCACATTCTACGTAGTGAACGCTACCTATTAGAAGGAAGGCAAAAGAACTAGGAAATTGAAGAGAAAAAAGGGGGGATTGAAGTCATAATTTTAACATTGCTATGTTCAAATTATATTATAAATGAATAAGTATCCCAGTGTGTTCAGTTATGAGTATGACGTCTATTCTTACTACACTACGTGGAGGTATTTGTAACCTATAGGACAAGGAATGTGTTTTTCTATCTTAGGACAGCTATATATGTGAGGCCTTGTCAACATAACAGTGACTGATACGGGGCCTCCCAGACAAACAGTCTGTATCAACTAACCTCACCGAGAATAACTCAGAAAACGTAGAATTTGGGCCGGCCTATCATGTTTTAGGATACGCCCTGAACATACCTCATTTGCATACTATGATAAAAAAAAACCATGTCTATCGTTGTTCGTTGTGAAACTTGTCCTATACTTTTCACCCAGTAAATATTTTCTTAATCCACTCCATTGTCTCCAATTGTTCTTTACACCTCATGAATTCATGCAGTATGACTGTAAACCTGCACCGCCAATGTTGAGTTTTGATATTTTTGCCAAGGAAACGATCAGCATCTACAATATGAGTCTGGATGAAGCATAAACAAAGTAAAACAAATGATTGTATCTTTATCTAAAGCTCTTCTTACAGTCATGCACTAATTTGAATGCAAATTAATTGAAAATGTAGATAATAATACAGGATATAACAAGGCAACAAGCATTAATGCAAATTTAAAAAACAGCAATAAAACACATTTGAATAAAATGACGAGCGAGTAATTTAGACAAGAAATGTTGTGGGATATATAGATTATAAAATGCATATCTTTTGTCCCTTTCGTTCTTATTTTAAAGACAGCTTCTTTTTAAAGACAGTGTCACTTATCATAGCACACTGCGCCCCCTTGTGGCTACAAAGTAGAACTGCAGTAGAACTGCAGTAATTCTGATGTTTGGAGATTTTCCCCATAGAGTAGACATAGCACCTCTACAAAGTCCTGATTTTCAACCATGATTCACAAACTTTTTAGGTCACAATTTGTTGATGTGAACACTTGGTGTAGTTGTTACTCTGAGAGCACTTTTACTTTAGTGATACTTGGGGGAATTATCAAGCACTGGCCTTGATGTCTCCTACCTGTCGCCCCAGAGGTTCAAGTCTCCCCAAAACATAAGTAGCTTAAGAGGAAGGAGACGTTTGGTCTCTATACATAACGAGCACAGGTTGTGCTTTTACAAAATGAGCCTGTCATAATAATATGAACATTTCCCTGTCACAAAAGCAGGGTGTGCAGGATTTCAGAGGCAGGAAGAAAATGGATGGATGGATGATATTATTATAGATCTGTAGGGAATAAAACTTTCCTATAGAAGCTTGATGAGTAAATCTGATGATGTTCTGGTGAAACAACTCATTGACAGCACCAACTGTTAACTCTACTCATTTTCCTTCATTACAAATTCATGCATAACTGTTTTTATTTTATTTTAGGTTCTTTTTTGTCTATTTATTTATTTTTCCAAAAATAAAGGACATTATCTTCACCAGACCAGGTCTAAAGGGTTCTTAAAACCAGGTCCAGATCATGTCCAGGTCGGGCTCAGCAACACACACCTTCATTTATATGTATACTCAAATTAGGAAACAACAGATTTCATATAATCTAATCTCCTGCGCGGTACTTTAGATTAGGATGTGCATGTCTCCTCATTCAAAAAGCATCATATAAGAAATGTTTTTCTTTTTTTTTAAGTTAGCATGCGCTGACTTTCATATTTATGTAAGTATATTTTGGGTTAAAAACTCTCAAAACTGATTAAGATTAAAAAAGGTGCAGTATATTTGAACAAATTCAATTCAAATTACACCTTGCACAAAATGAGCAAAAGGCTTATTTAATATCCTGTGGATTTTTCTTTTAAGTAAATGTAATAGTTTTGTTAATCCTCTGCACCCGTGATGGTTAGGGTTAGAGTGTCTTAATTTGGACTAAAATAATCATTTTAAATAAATAAACAAACAATCATCTAAAGTGCCCCGAGTTGTCATATTCAGAATGGTGATTCATGATTGAGTCGCTCTGTGGTCGAGGTCTCTTCCCCCGCTATATGTCCATGATACACACAGCTCTTCACAGCAGATGGACCAGCTTTATCTGATATGACTCTGTTACTGTGGACCATGTTAGGAAAGATTTATTTTTTAAGACATGTATTTAAAATCTGTCTTCATTTCAGGGGCAGAAGGAAACACCAGGAGGATTGTGCTTCTTGGAAAAAGTGGATCAGGAAAGAGCAGTTTGGCCAATACTATGTTTGGAGAAAAAAACACATTAAAAGTAAGGTGTTCTCCAAAATCTGTGACAAATTCCTGTTTGTCCAAAACCAAAACCATCTATGGGAGAAGCATCCAGCTGATCGACACTCCAGGTGTATTTGACACCAACTTAGATAGTGAAGAGTTGAAATCAGAGATCCTCAAATGCCTCGTTGAGTGCGCTCCTGGAGCCCACACCTTCCTGCTGGTGTTAAAAGTTGAAAGGTTCACTAAACAAGAGGAGGCAGTTGTAGACCAAATGGTTAAAGAGTATTTTGGTGAAGAGGCTCTGAAATACACCACAGTGGTGTTCACTCACGGAGACCAACTTGAGGAGGGGAGGAAGATCGAGGATTGGTTGAAGGAGAACGAATCCCTCAAAAACCTGGTGGATAAATGTGGAGGTCGCTGTTGTGTGATCGATAATAAACACTGGAACAACAGCCAGCATCCATACAGAAACAACCAGAACCAGATCGAACAACTGCTGAAAACCATTGATCAAACAGTGAGAGAGAACAGAGGAGGATACTACACCAACGAGATGCTGCAGATGATGCAACAGCAAATAGAAGAAAAGGAAGCAGAAAGCAGAAAATCTTCACCAAACATCCCAGAGGAGAGCCATAAGAAAAAGGCCAAAGAAGAAGTCTGGAGTTTACAAACGAAAATCCTGATAGGAGTAGGTGTAACAGTAGGAGTTTTAGTGGGCGCTCTTCTTGGGGGAATAGCAGGAGCTTGTCTGGTAAAGTATTGTGCTTGTACTACAATGACAGCGAAGTGTGTTGCAGTAGGAGGAGGAGCTTTAGGAGGTGGAGCTATAGTAGGAGGAGCTATAGGAGCAGCAGTGGGAGTGGTTGAACTGTTGTCCAAGAACAAAGTCAAATCGGAATAGAAGTACAAAAGTGATAAAAAAGTGTCACGTTTCATAACACATACATTTGTTTTGTTTTATATATTTAAATCAACAATACATGCAAATGAATCTAAATTACAACAAAACAAACTATGGGGAGGGCAGAGGGAGGAGCAGCACACATTTATTACATTACTTTTGTTCCATTTTATACTCTATTATTATTTTTAATTAATTCACTGTTATTTGTTCATTAATTTTAATATACATCATTATTGTTATTTATTATAATTAGCGTCATTATAACAGCCACCTATTCCCCCTCCCTTTTTTTTTGCAGTAGTAACAGCAGTAATAGTATGTTATTGTTATAATTATAATATTATTGTTGTTGTTGTGTTACTGCACCAGTGTAAACCAGAGGCTTGTGTCCCGTTTGGTGTGAAAAGCTTGAGCACAACTGTATTACATGATTACCTTTGCAGTCAATGTAAAAGACCTTGATTTCTACGGCCTTTCGACTCTTCAACAGAGAGTGTTAATGATGTCCACTGCTGTATTTTCATTGTTTTAATAATGTCTGTGAATGATATGTTAATTAATTACTGAATGTGATGTTGTATGAGCTGCTGCAACAGCGTCATTTCCTGTAAAGGATAAATAAAGTATCCGTCTGTCTGTCTGTCAAAAAGAAAACAACATTATTTGGAAAATGCCGTTCTGACCAAGTCCATTATATCTTTATCTTTATAATCTGCATCGTGCAAAAAAAAAGATGTAGCGCATTCCATTGCTGTCAAGTCCATATGGTCCAAATAAGTTTAATGAAACTTTCCATTTCATTGATATAATACGTTTATAATACGTTTATAATACGTTTATAATACGTTTATAATACGTTTTGCTGTAAGAAATCCAAGATTAAACAGATTTTGCAACTCATTAGATTTCACTTCTTCTGCTTTGTATCCTAACAGACATATATCAAAGGTGATAAATGAAACTTATCTTATAATTTACAAATCAATAACTCAACAAACATTCCAAATTCTCTAACCATGGGGCAAAACAGATTCCCCACATTTGTGCCAGAACATCAGGTTTATATGGTTTGAAATAAAATCTACTTAATTTTAACTGTATCATTTTATACTTTACACATTTTGAGATGATATTCGATTTTTTGAGAATGGCCCCCCATTGATCTGTTGTGATAGGCCTACGGCTCTTTGCCATTGGTGTAGAATTGATGTAGGTCTATTACAATCAAAGAGAGCTGGACATAATATTTTGTAGACTTTCGACACCGTCTTCTTTATTCTTTTCAATTAATTTGAAATTGAAATTGATTTTAACCCTTAATAACACCTTTAAAAAACTTACGTTAAGGGAGCTTCGACACAAAAATGTGCTTGCAACTTTAAAGAGCTACAGTATAACTAAATGACGGAACAATATTTAAAAATTTTTCTTTTTATTTTGAATGTGTGACTGTCCTCTTTACATACATATGAAAATATTATAACTTTATAAATATTTTAACCCTTTAAATGCCAACTCTCTGTCGCAAAGTCAGTAATGCATGTTCAAAAAACACAAAAAATGCACTATTTTTAAAATTTCAAATCCAAAATGGGAAATTTCTGGTCTGGCTGATGTGGCCTGATGTGTGTGAAAAATGACCCGAAGGATTTGTTTCTAAGTTAAAATGTGTTTATGTAGCGGCGATTTTAGTAAAAGGGAGCTTCAACACAAAAATGTGCGTGAACATTTAGAGAGCTACAACTCAATGAAGGAACAATATTAAAAACTTTTTTGTTTCATTTTGGAGGCTGACCTCTCCTCTTGTCATAAATATAAATATAATAAAACTTTATAATACTTTACTTTATGATAAAACTTCCAATCTTAAAGTCACTAAAATGTATTGCCATTGTGGCCCCATTCATTTACATGGTCCATAGACGCAAAACGCTTCTAAAAAGCAGATTCAAAATGTAATTTCAAACTTGTAATTAATTGTTAATTTGCAGATATTGTGTCTAACTCAGAGGTCACACATAGAGGACATAGGTCTGGATCTGAACCCACGCGCCAACCGGTCCGGACCCGAACCTTGGATCCGAACTTTGGACCCGGTCGTGAATCCCCTCAGATGAGCGGCTGCACGTGCACCTTCCTCTCCCTCTCTGACCGCAGCTGAATTTAACTGAGGATAAAATAGAATAAAACTGAGGACACCGTAATTAAACATACACACACGGTCGTATTGTGCAAATAGTGTTGAACTGATCAAAGAAGAGAAGCACATCACTGTCATACGTGCACATGGTGTATAATAGAGGCTTCCTGCTATTTAGAAGCAAAAAAAAGAATGATAACAGGTTCAATTAACTGCATTATTTTCTAATCACAGTTCGTTACGTAATTTTTATTTGTTGCCCCAGTCCAGTCAGGGTACATCACCTCCAGTAATGGCGGCTGGTCCTGCTGAGGCAACATGACAGTCAGTATTGGGAGTTGTGCAATATTATGTGCCATGTTTTAAAATGAGTACTTGTTTTAGGTGTTGCGTGCATGCGGGGAGTGTTTGAGAGTGATCAAAACAGTGCAGTATTTTCTGTGGCACAGTTTTGAGTTTGGAGGAGAGCAGAACATCCTTGAGACGTACATAGAAGATGCAGCAAAGTCAGAGTCTGTTTACACTGATGTGAAATATGCTGCACTTATATCGTTGGCATCTTGTCCATGGCTCCAAAAGTGATGGGGTTTGTGCCTCCTGCCTCCACCTTCACAACCTCCCACTGCCCTGCGAGCTTCTGATTAGGACCTGCCTCCACCTGAAAAAGTGATAGTATTGCTTTGGCAGCGAGCCCTATCAGTGCTGAAGTGTTTTCTAACGAGACTGGAAGACTTAAAATATAGCGCATGATGAACATAACCTTTATTTGAGTGAGTCTAATGGGTGTTATTTGCTCTGTAAAATATTTTAACTGAGATAGAAATTCAAAAGAACAATGTCTTCTGCACAACATCATAAGTATTAAAAACAAACCCATATCGTGACATCTACCACCTCAGCCTTTGGCAGGATATGTTGGTTAAACAAACAGTAGAGTTTTTACATAATCAAGTGCCTGCACATAACTCTACAGCAATGTTTCTCCATCTGGGCACCTGTATGGTGGCACTTGGGCTCCTTCAGGCGATCCTCACAGTTTTCTGCAATATGACATCTTGTTAAAGATGATTTCATTTAAACTTAAGCTATCCATTTAAGTTTGGTGTTTCTCTGGTTTAGCCATGGTCTACTCATCTATCTTACACACGGTTTAGTCACGATAAATACTTGAATGATGGTGATGGATGCCGAATTGGGACTTCATTCACAAAAAGTTTGAGACCCATGGCTCTGGATAAATGCGTTAATTTCCATGTATTATTCTATTCTATTTACTATTAAAGGAATAGGCCACCGTTTTACATACTGAGATATGTTCTTACCTTAGACGAGTTCTTTAGGACCTGTCTGATCTTCCCCCGTGCCTTCAATCACATAAACACAGCGCAGACGGCGTTAGCATTTAGCCTCTCCCTCTCTCCACTATAGCTCCAAAACAGGTCAAGATAGAAGCTACCAAGCTCTTCCACGTTTTCCCTATTTAAATATGGTTACGTGAAGTGTTCCACTACAAAGTATAATTACACAAAATTAAACAATGTGGATTTTCTAAGCGGATAAAAGGGGGAACTATATTGTAAGGCGTAATAATACCAGGAGTAATTTGGCATCCGCACAGTAAAGTGAAGATTACTGCGCGGATTTCTAACTAAAAGCTAAATGCTAACGCCGTCTGCGATGTGTTTATGTGACTGAAGGCACGGGTGAAGATCAGACAGGTCCTAAAGAACTCGTCAAAGCTAAGGTAAGAACATATCTCAGTATGTAAAAAACGGTGGCCTATTCTTTTAAGTGCAATTTGAATGGAAACTCTTACAAGATCTTTTTCCGTTCTAAATAAGTGAAGATGATAAAGATGATAACAGGGTGTGGCTTTTTGCCCGACTCTGGAGTTTGTGTCCAGATCAAGCGCACAGTGCAGATGAAGTTTTGGAGCGGACCAAGAACAGACTTGACATGTTCTGACGAGCAGCTGCATGTTCTGAGAAAGTGAAAGTGTCTGAAGTGTTTCATCTGCAACAAAGACAAACAGGAGAACACCAATGTGAAAGACTGTGTTAGTGAATATGCACCAACATTCAAATCCACATGTTTGACACCAGCTATTGATGGTTTTAGTTAACCTCTTACCACCCGCCTAAACCAAATGCATTCTGTCCTCTTTGGCTGTTATATAGGCCTGTGTAACACCTCATTTGAAAGCTAAGACCCACAAAACTGATCTTTTTCCTCGCGTTGTTGCTGTGTTGTGTCACCTTTTGTATGTTTTTTCTTTCTTTCTTTTTTTCCATTTTTGTCACATTTTTGTTGCGTCTACATCCTTGTTTTCTTCTAATTTTTTGTGGCTGTTTTGGTGCTTTTTCCCCAAGAAGCTTTTTGATTGGGGTAAAGCCAAACTGGAGAAAATGGGGATCCGTTCAGGTGGGAGTTAAGAGGTTAAAGGCACACTGCGTAACGTAACATTTTGGACTAAACTGTTGCCAGTACAAAAACATGCTCCTAATGACCCAGCTCAACACAGAAAATGCTGTGACTGCAGTGGGTAATAAAAGAATGGATTTGGATGAAAAAACTAACTTATTTAAAGCTCAAATCCTGCTGACTTTAGTCACATCTCCATGGAGACGAGCTGGAGACGAACCCTCTCCCAGTAAAGTCATGTCTTAGAAGAGCTGAGTCACTCACAGCTCATGTTTGTTTCATTTATGAGATATTATTCAGTGATGAAAATATCATAAAATAAATGCTTGTATATCAATGTTATTTATTGGGTAAAATTCTACTATAATTATTTGTGTTTTGTGTCTTTATTGAAGTAAACGACTCCATTAAATATGATCATTTGGGAATCTTCAGGAACATATTTTCTGATGTAAGTCTGAGCCACAATCTGTTTCATGAGACACTTGCTCGACTGGTTAACAAATCAACAAAGTGTTGTTTTCTCAAGGCTGAGGCATCATCTGCTCAGCGTGATCAAACATGAACAAAAATGTAAACAGGGAAACAGAATGTTTTACTTTTACTTTCGAGATGAGTTGTTTTTCTGTCTCAGATAAAAGGCGAGCCAAAGGG